>NC_090932.1:1618683127-1619308127 GCF_040938575.1 Ambystoma mexicanum | reverse complement strand
GGTCTAAAAGTAATGAAATGTAAAGTCTGCAAGCATTGGGAATGCTGTGAGGATCCAAGCATGAGGTCTAAAAGTGACAAAATGCGAAGTCTGCAAGCTTTGGGAATGCTGTGAGGATCCAGGCATGAGGTGTAAAAATAACAAATTGCGAAGTCTGCAAGCATGGGGAATGCTGTGAGGATCCAGGCATGAGGTCTAAAAATAACAAATTGCAAAGTCTGCAAGCATTAGGAATGTTGTGAGGATCCAAGCATGAGGTTTAAAAGTAATAAAATGCAGCCTGCAAGCATTGGGAATGCTGTGAGGATCCAGGCATGAGGTCTAAAAATAACAAATTGCAAAGTCTGCAAGCATTGGGAATGCTGTGAGGATCCAGGCATGAGGTCTAAAAATAACTAATTGCAAAGTCTGCAAGCATTAGGAATGTTGTGAGGATCCAAGCATGAGGTTTAAAAGTAATAAAATGCAGCCTGCAAGCATTGGGAATGCTGTGAGGATCCAAGCATGAGTCCTAAAAGTAACAAAATGCAAAGTCTGCAAGCATTGGGAATGCTGTGAGGATCCAAGTATGAGGTCTAAAAGTAATAAAATGCAGCCTGCAAGCATTGGGACAGCCAATGTTAATGTACAAACATTAGTCCAAAAGTAACAAATGTAAAGTTTACAACCTTTGGGAATGCCGTTAAGATACAACTATTAAGTCCAAATGCAACACAATACATAGTCAACAAATATTGGGAATGCCAACGAGAACGTACAAACACATTATTAGTCTCTTACAATATACACTAAACCTTAGCTCACTGTACACCACTCGTTCACAAGACTCATATGAGGTGTAGCATACATGTAAACTACCTTATCATTAAGATGCGTATTGTGAAGTAGTTGTGCAGTGCCAGATAAGATTTAATTTATGATGTTCTGATCTTTGTTTATATGATGGCAGAACTTTATTTGGACAGTTGTTTGCATCTTAAAGCGCACTTTAAGATGCAACCTTTGTAAACTTTACATGTTGTTGCCTTTAGAAGGGATATTTGTACCTTAGTGTTGGAATTGCCAATGTTTGGAGACTCGCCTTTTTATAGATAGTAACATTAAATCTCTTAAAAACTATAATTTCCCGGATTGCCTCTTGTAACAGTGTCAGGGTCTCGATCCTGCTACGGGAGACAGATTTCTCTTCCGACCTGGGACAGGTGGCCTACCAGGGCATATGCCAGAGCCGATCCTACCCCAGAGGCAGAGTGAGGGAGTTGAGCGGGAGGCAGTCACTGAACCCCGTGAATTTGCCTGGAATACTTGTGATGGTACCACTGTCTGTCACACCACGCTTTCCTGCCACTTTTCTGGTGAGATTTCTTGATTGTTTTTTGGAGAACCAATGGTTCCAGAAACCTGTTCTGCAGCAGAAAAACACTCGGCGAGTGGAGACCGGGAGGCCATATGCCAGTCTCGCTCCTCTGACAACATCCTCTGACAACATCCTAACTGCGAAGAAGGGCATAACCTTCTTGGCAGCTGCAGGAAGGAGGCATGCACGCTGCAAACGCCAACAAGACTTGGCCACGGAAGGGCCACGTACACCTGGGAGTGAAAATGGAGCCGGGCCAAGTGGGACTTCAGAAACCATGGGCCAGTGTAACCTGTCCCCTGATACTAGTGACCAGGCGAAGGTGAGGAGGCAGAAGAGAAATTAAGCACGGGTACATAGGGCCGGGAACCACAAACAAGCGTGAAGGGTGTTCGGGTAAGGTCAAGAGGAGAGTTAAAAGACCAAAAGACCAGGTGGAGGCCGGAGGTTGGATCGGAGAGCTGAAGACCTGGAGATTGTGGAAAAGAGTGCATGTGAGGTATTGTGCGTGTGAGCGAGTGGCACCAACCATGAGAACGCGTGGAGTGGTGGTTGGAATTGAGTAAGAGCAAAGGGGGTGGTTGTGAGAAATAGGATAGGGTGGAAGGAGAGGACATTGAGTGAGTGAAAGTGACAGTGAAAGGGAGAGGAGACAGGTGGAGAATGGAAGGGTGGGGAATAGGAGGGAGTAGCAGGAGCGAGAGGGAGAGAAGGGAGCAGAGAGAGAAGGATCAGAGACACAGAGAGGCAGAGAGACTAGGAGGGAGCAGTAGGAGTGAGAGAGACAGAGAGAAGGGGAGGAGAGCGCAAAAGATCAAAGAGACAGAGAGGCAGAGGAAGAAGGACGGAAGGGAGGAATCGGAGAGTGAGAGTTTTAGGTACTGAGAGAGAGAAGGGAGGGGATAGAATGCAGAAAGGAGAGGAAGAGACTAGGATGGACTACCTAGAGTACTATGGAGGGAAGGAAAGACCATGACAGGGAGAGGAGAAAAAGCAAGTGAAAAGGGAGAGAAGGCACGTCTGGAACATCATTTGAATTCTCTCATCAGGAAAGGGCGATTCCAGATCTAACAAGATAGATAAGACTACATACAGCCTCTAGGCTCTCACCTGAGGTATAGGATTGCATTAGATGGTAGGGGTTACCTAGCACTAGTCCCGGCTTGCGACCGGCTGGGGAGTAGGAAACCCTGGGCTAGGGTGGGGGGGGGGGCAAGGGAGGCCGAGGGATAGAAACACCCATTTGTCTTGCCTTCCTGCCAGCCTGCCAGTCCATCCTTAGCCAGGTTGTGAAAACTGATGAGGAAAACCATGAATTATTGAGCTGCACCCTTGAGTTCTTAAAGCCGTCTGGGGCACTATTTATGTTTGTGTTTCACTGTTTATTCCTAACATTATTTTGCATATATTACCTTTGATCAAGTGTGTGTTATTCAGAGCTTGTTGTGGTCATTTGTGGCAGTGTAATAGAACCCCGGGCCCAGCAAGAACCTGTCTAGCTTGGCAGCTGCAGTACTGTCATGGCACCTGTAGGAATAAATCTATCCAAATGCAGAGTCCGACCACGATGTATCCTGTGGCAGCAGAGCGGGACATCGGGAGATTTTTCTCACTCACCCCATAAATAAGTAGCGTTTCCTATGAAAAATATAAAAGGCGCACATTTTCTGCAGACTACAGTCCTGACCAGAATATTCGCAAGCGTTCCTTTAGTACTCTAGTGGGTAAGTCAGTCGACTGATGCCCCGAGTTCGAATCCCGGTCCTGGGAACACAAGCAGACCGATTAGATTAATGCACACAAACAGTTATTCCGAGAACCAAAGAAACACTTTTTGCAGGATCTCAGCTCCGGGAAAATCCGCCCCAATGACCAGCGTTGCAGTCCCCGATGCCACGCTCGCCCTGTGAATGGCACGGAACTCCCTGGTGCGTGGGCCGGCGTGGTGATGTTAACAGCTGAATAGCACATGGAGAATGCGCGTGCAGGCCCCTTGGGCCAGAAGGAGCAAAGAGGCGGTGCTGCGCTGGTGTGAAGAGCAGTGTGCCAGCTCCCTGAAGAGGCCAGAGGCTCCCTGCACAGGGGATTGACATTGCTGTCTGTAGCAGCCATGTGAACATAGTTTTACACACATGTGCATGTGTACAGCTTTCTGCACACATGCATTCAATTATTATGTTTATGTCTAAGGCACACAGAAGGGGAGAGCCTAGGGCCTGGCTATGCTATTAAAAGTACAAAATGGAGCTGTTCTTTAAAAGGTAGTTAGGTTTAAGCGGTCCGGAGGTACTAAAGATGGCTTCTTGAAGGCCATCAAGGTAGTGGGGTCACCCAAGGGGCTACATCCTAGATATTTAACTATATGGGTAGCAATAGCGAGGGAGGTAGAGAGGGGGGCTGTCTATATGCCTGCACCTTGGGGTCCTCTTGAGATCCCTCTGAGTGTGGGTAGGGTAGGCTGAGAGGGACCCCTGGCGTGTGAAGGATCATTATACATGTAGAAGGTTCCAGCATGTTTTATTGTTTCAGAGGTCGGAGATCCCCATGGGGACTTAAAGGGACCCATTTTAGGTGTCTCGTTGCTATGATATTCAATACCGATGTTGCCTCCTCCCTGTCGTCGAATGTTTCCACACTAGACAGGTCTGCTTTCTGCACCGGGCCTTAACTACAATTATTTGCATTTATGACCGCGAGACAGAGAGAGACAGACATAGACAGTAAGACCTGGAGAGAGAGAGGGAGAGAGAGAGGGAGAGAGAGAGAAAAAGCTGGGAAAGATAGAGTGCGTCCGAGGGACAGAGAGAGAGAGAGGCTGGGTATGCGAGAGAGAAAGAGAGATAGAGAGGCAGAGAAAGAGAGAGCAAATTAGAGAGAGAGAGCCAGATGGAGATAGTGTGTGTGTGTGTGAGAGAGAGAGAGACAGAGATGAGAGAGAGAGAGGGGGCACCTTGTATGTGAGAGAGAGATAAATGAGAGGTAAAGAGCTGTAGAGAGAGGGTGTGTGTGAGGGATAGAGAGGCACAGAAAGAGAGAGTGTGAGAGAGAGAGAGTGTGTGTTAGGGATAGAGAGGCAGAGAAAGAGAGAGCGAGTGAGAGAGAGAGAGAGAGGGTGTGTGAGAGATAGAGAGGCAGAGAAAGAGAGAGCGAGTGAGAGAGAGGGTGTATGTGAGGGATAGAGAGGCAGAGAAAGAGAGAGCGAGTGAGAGAGAGGGTGTATGTGAGGGATAGAGAGGCAGAGAAAGAGAGAGCGAGTGAGAGAGAGAGAGAGAGAGAGAGGGTGTGTGAGAGATAGAGAGGCAGAGAAAGAGAGAGCGAGTGTGAGAGAGAGAGAGAGTGTGTGTGAGGGATAGAGAGGCAGAGAAAGAGAGAGCGAGTGAGAGAGAGAGAGAGAGTGTGTGTGAGGGATAGAGAGGCAGAGAAAGAGAGAGCGAGTGAGAGAGAGAGAGAGAGTGTGTGTGAGGGATAGAGAGGCAGAGAGAGAGCGAATAAGAGAGAGAGAGAGGGTGTGTGAGAGATAGAGAGGCAGAGAAAGTGAGAGCGAATAAGAGAGAGAGAGGGTGTGTGAGAGATAGAGAGGCAGAGAAAGAGAGAGCGAGTGAGAGAGAGAGAGGGTGTGTGTGAGGGATAGAGAGGCAGAGAAAGAGAGAGCGAGTGAGAGAGAAAGAGAGAGCGAGTGTGAGAGAGGGTGTATGTGAGGGATAGAGAGGCAGAGAAAGAGAGAGCGAGTGAGAGAGAGAGAGAGAGAGAGAGGGTGTGTGAGAGATAGAGAGGCAGAGAAAGAGAGAGAGAGTGAGAGAGAGAGAGAGAGAGAGAGGGTGTGTGAGAGATAGAGAGGCAGAGAAAGAGAGAGAGAGTGAGAGAGAGAGAGAGAGTGTGTGTGAGGGATAGAGAGGCAGAGAGAGAGCGAATAAGAGAGAGAGAGAGGGTGTGTGAGAGATAGAGAGGCAGAGAAAGAGAGAGCGAGTGAGAGAGAGAGAGAGAGAGGGTGTGTGAGAGATAGAGAGGCAGAGAAAGAGAGAGCGAGTGAGAGAGAGAGAGAGAGAGGGTGTGTGAGGGATAGAGAGGCAGAGAAAGAGAGAGCGAGTGAGAGAGAGAGAGAGAGAGAGGGTGTGAGAGAGATAGAGAGGCAGAGAAAGAGAGAGCGAGTGAGAGAGAGAGAGAGAGAGTGTGTGTGAGAGATAGAGAGGCAGAGAAAGAGAGAGCGAGTGAGAGAGAGAGAGAGAGAGGTTGTTTGAGAGATAGAGAGGCAGAGAAAGAGAGAGTGAATAGGAGAGAGAGAGAGAGAGGGTGTGTGTGAGAGATAGAGAGGCAGAGAAAGAGAGAGCGAGTGAGAGAGAGAGAGAGAGGGTGTGTGTGGGATAGAGAGGCAGAGAAAGAGAGAGCGAGTGAGAGAGAGAAGCAGAGAAAGAGAGAGCGAGTGTGAGAGAGGGTGTGTGTGTGAGAGATAGAGAGGCAGAGAAAGAGAGAGCGAGTGAGAGGGAGAGGGTGTGTGAGAGAGAGAGGCAGAAAAAGAGAGAGTGAATAAGAGAGAGAGAGATAGGGCCTCATTACGACCCTGGCGGAAAGTTACCGCCAGGGCCGTGACTTTACCGCCATGGTGCTAACTACGTTAACGCCATGGCGGTAAGGGGATTTACCGCCCCATTCCGACCTTGGCGGGGCGGTAAATCCCCAATCCCCATTTACCCTTCCCCATTCCCATTTTTGCCCCATAGGGCATAATGGGAGTGGGGAAGGCGTTAATTACGCCACCGTAAATTACGGTGGCGTAATTAACACCAAGTTCCCTTACCGCCATGGTTTTTTACACCCGCTAAAAGCAGGTGTAAAAACCGCCATGGCGGAAAGGGAACTCGTGATTGGCGGTAAGGGGTCGGCGCAGCTAACGATGGCGCTAACCCCTTACCGCCAGGGTCGTAATGAGGCCTTATAATGTGTGAGTGAGAGGGATACAGAGAGAGAGAAGGGGGGAACGAAAGAGACAGAGGGATAGAGCTCTAGAGAGAAAGCCAAGAGAGATATTGTGTGTGTGTGTGTGTGTGAGAGAGAGAGAGAAAGAGAGAGAGAGAGAGAGAGAGATAGCGGGTGTGAGAGGGATAGAGAGGCAGAGAGAGAGCGAAAGAGAGAGAGAGAGAGAGAATATTAGAAGCATTTTGTAAACTGTTTCGTATTCTTCACATGTGACCTGGCAGTTACTAGCATGTTGTATGTGTTTGCATACAGAAGCAAACATACATTATATCGATTCCCCCCATACCCAGTATTTTTTAAATGAGTGTCGTAAAATGCACTATTTAAACCATGTATTTAAAGCATGAACATGTATCAGTGGGCAACCCTTTGAACCTCACTAAATGGTTTGGTCTTTGCTGGCTCGAGCTACACTTTGGGGACAATATTGACACCCATCCATTAAAATAAAATGCACAGCTGGCACTGGCCGGAAACCTCCGTTACACATGTTTCTGAAATCTATACGGGTTTAAGGCATGTCTGAATTTTCGGGCTTCAGTTGCAATCCCTAAATGGGAGAATTGCTCCAGCTCTGGAGCTTAGTCTGAAACATTCTTGCTTTCATGTGGATGGTTTGTTAAACCGAGGGATTTGTAGCCTGAGGGGGACTTGGTTACTGGCCGCCCTCCAGGGATTATCCGCTCCTCGGCGACAGAGTGTGTGCTATTTCCTGGTGACTAGCCCTGGGAATGAGGCCAAAGGTCAAACTCCCTGTCGGGAAATCAATGTGGCCGTTCCCAACAGCCCGTGCGGCAACCAGGCTCGTGTGACAAAGCTTTGGGGAAGGACTCTGCAGGTTAAAGGGTACGCACTATAACGGGGGATAGCGGAGGGGCAACGCGCGTTGGTTTAGAAGCAAGGAAACACAGGTTTGGATCCTGGCCCCGCACTTAGAGACTGGTCTCCTTTATTAAGTGGGTTTATTAAATAACAAACATGGCCAGTTTCTACTGAGAAAGAAGACGGCTCAAATACTATACCAGAGGAGAAATACATATCTGTCTGGGCACTGTACAGTATTCAATAGTTCTCCTCTGAACAAGAGCGCCATCAGCAACCCAGGGCTCTGGGCTCAGGTTTTGGCCTTGTGGGGACGTCATAGTTGTGTCCACACACACAGAACTCCTCTGTGACTTCCCATATCCTTATAACGTATGGCAAGGGGTACTTTATCCCGTATATTATATGCTATTATAAAAAAAAAGCCTCACTCATGGACTAATGACTTATGTTCCATGTACAGTAAGTGCCATTCGTGTATTTCAGACCACCAAGTTATCTGCCACTCAGCTTTCTCCTGCAAATGCTTGTCATGTGCCATGGTGCCTCCAAGTATCAAAGACTCACGATGCTCCTTGCAGCGCCCTTGCCTGTCTAGGCACATTTATTTATTTATTTATTTACTTATTTATTTATTTATTTATTTAGTCATTTGTATAGCGCACCTAACCCGGAGGCGTCTAGGCACTTCTGTTGTTATCAGCACATATGCAAATTAGGAGGATAGCCTTTATTTTGCCCTGCAAAGCGCCTGGGCAGGGCTCTAACAGGGGAGTGTCCTGCGTGCCTTCTGGTCCTGCAGTTTTATTTTTGTGTGCTGTGAATGTGCTAAAATGCCACCTGCCCCTAATATTACCAGAAATGTTGATGAGGGTGGGCTCGAATGACACCGAAAGGAACCGAGTACCCTGCAGGTCGCTTCTGATGCCCCACCAGGTCTAACTTCGGCAAAAGCATGTTGTACGGTTGGCCATCCTAGAGCAAGGTGAACACACAGAGCCGGGCACTTCATGGTGGGAGGCGTGCTTTGGGCAATTATGTGTTGCAGGAGTCAAGGGCATTCTCTTCGAAGATGTCTCCTTCAATGGAGCTACTGTGGTGGTCCCATAATTACTGTGTAATATGCAGCGAAGTCTAAGAAGGCTCTGCAATTGGCCCTGCTCTTACCTACTTGCTGGTGGTGGGTAAGTGTCAGGGGTCCATGCCTGAACATGACTGGTCCTGGCATGCAGGGTGCTGCTCTGGACGTCTTGAATTACTTTCAGATGTACCATGAAGTCTTTTCATGAGGTTCTGAAAATGCCAATGAAATCTATGTATGCCGGACTGAATTAATCTATGCGATCAGCGAGTAAGATAGCTCAGTGGGTTGAGCACTTGCTGCTGCGATCTTAGTGGGCTCTGTAGTTCTCAGGTTCGAATCCCAGTAGGGCCAACTCAGCCTTTCATCCTTCAGAGGGCGATACATGAATACCAACTTCACTTGGGTGATACTTGTATGCAAATATATTCCAACACAGCATTATCTAATTGGTTAAGGTCAGAAACATGTCGGGACCTTTGCAACCCACAATTCACTACATAAAATGCCATAACATGACTTTCATGCATAACTTTGATCATCCGTGTAGTGTTCACCCCAAACTGAACTCGCTCTAGGCTCACCCACGGTGCCACCTTTGGGCCATCATTCTTTCCTAACAGAAGGATGTGGCGAAAATATTTAGCAATGTTTTCTGGGGTGGGTGGTCTTGCCCCTGAATGAGCGGTGGTGAGTCCGTCTGCACTATTGCCTTTGCCACCCCAGCAGACCTTTGGGCCTCGGGCTGTGGGGGCTCCGGCTGCTGCCACCTTTTTGTCTGGGGCAAGAGGGGTGTGCGGGTCGTGTGTATGACGCTGGGCGTGGCTGGGCACTGGTGCTAGAGTGTGAGGCATAGACGTGAGACCGGGAGGGGCACATGTTAGTTGGTTGGCACGGGCGCTATATTGCCTGGAAGCTGCTCTGTGTATAATGTGAACACGGCCCCTTTCTCTGAAATTGCCCTACCTTCCCGTCCCCCGGCTATGATTTGCTAATGCAACACCCATGAAACGTGGCATGGTGGCATGGATGAGCTGCCTGGCTGCCACAGGGTCACGATGGGGTCAACCATAGTGGAGAAAGAACCCCGAATCCATTGATTGATTTGCACCCCTGCATTCCTCGGAGACACCTCCAAACGCTGCAATGGAACCCTGGGGCGATTTGCCAAGTGGCCCCAAGCCATATTTGATGACTGAAGCCAATTCTGGCTTTATAGCCCACAGCTCTTCTAACCCACACTTGACATGGAAAATACAAAACTACTAGTCCCAGAATGCACAGTGCTGTTGATTAAAAGCCAAGAATGGCCTATGATGTTGCACATGGTACGGGGTCACTTGACAGATATGTCTATGGATAGGTGGATGGACGGAAGGATGGAAGGATGGATACATGGATGGACGGACAGACGGATGGCTAAATGTATGCATGGATGGTTGGATGGATGCAGAGGTGGATGGAAGGAAGGGTGGATGGATGGATAGATGGATTGATGGATGGATAAATGGATTGATGGATGCATGAATGAATGGACAGATGGATGGACAGACGGACGGACGGAAGGATGGATGGATGCCTGGATGGATTGATGGATGGATGCATGGATGGATGGACGGATGGACGCATGGACGGAAGAATGGATAGATGGATGCATCGGTGGAAGGATGGATGCCTGGATGGATTGATGTATGGACAGACGGATAGACCGACACATGTGTGGAGGGATGGATGGATGGATGGATGGATGGATGCATGCATGCATAGATGGATGCATAGATGGATGGAAGGATGGATAGCTGGATGAATGGATGCACTGATGGATGGAAAAATGCACAGAAAGATGGATGGACGGATGGAAGGATGGATAGATGCATGGGTGGATGGATTGAAGGATGAATGGATGGAAGGATGCATGGATGGATGAATGGAAGGATGAATAGATGGATGTGTGGATGTATGGATGGACGAATGGATGGAAGGATGCATGGATGGATGCATGGATGGATAGATGGATGCATGGATGGATAGATGCATGGGTGGATGGATTTATGGATGAATGGAAAGATGAATAGATGAACGGACAGAAGAATGGATAGATGGATGCATGGATGGATGAATGGAAGGATGAATAGATAGATGTATGGATGTATAGATGGATGAATGGATGGCAGGATGCATGACGGATGCATGTATGGATAGATGGATGGATGCCCGGATGGATGGATGGATGGATGCCCGGATGGATGGATGGAAGGATGAATAGATGGATGAATGAATGCAGGGATGGATGGAAAGATGCACAAATGGAGAGATAGATGGAAAGATGGACAGATGGAAGGATGGATAGATGCACAGATGGATATATGCAAGGGTGGATGGATGGAAGAATGGACAGATAGATGGATGAATGGATGGATGGATGGATGGGTGGAAGGATGGAAGTATGGACAGATGGAGGGATGGATGGGTGGGTGGGTGTATGGATGGACGGACGGAACGGGCGGATGGGCAGATGGGTGGAAGGATGGATAGATGGATGGATGGATGGATGGATGGAAAGATGGAAGGATGGATAGATGGGTTGGTGGATGGACGGATGGATGCATGGATGGAAGGATGGAAGGATGGGTGCTGGATGTGTTGAATCAGAAAATACAATATTAAGGCTTTTACACCATGCAAAGAGAAATACACCAACACTGGCTTGTAAAGATTCCCAGAATCTTTATTGCAATACTGTACAGTTTACAAAACAAAGTATACAAATAGCTATTTGGCCGTCAGTACATCACAGAGACCACCAGCAGGTTCAATGTGAGCAGTGAACAGGAATTGCCAGCTGGACATCAGCGTATCTATACAGTTTCTTCATAACGATGTCCAGCCTCCTACAAGTTAATCATGTACTGGGCTAGGGTCGCGCCAGGTTAATTCCTAATTCACATATCTCGTGCATGCGGTTTACTTCTTGATACATTTACTAACAAGCACTATTATTCTCTGGGTTTAACTTTACACTCTTTACACATTTGTTTCAATGCAGATCAAACAGATGTTTCGCATGTCATGTTAAAATAGCGTTATTGTTCTTATATACTTGTAGGTTAACATCGCTGATTCAAGTAATCCCCTGATCCCGAGGTCATCAAAGGACAAGGTCTACATGACCCTAACATGTAGCCTGCAGGCAGGTTGGACATTAACTCGCCTACAGAGGTTGAAGAGGTTAAGTAAGAACAAGAGAACACAGGTCGGCCATTTTAGGCCACAGGGTGACTTTGCACGATAAACCAAAATGGCGGCTTTAACCTAAAATGGAGGCTCGATTAACTTAAGGTTACGACCTTGCAATGCGGATTTCCTCGTAGAGCGACTGGGCATAGGCCAACATATACAATGAGGACGAAACAATATTATATCAGTTTTAACAGATGGATGGATGGATGGACGGACAGACGTGTGGAAGGATGGATGGACGGACAGATGGACGAATGAATGGAAGTATTGATAGATGGATGGAGGTATGGATCAAGGGAGGAATGAAGAATCTGCTAGCAGATACAAATGCTTGCCGTATCACTGACTGCAACGTCATGACCTTCAGCCAACATATCATATTTTTGTGTGCATGATCGATTTTGCACCCAACGTTGCCCAACTTTCCAAATATCTATGCAAATGACAGCGGTGCATGGTATAAATCCCAGTAACACAACATAACATAACATCGACAAACGCAGCAACCGGTAGAGTCGCGCTAATAGGAGAACTGTGCCACACACAAGGAAACGTGCAATGATAAAAGGGGTGAAATTGCTGAAATAGCGACTACCCATTAGGATGGCAGGCCCACTTCGACGACAGTCTCAGCCATGAGGAACAATGCACTACTCCCACTATGATGGTGGGTGGTTCGGCAAGGCGGTGAAATGACTTCTAGAAACGCTGACAAGCTATTAACCCATTTTTTAATGTATGGGTTTTGCAACAGAAAATTATAGGGCTGTGAGAAAAGAATCAGACAGCTCCTTTTTTCCTCACCCTGTTTCTGAGCGAGGCATCGGAGAGCTGTTTCGCGCGTTCTCTAGGCCTCGTGTGCGTGAAATATGAAACAATCAAAGGTCCTACAGCTTAATGTATATTCATCGGGATCTGGAAAAGGGAGGTGTAAAGAGGCCACATAATCAAAATGATTTAGATTAGAGCGATGCGCTTAATCAGGGAAACATCTGCGCCGCGCACTTGCCATTAAACAAGCTTTATTCGACGCAGCGGTTTGCATCGAAATTCAGATCGCAGAGGCTCCGCCGCTGAAAATGGCATAACCTACATTTCTCAGTTATCACCATTTTTCTTAACTTGATTGAGCATTGCAAAGGGAGAGGGCATGTCAAATAAGAAGAGGTTGAAACGTGTATATCTAACGTGAACTATAATAGAGGCTACTTATACAGAGCACACCGCAAGCTGAATAGCCTCTTGGCATCATAGGTGCTCTTATTACTCTACTCAATGGTGCTGAGGTCTGCGAGGCTTAGCTGCTGAGAGGCACAACTTGTTTTGTTCTCTATGGTTACACAGTAGCAAGCCGATCAGATGGCTCGGTGAGTAAAGCTCTTACACCTGTAATCTGTGTTCAACCTGCAGGTCAAAGTTTTAATTCTCTCCTCCACAGGAGCCTCCCTCTGGAATGGTCTCTGTGCCCCTCTCAGGCTTGAGCCGGATCTCCTTAAGTTCTAGAAGCTCCGCAAGACCCCCATTTTCTTCTCCTCTTTCACTCTCCATCTCTCCTGCTAACACCTTCTTCTGTCTCATTGACTGGGTCCCTCTGAGTACTACAGGGCTTCAGCCCCGCCCCCACCCTGTTCCCCTCTTTCCCTGCACTTACCTGCATTCCCTGGCACTTCCCCGCTGACCCCCCTTAGCACTTGCACCTCGCCACTTCCCCATTTACATTCCCACCATAGCACTGGTTTTTGCACAGACCTGCACCCCTCTCTCGCACTTCTTAGTCAGCACTGCACGTTCCTAATGTCACAAGGCCTAGTAGGAGCGCAATTGTATCTTTCTCCATTGCCCCCCCTTTTTTGTCTTGTAGCACCTTGAAACACCATTTGTTGTGTAAGCACCATACAAATATCCAATACTACATAAATAAAATAAGGCTGGCTCACTCTTTAATTAATCTGAGGCTGTTGCACGATGAGTTAGTTAATATTAGCATCCAGGCTCAAACTTTTGTTGGTTCTCAGGCAACCAGAGCCTTAATTTCTAGTATTTTGATTTTATCCACATGACACAACAAATACACTCATAGAGTCAGAGGCAGGATCCAGCAACAACGTATGGTGGCCACAGGAACAAATACAATGAAACTATAGGAGGAATCGAGAATTTCAAGCAATCGCCACGCAAACAGTTCAACTGCACCAAGACATAAGTAGGCCTGAGATAGAAGGGGGGATAAAAGGAAAAAATACAATTATAGAGTAAAAACCAATTAGAAGCAAGTTGACGGTGGAAGGGCGTATCAGCCAGGTCTCAAGTAGTATTGTAATATTGAAATTGGGGGCTGGAGTGGCTGATAGAGTCAAGTAAGTGATTTCCAGGGCTGGCTTGCACATTGACTTAACCATCCAGACCAATGAATGGACTCTGAGTTTTCTGAAATATGTCTGATTCTCCCCTGTTCTTGTAGATGGCCTTTATTTATTTATTTATTGCATTTGTTATACACCCAAACCCAGTGGTATCAGGGCGTAGGTTACATGGTTACAGTGGCACTTCTCTGGTTACATAGGGCAAAAGACATGTAAAATACCAACAGCCTTCTTAAATGTTGGCAAAGTCAGTCATGAACCCAAACTTCGATGTGTCGACACTGAGTCTATTTCCAAAGGTTGTAGATATTTGTTTTAGCTAACTTACACCCTCTGAACAAGCAGGCTTTGCTTGCTTTCGTACCCTGATGTCTTGATCGCCCAGTATGAACAAAGAGGCTACCATCGGGATTTCAGCTTCCAGAAAAAGGTTTGTCCTCTCAGTCTCTTCTTTCCAGCATCCATTATTATTTTGGCAGCACCAGGTTAAATGGCTCAACGTTCCATGAGCTCTCTAACACTTCCATCACACGTCATCATCCCTCCTTTTCCGCTTATACATCAAGTCTGGTGCCCAATATATCCAATGTAGGAATTTGATTTGACCGGCCTTCAAGTTCCAATCCAATGGTATGGTATTGTTTATTCATAAAGCGCCTATACATAGGCAGTGTTTCAAAGTGCTCAAAGAGGGTGGGAACACGGGAAAGAAACAACAGTCGCTCAGAGCCCTTGAAATTCTGAGACGATAACGGTCTGCACATGCAGAGTAAGTAAAAAAGATACATGTAACGGTTTGGGTAAAGCAAATAGGCCTGACGGCGATTCTGTGGTTTTGATCAAGTGCAGAGTAAGGCGTGAAGACAAGGAAAACAGACAGACTATCTTCAGGCAGAGATGCATTCAGATCGTACAAGTGCAAGACGGGGATCCAAGTGCACCCAGTCGGTAGTGACTAGGATAAGTGCAGAGAGAGATGTTCTCATGGATGTATTCAGAAATGCAGTGAGGGGGATGGGGAGAAGGGCCCTGAGGCAAGTGCAAAGAGGACTGGCGGGGGTGTCTGGGACCTATGAGACTCTGAGGTACACCAGGCAGCCAGTCAGCAAAGCTGTATGGAAGAGGAGGGAGGGATGGAGAGAGTAGAGCACTAGGTTAGCAGGGTAGGGGGAGAGAGAAGGAGGAGGAATAGAGAAAGGTCTTGATGAGTTTCCGGAACCTAAGAAGATAAGGCTCAAGGCAGAGGGTGGCAGGGAGGCTATTCCAGAGGGAGGCACCTGCTGAGGATAAGGATCTCCCTCCAAATCTCAGCTTGGAGATCCGGCTCACTCACAGAAGGTTGGAGGTAGATGAGCGGAGGGCTTGAGAGGGACAGTATTTAGTTAGGTAACATTGCAGGCAAGTAGGTCCCAGGTCCCAGGAAGCCTTGTGGACAATTTAGAGGGTGTTGAATTTGATCCTTGCAGCCACCGGGAGCCAGTGAAGTGCCGGAGAGATGCAGTCCCTGGGATTGAGGCCAAGGATAACTCTTGCGGTTCTGTTCTGGATGAGTTGCAGAGGGCGTAGGGCAGGCGCAGGGAGGTTGAAGAAGAGGCTCTTGCAGTATTCCAGCCTAGAGAAAACCAGGGCTCTGGAGAAAGTGAGATGCTGTGGGAAAGTGTGAAAAGGCCGTGCCTCTGAGGAGGTGTAGTTGATAGACTTTTTTGAGATGTCAGAAATGTGAGAGGAGAAGGAGAGATTGGAGTCGAAGATGACCCCAAGGGTATTGGCCTCACAGGTAGGGGTGAGTGTGGGGCCAAGGCAGGGTCCCCTGAGTGAAAGAGGGAAAACGAGAGCAGGGGCCCCAATGCGAACGATCTCAGTTTTCCCAGCATTTGGGCAGAGGTTGTTTGCAGCACACCATGACTGGATAGCGGATAGTCAGATATGAGTGAGGAGGTAGAAAAGGCTGATGGAAGCCTGAATGATAGTTGAGTGTCATCCACATAACACTGGAAATTAGAGGTGAAAGTGGCAATTGCACGTGCCAAGGTAGTCATATAGACATTGAAGAACCAGGGGAATAGGTTTGATCCCTGGGGAAACGCTGCAGGTTGAGAGAGTGATAGTCGAGAGAAAAGCTTCATGTTCCACCTGGGATGGGCGGTCGGAGAGGAAAGAGGTTAACCTTGCAAGCGCCTGACCTGTGATTCAAGAAGATCTGCAATCAGGATTTTGTGGTTAAGCGTGTCAAAGGTGGAGGAGAAATCAAAGCGAATAAGGATAGCGGGAGCGTTAGATTCAAGATTCGAGAGCAGGTCTTCAAGGGTGTTCAGAAGAGCAGTTTCCATCCCTCTGGATGCTCTAAAGCCAGACTGATGGTCATGGAAGCAGCCATTTGATTCAGTGTGGAGGTTCAGCTGAGAGATAGCCAACTTCTCAGGGAGTTTGCCCAGGAAAGGAGTAATATAGATTGGACGATAGTTTGCTGGAATGGACGGGCCAGCAGAGGATTTCTTGAGCAGAGGGTGCACAACGGAGTGCTTAAGAGCAGTTGGGAAAACTCCAGTGGAAAAGGAGAGATTGCAAACGTCAGCCAAGGCTGGGGCGAGGGAGTCAATGTTGTCTTTAATGGTGTTGGAGGGACAAGGGTCCACTTGTTTGGATGAGGTCTTCATAGACCGGACTTGTCTAGTGACCTCATCGGGTATGATGGGAGAGAGAGAGAGGAGGGGTGGAGTGGAGGTGAGGCCAAAGGAGGCACCGGTTTTGCTGTGTGCTCTGATGTGGGGGAAGGGAGGAAAGGATGTCTTGGGTTTTCGTGGTGAAGTGTGCTGCTAGGGCAGAGCAGAGGTCCTGGGAGGGAGTAACAGAAGAAGAGGCTGCTGCAGTATTGGACAGTTACTTGCAGACTTTGAAGAGCTCGGCCGTGTTGTTTGAACCGCAGCGATGTGGGCTTGAATAAAGACTCTTTTCTTGGACCGAATGCAGAGTCGATATTGCCTTTGAAGGAGGCGGCAGGCTAGTTTGTCAGATGGTCCACCCGACGAGTTCCATTACCGCTCAGCACCACTACACTTGTGTTTGAGGGCAGCCAGATCGGAGTCCTACCAAGAGTTGCACTTTTTGGAAGGCTTCAGTCGGATGCCAATGATGCCAAGCGTACGTTTCTGCAACACCTCGTTCAACTTTCTGGTCTAAGGTCTTCTCCAATTCCTTGAGACAAGTGTACTATCATCCCCCTTCCCTGTGCATTTGCAGGTGGCAGGCGTTCGTACAATGTAGCTGATGGCCAGCCATTAGCCATGCATGCTCCCACATGTGTCCAAGCTTTGCTTCGGGTGGGTAAGCAGGATATATGCAGTCAATATTCTGCATATATGCCATCTCGCAGGTTATGCCGTACACACAATTGGCTGTTGGAGATCCATTTCCCATCCACAGTTAGGTCATTACCATAGCGGATGTCACCCAGATAGGGTCTGAACAAACTCATTCTTTGGGCTTTGAATTATGGATCTAGCCAGCTTGACAGTCTTATTAAACCTTAGGTGTGCATAGGACACAGATTGGCGGCTTCTTCTCAGGAATTCTGGGAGGGCATTCTTTGTAAGTGTATTTCTGGATTTAGTGGTCAATAACGCGCTGGGTTCTCAGTGTGATGACTGGTTTGGTTCAATCTGTGTCTCGCTCTATGCATATGTCTCACCGAGAATGCCAGGTCATAGTTTGCGAATTTAGGGACCTAAATGAGTTGGTTACTGTAGCTTCCAAAGTGCTATCTTCGGCGGTTTGCCAGCCAATAGGAATCTCTGCTAGACCATCGATGTTCTTGACGAGACCTTTCGGCGGCTGCAGAGGAAGCATGGGAAGGACAGAGTTGGCCTCGGGAGCCCTATTCATTTTAATACTGTTCAGCTTGCCCCATAAAGAGAGCTTTAACGATGACCACCTCTCAGCATCTGATGAAATCCCCGGAAGTAACATCTAGAAATGAATCTGCATTATATCATTCACTTCGGGGGATATGCAGGGGATATGCACATTTCCGAGTGCTTAATCTTAGGATGGCAAAATTTAAAATCCCATCTATCGAAAAGGTGTTTCATACATGAACGGAGGATAGCACAGGGGCAACGCGCTGGTCTTGCAATCAAGACTATGCAGAGCAACAAAGGTTTGCATCCTAGATCTGCGCTTAGAAACTTAGAAACCGAACTCGGGTATGGTATTAGGCGTGTTATAAAAAAACAATAAAATAAATAAATGATGGCGAGACTGGAATTATCTCTGATTGGCTCCAGTTCACATTATAGCCAGAGACTTTTGCGAAGGCTTCAATTATATCCATCATATAGGCCATGCTTTCATTAGGGGTTTGTATTACAGCCAGAAGACCCCCTGTGTGCAGCCAAATGTTCCCCGACTCCCCCGTATCCCTGCCCTTGGATGCCTTAGCTAATGGTTCCATTGCGGAAGTCTTTTATAGTGCTTCATTCAAGGTGGAATTTCCCATAGATAAACCAGTTAGTTATGACATACCATCTTGGTGTCCACGACCTGCCTCCCTTGCACAAAGCCTACTTGATTTTCAAGAATCAGCAAAGCCAAAGAGAATCTTGAGTTTTTGCCACTATTTCTATGGTCTGGTTGGCTCACTGCTGGCACTCAGTGTCTCCCACTCCCTTGTCCTGTCACTTGGTAGCTCCCGCCAGTTACCACTCTGCTTCTGCTTCACCATCAGTCAGGGCAACAGCGTGCCCATGGTTCTTCCTCCTTATGCTCCATGCTAGCTTCTCAGCTACTGTGTCATCTCCCCTTTCTCCTACATTCATGGACAGTGAAATGAGACTATTCCACTTCTTATTTTGGCAGCCATTTTTTATTTTACCTTTGTCCGCTGCCCCCAATAGGCCATGCACTTGAAAGCCCTTGTGGTAAAAAGATACCCAACCCTGCGGATGAATGCTAATAGCATCAGTGCCCACCGGTGGGGTACTAATGGGGCTTCATTTCTTTGCAGTAGGTTAATACTCCTTGCTTCGCTCTTGATCGTTAATTAAGGTTCTGGAAAATTAAGCCTCGTTAGTGCCCCCAACCACAGGCATTAAGGCTAAATTAACACCTGTCATTTACAGTTGTCTAAAACTAATACCACGTGCGAAATTGCATGTTATTACTAAGTGACTTCTTGTGGCTGAGAAGAGGATGAAATGGGAAAAAAATGCTTATTTTATCGAACTTGGCAAAATAAAAGTCAGCCCTGGTGGTATTCAAACCTCTAGACCAGAGTTCATATGCAAGTATAAGCCGAGGTTGAATGCCCCCTTAACCCAATGTACCAGCTTCAGTTAAAAAGCAGATATTGCACGCCCACCCATCTCAGTTATGAGTGGCTTTCTGTTGGGGAGGTAAGTACTGAAATCAGAACGACAGGTCTTACAGTGCAGCGGCTATAACCAGGACTCAATAGGTCATTGAAAATTGACAGGGGACAACTTGCTATTTTGTAAAAATTTCAGTATGTAAGCAGAGCCATATTGCAATGAATTCCGTCTAACCATAAGGCCAAGTATACACCACATGGTGCACAATGGCGGGCAAGGCTTAAGAGGTGGTTGTTCCATTCACAAGAGAGGTGCGACTTGCTGCAAGAAGATGGTGCTGCTTCCCCCATCTGCGGTGGAAGACCCTGCGTGCATCTACGTTGGGCGCGGCGTGGGAGGTCCTACCTCTTCCCCAAGCTGACTGGTAAGGACGATACAACAGAGGAGAAAGGGAGCAAGTGGGTTGGTGTGTGTGTGGCTTCCAATCCCGGTGTCTGGCCTGCTGCCGGCCCTGGTGGAAAAATGTGGGATGTTCTTCTTTGCTCATCATTCAGGTTACCAGTTCAAGTCCTAGCAAGGCTGATTCAGATTTTGAACTCTATGGCGTGGATAAACCGTATACAGGACTTACTACACAGTTGTGCTAGTACAAACAATACATATCAAGACCCACAATGCATACACATCAGAGGCACATGCAGGGAAACTAAAGTAAGAAAAAAAGAAACAGCATCACCAGAAAATGTTAATAGGAATAAGTTTATCTTCATGTATACAAATGAATTGTGTGTTTGAGGCCTGCCTATTGCCTCATGTACGTGCACCATGAGCTGTGACCAAACCCTAAGGAAAGTACTTTAAGAACATATGACAAGTTTAACGTCTAGATATATAAGACCTTTTCAATTTTAATATTCTGATTGTCAGTGAACAAAACCACCTGCCCGAGATATGTCAGTGAACAAAAACAAGTGGGTCAGATATGTGATGTCATCAGTGATGTCATCAATGACATCACTGATGTCCTGGGTGTTAGTCTTAGCAGTGCATGGTGGTGGCATGAGTTATCACTGCTTAGCTTAGCATAACTGGTGAATTTCTGAGGTTTTTCGGATTTACTTGTAACCATAATGTCCCTTTAACAAAGTTTTTTTCACTGAATTTCATAGGTTTTTATTAGTGCAACCTAACCATAACGTCCTTTTAACAAAGTTTTGTCAGTGAATTTTACAGGTTTTTATTGGTGCAACTTAAGCATAAAGTCTCTTTAATAAAGTTTTTTCCAGTGAATTTCATGGGTTTTTACCAGTGCATGCTATTTTCCTACAACTTACTAATATCATACTTACCCCAACATAGCACAATTTGTGTCCAATTTACAAAGTTTCACCTTAAAACTCTGCCCTTTCCCACCTTCTAGCCTCATTTATTACACTTCTATACTTTTCCCACTGTGTTTGCTGCCGTTGACTTCCGCGAACGTCTGACGTCATGGCGGACCTTCTGGACAGTGCCACGTGATCATGCGCTCGCGCACAGCATGATAACATGTCCATGAACGCTTTTGCACTTCACGTTCAGGTCTTTACTTCAAGGACAGTTTGGCACTGCTTTCTCTACTGATCCAGGAACTTTCAAGCTCAAAATGTACCCTTGCACAGCCCCTCCACCTATTCTTACTCATTATCCATTAACAATCTAGTACAAAGCACATACTTCGAAGAATAGTAGAAAAACTGCTATTTATCTTCAAAATGGCATCAGCTATTGCCATCCCTCCTCCCCAAGACCCACCACCAGCTGGATTATTCACACAACAAAAAAAGCACAATATTTCCAAAGACAATGAAGAGGACGAAGAAGATGAGGTAGAGGAAGTGCCCGCCTCTAGCACCCAGAGAATCATGAGTGTGGCAGTTCTTTACCACTGTTGGGAATGTACCAAAGGCTAAAGCTACAAAAGTGAAAGTGCAACTTCGTACTCAGTCGTGGACTACCTGGACATTACTCCTACGGGACCACCTCCATGCGCGGCCACACCAAGTCCAACCACCGCAATGCTCTCAGAAAGATTGTTCCTTTCTTAGCAAGTAGTAGGCTGTCTTCCTCCACATCATCTTCCTCACCCAATACTGTAACCACACACAGCCTACTTCTGTGGGACACAAAACCCACCAGCTACCTTGCAAGCAATACAAGAGGCTGTTGATCCATATCGTTTGAAGACAACAGTCCTTTGTATATACTGCAACACACCACTCTGCAGGGGGAAGCAATATCGAAGTGCTTTTGAAACTCCAATCAAGGAGTATGAAAAACACTGCCCACCACCTTAGAAGTAACACACGCGCAACATCTTCCCCTGTCCACCTGCTCATCCACATTTGTGCTTGGTGCCTCTTCCCTCGTTTCCCTCCCCACCTTACATTCAAACCTCTCCTGCAAACATTTATTTTTTAAAACAACAAAAGAAAGGTTCCTTTAGGAACCATCTGTCACAGTTAAAACATAGAACTAAAAAAATCGTATAGACTCCATCTTTTTTACATTTCTCTGTAAAGTACATAGACTCAGTAAGTTTGTTCCAACATTTCCATTAGCATTTTGGGTTAAGCTAATGGGAATAATGTGGAGTTCATCCCCCGTTCCAGGGACTAGAATGGGGGATAACGGTCCGGCAGCCCAAGTTATCAGCCCAAGCGAAGTGTGTCTGTGTGCGCCCTTATGCATGCGGGCTTCAGCACATTATAAATAACTAAATAAATAAATAACGAGGGCTCCGGACCATTATCCTCCATTCCAGGCACTGCAATGGGGAATAAAGGCTATTAGCACCCCTGGTTCCTGCTGTAGGAAAGCAAATCCTTTTCCAAGATGGCCAGGGACTCCGTACAGAGCCTGGTAGCCTGCAGATGGCGAAGACAGAAGCCTATGACCATATTACCACAAGCACATTTTTTTCCCTTTCAAAACCTATCCCACTTTCGAATAACTCTACCACATAGCCGGTCCCAGGTGGACATGGCCACTTTTACCCCAGATTTCATCCCTTGCGGTCATGGCCAGTAGTCAGATTGTCCGGGTAATGACCTTATACCATGACTTAGACACTGCCCATGGCCACAAGCTATATCTCAGTCACCAAAGGTATATCACTAATTTTTGTACCTATATTATGACACTTGTCAAAAAATAAAACATGGGCACATTTGCAAAACCATGCTTTCAGGTCCTTGCCAATGCTCTTTACAAATGTTTGCTTGAAATACGCCCATGTTTTATTTTTACAAAAGTGTCAAAATATATGTATATACAATAGTCATATAACTTAGCCAACTTGACAAAATCCATTCAGACTTTACACAAACATTCAAAGTTGGGTCTATAATCGTTCTGAAAACTTTTGTCCACATTCGTCAAATGGCAACAAAGTTATAAGCCATCTAAACATGTTGAGACCCCCCTCTAATACAGCCCCCTCTTGAGAAAATCCCACCAAACTTTGCAAAATCATTTATATCTAGATTTAAAATCATTTTGCAAACATTTGTGCAGATTCATCAAATGGCACCACATTTGTAAGCCTTTACAATATTTTGGGACCCCCCCCTCTAATTTTGCCCCCTCTTGACAGAATCCCACCAGTCTTTGCAAACACATTTATATTTAGATTTAAAATCGTTTTGAAAACATTTCTGCAGATTTATCAAATGGCACCACATTTATAAGCCTTTACAATATTTTGGGACGCCCCTCTAATTTTTACCTCTCTTTACAGAATCCCACCAAGCTTTGCAATACCTTTCAGAATCAGGTCTAGAATAGAATTCCAAAATGTCATGCGGTTTCATTGAGTGTCGCCAAAGTTATAAGCCATCCAAGAACTGCTTTTCACCAACGCCGTAATGCAGAAATAGGCACAGTTGTCCCCAAATGTCTGAAGTGTCTGCGAACATCAAAGAACTGTCTCTGGACATTTGGGCTGTTGGCGGACTTTTGGGATGAAAAGCACCTGTTTTTTGGCTAATTATGGCCATATCCCATCCCATCCTCATCACCCCTTACCTCCCCAGAGATTGTTTGATAAGTTTGCCAAGTGCAATGTTGTGTTTTTTTATATGTTTTTACCACAGTGTCCACTGACACCTGCGAATGTCCGTGATTCCAACATGGCGGGTGTTTCCAAAAATCTGACGCACTTTGTGCTTTTCACCATCCAGTCAGTGGGCCCGTCCGATGTCCGTGGACATCACGTCGCCTTCTAGGCCAGTCGGATGCTGTCCACGGACCGAACAGCGAAATGGGTCCGCGCAGCGGAGCCAGATATCACTAATCTTTGGGGACCTACTTTTTACCTGTTCTTAAAAAAACAACTGTACGGATTTCCACCAAATTTACAAAAGCCCGCTTTCGGGACGAAGCCATTGCTCCTGCCGCACATTTGCTGAAAATCCGTCCAGCGGTTTGGACTGTAGGCGTGAGCAAAATATTTTGCCATTTAGACAATGGAAAAAAAAAAACAATTTTGGGACCCCCCTGTAATTCCCCCCATGACGAAACCTCAACAAACCTGCCAAAATAATTCAGAGCGGGCCATATACTTTTTTTTGCAAAGGTTGGTGAGGATTCGTCCAGGGGGAGCGAAGTTATAAGCCACCCAAAAAATCCTATGAGTTGAGCAACTTAACCATAACTACACGCCCGCTATCGCAGGCTGTGTAATATGTGGCTCTTTGTGGATGTCTGCACATAGAGGAATGGGGAACAGCCCAAGCATCCTTCCTCCCTCAGCTCATTATTTATTAATTTTTGCATTCATAGAAGTGCTCTAAACTGGAGGCATCAAAGCGCTGGTCACGGTACAAGGTCAGGTGTAAGTAGAAGAACAGAGGCCTGAGGTAGAAAGCAAGAATAGAGTTGCTCTTCCATACCTCTACCTCAATCGAGTGCTCTGTTGGTCAAATCCACCGCCAAGCTGTCCAGATGAAATATGGTTCCTGGTTACAAACACTTTAAGTATTCTCATCCCATATTTCCATAGGGAATCATTTTAGGCTCTGCCCAATTGTGCATTCAAGAGGTTAATATTGTGGTGAGTGTCTTGAAAAATGAAACGAGCACCACGACCGGTTTGCTTTATGCACTTAGTGATTAAAACGATCAGCCCTTTTATCACCAGCATGTTTCTCAAAAAGAAAGTTCTCTGGTAATTCGTATCTTCCCCAAATGCACTTTAATGTTATACAAAGCAGCAAATAACTCTCACTGGTGCTATTTGTTCTGTTTGTCCTTTTTGGCAGGTCTATTTAAAAAGAGTACAACATGAGTGCACCTGATTGACCATTTTGGAATGACAATCCTTTATCAGTTAATTATTTTTATGGTTACCTAGTTTTTGATAATGTACTTTGCTCTATAAGAAAATGGAATAATTCTTATTACAACTACAGTATATACAGGAAGTGATTAGAAATTATCCTTGTTAACTTGTTAGCACACATTAGTACAATTAAATAATTACATTTTTTTAAAATAGCTTCTTTTAATAAGAATACACACCATTCTGCCTCTCAAAATGTCCTTCTTGGAAAGGGCTGCGTTCAGATTAAAACCAGGGATCTGTTTCCTCTGTGAGAACCAAGGCAATATTTAATTTGGCATGTTGGCCACTGATTGCCTAAAAACTTAAAACTAACATGAACTAGAATATAACAAACATAGTTGCAGACCCTTCACCCTGGCCCCCGGATTCCTGAAAAAGTTAGAGCCTCAGCTGCCCGTTTAGATCCTGTTCGCACCCCAGCCTCCTCCACCACATATATGGAGAACATTCCCTCAGTCTGATGGTGATATTTACTTGCAATTATTTAGTCACTCAGTGAGAGAGGAGGGAACAACACCCTGTGCCTCTGGTTTAATGTATGCACTTGATGCAAACTCTTAGATATAAGCGGTGGCATAATACTAAATGACAGAGGTGGGGGGGACCTAGGCCGAATGTTGGCCCCTAGCAGCCATTGGAGGTGTACAATGTGTGGAAGGGCCCCTGAGATACCCAGCATCACAGCTCAGTGAGTTAAGAACTCGCCCCACAGATCTCTGCTCAGCTTTCAGGGGACAGATTTCAAGCCTGGCAGGAGCAACACATCCCTGCATTCTTCCAATAGCCATAACTTGAGTACCATTGAATTGGGTAATCATAAATCCTATTAGCATATGCAAATCATTCTTGATCTACGCTCTGCCAATGGCAATGCCCGGAAAGCATCCAAGCCCACTACTGATTCAGGCTAGCAAGCAGTCTCTGGTTGCTTTCAGGAAACACACATGCGATTTCACAGCAAGACTTATTTCAGCACAAGGCGCCCCCAGTCTCCTGGGGGATCTCTTTTGCACCCCACCTTCAACATTACAGGCAACGTCTAATTAAATGCACCAAAGACAAAGCTAACACATTACCAATGAGAGTTTATTTTGATAGTGCACCCAATACATTGTTATGCTAAAACTGTTCCCGTTTGCAATTAAAATGCTAATCTTGTAGAAACAACCTTGCTATTTGATAATTTGTTATTTGTTTAATTGTATACAGTTAGACAAGGCAACTTTTAAAATGTTGCATATCAAAACCAAATCATTACAATTGCACATTCCATTTCCTCATAACAAAACATCTAAAATAGAAACAATTTTCCTCCCAAAAATTCTGAAATAATGGATACGCGCCTCCTGGTTAACAAACATGAACATATGCCATGGATCTTCTGCCAGTGGCTTCTCCTGTATGCCAGCACTTGGGGGCATCCCCTGTATGCCAGCACCTGGTGTCATAACCTGTATGCCAGCACCTGGGGGCATCACCTGTATGCCAGCACCTGGTGTCATAACCTGTATGCCAGCACCTGGGGGCCATCACCTGTATGTCAGCACCTGGGGGCATCACCTGTATGCCAGCACCTGGGGGCATCCCCTGTATGTCAGCACCTGGGGGCATCCCCTATATGCCAGCACCTGGGGCATTACCTGTATGCCAGCACCTGGGGCCATCACCTGTATTCCAGCACCTGGGGCATCACCTGTATGCAAGCACCTGGGGCAATTACCTGTATGTCAGCACCTGGTGGCATCACCTGTATTCCAGCACCTGGGGGCATCCCCTGTATGCCAGCACCTGGGGGCATCACCTGTATGGCAGCACCGGGTGGCATAACCTGTATGCCAGCACCTGGGGCATCACCTGTATGCCAGCATCTGGTGGCATCCCCTGTATGCCAGCACCTGGGGGCATCACCTGTATGCCAGCACCTGGTGTCATAACCTGTATGCCAGCACCTGGGGGCCATCACCTGTATGTCAGCACCTGGGGGCATCACCTGTATGCCAGCACCTGGGGGCATCCCCTGTATGTCAGCACCTGGGGGCATCCCCTATATGCCAGCACCTGGGGCATTACCTGTATGCCAGCACCTGGGGCCATCACCTGTATTCCAGCACCTGGGGCATCACCTGTATGCAAGCACCTGGGGCAATTACCTGTATGTCAGCACCTGGTGGCATCACCTGTATGCCAGCACCTGGGGGCATCCCCTGTATGCCAGCACCTGGGGGCATCACCTGTATGGCAGCACCGGGTGGCATAACCTGTATGCCAGCACCTGGGGCATCACCTGTATGCCAGCATCTGGTGGCATCCCCTGTATTCCAGCACCTGGGGGCATCACCTGTATGCCAGCACCTGGTGGCATCCCCTGTATGCCAGCACCTGGGGGCCATCACCTGTATGCCAGCACCTGGGGGCATCACCTGTATGCCAGCACCTGGTGTCATAACCCGTATGCCAGCACCTGGGGGCATCACCTGTATGCCAGCACTTGGGGGCATCCCCTGTATGCCAGCACCTGGGGCCATCACCTGTATGCCAGCACCTGGGGGCATCACCTGTATGCCAGCAATTGGGGGCATCCCCTGTATGCCAGCACCTGGGGCCATCACCTGTATGCCAGCACCTGGCGTCATAACCTGTATGCCAGCACCTGGGGGCATCACCTGTATGCCAGCACCTGGGGCCATCATCTGTATGCCAGCACCTGGGGGCATCACCTGTATGCCAGCACTTGGGGCATCCCCTGTATGCCAGCACCTTGGGGCATCACCTGTATGCCAGCACCTGGTGTCATAACCTGTATGCCAGCACCTGGGGCCATCACCTGTATGCCAGCGCCTGGGGGCATCACCTGTATGCCAGCACCTGGGGCCATCACCTGTATACCAGCACCTGGGGCATCACCTGTATGCCAGCACCTGGGGCCATCATGTGTATGCCAGCACCTGGGGCCATCACCTGTATGCCAGCACCTGGGGGCATCACCTGTATGCCAGCACCTGGTGTCATAACCTGTATGCCAGCACCTGGGGCCATTACCTGTATGCCAGCACCTGGGGGCATCACCTGTATGCCAGCACCTGGTGTCATAACCTGTATGCCAGCACCTGGTGGCATCACCTGTATGCCAGCACCTGGGGCCATTACCTGTATGCCAGCACCTGGGGGCATCACCTGTATGCCAGCACCTGGTGTCATAACCTGTATGCCAGCACCTGGTGGCATCACCTGTATGCCAGCAGCTGGGGCATCACCTGTATGCCAGCACCTGGGGCCATCACGTGTATGCCAGCACCTGGGGGCATCCCCTGTATGCCAGCACCTGGGGGCATCAACTGTATGCCAGCACCTGGGGCATCACCTGTATGCCAGCACCTGGGGCCATCACCTGTATGCCAGCACTTGGGACCATCACCTGTATGCCAGCGCCTGGTGTCATCACCTGTTTGCCAGCACCTGGGGGCATCACCTGTATGCCAGCACCTGGGGCATCACCTGTATGCCAGCACCTGGTGTCATCACCTTGAAGTGGGAAAAGTGAACAAAAGGCTCCCACCAATCCCCTCTCAACCCTGGCCTAGAGGATCACGGCCCAGACACCCGCCACAAGAGGAGTTTGCCCATCTCCCAGACGACCAAATACCCTGGTACAAGAACATATGGATGTGCCCACTCGCGTGCCCACCTGCCTGCCCACCAGCCTGCCCTGCACATGCCGACACCTGCGGCATGGATGGACTCGACTAAACCATCCAGCACCAAATCAACACATCGTTAGAGATGCCATGACGACCTAGCCAACGGTCAGCACACTCGTGCAAACATACACACCGGACACTCCCACACCAATCCACACGAAGAACATACTCAGTGCTATGACGTAGGCGACGGACACACCCACGGACGTGCATCTTTATTATTTTCCACATAGGCTTTTCAAAATGCAGAAACGCAAGACGCATAATGAACTCATCTAAAAAGGCTTGCTCACGCTTCTTCTAAACCCATGTACCATAATGAGAAATATAACGAAGACACGATACTGAGGATAGAGCAATATGATACCATAACCTAAAGAACCTGTGTATTAAACGGTCCTACCTATGCACCAGGCCCAAGTAGGCCGCAAGCAAAAGCCTCCATGAACATTGAATGAGCAAGAGTTCGGTTGCTGACCCTGCAGAATGAGCCCAGCGAAAGCAGACAGTCAAGGGCACAACGTTGCAAACTCTCATACCGCAAGCCGACGCCAAGGTCGCACCTGCAAGATAAGCCAGGCACACAGTGAGAAATGCAATATTAATTGTGCAGAATTCAGCCTCAACCACGGTCCCCACCTCACGGGACCAAGCCGAACTTGATAGGGTGCCAAGCCCAGGAGGAAGAAGGCGCCTGGATCCCCCGTCTCAAGACACAGGCAGATACAATTAAGCGACTCAATGGACATCTGCGGCGGTGGGAGTAGTCGGCCTTCCTGCTTATGAATAAATCCTCACATTGTCTGCACATACCCATAGTGAAACATTGTTGCAAGTGACAGGTGTACCGCGAGCTGGGAACAGCGATGGTCCCAGACTGGGGGGCTCGCGGGTGAACCAATCAGAACATGAGGCTCTTATCACTGACGCCATTAACATTGACCAATCCTCAGGGGTCTTCATGTAACAATTTTTATGTATCAAACTAAAGGGACAACCCAAGTATACCACCTGACTGACCCTTAACCAATAACAACGTTCTCTATACGTATGCTATACTAACCCTACCACTCGGGGAACCAATCCAGAGTGGCGATAGGTTTTTGCTAACTTTCTCAGGTGACGCAAGTAGCGCGTCATACTAAGGTAAAAAGGGCCTGCGAGCCCCACGATGTTGAGAGAGTGTCAGGACGGACGCGTACGATCCTTGACCCATCCCTGCCGTTTTGTTTAATAAACAGCAGATTCACCTTGCTTCTTGCGTGTGTCTCATACTCTATCTCTTTTGGGATATACGGGAGGAGTTGGGGCCTCCCTGCCCGGAGGTCCGCGGACGGCCCAGCCGACCCCGGGAGAATTTCCCCCCGACAAGTTGGAGGCACTGCTGAGATCTGTTTAAGGTCCGCTTTTATTTTTATTTTTCCAAGTACTCCCGTTGCGAGGAGGCCCGGCGACGCGGCCCCCTCTGCCGCTGCCCCCTTTTGAGGACTACAGGACCATCGCGGAACTGCGAGAAGACCGGACAGCGCAAACCGGATATTGGCCCTCGGGAGCCGGTTGAGAAGTATCCCGCCCGCGGTTGGCGAGTGTCCAGACGTAGTCCAGACGAGGGGAGGTGGCGAGCCGCTTGGAGGGGTGCACGCAGTCGAGCGGCCCCGCATCAAGAGAACTTGGTGAGTATGCCACACACAACAAGCAATGTGAAATTGTGAGGGAGGGGGGAGGAATTGAATATGGGAGGTATTGCACAGGTGCGCGGCGAAGGTTTGATAATTTAGTGTTGGCAATGAAATGAATGGTAGCTGGACGAGTGCAAGAGCAGTCCGCTACGTTACGGGAGAGAAGGGGGCAGAGCACGAAAACATCACGTGCGGCCGCTCATAGACACTGATTGGCCTAGGTCGCGACCATGTGTAAGGGTGTGTGTGTGTACGTGGTTTCCTACGATTTGGCAATTATTGATCAATGAGTAGATGTGGATCCCTATTGATCGAGCAGGAAACTCGATAGATAGATGACGTTTCCCTGTAGGCGGTAGCTAGCTAGTTGCCCAATACGGAAGATAATTGGCTGGTTAAGCCCTCCTGTCGAGGGGCGTATCACACGCGAGGCGACGCAGTGTGCGCAGTCCGATTATATTATTGATTACCTTGTTCCAGGAGTGACAGGAAGACAGCTGTGGGGTTAACGTGCGTACATTGCAAGTGTATGTTGGACTTAAAGAATATATGAAGAACTTACCAGTAGTTCGAAGAGATCGGTGACGTCACCAGCAGGGCTTACATAGGACATCTCGAGAACCAGGCATCTTTATTTTTGAGTGGCGAGGAGGAGAGCTGTGTTAAGGGCGTGGAAACGGAGGTATACGGTAATAAGTTGATCGGGGAAGGCGACAAGGGGGAAGTGGCTGCGCACGGAGAACGCCGGCCACGGCAAGTGTAGAAGAGGGAGGAGGAGCAAGTGAAAGTAGGACGGCAGTATAAGATCGTCACAAGGGGCACGCAGCCGCAGGGGGCTACGTGCGCCTCGGCCGCAGGGGGCCGTAAGGGTGTTGTATAAAGGAAGAAATGAAAGAAAAGAATATACAAATGTAAATACTATATTTTACTAATTTTTCCTTAGCGGACTATCGCAAGTCCCCAAACTTACGGGGCCAGGTAAAGATATACGGCTGTATATTGTAAACTGCTAGTGAGATAACCGCTACCAAATAGAGGAAGGGTAACAAGTGGAGCGCTACAATGTCATACGGGACAGGATCGGGGGGGTGGGGGAACACCCTCACTACCCCGCCCAACACATATGTAAAACACTATCACCCCATAGGGAGAAATTGATCAAGTACAGCATAGAATGGACACAGGGGACGGACAACAAAATGACGACACCATGGCCGCCTAATGGTAGCTTCGATCCATATACCCAACACTCACTATTAAACCATCTGCACAATACATACAAGGGGAAGAAGTTGACGCACCACGTGGAGGTGTTAAACTTATGGAGGATGTTCCAAGGGTCCCGACCAGGACCAAACGGAATGTTCATTGTAGGGGAAACAACGGGAGATAAGGAGATTAAGGAGGAGGGAGAGAATGGGGAAAAGGAGAGCGAAGGCACACAGAACACGGGGAAAGGACAAGAGGGAGGAGAAAAGTGTGACAACTCAACCGAAAATGAAATAAAAAAGGAACAGAGCGACGATACACCCCTAGCGAAGGTAGTGAAAACAGAGGGAGGGGTTTGTATCCTTTAAGAGAACTAGGAGAAATAGCAAGAGAACAATTAAGGGCGGCTGAGGGGTACTCGAACCCGGCATACAGCCCGCCTCCATATACAGCTACAGGTGGCCACCCGGGAAGGGAGCGGACCAGTACAACGGGATCAGCTCATAGGAAGATGCTAGCAGGGGAGGGGAGGACTGAAGAAGAGCAGACTACGGACGTAGGAAATGATGAGTGGGTAGCTGCGCAGATACTATTAAAATTACGAGGTTCATTAACAGGAGAAGAGAAGGAGGTGGTAAGGAAAATGGACGAGGATAATACCAGGGAGAGTGAAATGGAAGGGGAAGAGGGGAAAGGAAAGGGGGGAAGAGCTGTTAAGACGAAAGGAAGAGACTTTGGAGGAACGATTAGCAGAATTAAGGGATGAGCAGAATGCACTGATCAAGCAGCTCGAGAGGGGGGAAAGAGAGAGAGCACGGGAAAGGAAAGAAGGTAAGAATGAGTTGGGAAAAATGAGAGAACGAACTGAGGAGCAAAGGAGAGAAGCCGAAAGGTTAAAGACAGCAGCAGAAAGGGTATCAAGAGCAGCACTGCGCGGCAGGAAAAAAGAGGAAGAGGAGAAAGAAAAAGAAATGGCAATATGGAAGAAGAGATTACTGTCAGAAACGACAAAGAAATACGAAGAAGGGAGGATGATAGAGAGTATAATAGAAAGGGAGAGGGAGAGATGGGAAAGGAAGAAAGAAGATGAAAAGATATTGGAAAAAATGAGTTGTGAAGTAATGGAAGAATTAAAAAAGAAAAGAGAGGAAATTGGTAGAGAAATAGCGGAGAGAAATGAAGGGGAAAGAGAAGATAGGAGGGGGGAGAGTGAAGTAAGGAGGCATGTATATAGAGGCACAGAAGTAGCAACAACATCGGCACAAAGGGGAGCGATTAGTAAAGAAGAAAAGGGAGGAACGGACCTAATAGACTTAAGAACAGTAACGATTGGGGGGAAAAAGACGGTTTGGGGGTTGCCATTTATGAATGACTTTTGTAGTGAGGAAGAAGAAGGAATGGAGAAGGAAGGAAGAAATAGTGAAAGGGAAAGCCTAGATAAACTATACACCACCCGCACAAATAAAGACTCACCATGGATCTGCAGGAGAAAGGAAGAACTGCAGAGAAGTGGGGAGGAGGAGCATGGAATAGCGGAAAGGCAGACACGTGAAGCCACGCCGTCACCGTCCCGTCATACATGCTCCACCACCTCACGCTCATTACGTGCAACATGCCCATCTAAACTCGCGCCCTTCACAAGCGAACTGACACCCTATGCAGGAAGGCTTAGAGACCTCCCTGGACGCAGGCAGGGAGAACGAATACACACGCCCACAATAAATAAAGGAAATGATGAAAGAAGGGGAAGTGGTGGAGGAGAAAGAGTAAAGACCAGGAGAAATATGGATGAAACTGACGATGTAGAAGAGACGGAAGAAGAGGAGGGGTGTGAGGACTCGATTTTGTGGAACCCAGGGGGTAAAACGGGATACAACTTAATGCCTCTTCTAGAGAGGGGAGGGGTTAGGCCACACTATGTCCCTTGGAAGCATGCAGACAAGGAAAATATAAAGTGAAGACTCCCATCATTAAGGGGAGGTGCGGGTAAATGGATATATGAAATGGAAAAACACACAGCAGGACAGAAATTGGCAGTGGGAGATGTAAAGGGCCTTCTCATATCAATATTAGGGGATGCTGCGGATGACATCTGGAAGAGAGCAGGCTTCCCCGGGGTAACAATAACAAACACATCTCACGATGGGGCACCATTCGCAAACTGCAGACATGCATTATGGCAGGCACTGAGGGTACAGTATCCAGACACATCAGACATAGGAGCAATTACCTCGCGCAAGATGCGTGAGAACGAAGATCCTGTTGATTATATCCAGGAAATTCAAGAGAAGTGGCGTATGGAAACTAGAGAACAATGGGACAAAACACCAGCAATATTCTATCATATACTAGTACAGGGGCTCCCAGAAGCAGTCCAGAAACAACTGAAGAAAGTAGTGGGGATGGAAGCAAAAGCATGGCCAGAAATACAACTGATTATAGTACATCATTGCAGGACATGGCAAGAAAAAATGAAAAAAAGGGAAGAGGATAGGAAAACGGAAGAGGCTAAACTAGTACAGAAGAAACTCACTAAATACACGATGGAAGGCGCACTAATAACTACACCTGCCACAGTAACTCAAAGCCCCACACAAGTAGTGGCTGCACAGGACCCCTCCCAAATACAATCATCGCAGACTGTAACACAACAGATGCTGCCACTCCAACCATACACGACTAACATGGGAGGAGGATACTCAACGCCAGGAGCTGGGTATTATAATTACAACCGGGGAAGGGGAGGAATAATGAGAGGGAGAGGATACGGATTTAACACACCACAACAGGTGGGGGGACTTAGAAATTCCTACCCCACCGGGCACCCAGTATACCAGGACAACACAGGAAGCTTTCCATGGCAGAACAGGGAACCACTGGTGTGTTGGATTTGTGGATTGGTAGGCCACATGTCACGTACGTGTAGAGTGAGACCAGGCACACCGTTGTGGAGTGAACAGGGACAACAAGAGCTCACACAGGAACAGCAGGGCCTCCAGCAACAGCAGACATTGCAACAGGGAAATGGACAGCAACAACTAGTAACACAACAACAGCCACGGACATATCCACCGCCTCAACAACAGGTAGCGATTACACAACAACCCCAAGCACAGCAAGTACAGCCACCTGCACAAGTCCAAGACCATAACATAACCTCAACCAATACCCAACTACAGCAAACACAACTGGGTAGGGTGACAGTCCTGGGACACAACCCTTACACGGGAAGTGGTCAATCATTATACCCCCAATAGGACAGCCCACAGACGACCTTGGTGTGTCCCATCCTGTCGGTAACACCTAATAGTGCGGAGGAACCACGCATAGAGGTAACGATAGGTGACAAAAAATTATCATTCCTTGTTGACACCGGGGCGACCCGGTCTTGCATAAGGGAAGGTAAATTTAAGATGTCAGGTGAAGCCATGAACACCCAAGGATTCTCTGGGGCTAGGGGGTTGGTTCCCTTTACTGATAACATTCCCTTATCAATAGGGGATTATGACATGTCAGTCCCACTTTTATATTCTAGGGCCTCACCAGTAAATATAATGGGGAGAGACATAATGAGCAGGTTGAATATGACGATCTCCTTTACGGAGGACGGCATAATTTGCTCCACTCCAGGAATTAACATGCTCACTGCACGACAGATTATGCAGGCATACTGTGGACAGACAGTGATTAGGGCTGAGCCAGTAGATGGTGAACTGTTCCAGTACTGGACGGACATGGCATTTGCATGGATGCCAGGGATAGAGGGAAAGATCTGGAGGAGGCCAGCAGCCTACTTGTTTAGACCAGAAACACCAGCCAACGAACCAGAAGGAAAGGTGATTTCAGTGGACATAGAGAGCATTATAGCAACCGCTGATTACATTGCAGTGCATGCCCAAGACAGAGAAGGAAGAGCATGGAGGGCAGTGATAGCACTAGCAGAGGGATGTAGACTCACCCAGGTGTCAGATGAGGAGCTCTTCTCAGGAGAAAAGGAAGAAGGTGAAATGGTATTTATGATGAGTGTGGAAATATGGCTAAGGGTGACGTACAAACAAGTGGCACAGAAAATTGCAATGGCACTTGAGGCACCCACGTCCACCCCAGTTCCCTTTTTTGAGGAGGATATGGCAAAAGTACCCACATCATTATGGACTACTAGCCCCTATGACGTGGGGTGCATAAAAAGCATAGGGGGGTAAGAATAAAATTGAAAAAGGGTGCAATACTCCCCAGAGTGAAACAGTACCCACTATCAAAAGAGGCAGATGAGGGCATATGTGAAACAATAACGGCCCTTATAAATAATGGCATATTGGTCCCATCAGAATCTCCATGCAACACAGCTGTATACCCAGTGCGCAAGGCTAAAGGTGGATCTTGGCGCTTCATACAGGACCTTAGGCCTTTGAACAACATAGTGGAAGCAGAATACCCCATAGCAGCAAACCCGGCCACAATATTGTGCGGCATTCCAGCAGAGGCATCACGGTTTACAGTGATCGACCTTAAAAATGCCTTTTTCTCAATACCACTGCACCCAGACTCACAAGATCCGACAAGCTTCACTTACAGAAACACAAAGTGGAAACACACCAGATTGCCACAAGGGTACTGCGAGTCACCCTCAATATTCAACAGAGTAATACAGATGGATTTGGGTAACATTGAAGTAGAAAGCACAGTGTTATAGTATGTTGACGACATAATCATTTGCAGCACAAACGAAAAAAGATGCAGAGAGGACTCATTAAAGATGCTGACAATATTGGCTGAAAAAGGTTACAAGGTAGACAAGGAAAAGTTACAATACTGTCAGGAACAAGTACTTTACATTGAACAGCTCATATCCCAATATGGAAGACAGATTGCACCACAAAGAGCACAGGCAATTTTAAAAACGCCATTGCCACAAACAGTGAGAGAATTACAGCAGTTCCTTGGCCTGTGCAACTACTGCAGAGCATGGGTATTTGATTACAGCTCATACATAGGACCCCTACTTGAGGGGTTAAAAGAAGCTAACAAAGGGGAGAAAAAGTTGGGGTGGACAATGGAAATGAAAGAGGCTTTTGATGAACTGAAAGATGCAATATCAACCGCTCCGGTACTGGCCACCCCAGATTATGAACGACAATTTTTTATATTTTCACATTGCGACTCAACAGTAATGAAAGCAGTGTTGGCTCAAAAAACAAGCATGGGCTACAACAAACCAGTAGCGTTTTACAGCGGCCACTTAGATCCTGTAATGCTAGGTCATTTCCCTTGCGAACAAGGTCTCGCCGCAGCTGCCTTTGCGGTAGAGAAAGCATCAGCAATCACCATGGGGTGCCCAACCACACTATTTGTGGAACATGCACTATTTGCAATATTGAACAAGCCTAAGTCCACACTAACAACGCAGAGGGCGTCAGGTTATGAGATTATATTATCTAGAGCTGAACTATCAATTGTTAGATGCAGCACAGTCAACCCTGCAAGGTTTATAGCAGAAGCAATTGAGGAAGGAGACTATGCACACGATTGTACAAAGACTACTGAAATGTATTCATGCACTAGAAGGGTTGAAGAGAATTCACTAGACGGAGGTGATCTCTTGTTCATTGATGGGTCATCAACAATTGACCAAAGTGACGGGATTAGGAGAACTGGGGCAGCAGTGGTAAAAATGACAGAGGTACCGGTGTGTGTGGCGATGAAATGCGTACAATTACCACAGCATTACTCTGCCCAAGCAGCGGAATTGGTCGCACTGATCTTGGCATTGAAGGAAAGCTTTGACAAGCGAGTGACCATATATTCCAACAGTGCATATGTCACATCTACTGTCCACTCAGGGTTGTCCAAGTGGAGGAGAAGAGGGTTTAGGAGAGCTGACGGCACCCCAGTGCAACATGCCCTCTTATTGGCTGAACTAATTGAAGTAATAAATGACCCCCAAGAATTAGCTTTGGTCAAATGCACCGCACACACTAATGGAGAAGACTATATTTCAAAAGGGAATGCAGCAGCAGACACACACGCGAAGTATGCTGCATATTTTGGCGAGATATGGAACCCCCCAGAGTCAGAGGGAGAGGGAGGGGAATAGCTAAGGAGATGTTAATGAAAGAAGGGTACACCCATCTCCCAGCCACACAGATAATGGAGCTACAAGCGGCTGCACCGATGGCAGAAAAAGAAATATGGGTAAAAAGAGGATGTACAATGTCGCCAACTGACGCACTATGGCGCCAGGGTAGCACTGGAAAGATGGTAATGCCACTGGCACTATTGAACACCGCCCTGAGCCAACTACACCACCCAGCCCACACAGGCAAGGAAGTAATCGCAGCACGAATTAGGGAAGATTGTTTCTGCCCCGAGTTAAATTCTCATGTGTCAAATTTCATCAGCAATTATCTCACATGTCAGCAGTTCACGGCCGGTCACACGCTGAAGGTGATAAAAGGTACTATAGCCCGGCCAGAGGGACCCTTCCGACACATCCATATTGACTATGTTGATATGATCAACGTATGTCAAGGAAATAGGTATATGATTGTAGTTCTGTGCCCATTCTCGAGGTGGATTGAGGCAGGGCCCTGCTCACACCCAGATGCATTCCGAGCAGCTAAATTCCTAGTGAGGGAGGTCTTCCCCAGGTGGGGAGTGTGCGAAATACTGCGGTCAGACAATGGGCCGCATTTCGCCAATGAAATGTTCCAGCATATCACATCCTTACTGAACATCAAGCATAAATTTGCATGTGCATATCACCCGTAGGCCAACGGTATATGCGAACGCCTGAATGGCCTATTAAAAGAGGCAATTGCAAAAATACAGCAAACAACAAAGAAGAGTTGGCTGTATTGCCTTCCGCTAGCCCTATTTGAGCTAAGGAATAGACCAGGCTCCGACCACCACCTCACCCCTCACGAGGTGGTGACCGGACGCCAAATGCGCCTTCCTCTGACGCCAACATCAAGAGCATTCTCCGACCATGAGAGTACTGCAAGTGTCCTTGGTGATGAAATGTACCAATATGTGTCTTCTTTGATTACTAGTGTAGTGTTTGTGTCTCAACAGCTCGAGCGCACGCGGGGCGGGTCTAAGAGTGATCAACAAGAAGACGCGGATGAAGAATTGGAAAAGGGAAAACTGTGCAAAATTGCCAAAGGTGACCACGTACTACTCCGCAATTTCAACAGAAAGTGGAATAGCCCACGCTTCACTGGCCCCCACCTGGTAGAGGAAGTATCAACGAGAGCAGTAAAGCTACAGGATAAACGTGCTTGGAATCACCTACACGACGTAAAGATCTGCAAACTCCAGACCCGCCCTAGCGTCACCGACAGGGCCATTGGATGAGCAGCAACAGCGTCGCCAACGGAGGAAGGGACTTCTACCGCAACTAACGGCCAAAGTGTCCCCACACCCTGCCACCCCCCTGATTCCCCAGAGACAACTACTGAAATAGAAAGGGGTAATTACCATACCGCCCACCCCATGGTCACACGATCAAAGAGTAAAGAAACCTCTACCAGTTGAGCCCCAAACCCTCTGCCCATTGACCCCCTACCCACTGCAATAATAACCCAACTGAAGGACATTGTTTTGCACATACACATGTAAACACTTGAATGTTCTCTTTTTTTCTCTCGCACATGCAGGCACGGTGTATTATTGTACTGCTAAGAAAACAGATAACTAACAAAGTTTACTGCCCAGGAGTCGATGATACCCTCAGACAATAACTACCCTGAAGAATTATCGCACCAATTTGTCTATTACATAAAAAGGCCAAAGTACCTGAAAAGGAGGAGGGTACGTGTCTACTACACAGCACTTCTCTTGGCCATAGAACAATCAATGCCCCACCTCCACCCATACTTGCCTGTCCTAAGAGATAGATCGCTTAGATTGGCGTGGGAACAGCTCTTCGCCTGGGCACTGAATGACTACTTGATAGGTAGAGCTTGAAAACAACAACTAACACTAATAACAAGCATATTGAGAATTTTCAGGCGGGCAACTTTAACGTCGCAAGAATTAGCTGCCGGACTGCAGCAAGGTAAGAGCAAAATGCCGGTGAGACTAGCCTCTGTAATAAAGATGATAGGGATTTTGATGATCACCGGGTTTGTGGCTGCCTCTGTATGGCGGAACAGTTATGCTATCAATATTTTTGCTGTACCCAAACCTAATATACCCCCACCCCCAGCTGCAACAGGTGTTACGTCAGGTGGTACTAGCAAAATTCCATACAAGGGAAATAGAGTTAAACGCAGCACATACTCAGACAATAAAGATATTACAACTACATACAAAATTCAGCACACGTCTCTAACAACATGTGGTACCAACACATGACTCAAATAGGTAAACAAACAACAGAAGACAGCTGCTACGTCTGCTCATTGATCCCATACGCCATGAGTGCTTCCAGAACTTTCGTTGACACGGAAATAGATTAAAAAACAGCACGGTGTATCATATACCTGCCACTGTTCCAAACGAAAGGGAGATTTCAAGGGAACACGGTGCACCTGGTATGGAAATCACGAGACACATACCCGTACGAAAATAACTTCCTTAAGAGTTATTTGAGTTACCACAAGGCCAGTTTACATGCTGAAGCATTCAGATACATAACAAGTGGGCCTGAAAAAGGAGAAACAAAGAAAGTTACACTACAGTACCTACCATGTGATTGGTACGCAACTGAAGTTCCTGGTAAACAAGGATGTTGGGAAAGACCACTGATAATAATAACAGGGAAGGTGTACCTGGGTGACAAATGGGACACAGGAGTGGTTGGCAGCAACATGGTAATGAGAGAAGATACTACAACTATTGCTGAACACAACAACAGATGTTGGATGACTTGGGTCAAGTACGTACCCATGCTAACGTGAATAGAGAAGGATGAAGACCCAATAACAATACTGCCGATGACTGCACCCAAGGTATGCTACCAACACAAAGGAGAAGTGGACGTAGGATACAACACCAACTGTGCAAGCGTGACAGAGCTACCTGATGGGGGAGCAGGAACAGCAGTAGTAATGGACAATTACTGGGCCTGTGGAGACAAGGCATACCACACACTGCCCCCTCTGTGGAATGGTGTATGCACAATAGTACACGTTAATGTACCATCACTAGTGGTGCCCCAGAAACATGTGAATGTGGCGAACTTCCCCAAAATGGATGAAGGAAACAAGAGGAAGAAGAGATCTGCACAGCTTCAGAAGGGGCCAGAGAACCAAAACAACGGCAACAACACTGTCCTGAATAGAAAGAAAAGACAAGGAGAACCTCTGACAGGAAATTACCTATGGGGAAGGTCGGAAACAGCACTAACTTCAATTCCCCCAGAACACAGACTATTCAGCAGAGCAGCAATGTTCTTCTCCTCAATAATACATCCGGGACTACAGGCTTACGCAAACGCAAAATGGCTCCAGATAACTAGATGGGAACTAATGATGACAATTAACTCTACAGTAAATGGATTCAGCGCAATAAAAGAGGAACTGCGAGCAGTGAGGATGGTAGCACTACAGAACAGATATGTACTGGACCTCCTCACAGCAATGGAAGGAGGAGTTTGCGCAAAGATAGGACAATCATGCTGCACATTCATTCCTGCTAACGATGCTGACAATGGTACACTGACAGAAGCAGTATCACAATTGGCCCAGATGCACTCCAAAATGATGGATGAAAGTAAAGGTGTAAAAAAGGATGAGAGCTGGTATTCGACGCTATGGTCATGGATGCCATCTTGGCTGTCAGATGGACTGAAGATCATAGTTGGATGCATTATTTTGGCTGGAGCTGCACTTATCATAATAAGATTTTGGAAGGCCCGGAAGGCACGCACCACAGACGAGATGATCGAAATGGTCGGTATGCACCCCTTGATGCCAGCAGTTGATGGCCAACACACAGGCACAATAATCAAAGAGAGAGAGAGGTTGCGCAACCAGATCATCACTAACCACCTGGACCCACCATCTGTGAAGCTCGAAAACCCAAGAAACCCAAGGAGCTACATAGGGAAATGGGTATACTGCACACCTGGAGGAACCTGTGTATATATGTACTGGTCATTTGAAGACCATGTTAATCACTATGCACATCTGGGAGGAGTAACTAAAATATGGAGAGTGAGAGGAGATAAGGAAAAGGATATGTTTGTGGTTGACAAGTCGACCAGAGGGGGGACTGAAGTGGGAAAAGTGAACAAAAGGCTCCCACCAATCCCCTCTCAACCCTGGCCTAGAGGATCACGGCCCAGACACCCGCCACGAGAGGAGTTTGCCCATCTCCCAGACGACCAAATACCCTGGTACAAGAACATACGGATGTGCCCAATCGCGTGCCCACCCGCCTACCCACCAGCCTGCCCTGCACATGCCGACACCTGTGGCATGGATGGACTCGACTAAACCATCCAGCACCAAATCAACACATCGTTAGAGATGCCATGACGACCTAGCCAACGGTCAGCACACTCGTGCAAACATACACACCGGACACTCCCACACCAATCCACACGAAGAACATACTCAGTGCTATGACGTAGGCGACGGACACACCCACGGACGTGCATCTTTATTATTTTCCACATAGGCTTTTCAAAATGCAGAAACGCAAGACGCATAATGAACTCATCTAAAAAGGCGTGCTCACGCTTCTTCTAAACCCATGTACCATAATGAGAAATATAACGAAGACACGATACTGAGGATAGAGCAATATGATACCATAACCTAAAGAACCTGTGTATTAAACGGTCCTACCTATGCACCCGGCCCAAGAGGGCCGCAAGCAAAAGCCTCCATGGACATTGAATGAGCAAGAGTTCGGTTGCTGACCCTGCAGAATGAGCCCAGCGAAAGCAGACAGTCAAGGGCACAACGTTGCAAACTCTCATACCGCAAGCCGACGCCAAGGTCGCACCTGCAAGATAAGCCAGGCACACAGTGAGAAATGCAATATTAATTGTGCAGAATTCTGCCTCAACCACGGTCCCCACCTCACGGGACCAAGCCGAACTTGATAGGGTGCCAAGCCCAGGAGGAAGAAGGCGCCTGGATCCCCCGTCTCAAGACACAGGCAGATACAATTAAGCGACTCAATGGACATCTGCGGCGGTGGGAGTAGTCGGCCTTCCTGCTTATGAATAAATCATCACATTGTCTGCACATACCCATAGTGAAACATTGTTGCAAGTGACAGGTGCACCGCGATTTGGGAACAGCGATGGTCTTATCACTGACGCCATTAACATTGACCAATCCTCAGGGGTCTTCATGTAACAATTTTTATGTATCAAACTAAAGGGACAACCCAAGTATACCACCTGACTGACCCTTAACCAATAACAACGTTCTCTATACGTATGCTATACTAACCCTACCACTCGGGGAACCAAATCAGAGTGGCGATAGGTTTTTTGCTAACTTTCTCAGGTGACGCAAGTAGCGCGTCATACTAAGGTAAAAAGGGCCTGCGAGCCCCACGATGTTGAATGTTGAGAGAGTGTCAGGACGGACGCGTACGATCCTTAACCCATCCCTGCCGTTTTGTTTAATAAACAGCAGATTCACCTTGCTTCTTGCGTGTGTCTCATACTCTATCTCTTTTGGGATATACGGGAGGAGTTGGGGCCTCCCTGCCCTGAGGTCCGCGGACGGCCCAGCCGACCACGGGAGAATTTCCCCCCGACAACCTGTATGCCAGTACCCTGGTGGCATCACCTGGGGCCATCACCTGTATGCCAGCACCTGGTGTCATCACCTGTATGCCAGAACCTGGGGGCATCACCTGTATGCCAGCACCTGGGGTATCACCTGTATGCCAGCACCTGGTGTCATTAGCTGTAAGCCAGCACCTGGTGTCATCACCTGTATGCCAGCACCTGGTGTCATCACCTGTATGCCAGCACCTGGTGTCATTAGCTGTAAGCCAGCACCTGGTGTCATCACCTGTATGCCAGCACCTGGGGGCATCACCTGTATGCCAGCACCTGTAAAAACTGAAGAGCCTCCCTGGACATTAGGAGATGTCTGGCCGACTCCACGCATACATCCCACACTGTCGGCCTTGCCTACGATCTCGTGGTATATTCAACCAGGCCACTCTATTTCCTTCGTCTTTTCGGTGTTAAATTTAACTCTTCTTTAATCCCACACCAAGAAGTTTCCAAGAAAACTGTGCCTATGCCTCAGTATTTGATCTCTGTCCAAGATGTACTCCATGAATCTTGATGCGCGGGTCTTTATTGCCAAGTTAACCGTTAGTTGCCGATTACGCTGTCTCGACAGGATGTTCTCCATGTGCTTTTTATTTTTCCCAAACGACCAGTTTAGCATTTCGTCCGGTGCCATCTCAAGCCACCTCATTGCAGTAGACCACATTTTAATTATACTAGTATTCAGCAGAAGGATTGCCCTAGTTGGTATTACCGCATGCGGTAAACCCATCCGAGAATCAGCTGTAGCGCTGCGTACCTTCCAGAGCAGAGTGAAGCAACTCAGCTGTAATGCCACATGGATGGGTGTTACATTACATTCCAGGTAAAGCATATCAATGGACATTCGAGGGGGTATTTTTTAGCAGTCTCTCTAGTATAGTTTCCTCCAATTTACTAACTTCCTTAATTATATGATATGCTAGGTTACTTATAACATGCTTAATACCCAGAGGTTTCTAAGTGTGGACCCGGGGGGATCAAACCTGTGTTGCTCCGTGTCGTCTTGCTTCCAAGGCGAGCACGTTGCCCCTGAGCTATCCTCCCGAGTGAATATGGGGTGAGGCCCAGATCTCTGCCCCATGTGGGACAACAGATAGAATCTTTGCCTGATAGAGTTGTAAAATTGCCTTACGGGAATAAGCACCGCCCTTGTATACGAAGGACCAATGGCTCTGGCTAATGTTGCAGATGTCATTGTTATATTTTCTAAATGCCAGATCCCCCACAATTCTGCATCCCAATGGATTGCAAGATATTTAAAGGCCGAGACTACTTCGACTAAAACTCCATCCAACGAATGACCAATTGAAGTTTTTCGCCTTCCCATGCTTCGGGCAAAAGACTTCATCATGAGTTGGGCGGTAACGCCGGCGCTAATAGCGCTGGTGTTATCTGACCTACCGCCAAACCCACCTGCACTATTAGCGCCGGATCACGGGTTTGGCGGAACTGGAAATTCCCATTCCCCATTGGGCTCAATGGGGGAAATTTCACGCTCTTATCGCCGGCAGATTTCCCGCCGGCGGTATGAGTGCGAAATTTTGGCCGATTTCCCCCCAGCTAAGAGCTGGGGGGAAATCAGCCGAAGCCGTGATTTGGTGGACCCTTAGATGCGGCGGTAATATCGCTACCGCCACATTTAAGGGTTACCGCCAAACTCGTGATGAGGCCCAATGATTTTTGTTTTGTGGATGTTTATAACAAGAGAGTTACGCTTTGACATGGTGTGCTAGTTTATTCAATCACGCCAACAAACCCCAAGGAGTGGAATCTAAGAGAACGAGGTCGTCAGCGTAACCCAACCAATGCACTGGTCTACCGCCCAATTTTGGTGGGTATGCAGCGCAATTAGTAATCTCGTCGCCTAGGTCTGATAAATTTAGATTGAACAACATAGGTGTCAGGATGCATCTATGATGGAGCCCTTTAGATTTACCATCCATTCGGTGGTCCTGCCTGCCTGATCCATGCGAACCTTCACCTGAGTGCAATCATGGAAGTAAATTATCATTTTTAACAGACCTGGAGGTACGCCGCCTATGCGCAATTTATTTCAGAGCCTTGCTCTGTCAACGGTATCAAACGCTGGGCGGAAGCCGATAAATGCTGCGTGAACTGTCGTTTTGCGTATGGACCATGCCTGCTGAATGATGGTGTTCAAGGCCAGGCAATTGGAAGTGGTGTTGAGCCCTTCCGGAAGCCAGTTTGGTTTAGTGGAATAATGGTTCCTGCCTCCGACCAATCCTCTAGCTCTGACAACAGCACTCGAGCAAAGATCGCTGCTGGGATGTCGAACATCGCCAAGAGATGAGAATGTATTGGATCCGTATGCTTACCTTTCATTCAAAACTGGAACAATTCTACCCTCCCGCCGGGATGGTTTGTAACACGCGGATCCAGCCAAAGAGCCAATTCAGGGCCTTTGCCCAGACAGCTGGGTGAGTCTTGATTAAGGAGCTGCAGATCCCGTCGAGGCCTGGGGCTCAGTAGGACTTGCAAACCATTATAATGCCAAGTACATCTCAGATGCTTTTTGTGTATAGCCGGTTTAGGACGATTTTCCCGCATCAAAAGGTTCATATGAACCTTTTGATCTAAAAATGCTACCACCAAAGGTTCGAACACCAAAAGTGGGAACCTTTGGTGGTAGCATTATAAAAAAAATGGGGGCTGCAGGGGTGTATACTTCATGGTATAGTGAGCGGGGGCTGCGGGGGACAACCCCGCAGCCTTCCGTTTAAAAAAAAAAAAAAAGAGAAGAAAAGGACCCTGCACGGGCCCGATCACGGAAGTGAAAGGGAACTGGCGCAGCAGGAACCCAGCGTGAAGACAAAGTAAGTGTGGTTTGTTTATGTTGGGGGTGTGGGTGGGGGTTTGCTGAGGGTATGGGTGAGGGAGTGTTTTGGGTGTGCAGTGTGTGGGTGTGAGTTTGTATGTGTGTTCACATGAGAAAGGTGCACCTTTCTCATGCGAACAATTTGCCCGTGGTAATTTCAGCCGCGGGCAAATTACTCGGATTCGTATAGCCACCTAGAGTCGATTACATGAGCGGGAATGTTACTCGGCCCTCCCCCTCCAAAGTATTGCACCACATGCATTTCCCACGTTTTCCCTGAGACGCCATCTATGTCTCTAGTTCTTAAGATGTCACCATTAATTATCCTCCAAAGCAATGTTGGATCATTGGTTTGTGATGAATAAACCAGGAGGCGCCACGTAGACCATTTCTTAAGGCGTTTGTGTTTTATTAACCACTTGGCATAAGACTTTTTGATGGCTTTTGCCTCCGTGGCATGTAAAGCTGACTCTAACTGCCAATAAGATAAAACTCGCAGATGGTGCCGCAGAGGGCTTTTTTTTCTTTAATTTCCTTGTCGGGCCTATGCTGATGTTTCTTATGCAGGCCGATGCCGACCCTATTATAGGTTTTAGACACCACTACAGAACAGCCTTAAATGTTCTCGCCTCATAGTGACTTAAGGCTGCTGTCTCTGCTACATCAGCAGAATTATTCAGAAAAGAGTCCCAGGCCCTTCAGTATATGTCCAAATTGGCCAGGGCCACAGTAGAGGCCTTCCTTAAGTTCCCCTCATGCCAGGAAATCCAGCTCAGGATTAACACACACTTGCCCGGGATGAGTGTGATCTGAGTGAGGCCACAGTCGCGCAAATCAAACTAGCCACTAGAGGTTAGTGGTCACTTTCATCCCTTTGACTTACACAGATATCAGTGATCAAGTTAGACGATTTAGACACAAACCTCTAACCTATTAGGCTACTGGTCACATTCCCGAGTCGTGTGTATTTTGGGGGAGGATCGGACGGATAGTGACCATTAACCGTAGTAATATTGCAGGTGTAGAGAAAACTCGCCCAGCTACAACCCCGTTTACAAAACAAATCTAATCTGCTCGAATGCGCTTGGAGCCGATTCATGGAATCAAAAGTGCCCAGAAACCTGCGGCACACAGAAAAATTAGTAGCGCCAGGCATGCCCACAAAACGCCCCCATGGTAAACAGAACATATCGCTGTGCGCCGGACCCATGTGAAATAAGTAATCAAGGATTACTTACCAGCAATCACCATTACTTCCGCTCCTCTCCTTCGACCGAGAAGTCCACGTCCCAGTACCCTCAGTAATCTGCGCCCCAAACCCATACATTATGGCAGCACCAATAGTCTGCCCTTATCCCCGTTCCACCACTAATCTGCACCCCAATCCCCTACATTAAGGCAGCACCCACAAGTCTGCCGTCATTGCAGTACCCCCAGTAATCTGCGCCCCAAACCCCTACATTAAGGCAGCACCCACAAGTCTTCCCTCATCGCAGTACCCCCACTAATCTGTACCACAAACCCCTACATTATGGCAGTACCCACCAGGCGGCCCTTGTCCCAGTATCCCCACAAATCTGCACCCCAACCCCCTACATTAAGGCAGCACCCACATGTTTGCCCTCATTCCAGTACGCCCACCTATCGGTGCCCCAACTCTCTACATTAAGGCAGCACCCACATGCCTACCCTGGTCCCAGTACCCCCACAAATCAGCACCTCAAATGCCCTACATTAAGGCAGCACCCACAAGTCTTCCCTCATCGCAGTACCCCCACTAATCTGTACCACAAACCCCTACATTACGGCAGTACCCACCAGGCGGCCCTTTTCCCAGTATCCCCACAAATCTGCACCCCAACCCCCTACATTAAGGCAGCACCCACATGTTTGCCCTCATTCCAGTACGCCCACCTATCGGTGCCCCAACTCTCTACATTAAGGCAGCACCCACATGCCTACCCTGGTCCTAGTACCCCCACAAATCAGCACCTCAAATGCCCTACATTAAGGCAGCACCCACAAGTCCGCCCTCGCCTTAGTTCCACCACTAATCTTCACCCCAACCCCCGACATTGAGGCAGCACCCACAAGTCTGACCTCGTTCCAGTATGCCCACCAATCTGTGCTCCAACCCCCTACATTAAGGCAGAACCCACAAGTCCGCCATCCTCCCAGTACCCACAATAATCTGCACCCCAAACCCCTACATTAAGGCAGCACCCACAAGTCTGCCCTCATCCAAGTACCCTCACCAATCTGTGCCCCAACCCCCTACATCAATGCTATACCCACAAGTGTGCCCCCATCCCAGGGGCCCACACTAATCTGCGCCCCAACCCCCTACATTAATGCAATACCCACAAGTGTGCCCCCATCCCAGTGCCCACACTAATCTGCGCCCCAAACCCCCTACATTAATGCAGCATCCACAAGTCTGCCCTGGTCCCAGGGCTCCCTTTAATCTGTACCTCAAACGCCCTAGATTAAGGCAGCACCCACAAGTCTGCCCTCATTCCAGTATGCCCACCAATCTGCACCCCGACCCCTTACACTAAGCCAGCACCCACACGTCTGCTCTCATCCCAGTGCCCGCACCAATCTGTACCCCAAACCCCTACACTAAGGCAGCACCCACAAGTCTGCTCTTGTACCAGTACCCACCCTAATCTGTGCCCCAACCCGCTACATTAAGGCAGCACCCACAAGTCCACCCTTGTACCAGTACCCACACTAATCTGTGCCCCCAAATCTGCATCACTCTATTCCCACTCTTTTCCCACACAGTACTTGCCCCAACAAGGTGCCACATCACAGTAATGCACCCCAAATACACATCACCTCAACGCACACTCGTACTCTTTCAGTGCAAAGTACTGACACCAGGAGTTGGATGAAATGTGAAATGTCTGACTGATTATTCAATGAGCTATCTTGCTTGCAGAGGTCCATGAGGACTCCCCAGTTCACCTAACTAGACCACATACACTCCCTCGTAATTTGGCTGCAACACTTACTGGACACTAGCTCACTGTATTTCCCCTGCTACCGCTTCCACATAGGGACAAAACAGTCAGACTACCACAAATGTGCAAATCTTGTTGCCTGATGAACAGGCAAAAAAAGTATGGTGGCACATGATCTGCTGGGAAAGGGGTACAGTCACATACCCAACAGTAATGGGTACCCACACTCATTCACTGTCCCTACAAGGCGTCCAACAAACTTGAGGGTCTTGTTCTGTACGATGGTGGTGTTAGACTTACAATGATTGTAACAACAACAACACTTGGCAGCTATGCATCTTGAACACCCACGGCCCAGTTCACTGTGGAGCACTGGCCTACCTCAACTCCTCTGGCCGGTGTCTTCCAAGAACTAGACCTTGGCAGATGTCCTCCTCCAACATGATAATTTGGAAGCAGTACTGGAGGATCCAGGACAGTCAGCTCGTCCATGGCTTCCCCTTGGATCACACTCAGCTGCACAGCAGACAACCATATTTTCATTGCAGCTACATGTTGGTCCCTAGATGTTCAGGTTACATAGTACATGTGAGCTGTGTAGCCCAGTGAATCATAGAGTGAGACCTCACCCATGCCCCTCATCCCCGATGCCAATAAACAATACCCATTCATGAAGTGTGAGCACGTCCACAAGGACAAGCAAGTGCCAAAGGGACACCTAAAGAAGCTGTGGTAGCATAAAGGAACACAAGGTACAAGAATCAGAAAGCCTGAGACGGGAATGGGGCAGAGTTGAACGAGCTGCCAACAGATACCTGCTCTGTGGAACATCTGACCAGACACCTAAACAAATGAGTGCCCATCCTCAATAATAGACCCAAAACATCATCATGAAATATGCCTCTCATCTCCAAAAGTCTCCCAACAGCACCACCATTAGACCCACCTTCCAAAACATACTCAAGCATCACTGATACACCGACAGCAAACATGCAATGCCTCTGCACAAGGAATGGCACCAGGCAACCATTCCTTGCTACCCCCACCCTTGCAATGACCCATTCCCTACCTGTGAAACAGATGTCCACATGTGTAGTATGGCACCTGCTGAGTTTACCCACCTCCTCTGCGGGAGATGATGCCTGCCAGCCGATTTCGCTGCCCGTATGCCCCTAGCCCATGGTGTCCTCATTGGTCAGGCCGCGGGCCCTCAAGCCTGGGACTACAGTTGTTCCCAGCCCACAAGACACCTGCTCATGTACATTGTGTATCGATAAGGTGTGACTATGTGACAGTGTGTAACAATGGGGTGCTTCTACTAATGCCATGAGAGCAGTCCCTTTCCAGCACATTCTGTAGGTGGATTGTTGCAATTTGTTACGAGCTCGGTCCCAGACGTGAGACGGCTGCATCTTCCCAGCTTCCAGGCCTTGGCATCTTGTCAGTTGAGCCGGGTCACGTGTGAGACGACCGTCGGTGAGGCTGAATTACTTCGATTTGTTTGTATTTTGGCTTGGCATATTCTCTCCTTTAGCCAGTCTCACCGTGTCGCGGTAAGTGAGGAATGTCACTTGCAGCATCATGGCCTCGGCAGTTACAGACCTTGCCAAGGCTATTCTGCTTGCACAGCATCTTGTGGCTTGAAGCTTCTGCGAGACGATTCTGGCTCTCTGGATTTTCCTAAGGCCTACTTTGACTATGTATTCAAAGTAATTGTCCATAGGTTTAGGGTTGTGTCATTGTCGGTCAGGTCCCTTGAGTGCTCCTGTCCTTCCATAGGGGTAATAGCGTGTAGCATCTGCAAGCATATACATGAGCTCCTCCGGCATCTTGCGTTTCTGCGGTGCTGTAGCGAGCCCAGGTGGCTAAATAATAAACATGCAGACAGTATGTACATTTCACTGTCCTCTAGCTCATTGAACTGAACATGTGTGTTCTTCGTATGCATTGGTGTGTGAGTGTCCCGGATGTGCGGATTGCACGTATGCTTCCTGTCTAACGCAGCTAGTCGATTCGGTCCATATAATCATCTCCAGCTCAGTCTTGTTCATCCTCGCTTACTTTGGGCAGAATTCATACCACCTCAGGGTTGTATGGTTGGGTGACCGGGTTCCGCTCGTGATGCGTGCCTATGGTGGGAGCGGTGGGGACCAGTGCAAACTCATATGGTCAGTGGATGTTCTGTCGGGGGTACTTCTTCCAGTTGGGGGGCCCATCGGGAGGTAAGGGACATTCGGATTTTCCCTCTTCCGTCCCCACTCTGGTCGACTTGTCGACCACAAAATGATTGCTCCTTTTGTCATCTCTCAAGCGCAACACCGTTGTTATCCCAGCCAGATGTCCGTAGTGATTTACATGATCTTCATATGACTGGTACATATACACACATCCTCCCCCGGGCTTGCAGTAAACCCACTTTCCAACATACATTTTCAGTTTACTTGTATTTTTTAATTTCATTGATGGTGGCTACATCTCTGATTCTATTAACTGTTGCCGTAGTCTCTCACGTTGCATACATATGACATCCGTCTGCTGGTCATCCTCTGCAGGCAGGAGTAAGTTCATTCCGATCATTTCTTCTGCTGTGGTCTTGGATTTTGCCATGCACGCTTTTACCCAAGTAGTGAGGCCATCCCCAGGATCAGACCACCTGCCAGTATTTTTAGGTCATTCGATAGCCAGGACAGCATCCAGGACTAAAGGTATGAAAACCAGCTTCCATCCTTCCATGTGCCTTTGGATTCTTCTTCGATTTTAGCATGCATTTTTGCTAGTTGTGATACTGCTTCTGATAACGTCTCATTGTCTTCATCGTTTGCTGGTATGAACGTGCAACAGGAACTTCCAATCTTGGCCAGACTGCGCCTTCCATTGCTGTGAGGAGGTCCAAGACATACCTGTTTTGTCAGGCCACCAATCGTATTGCTTGGAGCTCTTCTTTTATTGCGTTGAATCCATTCACTGTTGAGTTTATTGTCATCATTAGTTCCCATCTGGTGATTTGAAGTCATTTGGCATTGGGGTATGTTTGAAATCCTGGATGTATCAGTGCTGAGAAAAACATGGCAGTCCTGCTGAAGAGCCTGTGCGATGGTGGTACTTTGTCGAGGGCCATTTCAGACTTTCCCCAGAAGTAATTTCCCTGCAGTTTTACTCTCCTCAGTCTTCCATTCTTGGCAGTGATGTTATTTGTAGGGCGTTCTTCATGGTGATATCGATCTTTTCTTTCTGCTCCTTGCTTCATCCATTTTCAGAAAGTCATCTATTTTAATGTGTTTCTTTGGTACCACCAGTGAAGGTACGTTGACGTGTGCTAGGGAGCATATCCCTCCCCAATTTGGTGATAGCTTGTCGTATGCCTTTGAACCACAGGCCCAATAGTGGTCCATGAGCACCGCTGTACCTGTTCCCATCTCATCAAGTTTCTCAGTTCTTTTGCACCCTGTCATGGCCACAGGCCCCAGAACACAAAAACCACACCATCTAGTGATGGTGGCAATGTGTCACTTGACTCACTTATGTCCCTTTGGTACCCATAAACACAGGGGCCCTGGCTGGACTCAGTACTGGCACTTTTGGCGCCAGGCTCATATAGAGATGTGAGTAGGAACACTTTATTTCAGTGCAGGAGTGCTTTTATTTTACAAGAACTTTCCAGGAGCTGAAAGCCTTTATTCCAGAGAACATCCTCATCTGCTGACTCATCGGGTGTGGCTCCCTAGGCCTGGTCTTCATGTGCTGACTCATCAGGTGTGGCAGGGTGTGGCAGGCAGGCTGAACCTGGTGGGCGTGGCTTCAGAAGCTCAGTTATATAAACTGCTCCATCCTTAAGGCCTGTGCTTTGCGTTACTGTGCACTCGTGTGCAACGTGACGCTCACCGCCGCTTGGACCTGTTTACTTACCTTTGAAACCAGGCGTTCTCCTGCATACTCAGCTCCAGGAAACCAGTGCTTCATCGCTTCATCTGCAGACTCATCTCCTGACATCCAGTGATCTTGATCCCGACGCCGCAGCACCGCACTCCGCATCCACGAACTCGGACCCTGTGAAGAAGAAGAAAGACAAGGTTAGAACAGCCGTCCTAGGGCCACGCCGCATTTGAACCCCACGCGCCCCCTAGTTAACAATTTACCAGCTATTGTACCGCTGCAGCTTCATTCCTTATTTCCTCTGGCTGCCGCCTCGAGCTCCGCAGCTTCTAGCGGGCCGGCAACATCACCTGCAAGGGAAGAAAGCAAAAGTGCAAACATCAAAAGTGGAACAGACAGCAATACAAGACAACGAACTTTACAATACAATAAAAACAGATGAGGAAAGACAAAGGAAAACAGGAACACTTACCTGAAGTATAGTGGCTTAGTCACAGCAGGACTGGACTACCACATGGAAGGGACCAGTAATCATACAAGCACCCCTGCCAGAAGCAGCAGGATGGAGTGCTCACCAAAACTAATCAACAGGTGAGCTTTCCAGGGACAGTGCATCCCATGGGTACCACGGTTTGGGAGAAGGGGTCTGGAAAGGGATCAGGCGCACAAGCTGGAATACTCACGCCCCCTATTTTTCACGCAGGAGCAGTCCCGAGCAGCATCACCTATTACCACCAGTCACCACATAAACGCAGAGGGTGAAGTCGGACCCGAGCGACCTCACCCCAGGGACGGCTGCAACCGTGCAGCAACGCCTCCGCAGAGACCAGGTGAGCGTACCACCATCTGAGTGTTGCTGTTTTCCCTTGGAACCTTCCTCGCATCTGGAACAGTGCGAGATACAAGAGGAACTGTACTGTTGTCGCTAGTACTTCTGTGGCTATGAAGGTCCTGATGGCACTCATGGCATATGGGATCAGCGAGCAAACATAGCAGCAGTCCCTTGTTGTGTCCTTACCAATTTTAGACGTGTGTTTATACCACATGTTGTTTGTTATATGTGCGGTGCCAGTGAGATATGTGTCAACCCCATTAACATCAGTTCCAACACTACACTTACCTCTCCTTACCTTCTCAGCAGTGTTGCCCATACCACCTCACACAGTACTCCTTGCAGCTTGGGTGGGGGAGATATTAGTATTGGGATTTGCAGAGACAAGCAAAGCTGTATATAACTGCCAAAAGACAGCAGCTAGCAATCAAGTGGACAGCGTTAACCACACAATGGTGAAAAAAACATTTATTATTACAGCCAACACTTACAACTACTCTGCCGTCCAGCTGTTGATGAGGTAATAAAGTTGGCCGCCTGAAAATTGCGATAAGAAGCGTTATTGTTTTAGTATTTGTAAGTACTTTAAGCCGCATGTACTAAGTAGTCGTTTAATGCCCATGCAAACATTTCCTCCCAGATTTTGCATATGGATCTATGTCTAAGTGTGGGCAGGAGGTGGTGGAGTTGTGGGTACGTTTGAGCTATGTATTCTATAAACGCGTTGTAATATACTCGTGGTGGCCTTGGTCTGGAGTGTACAGGTCTTCGTATAGCATAGATATGTTGGTGAGACAGTGCTTCAGGGTGTTCCATAGGGTGTAAAATCTAAATCAAAATTTCAGCCAATTTCTAACATTAATTTATGTACATTTATCAGACACAGAACCCTGCATGTGCGAATAAAAATAATGTTAAGACAGTGTTAGCATAGTGTAGTCCTGCTGAGATTGTGCGTGCTGTATTGCCACCTATTAATTTATTTCTATCAGGGTTGCCGTACGGACATCAGCAGCTTGTGAGCACCTAAGCATTGGGTGATGAGTACACTCTCGTTCACTCGTGCTCAGGGAATGATCAGCTGTGGGAGGTGTTGTTGAGAGTGGAATACTACTACTGTTTTGTGTGTCGGTCGTTGCTGTAGCGTTGGCCCTGTCGATGGCGCATGGGGGCGAGGTCGATCCTTTGTAGGGCATGATGTCATGGAGATGATACCAAACTGCTCTATTTTCAAGTTTTACTGCCCTTTCCTTAACCTCCTCAACTGTGTGAGAATTGGTAAATCAGGGTAAATTCCACCTCCTCAAATAATTCTTCAGGAGCACCTTGTCTCCCTTTTTAATAGGCAGTTTTTTTGTGGCCTCCTGAGTGTCGTCAATTTCTTGTATGTCGTTCTCCGAGCTACCCTGTGTCCATCGAATCTGTTGAGAGATAAAAGAGGCGCTAGAAACAAGTGAATTGACATACTCATGTATTTCTGTACCAAATATTTCAGCAGTCCCCTCACAATCTCTTATTGCCCTTGTGGGTGGAGCTAACAGGAGTTGCATCTGGCGTCCGGTTGCCACCTTGTGGGGCGTGAGGTGGTGGTGTGAGCCAAGTTTGTTCCGTAATTTGAACAGAGCCAAAGGCAGGTAGTACAGCCAATTTCTCTTTGTGCTCTGTTGTGTTTTAGCTATGCTTTCTTTCAGAAGTCCGTTGAGGCGTTCGCATATACCATTCGCTTGTGGATTATATGCACATGAGAATTTATGCTTTATCCCTAGCAGTGTGGTTATATGCTGGAATAATTCATTTGCAAAGTGAGGATCGTTGTCAGACCGCAGGACCTCGCAGACGCCCCACCTTGGGAATACTTCTCTAATCAGAAATGTTGCTGCCCTTAATGCATCAGCATGGGAGCACAAGCCAACCTCTATCCACCTTGAAAAGGGGCAGACCACCACGATCATGTAGCGGTAGCCTTGACATACGTTGATCATGTCGACGTAGTCGATATGGAGGTGTAGAAATGGACCTTCAGGCCTGGGTATCACTCCTCTTATCACTCTTAGCATGTTGGCCGGCAGTGAAATGTTGGCATGTTAGGCAATTACTGATAAAGTTGGACACATGGGCGTTTAACTCAGGATAGAACCATGATTCTCCAATGCGTGCTGCGATCACTTCTTTTCCTTTATGTGTAGAAAGGTGTACTTGTTTTAGGGCTTTTTTTAATAGTGCAAGGGGCATTACTACTTTTCCTGTGTTGTTTTGCCTCCACAGGGCATCTGTAGGGGACATTGAGCACCCTCTTCTTACCCAGAGTTCCTTTTCCGCCATTGGTGCTGCTGCCTGTAATTCCATAACTTGAGTCTCCGGTAGGTGGTTATGGCCTTCTTTCATTAGCATTTGTCTCACCCCTCCCCTCTCTTTTTGTTTTTCTTTAAGGTCCCACATTTCCCCAAAATAGGAGGTGTGTTTTGCATAAAATTCTGCTGCTTCATTCCCTTTTGATTTTGGGTCTTCCCCATTAGAATGTGCTTGGCACTTTACTAATGTGAGTTCTGTCGGGTATGTTACAACCTCTATTAATTTTCCCAACAAGAGGGCATGCTGCACCGGGGTCCCATCCGCTCTTCTGAACCTCCTTCTTAACCCCTTTGCTAGGCTGGAATGTACCGTTGAAGTTACGTAGGCACTGTCTGAATATATAGTAACCTTTTTCCCTTTGCTTTCTCTGAGGGCTAATATCAGTGCCACTAGTCCTGCTGCTTGTGCTGAATACTGAGGGGGTCATTTGACACATCTTACTGCCTCGCTCATCCAATCCTCTTTCAATCTCACCACTGCCGCCCCCGTTCTCTTCACCCCAACACCTTGATCGATTGTTGATGAACCTACAATGTAGAGCACCTCTCCCCCATCAAGCGCATCTTCCTCTACCTTGCGTGTCTCTGTGTAGTAGCCAATGGCTTTTGTGCAATCATGGATATATTTTTCTTTATCATATTCTTCTGCCAGGAAGTGTGCTGGGTTCACAGTTTTGCACCTCACTATCTTTAGTTTGGGCCTTGACAGGATGATTTCATATCCTGTGTCTCTCTGTGTTGTTAGTGTGCTTTGTGGCTTGTGCAGGACTGTAAAGAGGGCATGTTCCACATAAAGTGTGGTGGAGCACCCCTTGGTTATCGATGATGCTTTTTCTACAGCGAAAGCTGCAGCAGCCAAATGTTGCTCGCAAGGGAAGTACCCTGTCATTACTGGGTCTAGTTGTCCACTGTGGTATGCAATTGGTTTTATGACCCCCGCTGTTTTTTTGTGTAGGTACTGCCTTCATAACCACCCCATCAGGGTGTAGTCTGGGATACCTAGGACCGGGGCCGTTGATATTGCCTCCTTTAGTTCATGGAATGCATCTGTCATTTCCTGTGTCCATCCCAGTTTTTCCCTCACCTTTGTGCTTCCTTGAGGGCTGTGAGTAGGGGACATGTGTATGTGCTGTAGTCGAATACCCAGGTTCTACAATAATTGCATAGACCAAGGAACTGTTGTAACTCTCACACTGTTTTTGGTTGGGGAGTGTCGAGTATTGACTGTGCTCTCTTTGGTGCTATGTGCCTGCCTTTTTGAGATATTAGTTGGCCTATGTGCAATACTTCCTCCTGGCAATATTGTAACTTTGCCTTGTCTACTTTGTATCCTTTTTCTGCTAATACAGTGAGCATTTTAACTGAGTCCTTCTGGCACTCTGTCTCAGTTGTGCTGCAGTTGAGAATGTCGTCCACATATTGTAGGATCGTACTCTCTGTCTCAATATTTTCTAGGTCCATCTGGATCACCCTGTTGAAAATGGATGGTGATTCACTGTACCCTTGGGGCAGTCTATAGTGTTTCCACTTTGTGTTGCGGTACGTGAAGCTTGTTAGATCTTGTGAGTCTGGGTGCAGGGGTATCAAGAAAAAGGCATTTTTGAGGTCAATCACGGTGAACCGTGTAGCTTAGCTGAAATTCTGCAAAGTATTGTGGCAAGGTTAGCCGCTACTGGGTACTGTGCTTCTACAATGTGGTTGAGAGGTCGTAAATCTTGGATAAAATACCACAAACCCCCATTTGCCTTGTGGACAAGATACACAGCAGTATTTCAGGGGGATTCTGATGGCACTAAGATGCCTCTTTCTATGAGGGCACTTATTGTCTCATAAATGCCCTCATCTGCTTCTTTTGATAGGGGATATTGTCTTACTCTGGGCAGAATCGCTCCTTTTTTCAGTTTTATTTTGCCTCCTCCTATGCTTTTGATACACCCTACATCATAGGGACTTGTGGTCCATAGTGAGTTGGGCACTTTTGCCAAATCTTTCTCACAGAAGTGAGGTGGTGCAGGGAGGGGCGCTTCCAGTGCCATTGCCATTTTCTGGGCCATTTCTCTGTATATCAAGTGTAGCCAAACATATACACTCATCCCCAACATCATCTCACTCTCCCCCCTTTCTTGCGAGAAAAGTTCCTCATTTGACACTTGTGTTAATCTACACCCTTCTTTTCCTTAATTGTCTAGGGCGTGAACTGCAATCCAATCTTCCCTGGCCACAATTCCTTCTCTGTCTATGGACAGGAATGTTCCTTCCTTTTGTCCGTTGGTGTTTCTGGCCTAAAGAGGTACTCACCTGGCCTTCTACAAACCTTTCTTGCAATCCCAGGCAGCCATGCTAGTGCCATGTCAGTTCCGTACTGGAATATCTCCGAGTCTACTGGCTCCCCCCTCTGTACACTCTTGCCGCAATAAGCCTGAAGTATTTGCCTGGCTGTGAGCATGTGGATACCTGGTGTGGAGCATACTATGCACTTGTCAGTAAAGGAGATGGTCATGTTTAGCCTGCTCATTATGCCACATCCCAATATGTTCACAGGTGCCTGCTTGGAGTAAAGTAAGTCATGATCTCCTATGGATAAGGAGATGTTATCAGTAAAGGGAACCACTTCTCAAGCCCCAGAAAATCCTTGAGTGTTCATGGCATCGCCTGACAATGTATATTGCCCTGCCCATACGCATGACCTAGTGGCCCCTGTGTCAACCAGAAAGGAAAAGGTTGTGTCACCTATCGCTACCTTTATGCGAGGTTCCTCTGCCGGGTTAGGTGTTACCGATAGGATGGGACACAACAAGTTAGTCTGTGGGCTGTCCTATTGTGGGTATAGTGATTGTCCATTCCCAGGATAAGGGTTGTGTCTCATTATTGTGGCCCCTCCCTTTCTTGTCACTGGAACCATCGCTGTTGTGTCCATGTGTTGTACGTTGTCCCGCAATTGAGTCAGTGGCTGTGCTGTTTGTATGTGTTGTTGTGGTGAGGCTGTCATCTGTTGTTGTGGTTGTTGCAGTGTTTGTTGTGTTTGTGGTTGTTGCGTCGTTGGCACTGTTTGGCGTTGCATCTGCGGCCGGGGTATGTTTTGCTGTCTTATAATTTGCAGTTGCCCTGCCTGTTGGGGGCTGTGTGGGTAGTACTGGTTCTGTCCCCCTTGGTAATTCTGTTCTCCTTGCTCACCCCATCCTTATTGTATCCCTCGGTATCTACATGTGCGCGAAATGTGGCCTAGCTGCCCACACGTGTGGTTCCCGTGCCTGCCATGGAAATCCATCTCCTCCCTCTCCTTGGCCTTGTTGCCCCTGCTGTGGGTTACTCTGGAACCCGCCCCGGGATGGTGTGCTTGTGGCCCAAAGCCCTGCCTTCTAATCAACCCTCCTCTTCCTCTACAATTGTTTTGGTACCCGCCCATACCCATATATCCCCCCCATTGGTTGTGTGTATTGCTGGGCTGGTTTGTACATTGGCAGCTGCTGCTGGAGCTGGGGTTGGAGTTGCGATACTGCTGTTTGAGTTTGTGGGGCCGGGCTGGTGATTAGTGCCCCTTCCCGGGCATATTTAGATAATTTCTTCTGGACCAATTTAGCTTCATCTGCTTTTCTATCCTTCGCCTTTTGTTTAATTTTTTCTTGCCATAGTCTACAATGATGCACTATTGTGTTTTGTATTTCTGACCACACCTTAGCTTCCATCCCCACCAGTTTCTTCAGTTGTCTTTGCACTGGCTCTGGTAACCCTTGTATTAAGAGGTGATAAAAGATAGCTATTATTTTGTCCCACGGCTCTCGAGTCTCAAGGCACCAAAGCTCTTGAATCTCTTGAATGTAGCTAATGGGATCCTCATCGTCATGCATCTTGCGTGACGTAATTGCCCCTATGTCTGATGTGTCAGGGTATTGTGTCCTTAGTGCCTGTCATACCGCATGCCTGCAATTTGCAAATGGAGATCCGTCATGTGTTGTGTTTTGGGTAGTCACCCCAGGAAACCCCCCCCCCCTCCAGATGTCATCTGCTGTGTCACCCAATATGGATACTAGCAACCCCTTGACGTCACCCACTGCCAGCCTGTTTCCCGCCGTCAATTTTTCCATTTTGTATATCCATTTTCCTGCTCCCCCGCTTAAAGATGGCAACCTGTATTTGATATTTTCCTTATCTGTGTGTTTCCATGGTACGTACTGTGGTCTTGTTCCCCCTCTCTCTAAAAGTGGCATCTGTGAGTATTCCGCCCTTTCTTTAGGCATGTGTCTATACTGTCGTTTCTGGAAAGGTCCTCTCTCCTCTTCCATGTCTGCCATTATGTCTGTGACGTCGATCTTTCGTGACCTGTGTGAGATGTCCCTTGTTCCCGTGTGTCTGCCCCGCTTACATGAGTGCCCTCTATTATGTGTTACTGCTACCCCGTCTCTCCTGCGCCCTGGGAGGTCCCGGAGCCTGTCAGTGTCGGGTGTGTGCGGGACTGCCTCTACAGGTGTGTCCTTTGCCGAGTCGTTAATGTGTTGTCCTCGCCCGTTCATCCTGTGTTTTGCACTCCCATGACATTCCTGTGCTTGTCTGTGTAATATAAAGCTTGTTGAGCCCTTCTTTTCCTACATCATCACTGTCTTCTTCTTCCTCACTACAAAATCCATCTGAGAATGTTAGCGTGCTTGTGAGTGAATAGCGTTACATTTTCAAGAACGATGTTTGTGAACTCACCTATGTTGTCTTCCTTCCTTCCCCCCTCGCCTGGGACGTCGGACCTCTTCGTATGCATCTCTACTGGTCTCATGCTATTCCCCGTGTAACCCTTTGGTGCCTGCCTGTTCTGGTGTTCTTCCCGTTCTGCCCTGCCCCTTCTGGTCCTATCCAGTTCTTCCATTATTTCTTTGCTTACCCTTTGGATTCGTCCCTCTGATCCCGTGCTCCCCCTGCCCTTGCCAATATTAACTCCTTCATTCTGCTTTCATCGTACTTACGTGTCCTTTCTGAAAGTATTTTCCACCTCCAAAATGCCATTTCTCGTTCCGCTTCATCTCTTTCCTCTTCTTCTATTGTGTTTCCCCTCACCTTTCTCCTCCCTCCCATTGTGTTCCTCTCTATCACCTCTCTCCGTTTCCTTTCCATTAGTTCCTCATGTTCCCTCCTTTCCCACTCCACCTTAACTCTCTTTTCTAGTTCCAACTGCTCCTGCCTTTCCAGTTCCTTTAGCTCTAGCTGTTTTACTAACACATTCCTTTTTTTCTTTCAGTACTGCTATCCTTGCTTCCAGATTAGCTTCCTCTTCTTCCCGCAATTGGCCTTCCCTTACGTCATGTGTTGACCTCCCTCTACATCCCGGTCCCTGCTCCAACTCTCCTATGGCCTTAGTTGCCCCTTCGGCCTCCCCTGTAGTGGCCCCTTGTAACTTCAAGAGCACTTGTGCCGCTATCCATTCGTCTGGGCCAATACCTGCAAATTCATTCTTCGCCTGCCACAGCCCACCTCCGTCGAGGCCTGGGCTATCTACCTCTGCCCTTGTCCCGTCTTGTGGGGCAATTGGGGCGTGTGCGTTTCGGGGCATATGGGGGTGGTTTATATGTGGGGTTTGACTAGCCCTCTGCCACAGTTAATTCTCGAGGCTCCGTAGCCTCTCTGTTCTCTAATCGGATATAACGCCTGCTCCTCCTCCTCCCCCTCCTCTGTGTCGTCTGAGACAATGCTGGGAGGTGCAGGAGGTGGAACACAAGAATCCCCCCTTCTTCTTTTACCTCCCGCACACTCATGATCCCTGCTTAGTACCCCTGAAACATGTGCCAAAGCTCAAATATTTCCATACGGTTTGCTAACTTCTTCCCCTTGTATGTGTTGTGTAGGTAGGTGAGCAGTGACTGCAGCATGTCTTTGGAGAAACTGCCGTTGGGCGGCTATGGTACCGTTATCTTCCCATCCGTACCCTTTGTCCACTAAACACTGTATTTCACTATTCTGTCTTCATAAATGGGCAGTGTTTTACATATGAGCTGAATTGATGCCATTAGAGTCCCATGGCCACTGTATGAGGTCCCTCCCCTGCCCCAGTGTTACATCATCATTAGTTTGTAATCTTACCCGACCTCGAGTTGAGGATTTCGACTTTCCACTGTTAGTACAAGGGTAAAACTTAGTTTATTATACAGCTCAATGTTCAGTTGGCGACACATGCGGCCTTCACCAGCCTCAAACCTTGCGCAATGTACTCTTGTACCGCCCGCCTTCACTGGGGCTGCTACTGTCTGACACACCCCTCTGATGTCTACGGTCCCCTACGGCCTCACACCTTGCGCGGCGCACTCTTGTACCGCCCCGCCTTCACAGGGGCTGCCGCTGCTCGGCACGCCCCCTTGATCACGCGCCGGCGTTCTCACGCCCGTCTGTTCACCTGCCCAATACTTTCAGTGCCGGGTCGTTAACCCCGTATTTGTTGATAACACAACTTCTTATGAAATTGCCTATGGGTGACGTCACCAAGCTAAAACTTCACAACAGACAATTCATGAACATATTACGCAACAATCCCACCATTTCAATCCCACCCCTATAATTCACAATCCCCACAGGTGTCTTCCCACCTCCGCTGGAGTGGAGTATACGTCATCAACCAACTTGTCTCGTGATTAAGCTGCACCCGTCGCGTTGCCTGATGTGTGATATGTTTCTCACCATTGAAACTTAACCAGTCAATCACCTTCCACAATCTAAGATAGCTCCAACTAACTCTTACGGGAATCTGACATTTATTCACCAAACTAAAACATTCGACTCATAGGAAAACCACATCTATTCACCGAGCTACAACGTTCGATTCATAGGAAAACCACACCCCTACACATATGTTCACTGTCCAGACCTATCGTTGTAAAAATCCTTATTTCACATAGGAACCTGCTAGCCCACCCCTGGAACGTTCATTAACACAAAAAGGGGACTACCTCCGCTCCATTCCCAACAATCTTACACGTGTCAGACACCGCCTCGGTACCGAACGTTATGACAATATTACATTACCCTCCTTCTTATTCACACATCCCCTCACCCACACAATTGTTTGTTGCTGGTTGTGTGGACCACATTTACTTTAGTTGCACGTCTGCCGGCGTCGCTTGGCCTCTGACTCCCCTCCCTCTTGGCTCGTCTCGCCCCCTCTGGCCTACGTCTGGAAACTCTCCAACCGCGGGCAGGATGATTTTGAAGTCGGCTCCCGATGGCCAATCTCTGGTTGCGCTGTCTGGTTTTTCTTGCAATTCCCAAGGGTCCTGCAGTCCTCCGAGTTCCTACGGCGGAATGGGTAGCACCTGGCCGAGCTGATGTCACAAACGATCTCGCTGGGGCCTCCAACTTGTTAGGGTAAATTTGGCGGTCGGCAGAGCCGTACCAACGGTCCACGGACCTCCAGCTCTTGGAAGGCCCTAACTCCTTCCAATGTCCCAAAGAAAGCGAGGTCCACACAAGGAGCAAAGGTTACTGCTGTTTTATTATAACAAACAAGCAGGGGTCATATACTTGGAGCAATCCGGTCCAGGCACATCTTGCCGAATTCTGTCTTGCAGGCCGCTTTTGTGCACCTGTGACGCCACAATCAGCATCATTCAGCAAAAGTCCTTCCCCGAACCTAACGCCACTCCGGGTTGGCTCCCTGAGTGGTAGGTTCAGTATAGGAACATATAGTGTGTGATATTATTGGCGGCCACTGTGTCAGGTGGTGTACTTGGATCATCCCTAAAAATTGCTACCTGAAAAGTGTTACATTAGAGACCCCGATGATTGGCTGAGGAGCCCCACCGCCAGCCCCTAGCCCCTGGTGTCCTCATTGGTCAGGCCGCGGGCCCCCAATGGGGTGCTTCTACTAATGCCATGAGAGCGTTCCATTCCCAGCGCATGCTGTAGGTGGATTGTTGCAATTTGTTACCAGCTCGGTCCCAAACGTGAGACGGCTGCATCTTCCCAACCTCCAGGCCTTGGCATCATGTCAGTTCGGCCGGGTCACGTGTGAGATGACCGCCAGTGAGGCTGAATTACTTCGATTTGATTTGTATTTTGGCTTGGCATATTCTCTCCTTTAGCCAGTCTCACCGTGGCACGGTGGGTGAGGAATGTCACTTGCACTTTCATGGCCTTGGCAGTTACAGTCCTTGCCAGGGCTATTTTGCTTGCACAGCATTTTGCTGCTTAAGGTTTCTGTGAGACGATTCTGGCTCTCTCGATTTTCCTAAGGCCTACTTTGGCTCTGACTATGTATTCAATGTAATTGCCCATAGGTTTAGGGTTGTGCCATGGTTGGTCAGGTCCCTTGAGTGCTCCTATCCTTCCCTAGGGGTAATATATACATGAGCTCCTCCGGCATCTTGCGTTTCTGCGGTGCTGTAGCGAGCCTAGGTGGCTCAATAATAAACATGCAGACGGTATGTGCATGTCACTGTCCTCTAGCTCATAGAACTGTACACGTGTGTTCTTCGTGTGGATTGGTGTGTGAGTGTCCTGGATGCGCAGATTGCACGTTAGCATCCTGTCTAACACAGCTATGTCGTCATGACGTCTCGAACGACTTGCAGCATGGCTTGTGGAGGTGTCAGTCGATTCGGTCCATATAATCATCTCCAGCTCGGTCTTGTTCATCCTCGCTTGCTTTGGGCAGAATTCATACCACCGCAGGGTTGTATGGTCCGGTGACTGGGTACTGCTCGTGATGCGTGCCTATGGTGGGAGCGGTGGGGATTGGTGAAAACTCATATGATCGGTGGTTGTTCTGTCGGGGGTACTTCTTTCGGTTGGGGGGCCCATCGGGAGGGAAGGGACATTCAGATTTTACCTCTTCAGCCTGCCTCCGAATCCTAAGGTCACCCAAGCGCTTCTTTGCATGATCCACTGTACGCACTCTGCATTGATGGCAGCCGTGACGTCTACCCACCCCTTTTGATGGTCAGAGGTTCCAAGCTGATTCTGTGGAATGAAGAGGAAATCATAATTTGCTAGGATCTGTTCTCCCAGGATGCCAACTTCTGCAGTTAAGAAGCTGACAGTCCTCAGCCTCGCCTTTTGGGTGCTGGTCGATGATGCAGACATGGTGCACCTGAGGCTATTGGGGTGTAGCTGGGTCCTGTGTAGCTTTAGTGGTGGTATAGAGATGTGGTGTTACATGCCCCGTCTTGGGATCACCCAGCCAGTAAGAGCTCTGAGCTTAAGGTGGGGTCCCCCAGCTTAGCTGAGAGTAAGTTCTAGCACTCTTCTATGTGAGAGGTAAGCTACCAGTTACAGAAATGGAACCCAGAGGACATCTCCCCTCGTCTCTTTCATTACCCAATATTGTGCCCTTTCTACAATTATTTACAATTGTGTTATGGGGGCTCAAAGTGAATTTCCCTTCCCACTCATAGCTCTATCAATGTACAACCCTTACACCTGATACCTTACTCACTGGTTCTGCAACACGTCCACGATAGGTCCTTGTTGCTCCAAATGGTAGGGATAGACAGATGACAAAACAGAAAGGGCCTCATTACGAGTTTGGAGGTAGCCATGGTGCTATTAGCGCCATGGCTGCCTCCAAAATCGTGTCTGGGTCCGTGGTCTGTGAATGAGGAATTACCGGGTCATTCCAACCTTGGAGGACCCGGTAATTCCTCATTCACAAAACCATTCCCCATTCCCATTTGAGCCCCCATAGGGCTCAATGGGAATGGGGCTGCAGCTAATAAGGGGCCCATTAATAACGGGCGCTCCTTGGTCCTAATGGTAGGGATAGACAGATGACAAAACAGAACTTCATGGAGAGAGGCATGATGCATAGCCTGACACAGTGCTGGCAATTACCATTTCACTGTACCAACGCCTCAGAGCCAAGAAGGCCTAACGCTGTAAAAAATAGTTTTTTATTTACACATAAAAATTCCTCATTACATTCTCACTATAATAACACAATGTTCCGACATATCATAAACGACCTTCCAGTTGCTCCTCTGCTTTCACATAGAATTCAAACACATTTGTTTGGTTAGTAACAAGTCTCTTCCCTGTAAACAAATCAATCACAATAAAAAGCCCTTTCTAACCGCACATGGGGTTTAAATCACATTTCCTTGTGACAAAGACACAACGCCCTGTCCAATGTTATTCTTTCTGCTAAGGAAAATCAAAGACAAAATTCACTGCTCAATTCACTCAGAGCTACACTATATAAAGGCATTCATACGTACTCTACGGTTATCAAACTAAACCAAATCTTCAGTCAATAAGGCAAGCAATGCAATTCAATATATGTCATCTCAATACACAATGCAAAGCACAATTCACTGCATCAAAAAGAAAAAGACACATTTTATGTCAAGCAGACCCCATTGCAATACTATCACCCCCATCATGACTCAAAGGTCCCTCCTGAAGCGAACACCCCCTGCGCCCTCTAACAGGATCTCAGCATAACAACCTCACAGCAAGCCAGCCAGCCCGCTGAATAGGCACTCTTATGGTATTGATTGGGTCTCTAGCCTGGAAATCCACTTGCCATAAAAAAGCTCTCATTCGGTGGGCAGACCTCAGCTTCGAGTTCTAACATGTATGATGGTGAGAAGTACCCCCATTTGTGTGAGGAATGTAAACAATATGAACGGCACCTCCTCTTCAGCAAGTTACTAAATTATTAGTTCTTAGCAAGTCGTTCTAGAGCACCTTGCCATGTTATCAATTCTCAGCAAGTTGCTCTGAAGCACCTTGCCCATTTATCAGTTCGCTGGAAGTTTCTCTGAAGCACCGTGCCATTTTATCAGTTCTTAGCAAGTCGCTCTGAAGCACCTTGACGTTTTATGAGTTCTTAGCAAGTCGCTCTGAAGCACCTTGCCATTTTATCAGTTCTCAACAAGTCGCTCTGAAGCACCGTGCCATTTTATCAGCTCTTAATAAGTCGCTCTGAAGCACCTTGCCATTTTATCAATTCCCAGCAAGTTGCTCTGAAGCACCTTGCTGTTTTATCAATTCTCAACAAGTCACTCTGAAGCACCCTACCATTTTATCAGTCCTTAATAAGTCGCTCTGAAGCATCTTGCTGTTTTATCAGTTCTTAGCAAGTCATGCGGAAGCACCTTGCTGTTTTATCAGTTCTCAGCAAGTTGCTCTGAAGCACTTTGCCATTTTATCAGTTCTCAGCAAATGGCTGTGAAGCACCTTGCCGCTTAATCAGTTCTTAATAAGTCGCTCTGGAGCACCTTGCCGTTTTATCAGTTCTTAGCAAGTCGCTTTGAAGCACCTTGCAGTTTTATCAGTTCTCAGCAAGTTGCTCTGAAGCACTTTGCCCTTTCATCAGTTCTCATGGCTGTGAAACACCGTGCCATTTTATCAGCTCTTCATAAGTTGCTCTGAAGCACCTTTCCGTTTTATAAATTCTCAGCAAGTTGCTCTGAAGCACCTTGCCGCTTTATCAGTTCTTAATAAGTCGCTCTGAAGCACCTTGCTGTTTTATCAGTTCTTAGCAAGTCGGTCTGAAGCACCGTGCCGTTTTATCAGCTCTTAGCAAGTCGCTCTGAAGCACCTTGCCGTTTTATCAGTTCTTAGCAAGTCGCTCTGAAGCACCTTGCCTTTTCATCAGTTCTCAGCAAGTCGCTCTGAAGCATCTTGCCATTTTATCAGTTCTTAGCAAGTCGTTCTGAAGCACCTTGCCATTTTATCAATTCTTAGCAAGTCACTCTGAAGCACCTTGCCCTTGTATCAGTTCTCAGCAAGTCGCTCTGAAGCATCTTGCCGTTTTATCAGTTCTCAGCAAGTCGCTCTGAAGCATCTTGCCATTTTATCAGTTCTTAGCAAGTCGCTCTGAAGCACCTTGCCATTTTATCAATTCTTAGCAAGGGGCTCTGAAGCACCTTGCCCTTGTATCAGTTCTCAGCAAGTCGCTCTGAAGCATCTTGCCGTTTTATGATTTCACAGCAAGTCGCTCTGAAGCAGCTTGCCGTTTTATCAGTTCTCAGAAAGTTTCTCTGAAGCACCTTGCCATTTTATCAGTTCTCACAAGTCTCTCTGAAGCACCTTGCCATTTTATCAGTTCTTAGCAAGTCACTCTGAAGCACCTTGCAGTTTTATCAAGTCTTAGAAATTGCTCTGAAGCATTTGGCCATTTTATTAGTTCTTAGCAAGTCGCATTGAAGCACCTTGCCGTTTTATCAATTCTGAGCAAGTCGCTCTGAAGCACCTTGCCGTTTTATCAGCTCTTAGCGAGTCTCTCTGAAGCACCTTGCCATTTAATCAGTTCTTAGCAAGTCGCTCTGAAGCACCTTGCCGTTTTATCAGTTCTCAGCAAGTCGCTCTGAAGCATCTTGCCATTTTATCAGTTCTTAGCAAGTCGCTCTGAAGCACCTTGCCATTTTATCAATTCTTAGCAAGTCGCTCTGAAGCACCTTGCCCTTGTATCAGTTCTCAGCAAGTTGCTCTGAAGCATGTTGCCGTTTTATGATTTCTCAGCAAGTTGCTCTGAAGCAGCTTGCCGTTTTATCAGTTCTCAGCATGTCGCTCTGAAGCATCTTGCCGTTTTATCAGTTCTCAGCAAGTTGCTCTGAAGCACCTTGCCATTTTATCAGTTCTCACAAGTCTCTCTGAAGCACCTTGCTGTTTTATCAGTTCTTAGCAAGTCACTCTGAAGCACCTTGCTGTTTTATCAAGTCTTAGAAATTGCTCTGAAACATTTTGCCATTTTATTAGTCCTTAGCAAGTCACTGTGAAGAACCTTGCCGTTTTATCAGTTCTCAGCCAGTCGCTCTGAAGCACCTTGCCGTTTTATCAGTTCTCAGCCAGTCGCTCTGAAGCACCTTGCCATTTTATCAGTTCTCAGCCAGTCGCTCTGAAGCACCTTGCCGTTTTATCAGTTCTCAGCCAGTCGCTCTGAAGCACCTTGCCGCTTTATCAGTTCTCAGCAAGTCGCTCTGAAGCACCTTGCCGTTTTATCAGTTCTCAGCCAGTCGCTCTGAAGCACCTTGCCGTTTTATCAGTTCTCAGCCAGTCGCTCTGAAGCAGCTTGCCGTTTTATCAGTTCTCAGCAAGTCGCTCTGAAGGACCTTGCTGTTTTATCAGTTCTCAGCCAGTCGCTCTGAAGCACCTTGCCGTTTTATCAGTTCTCAGCCAGTCGCTCTGAAGCACCTTGCCGTTTTATCAGTTCTCAGCCAGTCGCTCTGAAGGACCTTGCCGTTTTATCAGTTCTCAGCCAGTCGCTCTGAAGCACCTTGCCGTTTTATCAGTTCTCAGCCAGTCGCTCTGAAGCACCTTGCCGTTTTATCAGTTCTCAGCAAGTCGCTCTGAAGGACCTTGCCGTTGTATCAGTTTATTTATTTATTACATTTGTTGTTCGCCCAAACCCTGGGGTATCACGGTGTAGTTATAAACAGCTTAATATATATTCACAATCATTAACAGTACATGCAGTTCTTAGCAAGTCGCTCTGAAGCACCTTGCCCTTGTATCAGTTCTCAGCACGTCGCTCTGAAGCACCTTGCCATTTTATCAGTTCTCAGCAAGTCGCTCTGAAGTGCCTTGCCATTTTATCATTTCTCAGCAAGTCACTCTGAAGCACCTTGCCGTTTTATCAAGTCTTAGAAATCGCTCTGAAGCATCTTGCCACTTTATCAAGACTTAGAAATCGCTCTGAAGCATCTTGCCATTTTATTAGTTCTTAGCAATTCACTCTGAAGCACCTTGGCATTTTATCAGTTCTCAGCAAGTCGCTCTGAAGCACCTTGCCATTTTATCATTTCTCAGCAAGTCGCTCTGAAGCACCTTGCCATTTTATCAGTTCTTAGCAAGTTGCTCGGAAGCACCTTTGCCTTTTGTCAGTTCTTAGCAAGTTACTCTGAAGCACCTTGCTGTTTTATTAGTTCTTAGCAAGTCGCTTTGAAGCACCTTGCTGTTTTATTAGTTCTTAGCAAGTCGCTTTGAAGCACCTGCCGTTTTATCAATTCTGAGCAAGTCGCTCTGAATCACCTTGCTGTTTTATCAAGTCTTAGAAATCGCTCTGGAGCATCTTGCCATTTTATTAGTTCTTAGCAAGTCGCGTTGAAGCACCTTGCCGTTTTATCAATTCTAAGCAAGTTGCTCTGAAGCACCTTGCTGTTTTATCAGTTCTTAGCAGGTCGCTCTGAAGCACCTTGCCGTTTTATCAGTTCTCAGCAAGTTGCTCTGACGCACCTTGCCGTTTTATGAGTTCTTAGCAAGTTGCTCTGAAGCACCTTGCCCTTGTATCAGGTCTCAGCAAGTCACTCTGAAGCACCTTGCCATTTTATCAGTTCTCAGCAAGTCGCTCTGAAGCACCTTGCTGTTTTAACAAGTCTTAGAAATCGCTCTGAAGCATCTTGCCATTTTATTAGTTCTTAGCAAGTCACTCTGAAGCACCTTTGCCTTTTTTAAGTTCTTAGCAAGTTGTTCTGAAGCACCTTGCTGTTTTATTAGTTCTTAGCAAGTTGCTTTGAAGCACCTTGCCGTGTTATCAATTCTGAGCAAGTCGCTCTGAAGCACCTTGCCGTTTTATCAGTTCTTAGCAAGTCACTCAGAAGCACCTTGGTGTTTTATCAGTTCTCAGCAAGTCGCTCTGAAGCACCTTGCCGTTTTGTCAGTTCTCAGCAAGTCGCTCTGAAACGCCTTGCCGTTTTATCAGTTCTTAGCATGTTGCTCTGAAGCAGCAATGTAGGACCTAAGTCAAGGACTCTATGTCACGCTTGTTTGTGCACTGGCTCTTATGCAGACTGCCATTTATTCGCTTAATGTAAGAGTAAAAATTGATTTGATTTCACAACATACTAATATCGTATGCATATGGGGATCATGCACTGACCTGGTGTTTGCGCAAAACTACCTATGTAAGCATGTGTGCATACATGCATGTATGAATGAATACGCTATTTAAGCCGCTGCTAAGCACTTTGCTATTATAAATGGTTACATGAATCAATGAATGAAAGGTAACATATAAAAAACATACATCTTGCTATGTAGCTACTGCTGCAGTATAATTGTAATTGGTTATTTATACAATGCTTAATACCTAGAAGTTTCTAAGCGCGGACCCGGGGATCGAACCTGTGTTGCTTCATGCCGTCTTGCTTCCAAATAGAGTGCATTGCCTCTGAGCTATCCTCCCGAGGCTAAGAAGGCTAACACATAGCTCTAGGAGAATAAAGTGATTTGAGTATACTTATTGTGGTTTGTAGCACTGCGTTGCTTTGCAGTACAGACTAGGCTTTTGTCAAGACGCTACATTCTACTCAGCTTTGTCAAGCGTGTACTATTTTGAGGGGAATTCTGACATGAAATGGCAGCTCACGTGCTGCTCCTACCCGGCATGGCAGAATGGGTGAAATCCCATGTCAGTGGAAGTCCTTATATGACAGATGAGGTGGTCACGGACCCTGACAGGAGAGCCACAGAAGAACAGGCTATGGGGGAATACCAGGCCCTCCAAAGGAGTTCCTAATCGCCAGGAGCCAATGACACACTACCAGGCAGCAAGAGATGTATGTTTGGAAGCAGAATATGACTGGGTGAGGAAAGATAGGGCACAAGGGATGAGTAATACAAAGGCACAAGTCTCTACTTTATGCATGAAGCAGCAGTGATAGAATTAGAGGAAGGGCCCTATGCAAATACATTCCATGCCACACTCAGTGTGCATACACGCGTCACTCTGCAAATAACTTGCTCACGAGCGCCTTCATCCTGCCGTGCATGGAAGCAGTGATATTTAGGGGGTGCTCTTCATATTTTCAGGCAGCGATATTTAGGGAGTACCATGCAGGTTTGGAGTTGATGAGATTTGTGTGTACCTTGTCATGAACGCAGCTTGTACCATGAGTGAGAGGGCTCCATAGAGAGGACGAGGACGGGGAGAAGGGCAGAAGAAGGGTCCACCTGCTAAATGTGGTGCTGCGCCTACAGGTGCCTCAGTACCACCAAGGCCTAGTAGGGCCAAGAGGACCCAGCCTGCGGAGCTGCACAGGCAGCACCCCACGAAGTGGCACAGGTTAAGGAGAAGGGGCCACCACGGAAGACACACTTCACAAATGAGGAGTTAACAATTCTCACTGATTAAAATGGCAGAACATCATGTCGACCTGTACCCTTGGGCTGGCAGTGACTTTCCTGTGACCCAACAGTGGAGGATGTGGCAGGAGATCACAGATATCATAACTGTCTGTGAGGTGGAGAGGCGCACAGCAGAAGAGGTCCACAGGAGGATGAGTGATGTCATGAAACAGACCAAGGGGAAGTTCGGCAGCAATGTGGCCTCTTCCCAGGCTACTGGAGGTTGATCACCACGCATGGATGAGCTAACTCCATTTGAACTGCTCACCAGTGGCTTCATAAGCAGTGAGCAGGTGGTTGCAATGGTTTTGGGTTGTTTGACCGTAATAAAACATTTTGGGGCTGAATTGACCGTAGTCAATTTCACTGCAAAACACTTTTTACTTTGGCCAAACAATTAAAATTTTGCCCTACACCATCCCCCGTCCCTTTAGCTACTTACCTGTTTGCTCACCGCCGCTGCTTCTCCTGCACCCTGTGGCATCAGATCTGTCCTTCTAACGTGGGTCGAATCTGACGCCGCAGGGTCCTTTTTCTTTTTTTTTCGGTCCCCCACCTCCAATGTTGAGGAAGCGGGGGACACCCCCTCAACTACCTAACCCAAAAATACTGACCATGGGGAGCCAGGGGACACACCAGCAACCCCTGCTCCACATGTTCAGTATTTTAAAAGAATTGATCAAATGGTACTGACCGGAATCGGTCAAATGTACCATTCAATCGATTTCTTGGGGTCAAATTGGGTAATACCGGTTGGCATGAGGGGCATGGACACCTATGCAGCCACATCAGGTGGGCGCCATGTGTGCATGATAAATATGCTTTCCTCAACACATAGATGACATGCTATCACATGTTATAGTACAATTGGTCATGGTCCTTCTCACCCATACATGAGTACTATAGTAATGCACACATGGACACTTCCATTGCATGTTGTGGATCTTGGAAGGTGGATGCTTGACCCATGTTTGTTGGGGCCTAATCCTCGAATATGTGGCCTGATGCAGGACATAATGTGCACTTTCATGATTGCACAACACATTGTATGTTAGTCACCTGTGCCTTCCACATTTCTGAATGCCCAGTTTAAATGCCTGATGTATGTGTGGCTGGCCCTGTTGTGTCTATATGCATTTGAATTCATATATGCATGTTCAACTGGCTAGGTAGGCCTCTGAACATTGTTGTCTGACTTTGTGCAGGTAAGGACACAATGGATGAGGATGAGGCGGATGAGGCAAAGGCGGATGAGGCACAACCATCTACCAGTGCAGCCCGGGGTGCTGTGCCTGGTGAGAATCCACTTACGTTGCAGGCCATCATCAGCAGGCCTGCCAACTCCTCTTCCGATGATGCTGTTGTGTTTGATGTGGAAGGCATACTGAGGGACATGGTGGAAGGTCTGAGAAGTCCAGATGCTCTGGAGCTCCTTGAGTTCTTTGAGGCTGCTGAGTCCGAAGAGGAGAGTCAGGAGGCCGTGGGTCTGGCAGTGGAGATCCCTGCGTCAATGGTGGATTCTGTGTCTGCATGTTTGCCTCCTACCATCATGGAGTCAGCAACGGAGGCTGATGTCTGTGGGAGGGTTTCTAAACTGCCAGCCTATGACACCACACGTACTGTGAAGGGCTAGGCCCCAGCATCCCTGCTTTGTAGGCCAAGTACACATGGTGGCCATGTGCCTGTCTGACACTTAGAGTGGGAGGAGTAGTTGCTGCGTGCGAGTGCCCAATGGGGCGAGATCCTGCAAGATAATGCCTGGTGGAAAATATCATCTCCCCCTATGGAACACCTACTGCCGAACTATGCCTATTGTGGCAGGAAAGGAGAGAGGACACACAACACCAGAGCGAGGTGACTTGCAAGAAGGGTTCTACCTATAGGCAATCCCTAAGTGATTCGTTTTTGGCCTCAAGGGACATCCTGTGACAAGGGATGGCCACCTCAAGGAAAACCCTGATTACAGGGCTGTTGGCCTCTAGGACAAGCCACCATCAACAAATGGGTTCCTTGAGACCAGCTCTGCATGCGAAGATGTTGACCTCATGGGAATTTGCCTATGCAGACACGGATACCTTGATCCGATCTCTGCATGAGGAGCTGCTGGACTCAGGAGAATTCTAACATCAAGAGATGGATTCCTTGAGTCAATCTCTGCATGAGGAGCTGCTGGACTCAGGAGAATTCTAACATCAAGAGATGGATTCCTTGAGTCAATCTCTGCATGAGGAGTTGTTGGCTTCAAGTGCCCTCCACCACTAGGAGATGTCTGCCTTGTGAGAAACTCTCAATATGCAGTTGGAGACGTCAAGGGTCACCAAGCATGCAGACTCTTTGGCCACTCGCGATAGCCATCATTGGGACATTGCTTCCATTGGGGCCCTCAAGCATGCATTCCACTTGCAAGTGGCCGCAGCTAATGAGGACCAGGCTTTGGCATTGGATGATCATAGTACACCATCCAGGATCCACCACAGGATGGGGGTTCCAACTGGACCACGCAGGTGATGCCATTGGCCATGTCCCCACACGCCCCTATCCTCTTGCCACCATCACCCCTTCTTCCGGCACCCTGGAGTCCATGAGCCCATGGAGTGAGCATTTTCCTTTTTATATTTTTGCCCCTGTTCAAGGTGGACTGTATTTATTTTGTCCTCATGTCAGGGCCATTGTGCTCTTGAGGGTAGTGGCTCAACTACTCATGCTACTGGGCACATCGTCGACCTGTGGGACTGGACATGCGGCCATGCTCAGTGGATTCAACTGCGGTGGTCTCTTAGATTTCTACAGCCTCCTACATGCAGGTAAACATTCTATTAAACATTGATGTCTATAAGTGCAGTCTGTCAGATAGACTCCTTTAGCTGGTCCGATGTCATTCCAGGTATCTTGCCTCCTCCATTGGCCACCCTCCCTGATGGGACACTCTGATCACCATAGGTCCACCCAAGTCCCCATTCCCTCTGCTAGACACTGACCCTCCTAGCCCCAATGCGGAGGCCCAGTGATAGGTGGAGATGGTGATGGATTCACAGCACCACAGCTGTACCACCAGGTAAGGTTGTGCACTGTCATGCATTTTCATGGCTGGTGACAAGTGCATCCCAATAATGGCATGATGTGGCACACGTAGGGTTGAGCATGTCTAATTACATATGGTGATGATTGGGTGATGGTCACTGTCACTGAAGATGTAAAGTCTCATACATAATCGTGTGTGTGCATGTTTCCTTGATCAGCTATGCATGTGCTTTGTGTAACTAGTTGCACCTCCACAACTTGTGGCTTGGAGTCAGTCTCCTCTGTATGTTCCTATGCACATGTTTTTGGCGAGGGCTGATGCAGTGGCTTATTTTTGGTGTGTCATTACATTTGTCATGTCAGCCTTGCATGGGGTCTCCTCACATGTGTCATATCAAGTAGCCACTCCATGATCAGGACTCGCCTATCGGGGACTCTGGACATTTCCTGGTAAGCCTCTCAACCCATAGTCCCTTTTCTGTGGTATTTCCACATTTTCTCATATGGTAAGTGGTGTCTTTGTGGAAAAAGTGTGATATGGGGACACTTTGAGTATTATTTCCAGGGCCTCTTTTAGTTCCCAGTCCACCCCAGTGCATGATGCATGGCCATGCAACACACCTGACTCTCATAATCAGTGTAAGAGGAGGATCCAGATGACAAGTATACATGTGGATGATGTGTGAAGTGTGCAGTGCATTGCTGGTGAGGTGCAGGTGTGAGAGGCCTAAATGTCTTTCTTGTGTGTCATGTGTAATGTTGCTGCTGTGCTTTGAGGAATTCAACCATCCGCGCGGTGGGTGCACGCTCACCTGGGCTTTTTAATATTATGTATATGATATTGAATGATGGTAGATCAACCTCCAGAAAATGTGTGGGGCTCATCCACACACATTTTCTTATGCTCATTGCACGACATACACATAGACCTGTGTACTCTGGGTGGACACAGCCTACAGGCGCAGACCCCACTGTCATATTTAGTTGGGATCTTACAGGTGGAGTACACAATGCATCTCAAAAGGAGGAGGGCCAAACTTTCCTCCTGTCATGGCCAGCCTAATTAAATAACAAAGGCTCCATGGATCCGCCCTGTACTTTTGTAAGTCCTGCAGATGGTGGCAGTAATTGACAAAATTAACACACAAATAGAGTGTACTTCAAACAGGCCCACATGGGGCCTTGCTGCAGAGGTTAACAACGAAAACAGGAAACCCAAACAACACCAGTGATATGCACTGTGTCAACCTCAAGCCAGCTCCCACCCTTAGTATGAATGGACAGTGAAAAGTAATGTCTGAGACTGTGTGTATTACAGTAGTCATCCCCACAGGGGGACTCCATTCAGAAGGTACGAGTATGTGGATTGATGGTGCCAGAAAGTGTGGTCCCGCCGCTGCTTCAAGAGAGACCTGCCCCTTTCATCAGGAACCACAGAGAGTTCCATTGGACAGAGATACCCTTTGATCCCTAACAGACTGGAAGAAGGGTGGGACTTACTAATATGTGTTTTCACCCCTTTACCTTTTCTGTGACAAAACACTCTGGTTATAACCTCATGCATACAAGAGATTGTTGGTGGGGATCCAGGTTTAGTTCATTAAGGTAGGATTAGCCTACAGCAATCAATGTGGCCCATTTGGCTTTAAAAGAGGGTTGAGCCCCTCTTTGGGAGATCATCTGAAGGCTTTGCAAGGAGTAGGAAGACAAACTCAGCATTGGAGCCTGGCTTCAGGCACAGTCTGCCTTGCATCTTTCATCAGTGAAGGAAGGCCATGATTTGTAAGAGGGAAGCAAGATCCCGACTCTAAACATCTCCCAGAGAACAGAGGGAGATACTGAATCCAGAGGACCCTCCAGCAGCTCCAGATCCAGTACCCATCCAGCACACAGCGTGCCCTGCTAGGCTATTCAGCAAGCTTCCTAGGGAAGTGCCAGAGAGTCTGTGAACCAAAGTCAAGGACAATGCAGCTGCCTGTAACACTCTCCGCAGCTTTCGGCCATACGCCTTAAAGGACGAGACGAGCCCAGTGAAGAATCTAGGAGGAGTGCATCGACAAGCATCTACCAACGTCTGCCTTATAGGACATTTTCAAGCTAGTTGAGCCCCTCAGGATGCAACTGACTGCACCGCTGATTGTTGTTATGCAGCAGTTGCTAAAATCCATTTGAGGTGCTTCGACCAGTGCTTCAGAACCTGAAGCTGTCCGTCCAGCCTCGCTCACCGAACTGCCTGCAGCCTGATACCTGCAGCTGTCTCTCGCCTTGAACTCCATCGCAGAAGCTGCAAAGCGCCCTGAAACGGAACTGACTCTGTCGAGCAGCAAGAACTTCTACACAAGGTACATTGTTGTTCTGTCTCCCTGGTCCTTCTCCCAAGGCCCCTAGTGACATGTTATGACGCATTTTCCTTCTTTGAAACTGCCTGTCCTCTGCATTCCTCGCAGGGTGTGTTGTATTTCCTAGTGTGCTAGAACTGTCTGTTGTGATAATAATAAAGTAGATATTTGTATACAATCGTGACTGGGCAGTCCCTTTTATTATTGGGCAATCATTATTTTTTTGCTGTGTTGCAACTATCCACTACCTTGCAGAGATAACTCTGCCTTTCCGTCCAAGTTACCAAAATTGGACACAGAGGTTTATAATTTGCTTGTGTTTCCAATCCATTTGGATCCTGTCGGGTGTGGGGCTGATTGTTGCTTTAGAACCCAATATTCATCCCTGGACCATTGGTGTCCCAGACGTTTATTCGTCACATGTGCACCCATTGATATGATCAAGAAATGTTGATGGTGAAGGGTGTACAACTTTACATACTTGTTTTATGTTGTGTGTTCTGTGATTGGCTACATTGCTTTCTGGAGGATTTGGAGGGCATCTTCATGATTGGACAAGGGACATGTTGGGGGTATCAGAGACATCCATGAGGAGGGGGTGGGTGGGCAGCTGTTGATTTTCCCCATTGTAGGAGCATGTACATGGCAGTGGTGCGTGGAGGTGAGCAGGACCAGCAATGTTGCAGAGGGACCCATCATCAAGATGCAGTCAGGTGGATCCTTTTGGGTGCACTTCATGCATGCGAGTCAGGGGGAAAAAGGTATGGAGACATTGTGCCAGGCACTGCTTTTGCAATATTTGGAAATTTGAGCCTATGACATAGAAACTTTCCTTTCCACTTGAAATGACTGTGGCCATGGTTTGTGCACTTTATGTGATTGTCGATTGGGTAGCATTGTGCTGGTTATGGGGCACACGCTGCTTGCCAATCCAAGAGACACATTCTCAGGGTGTTGTTATGGGCAAGCTAGATTAGCCTGATTGCATCATTGAAGGCCATCAGGGATGTGATATGAAATGATAGGTTATTTATAACGTGCTTAATACCCAGCGGTTTCTAAGTGCGGACTCGGGAATCGAACCTGTTTTGCTCCGTGTCGTCTTGCTTCGAGGGCGAGCACGTTGCCCCTGAGCTATCCTCCTGAGACAATTGGCTACACTGTGGGTGTTCCGCAGGGTTGCAATTCATGGGGTATTTGCTGGTTGTGTGTGTCCTGCCCCTGTGCCCTTTGGCTTGCTAAGGGAATGGGTAGTGCCTGTGGAGCCCCTCCTGCAGCTCTACTGCTATGCCACAACATGTGGCAATATTATGCAGGACACAACATGCTAGATGATTTTGCATACTACAATTGGTGCATATAGCAATATGCCACCGGAGTGGTCAAATGGAGCAGAAGCGTGATTTGAGCACTCCGAATATGCCTTCCACCATGCCCTAGTGGGCGGGGGGCTGGATTCCAGATGGGTGTCAACAGGAATGGTGATACTGGTAGGTACTGTCCCCTGCAAAGGACCAAATGGTTCTTGATAGTATGGATTGTTGTGCTGCATAGTCTTGCTTCCAAGACAAACGCGTTGCCCTTGAGCTATCCTTCCTCCCTCAAGGGATGCAAGGGACCGGCATATGGGGGGGAATGCCAGAAGATGTAGCTATCATGCGTGCATCCTGGATAATTGGTATTCACATGCATGATGTGTCCCTTGGTTTCACAGATCTGCACATTGATGCAATGCCAATGTGTCCTGTTGTGACAGATGTGTTCAATCTCTCGGGGCGGGGGAGTTGCAGCGCTACATGGGTGCAGTTGATTTCTCCAGGACCCAGGGAAAGTGTGTTAACTGCATAGAATTCTTGGTACACTCTCTGCCTTGCCTGCAGTGTACTTGGCACGTGTTAGCATGCAGCACACCTCCTGGTGGATGCACCTTGATTGTGTGGGCTGTGATATACTCCCTACAACGGGTGTGGTGCGCTTGAATGATCCAGTGGCCAGGAAGTGTAAGATTGATAGCACTTGACCAGAGGTGTCACAGCCTGTGAGCACATGGTGTGTAATACCAGGTCATTCTCCCACTCTCATGCCATGTCTAGGATGACAAGGGGAGGGAAGCAGTTTCTTCCATGCACCATGGATGTAAGATACTGGCCCTTCTCCTTCCATGTATTAATACCAGTGCAAGTACTGCAGGATTCAGCATTGTGGCTATCGCATGTTCATTGGGGTTGAATTGCGCTTTTATGCCTGGACTTTCATTGTGATTTGTGCTTTGCGATGGGTAACGGGTGGCGGTGTGTTCGTCCTCCTTTCTGTGAATAAGGTTTACTTAGCGCTTGATGGGGCGTGTTGGTTGTGTGCACAGTGCCTCTTTCTCCACGCCCATGTTCATCTTAATTTTCCTCCTTTAATGAGGATTTTGCATGTTCCGCCTCCTATTTTGTCCTTTGCGCTGGCCTTTCCCGCGTGTTACGTTCAGTGGCACGCAAAGTGGGAAGGGCCGGGGCTAAGTCTGATCTGTAAATCGTAAATACCCATTAGCGCACCACAAAGTGTATGTTTGCTGCACAATGTGACTTTTCACCTCCCTAAACATTTTGTAAATTAGGCCCTTTGCCTCTTTATGTTATACACTATTAAAATAATGTGTTTCGCTTCACCCCACCCTATTTTTCTATTACCACTATGTGCTAATAGCCTCACCGTTCTTGGAAGATGTCATTATTAATTGGGGCTAAATAACCCTTCCCCAGGTTATGGTTTGAGGCAATTTTGGAGAGGGTCATTATAGTCCCTTAGTCCATAAGGCTTAATTACTACACAGCTTTAAAGGTGAAGAATTCACAATGAAGTGCTGCATAAAAAATACCCACATCTGTACATTAATCATTTTCTAAGGGTGTCTGCCCATTGGGTCTGGGCATGCACCAGCCCTCTCTGTGTCTCATTTTATTAATATTCTGCCCTCATTACAAGATTACCGGTAAAATGTAAAAGTGCTGCTAATACTGTTTACTGGCACCTTCACTGGTTCTGCAAAGTATGAGTTTCCCGGAACCCAGTTGCCAGAATTATCGTCACTGATATCACCTCATCCGGAATTACCAGCGCTGATAATACTGGCAATGAAAATACCAGCAACGCTGGAAACCTGCGGCGGTAATACCAACACAATGGTATCACCAGTTTAACATGAGATTGGATTTGCCAGTAATGCTGGCAGAGTTTTGCCGGCGATACCAGCAAAACCAAGGAATAGATAACAACACCTCAGAGCAGCTGGTAAATAGAGACAGGTGGTGGAAATAAGGCCACAGGTGCACCCGATCCACACAGGTGCACCCTATGCACACAGGATGAGTACAAAAGGGCCACACCTTCCCCAAAAACACTTCCCAACACAACCATGCTGCCAGTCATTGCTGCAAACATGGAGCTGGAGGCGCTGCATGGCAATCTACAGCTACAGAGGCTGGATGGCCAACAGAGGCAACAGGAGGCTGGGGAGAGAATGAAAAGGAGGAGGAATGGGATGAATGGGTACAGGTGGAGAGGAGGAGGTGTGCAGTGATTCCTCACACAAAGTCCACACCCTGGACCCTCACTGACAGGCAGATACTAACCCTTTACTGCATAAGCAGGGAGAACATACTTTACCCCCTGACCCACATCCAGGAGGACATTGAGAGCAGGATCGGCATTAGGTCAGCCATATCACCGCTGCTAAAGCTTGTGCCGGTCTTGCATTTCCTGGCCAGTGGCACATTCCAACACTCTGTGAACCAGCTATGTGGCATTTTGAAGTCTGCCGTCTCGCCCTACTGCACCACGTGGGCCAGCACATCATCCTCCCCACCACCCAGGCACAGTTCAACGCCTCCAAGTCCCGCTTCTATGCAATTGCAGGTATGCCCAATGTGGTGGCAGCATTGGACTGCATGCATGCTGAGCTGGTGGCCCCCCACGCCTCAGAGGAGGTCTACAGGAACCAGAAGTATTTCCATTCCCTGAATGTCCAGGTTACCTGTTATGCCAACCTTACCATCACGCATTAGTGATCAATCCACGATGCAATGCTCCTTCGGAACAGCATGATACCGGACTCCATGGAGCATCACAGAGAGCCTGGACCTGGATTTTGGCTGAGTACATGTACAATACCATCTACCGAGCAGCATGAGTGACAGGCAACAGGAGGGCACAACCATGTCACAAATGCATGTCCGGAGAGCACCCTGAACATGCAGGACCCAACAACGCACCCCTCAATTCACAGGCCACAACACACAGGAGTGACTCTGGATACCCACTGCTTCCGTGGCTGATGGCCCCTCTAAGCAATACGTGCCCCACAATAGGGCTCATGTGAGGACCAGAGGGACCATCGAGCGGGCTTTCAGGCTCTTGAAGGCACGTTTCCGATTCCTACACCGGTCTGGGGATGCATTCATGTACAGGCCAGGGAAGGTTGGACAGATAGTCCTGGCCTGTGCAATGTTGCACAACATCTGCGTCAAATGCAACACACCCCTGCACTCAGATCTGGAAATTCCTCCACCAGAGGATGATGATGTTGCAGCACCAGCGGGTCCATGCACTTGTGCAAAGAGGCCAGGGATGGGCACATGGGCTGCCAAGAACTGACAATTATTTTTGAATATCCCCTCCACTCTGTACACCCCTTGCACCTTTGTAGTCGTCATGCACCATTACAGTAAACACTTGTTTTGAAAAAAGGAATTTCCATTCAGTGATGCAAGTGACAACTATGTATTAACTAACAACATAAATGCACACAAGTCCTGCAATTACCTTGCCCCTCCCCAAACACCCCTAACCCTCACTAAACCCCCTTCCCCTGCACCAAAAGCCCCTTCCCCTCACCTAACACCCCCTCCCCAAACACTAGCCTCTCCCACCAAACACCCCTATCTCCCTCCCAAAACAGCCCCCTCGAGATCGTGCTCTCCTGTGGCTGGAGGCCTGCAGGCATTCACTCATGAGGTGAATTTTGCCCAGCTGCTGCATGCAAGTCCGGTGAGCTCCGCGTGGCACTCCTCAATTACATCAAATTAATGGATGCTGGGCTGTGGCAGTGGAGGAGGTTTGTGTGGAGTCGTAGGGCTGAAACACGGTGTCGGGTAGGGGGTGTTGTCGTCCTCCTCTTCCTCCTTCTCATCCGTGGTGTACCTGCCTTGATGCCCTGGTGGCTGCCGTGCCTGTGCTGTGTGGAGGGACAGTGGGGCCACTGACCACGGGTGTGTTGATGGCGGCAGCCACATGCAATGCTGCTGCTGTGCCTCTTACAGTGGTGGGTGCCCGTGATAATGGTGGTGGGGCTGTCAAAGCTGGAGGTGGTGGGACATTTGCAGCTGAAGGTGGTGTGACCTTTGCATCTGGAGTTGGTGGGGCTGCCACAACTGGAGGTGGTGGGGCATTCATACCTTGAGATGGTAGGGCCTTCACAGCTGGAGGTGGTCAGGCTTTTGCAGCTAGAGGGGGTGTGGCCTTTACAGGTTTGCCTGTACCTGCTGGGCCCGACGTTGACGGTCCAGGCACGTCACTGTTAGAGGACTCTGTACCTGTTGGGGTGAGATGAGCATGCTATTAGTCTTTTAGGGGTCATATCTGTGGGCTTGCATTACACTACATTGTGTCCTGCATTTGCCATGCGGCTTCTTTGACCTGTTGACTCTGATGTGTGCTTCTACTTGTGGGTGGTGCAGTGTACATTGACTGTTGGTCAGCCCAAGTGGCTTGTGTGTGCGGTGTGCCTATGATTCCTGCCCTGTTCTCCATTGGCACACATGGGTGCTCGTCATGTCTCCATATGTGGGGCTGTATATTTTCACAACAGTGCTTGTGCATGACTACATCCGCCTGTATCCCCTTGCATGTGTGTGTGATCGGGCCATTTACTATGACTGACATGTGTTGGACCTGTTCCCTTGCCCATTTGGTGTTTCTCTGCCTGGGGATCCATGTACTTGGAAACGTTATTTGCATTTGGATGGGGTTTGTTAAACGTACCACCATTAGCTTGGGTCCGGCTCCAGCCTCTGATGTCCCGACTCCCTCTATCCCCTCCATGTGCAGGATGGAGCTGCACCTGTCCTCCCAGGGCAAGAGGTCAAAGGGTGCCACAGTCACTCCTCCTGTGGCAGAATATTCCCTCCTGTGTTTGGTGCTCTCTCCCTCTTTCTTTGTCACAGTTGTCCTCTATTTCTTTCTCTCTCTCTCTCTCCTTTGGCACACAGGGCTTTCAAAATCTCAGCACCTCTTACTTAAAAGGCCTCCAAGCGAATCGCTCCTGAACAGGGAGCTTCCTGTGAAGGGGAACCGTATATTATGAAGCAGGTTTCACCTCAGGAGAACTGCACAGCTGGCAGGGTGCCAAAAGGCCTCCCTTTCTAACAGGAACCGCTTGTCACAAACACACTGAGGGGGTGTAAAGCTGAACATGTGATTGGCGCATCCCTGTGAGAGACAGGCAGAGCCAGAGGCAGCACTACCAAGGCAGACTATTCAAGTCTCCCTAAACTGAAAGATGGTTATCTGGCTTTGTTGTTTGTCATTCATTTTTATTTAAGCACATGCTGAGTTTTATTAAATTCACACTTTGAAGAACATAAAGCGGGAAGATGCAGAAAGTTACAGGCCCTCCCAGCTTAGGTACAGGTAATAAGGATTGAGCAGGAATGATTTGCATGTGTAACTGCACTTTCTTTGACAGATATGTTATTTCTGGCAATGTTCTAATATGTTTCTTCTATCACAGGCGGCGTTACAAGGGCAGTCCTAGAGAAGGAGGTACGCTGCGGTGCTGCCGCAAGCTATGCCCGCTGGCTGCATGTGCGAGGATGGGTTGCGACAGGCACTGACGCCAATAGGTACAGTTGGGACTACTCAACTACTGAATGGAGTGGCCTGGGATTCACTCCATCGAAAGGTTCTGGGAGTGACTGAACTGGCAGTCGGATACCAGCGGCGGGCCGTTCTTCTTGCTAGAACGGAAACCGAAGTGAAGAGGGCTCACCAGTTTGTAAAGGCAACCAGGGAAAGTAATTGTAGGCCAGGCCTACTTTTGGCCGGAGCATGAATGTTTGGGGGCTTAGGTAGGGGTTATCCCCGCTACGACTCTTTAGTCCCTGGGTCATAATCAGAGAGTCCCTTCCTTGTCTTCTTCTTCTAAGAGAGAAGAAGCAAAGTGTTCTCCCTTTTGGCCCCCGCAAGAAGGCCCCAAATGCAGCGAGGTAATGAGCAGCTCCACCCACATTTTTTATCTTTTTTAATATGCCAGCATTTACTTTCGAGCAGAACCCTCCATTTTTCTGTCTTTCTCTCCCATATCCCCTTGGAAGCAAGACGACACGGAGCAACAGAGGTTCGATCCCCGGGATGGCGCTTAGAAACCTCTGGGTATTAAGTGCGTTATAAATAACCTATCATATCATATCATAAAATATTCTGCACTTCTGATTATAGTCCCTTACTTCGATATTCAGTACATTTTAGTTGGATATAATCCCTAGAAAATATCAGCCAAAGAAGAACGTTTTGTATTTGGGCGGGCGCAGTCTAATGCATACATTAACTAGTGTCCCATTCGCCACTACTTGGAACTTAGCACCATCTTGAGTTACACAGTGTGGAGTGTCCTTTTCCAATTCCATCGTGACACGAAAACAAAAAAAGATACGGTGAATGAACTCACACTGTACGCTTGGCATCCGTCAAGGAGCCAGATGAAAATACTTATAAAGTGACCTACAACGTCTCAAAGAAATAGAGTTAAACACAGAAAACAAACCAATGGGAAAGTATTAAGTACTGAAAATACTAGATATTTACGTCCTGAAGACGGCCATTAACACCAACAGAACCAACGGCACCGAGAGAGCGCACCGTATGAGTCAGAAAGGCTGAAACATATGTTGAATTGCCAATAGGAACCCTGTACATCTTTGTTTCCTATCTCTCAGTGTAACAATTTAATATAGGGTATTTGGTGTGTACAAAGTAACCCCTTTTGCCCTACATCAACGTGGCCAAACAAAATAGAGTGGTTAGTAAATGAAATATAGGATCACACGAATGATCAACCGCTCCTGTTAAACCTATGAGGTACACATTATTGTTGGGATGATCAAATATGCCTGATCCCTCTGTTTGATTATATATGTCTATATTTACAGTATTACATACTGGTTTTCTAATTTTTTCCTTTCTCTATGTATTTTTTCATCATGGCAGGTTGGGTGTGAAGACACCAGTTGGAGTGTAAGTGATTAGCACAGTTTTTGGTGTTTACATATATTTGTATTTGTTTTTGTTTATTTATAACGCGCAGACCATCAGGCCCGGGGGCATCAGGGCGCAATTTGTACAGGGTTGCAAGAAAAGAACATACAGGCAGATAGATTACAATAAAAGTATACCAATACAGCATAATAACAATCTTAATAATTACATATATTACACATGGTACAGTGTCCGTAGGCTCCACAGAGGAAGTATCCCTGTGGTAGTTGGGAAGGTAGCAGACCGGAAATCGTGCAGGGGAACAGGCGGGCTGGGTAAGTAGGACAGATGTCTAACACAACTATTGCTGGTCAAAGAGCCAAGATTTGGTTTTATTCTTGAAGGTGTTGAAGGAGTCTTCAGCTCTGATGGCAGCGGGGAGGGTGTTCCAAAGTTTGGAGGCTAGGACCGGGAAGCTAGTGCCTCCCGCTTTTTGGAGCTTAAACCTGGGGATAGTAAGGCAGTGAGTCTGAGCAATTCTTAGTGGACGGGCAGTGGAGTGGCGCGAAAGCCGACTGCAGAGATAGATCGGAGCCTTGTTGGCTAGGCATTTGTGCGTGAGGGCAAGCGTTTTTAGGGAAATTCTCTGCTTCACGGGTAACCACTTTAGGCTAGTTCTGGCTTCTGAGATGTGGTGGTTACGAGGGATGTTCAGGGCCGCTCGAATTGCATTGTTCTGGGTGGTTTGGAGTTTGGACAGGTTTTCTTGGCTGGTGCCTAAGTATAGAGCACTGCAGTAATCTATTTTTGCCATGATAAGTGTTCTTGCTAGTGTGACGCTATTGTGGGTGGTGAGGAATGGTCTGCAGGCTGAAATGAGTTTGCACGTGTAGGCGGAGGTGGACCTGACTGCATTAGTTTGTCTTGACAAGGATAAGGTGGAATCCAGGTAAAAGCCTAGTGTTTTAGTGTCTTTCGAGACTTGTATGGAGTTGCCGTCTATGATGAATGACTGATAGGATGGCTCAAGTTTGCTCAGGCGTTGTGATGTACCCAGGATAAGTAGCTCCGTCTTATCGTCGTTCAGACATAGCTGGTGCTGGGCCTTCCAGGCTTGGATGACCAAGTAGACGTTATTGAGGGCCTTGGTGTCAGCAAGATAATCACCAGAGATGGGAATGAGTATCTGGGTGTCGTCCGCATAGTTGGTGTAGGAGACACCCATATAATCAAGCACATCAAAGAGTGGTTTCGTAAAGATATTGTAAAGAGTAGGTGACACGCAAGAACCCTGAGGAACACCGCAATGAATAGGGGAGGGAACTGCGGCAGCGGAAGGTGCAAAGATCCTCATAGATCTGTTGCTCAGGAAGGATTTGATCCAGGCCGCTGCGGAGGGAGAGAAGTTGGCAGCAGAGTGGAGGTGCCTGCAAAGGATCTGGTGTTTAACCAAATCAAATGCGGCGGAAAGGTCGAGGAGTAATAGCATTGCTAATTTGCCCTTGTCCTTCAGGACTTCGATCTAGGTTTTTAGGTCTAATAGAGCCGTTTCGGTCCCATGTTTGGGCCGAAATCCGGATTGTCGTAGACCTAACAGATTGTTTGATTCAAGGTAGTTTTGGATCTGCAGGTAAGCTGCACGGTCCAGTATCTTCAGCAGAAATGGTACTGTAGTAATAGGTCGGAAGTTCGTGGGTATGCTTGGGTCAAGGGAAGGTTTTTTTAGTAGCGGGATCACCCAGGCGTCTTTAAGGTTGTCCGGGACAATACCTGTTTCAAAGGATGAGTTAATGAAGGCTATAAGGAATGGGGCTAGGTCATGGGCGGAGTCCTTAATGATGGGAGCTGGGCACGGGTCACCTTGGCAGTTGGATGGTTTCATCCTGAGGATGATGTTTTCTACTTCGGGGACAGTGAGCGGTGCGAAGGTGAAAGGTTTGATGTTGGCAGAGTTGGAAAGGGTGGGCCTAGTAGGGGAGAATGAGCGGTTGTCACGCCTCAGGCAGTCCTGCTTTTCTTTTATTTTAGATTGGAGCATAGAGATTTTGTTTAGGAGGGCTGCTTGAATGTTAGCACACCATTTGCTGTCTTTCGTGCAAGTGTCTGGCGGGGAGACTGGGGTTTCGAGCTCTTTTAGGACTCTAAAGAGTTCCTTGGAATTAGAGTCGGCTTGCATGATACGGTAATTAAGCGATTCTTTTTTAGCAATGATGATGGCGTCTTTATAAGTGAGGGAGGCGAGGAGGAAGCCGTCTTTATGCTCATCAGATGGGTGGCTTTTCCAACGGTTTTCCGTGCAGCGTTTGGCTTTGCGGAGGATTCTTAGCTGTGGAGTGAACCATGAGTTGAGATGTGCTTGTGGTTTAGCCTTCCTAGGTTTGATTGGTGCTATAGTGTCAATAGCCGTGAGCATCGTTTGGTTGTAGATGTCTGCTAGGGAGGTGGGATCAGAGCAGGCGTTGGTCGCCGCATTAAGAGAGGGGAGTAACAGTGGGAGGAGTTGTTCTCTTGTTATATTTTTTTTAATGCGGGTGGGGAGGGCTGGGGCTATGGGTGTTGGGGCTCGCGGGGTAGCTTCAATGTTAAATGTTATGATGTGATGGTCAGACCATAAGCATGGGGAGTTATTGAGGACCTGGATGTTGCAATTGGAACCAGCTAACCAATCGATGGTCCTGCCTTCAATATGGGTCGGTTCTTGTATGTACAAGGTGAGGCCAAGGTCAGTAAGAGCATACTCCAGATCAGTTGCTACAGGATCCTTAGGGTCGCCGCAACCTAGATTGAAGTCACCTAAGATTATTGTTTTGGAGTTGTTTTTTGTTTTGTCAAGAAGAAGAGTGGAAATTTCACTGACAAAGGTGGGTGCCGGCCCTGGGGGCCTGTAGATAAGGTGAAGGGTGGCCGTTTGGTTAGGTGTTAGTAGTAATTTGATTGTCAGCAGTTCAGCTGATTCAAGTTTGGAGTCGGATACCACTCTTAGGTCAAGGGAGTTTTTGTGGATGAATGCCACGCCGCCACCTCTAGTATGGGTAGAGGAGCGGTCACAGCGTGTGATGCCATAGTCAGGCAGTAAGGCCAAGGATAGAGAAGGGCCAGAGGCGGCATGTAGCCAGGTTTCGGATATGGCAATGAAGTCAAGGTCGGCAGTGGTGATAAGGTCGGCTATGTCAAGAGTGTGTGCTGTGAGGGATCTAGCATTGATGAGGGCACCCTTGAACACAGGCAATTTAACCCCTGTGGTCTTAGTTTTGCAAGTGGCGGTGGGTGAAGGCGGGCTGGGTGGTGTGTGTGGGGCTTGCTTAGTGGTGTTGGTGCGGGAAGGACGAATGCGGAATCTGGTGCCTAGTCTCTTGTTCCTGAGAGTGAGGGGGCAAGGTTGGTTAGGAGTTGGTTTTGTGGCAAAGTGTTTGAGCCAGAGAGCTGGGTCATTAAGGTATTGGTTAATCTGGTTGCAGGGGTGGTGAGCGTCAACGGTAGTTGCTGAAGGACTTGTTGAGTTTGTCAAAGTCATGGTGGGTGACGCTGGGTCACGTAGGTAAGGACAGGCCAGGTTATTAACCTCAAAGGTAGGAGTGGTTGACTTGGGTGGTTGAGTGAATAGGGCAAGGTGTGTGGCTAGGAGGTAGTGCAGTAGAAGGCTCACGCTGATGTGCATGATGGTGGTGCTGGCTGCCAGAATAGGTTCCCTATGAGCTTGTTGACAGGGACAAGATAGGGTCTCCTTGAGTGGGACTGGTGAGATAATGGAAGGGAGTGAGGATGCTATGGTATGGCTGGAAGTCTGGGCACCTAGATAGGGATAAGCCAATGGCTGGAATGCAAAGGTCAGGGCAGCCCTAGATCAGCGTAATCACAGGCTGTCGCCCCGGGCAGTGGTAAACCTAGATTAGACGTGACCCAAGTCAGGCACGGCACAATACAATTTGAAGCGCCCTTAAGGCACAACACCGTTAAAGTGGTCAGTGGGCTACCATAGGGTACATTACAATTGAGATGGTCTGTAGGCGACCTTAAGGCACAACACAATTGAAATGGTCTGTAAGCGACCTTAAGGCACAACACAATTGAAGTGGTCTGTGAGCGACCTTAAGGCACAACACAATTGAAATGGTCTGTAAGCGACCTTAAGGCACAACACAATTGGCATGGTCTGTAGGCGACCTTAAGGCACAACACAATTGAAATGGTCTGTAAGCGACCATGAGGCACAATACAGTTATAAGGTAGTCTACTAGTGACGATAAGGCACAAAATACTTATGATATGCTAAGGTTCGAGAGTTTCAAGGGTGGCCTGAAACACATTCAAATAGTAGTGGCTCAGAGTACATGCCTACAGTTGTGACCCCGGTACTGGCATGCGTGATTATACTCCTTGATATGACGGTCCACGTAGTAAATGGAGTACAGATATAAGCCGACTGAGGGGGAGTCGTATCATTGCAATGTCAGTAATTGGAACAAGGACAGGGGCAAAGTACTTACAGTAGGTTCTCCTTGTATGAATGGAGATATTTGGATACTTGGTTCCGATAGCTTGCCTCGGACTTTGCGGAAGGCGGTCGGGGAAGTTTAAATTGAGCAGGGGGGGTGGCCACGCCACGCTCCCATGCGCGAAACAGGCGCAGGAACAGGCCTTTGTGTGGCCTTCGTGCTGGCCACTGGCGGTTCCGCCTACCGGCGGATGAATGCAGTTTTACACTGCTTCAAGCGAGGATCAGCCTCGCTTTCGTGCCGCGCGGCTCCCAGCATGCGGGAGTCAGGCACTTTTGAGGACAGGGTCAGGCAGGCCCTTCTATGATGCCGGCGATGGTGCTGCAATGCACTCCATGTGCGTGGAGCAGCTTCAGGGATGGGAGGGGGGCTCCTGCCCTCTACCCTCGGCGAGGATGGATGGAATGGGGGCACAGGCGCAGGAACAGGCCTTTGTGTGGCCTTCGTGCTGGCCACCGGCGGTTCCGCCTACCGGCGGATGAATGCAGTTTTACACTGCTTCAAGCGAGGATCAGCCTCGCTTTCGTGCCGCGCGGCGCCCGGCATGCGGGAGTCAGGCACCTTTGAGGACAGGGTCAGGCAGGCCCTTCTATGATGCCGGCGATGGTGCTGCAATGCACTCCATGTGCGTGGAGCAGCTTCAGGGATGGGAGGGGGGGCTCCTGCCCTCTACCCTTGCGAGCCTTTTTTACTCTGGGCATAAAATGCTCCAAAAATTAAATGAATTTTTCAATGAATATTGCGTGTGGTGTCAGGAATCTTAAAATTGCACGAGATTAGCTTGGATTTAACCCTGTGTTTCTCAGGGACTTAAGGTAGGGGTAGTCGAGCTATTATCCTTTGCTTTTGCTCAATAGCCTCCCATTGATAGTGCTGTCCCCCCAAGAGCAAAAAACAGGGAGTACCCATTTTTGAAATACCATATGTTAGGAACATACTGAATGGAAATATTTTGAGTGACAAAGGTGGTATATGCTCAGCCAACCAGAAAGTGTGCTCCTCTACTAGGAATACTAGTGTACATTGAGCAGCCAGCATGACAATCTTTGAACAGTGGCATGCTGAAATATGTAGAACGGCATATATAGAACACAATTAGCATCAAAGTGTATTCCTAAAGTGGCAATGTTGGCCATATATTGGGTGCACATTATCACAGAATGTTACTTACAGTGGCGATTATGGCATATCTATGGGAACATGAATCTTGAAAGTGTGTTTTACAGTGGCAATGCTGGCTCGTGTTTATAACTTCCTGTTTTGCATTGTTTACTGATTTTTACTGAAACACAGATAGAAATGAATCTGTTTCCTGTAAGTATTGATTTGTAAAAAGTGAAATAATTAAAAGTAGGAATTTTGTTAACATCCATTTCTGTCATTCGGGCATCTGTACACTGACCATTTGCAGATTACAAACAAATGAGGTGATTTCGTTTAAAGTAATTAAAATGGCAGCAGATAATGTGACTCAGGTGATCTTTAATCAGAGGATTATCTGTTTGACTATATAAAAGCATCTGTTTGTTTTACGGTAGAAATGGAGTTTGTTTTGATGCACACATATTAGCCCATTTGTATAAACAGTGAACCTGGAACTTGCCTTCATCTACAGGAGCCTAGTCCTTGAGTGGCCCTCAAAGGCATCTAAATGCTAATGGTACGTGTTCATTTGAACAAGGGAAAATGCTTGATGCAAAAAACGTTTATTACAGAGCAAATAAATGCAGCGAAATACAGATAAAATAGGAAGAAAATAAATAGGGACGAATACAGTTGGAAATATACACAAAAGAAATATTGTGGGATATGAAAACATACAAATGTTGTAAAATGTAAAATTGTCTTTTGTTCTTTTGGGGTCATGAAATGATTTCGATTTTTTTCATGCGTAAAACTAGAGAACCGATTATGAATTTTAGGGCTGTTTGCCCATTTCCTAAAGCATTGTGCTGTAAAATGCACCATTTCAACCAATTATTTTAAAAACATTCCCAGGGTGAGAAGACCATGAATACTCATTGGTGGATTCTGGCTCCTTCGCTACAGTATAGTAATATTGCCTGTGTACTGAAGGTTTTCACCAGCCACCACTGACCTTGATTCATTTAGAATTCTGGTGCCCTCTTGGGAGAAACCTGCGCCCCTGGCACCAAAGGCTGCCTCCATCACTGGACCCACCACCCACCGCTGGACAGAACCCCTAGGTAAGCAGAAGCCACATCAGCAATAGGACAGGTCCCACAGCTGGATTGCCATGCAGCAAATACAGAAGACAACCATTGAAAGCACATGTGGAGCTGCTCAATGGAGACGAGTCTCACAGAATGAGGACAACCCTCGAGATGAAAAGAAGCCTCAACTCCATCAACACCGGGCTCCGTGATTTAAAGCAGCTGTTAGTCTGCAGACGAGGCAGGGCACACAGCAGCGGCAGGGTGCATTGCATAGTCCCCCACCTCAGGGACTTCATGTGCGTGTGAACTCTTTCTCTGTTTCTTACTCTCACTCACTCTCTCTGTCACTCTTTCTCTAGAGCTCCTCTTAAATAGATACATTGTACACACTGTGCAAAAAAGAACAGGGTCCAGTAGCTGAACATGATGGGGAGGGTGGCTACCCTAGAATTCCTCAGCCTTGCTAGGGGTCCTGTGAGGAATTGAACTTTGAGAGAGAAGGATACTCACTCTGGGCGATAAAGCATAATGAGCGACGATAAAGCAGGGGTCTTCCTCCTTTGGCTCCCCAAATGTTTTGCACTACATCAGTCAGCAGCTCTAGACAGCATAGTCAATGGTGAGGGATCATAGGACTCGTAATCCAAAACATCTGGAGAGCCACGAGTTGCATACCCTTGTGATAGAGCGTAATGGGTGCAATTCTTGGTTGATCTATCCAGGGTTGCCCAACTCCAGGCCTTGCGGGCCAGAATCCTGATGGGTTTTCAGGATCTCCCTCATTAATATTCATGAAAAGAAATGTGCATACATTTAGAATCAGTGTTTGCTGATTTATCTCATGAATACTAATGAGGGGTATCCTGAAAAGCTGACATGTTTCCTGCCCTTGAGGCCTGGAGTTGGACAACCCTGATCTATCCTTTGTCTAGCAATGAAGATGACATTGGGTGTGGGTCCAATCCTGCCCGTTCAAGGGATTGAGGACAAAGCCCAGGCTGCTGAGAGCAAGTGCAAATGACGAAGGATCTTGGAAATTCATCGAATTTGCAAAACCTTTGCATTTCCATTGGGCTTATGGTTGCGGTTGCCTCCAGCTGTCCACTCCTGGCTTTCGGATGCCTGAGACACAGCCCCGTTGAATGAATGTTAAAAGAACATGAAACATGCAGAATATCCAACAATGCAGTGGTTGTATGAATATTTAGTTCCACTTGAAGAACACTAGACTCAACATGCCTTTATGCACATTTCTTAAAGGATAGTTCCGGGACTTTTTTTTTATTGTCTCTACGGTTCGGCCATGTGTTTTTAAGCATAAATCGGTAGATCGTAGAAAACTTTCCTATGGACCTTACCCGACTTTTCGTCCATTAACGCACTCGAAATCAGCCGCCATTTTGTGATAATCCTATCATTTCCCCACATCGACCTGGCTCACCTGCGTTTGCGGCACTAAATCAAATCCCCCGCCCCTGAGCCTGACATCAGCAGACGCGTACCGCCCATTTCCCAACGCCAAAGCACGTTTCGTGTCAACAATAGCTGCGCCTCAGCTAATGAAGTGTCGCCATGGAAATGGCAGGACGCCTCTTTCCTCAATAAGTATAAACACACCGTTTCACAACACACAGCAGCAGATTTTCGATTCCATTACTCTCTCTGTGTTACTTTGAGTATTCTGTGACTCGTTTCTGTGCTCTGGTCAGCTACCTTCGCCGCTTCTAGGCCTTGTGAACACCTGTAACATCTCTGTAAATTGTTTTACTTTCTTTACCACACAATGGGCCTCATTACGACTCAGGCGGTAAGGGGTTTACGGCGGCGTAAACAGCGCCGACCCTTACCGCCTGATTCCGAGGTCCCTTAGCGCCATGGAGCTTTTAACACCTGCTTTTAGCAGGTGTTAAAATCCATGGCGCTAAGGGACCTTGATGTTAATTACGCCACCGTAATTTACGGTGGCGTAATTAACGCCTTCCCCGCTCCCATTATGCCCTATGGGGCAAAAATGGGAATGGGGAAGGGTAAATGGGGATTGGGGACTTACCGCCCCACCAACCTCGGAATGGGGCGGTAAGTCCGCCAACCACCATGGCGTAAACGTAGTTTACGCCATGGTGGTAAAGGTACGACCCAGGCGGTAACTTACCGCCTGGGTCGTAATGAGGCCCAATGGCTACAATAATGCCGTATATGTACGAGCCCGAGTACACCGAGGAGGAACTACTGGAAAGGCAAGCACACGAAAACGATGGGGATTCGGACGGCAGTTGGGAGGACCAGTCAACGGATGAAGAGCCTGGACCATGTCGCATGGACGGCGTCTCCACCTGGTGCACGTGCAATCGGTGCGAGCTAATGCCAACTGAGGAGGAGAACTGCTGCTGCCGTGAAAATTCCGGGTGCTTGGCCTACATTTCGGAAGGCGAGCCAAGTCCGCAATGCATCACCGAGCTGCCAGAGTTCAGGGAAGCCTGCCTCTCACGGACCGTGTTGAGGATGATGATGGTGCTTATGCACGAACTTCGCGGCACTGTTCGTCCGCGTAATCCGAGTAACGATTAAGTATACTCTGGTTGTGATGTCAGTGATGCCACTACTATTTCATGGTCGTCTCCCACATATAAAATTACATCTACATATCATTCGAACGCATGTAAATTGGTTCCATATTGTGCATTTTCTAGATAGAATTTTTTTCAAATCAGAATGACATTTTTTACCTGAATCGACATTGATAAGAAAGTTTTGTCATTTTAATACAGTTTGCATCTTTCTTTTTCACATGTGGTACAGGCTGGTGGCCTATCGTTGCTTCACTTGGTGGCTTCACGGGAGGCTCGGACACCGCGTTCGGAGAGTAATACCTGCCTGTGCGGTACTTGCCATTAGACAACATTTTCCCAGCGACAGTGGACAATACCGCGGATTTTCCCTGGATGTGCTACAACCGGAACTTTACAATGTGTAATGTTTATTATTTATGTTCAATTGAAATTAAGATCTAAAATAAAACCCAACATATATTTTAACAATGGTTGTTTTGATTTTTTAAATGAATCTAGTGTGTCTCCATTGAATAGTCTTCCTGTGCCTTGTCTTGTCACACCACATGTCTCCGGCCAGCATCCTCCCTCACGCTGGCCGCCCACCTTCAATCCACATAACCGTTGAACCCATATGCAGCAGACATACATATGTTATTTTGCGGGTTGGCATCAAGCCTCCCGGCCTTGCCTCCTCCCCCAAAAATACTTACCACACCACTTTGTTCAAGCGTTGGCAATAAAAGGCCGTTGGATTTTATTGATACAAAACATGGTTATAGGTAAATAATCAATTTGGTTGATCATAATAAATCATCCTTTTGGGCACCGGGTACAGAGATGACCCCCTCTGGCCCGTGCCGCCTTGCCACCACAGGCCAGCCTGCTGCTGACTAACTGCCTAGGCATCCAGGGTCTCCAGGGTGAACTGCACCCATATATTCTCCTGGGAGGGTTAGGTATTCATAAACTCACCCCCCTGCCTTCCATGTACTAGATCCTGCAGCCTGCCTCTTACATGCAGTTAGATGGCCTCTCCTTGGTGAGGCCCTGCGGCAAACGAGTCTTGTCTGCACGACCACCGCCCCAATCCACCCCCCGCCCTATCAAAGGCAGTTCGCACCGGGGTACTTGCGCTGGCAAGTGGAGCTGTCAGGGAGCGATAAAGGCCAAGAGGTGCCAAAGACCATGTCCACTTCAAAGTGGTCTATAGAGCATGGGTTGTTGTTCCCATGTCTACCTCCAGACCCCGTGTCTCCTGCCAAGCATCCCCCCTCACGCTGGACGCCCCCCTGCAATCCACATAAGTGTGTCTCCATTCACGAGTCTTCCTGTGTCTTGTCTGCACGACCACCGCCCCAATCCACCCCCCGCCCTATCAAAGGCAGTTCGCACCGGGGTACTTGCGCTGGCAAGTGGAGCTGTCAGGGAGCGATAAAGGCCAAGAGGTGCCAAAGACCATGTACACTTCAAAGTGGTCTATAGAGCATGGGTTGTTGTTCCCATGTCTACCTCCAGACCCCGTGTCTCCTGCCAAGCATCCCCCCTCACGCTGGACGCCCCCCTGCAAACCGCATAATGCCACGACATATTCACGTCATTCATTCACAAACACACCCCTGTTTCGAATTCTTTATAACCCACTTCATATTTCTAATGAGAACTTCTTTGCGCTTTGCTAGTCAACCTGTGAAGGTGCTGGTTATCTGCTCTTCGTCTCTGTGAACTTCCGTGACCACTTCGAGCAAACTCGTCAGTTTGCAACCTGTGAACTGCTCCCTGTTCTACGACAAGAAACTACTCCGATCCCTGCATCTAACTGTTTGTTCGTCAAGGTAAGGCCATGTACCATAATCATTTTGCGTCCAATTTTTTAATTTATATCTATTTGCTAGTAGTCATCAAATTGCATCCATGTTTTCTTTTCGTTCAAGACAGTACATGCAAGGAACTAGTCACATGTTCTGAGTTTAGTCAAATTATTTTTCTATTTTTTTAAAGTTATTCAAATACTTATCCGCATGTGAATAACGTGTATAGTTCCAAGAACCAAAACGAACCTTGCATTGAACCTTTTATGTGTCATTTAATTTTTTAACACATTGGTATTCATAGAGAATTGTTGATCTTTACTTTTCAGAACTTTCCACAATGCCTGCCTGTTCCATTGGCGGTTGCACTTCGAAGACCCATAAAAAATCCTAAGGTACTATAATGCATGTTTTCCCTAAGACAATAGATCAGATAAGAGAATGGGTCCGATATTGCGGATATCCACCGTCTGAGCTTGAAAGTAGAGTCCTAGAAGTCTTTGCGGACAAGAGGGGTGATCGATACCGCATCTGCAGCAGGCACTTTAGCTCAGACATGTACTCCACATCATTGCTAATAAAGAAGAACACACCGCGAGCGAAGCGAAAATTGCTCTCAACCGCTATTCCCACTCTATTCGTCCACATCCCTCCACTGGTGAGTCAAGTTTACGGATTTAGCTCTCGGCCTTGCGGTAGTGTGTAGCATTAGCTAACAATAATTTCCCCATTTATGTATCCACTCAATATGAAGGCGGAAGATTCTCCATCCGTGTCGTTATTGCAGTCATCAGCCACTTCAAGCGCCTATCGGGTAATCTTACTTAGCTATTCTGCCACTGACTTGTTTTAGGCATGTAAATCAATAGTTTTAATTTATCGTGTATTTATTTTACCTAATGGTACACCCTAGTACTCGTCCTCTAGTCTTTGTTTTCAGTTATAATTATTGTTATCCAAAATAATGCAAGTACTGTCTTTCAGGGAGATGCTGAGGAGTCCAACGCATTGACGACAACCGTTGATGTCACTCAGATGCTCGAGGTACGTTTCCGGACAGTTCCATCGATGGAGATCATCAGATCTTGCATTCTTGTAGCGTGATTGTTACACACAATGTTTCTTTTGTTTTTAGCCATTGATATGTCCTTCTGTCGTCGCCCTCCTATGTGTCTTCTTTTTTCAATATTGTGTTCATTACTAATGAAAGTCCTATGTTTCAGGGAGTCGATGGAGCATTAGTCCAAGAAGAAGGGGGAGCATGCAGTTACGGGTCGGCGCAACAGCTTGCAGAAGTGTGCACCGCAGTTACAGCGTCCCTTGATGTTCTTATGCATTTCGAGGTATGGATACTGACAGTTCGATCAAGCGAGATCATATGACGTGATTACATCCGCTATACTTCCTTCTTTATTAACGCAAGTACTATGTTTCAGGGAGATGACAGAGCTTCTTCTACAAGAACATCACCCCTAGTAGTTGATGCAGATCTCTGGGTGGTGACACTTCCAACGATCGAGCAAATCGAATCATATTTAGATATCATTACTTATTTTAGACAACTGATCATTTGTGCAGGTCTATTTAGATGAGCCGTTGACGCCTGCACAAAGTTTATGTTCTTTTTAACAAAATAGAAAACCATACTAATGCAATTACTGTGTTTCAGGGAGTTGCTGAAGCGTCATCTTCAATAATATCATCAATGGAAGTCTATGCGGAGCCCGAGGTATGGATCTTGACCGTTCCATCTAACTAGATCAACAATGCGTGAATAATTGTCGTTTGAATGTTCTACACAATGCGTTCATTCGTGTTTTGCTATTGAGATGTACGTGGGTATTGGTCGCCAAGTACATTTTGTGTTTTCAATATTATTATACATACTAATGAAAGTTCTATGTTTCAGGGAGTCGATGGAGCGTCAGTGCGTGATGGATGTGCTTATCATGAACATATAGTCGTTGCAGCGCAAGAGGAAGTGGAGACATGCACACACGAGTCGGAGCAACAGCGTCCTGATGTTGAAGTTCGAGGCAAGAAAGTTTCAAAGAAAAGAAAGCAAAAGAAGGTTAGTGTCCTGGTCACTATATTATGTTGTTTTTCACTGTTAATAGTTCAATACTGTAAGTTGTGTTTAAACTAAACATCCCTTTTCCAATCTGTCCTCTAGTTGCGAGTGGGTGTACGAACTAGATCTACACAGACAGTGAAGCGAACGAGAGATGTTGCTTGTCAAACCTTTTGGCAGGGACTTGAGACTGGAGATGCATCGTGCCAATGGGAAGAATATGAAGTGATTGACAACGGAGCTATACCACCACCAGCCATTGATAGTGAATGTCCTCCTGGTAGTTCGGATGCAGTCGGAGATCAATTCACAGAATCCACACCCGCAAAAACTAAGACCGCAAGAAAGTTGAAGAAATTGTTTTATTCACCCATCGCCGGAGAAGGAACAGATGTTGCAATGGAAGAGAATGAAGTGGACGACAATGAAACACCATCAATATCACTGAACATAGCGGAAGACGATATCAGAGATTCTACCTTTCATGTGAGGGACATGTCCTCAACGTTACAGGCCGAACCAGCTGGGATGCAGAGTGACAGTATAAGGAAAGAGGCCAAATTCATTGTATTCGATAGTTGTTTGATTGATATTATTATTAGGATGAAATGTGGGCATTCGGTTGGTGGGGAAGTATGTGGGGAGCCATTGATTAATGTGACTCGTGCAATTCGAGGCACTAACCTTAAAATACATGCCACCTGTACAAAATATCATCCTTTCTCATGGTCTGCACAACCCATGCTGGGGCAACTGCCAGCAGGCAATCTACTTTGTGCAGCGGCCGCACTTTTTAGTGGTTCAAGTTTTAAAAAGTTAGAGTATTTCTTTCAGTTTGTGGGAATCCATTTCATTGCGAAAACTCAGTTCTACAAATACCAAATCGATTATCTATTTCCAGCCATTAGCGAAGCTTGGAGAATGGAAAAAATGTCTATTGATAGTACATTTGCGGGCAAACGGTTCAGGCTAGCCGGTGATGGACAGTGCGACAGCCCAGGATTTTCAGCCAAGTACTGCACCTACCACTTTCAGGACATGGAAAGTAAGAAAATTGTGAGTTCGGTGGTCGTGCAGGTGTCACAAAGTACATCCTCAGTGGCCATGGAGAAAGTTGGCTTTGTAGCATCATTGCAAGAACTACAATCGCGGGGAATGGTGATCGACCTGATAGCCACGGACAGACACGTTTCAATTGCCAAGACAATGAGAGAAGAGTACAAAAATATAAATCACCAATTTGACGTATGGCATCTTGCAAAAACAATCAATAAAAAAATGTCGGCTGCAGGTAAAAAAAAAGATATGCAAGGTATTTCACAGTGGTCCAAGTCAATCAGCAACCATCTTTGGTGGAGCTCAGAAACATGTGGAGGGTCGTTGGAAATTCTACTGGAAAAATGGCGGTCAGTAATGCTACACTGTAGCAACGTTCACCGCTGGACCACAAACCAACATTTCCACAATTGTGAACATGGCCATTTGTCCACAGAGGAGGCACGGAAGAAGAAGTGGTTGATTCCTTCATCACCCACTCACAAAGCCATTGAAAAGATTGTATTTGATAAAACTATAACAAGAGATTTGAGGGGACTCACGGAATTCTGCCACACAGGAGATTTGGAGGTGTTCCACAATATGTGCCTAAAGTACAGGCCAAAACGATTGCACTTTGGCATGGAGGGCATGATAAATCGGACTCTTCTAGCGGTCTTGGCACATAACCATAATATTGGCCGTCAACAAAGTAGGACGACCGGAACTTTAGGGACGCTTCGCTACAATAAGGCCTTCACTAAAAGAAGTAAACAATGGGTGATCAAACCAGTGTTTGAGGATATGCAATATGAGTTTATTGAGAGACTTATTGTTGATGTCCTAGATAGGCACATACATGGAGTTGTGAACGAACCTGTGCAGGGGACAACTGCATTGCCACCCAACATTGCCTCTGTTCCATGTCCACCTAAAGCAGAGCTCATTGAGAAATACACATCACGGTTTAAATGATTGTAATTTGATTGTCTGTTCTCTCGAGTCTCCTCATGTTGCAGGCCCATTGAATATGTGTATCTATGTAATGTGTAAATAAAAGTGATTGCTCAGTGTACATGCAATGTGTCTCTCCACCCTTGCCCCTCCCTTCACCGTGCAGTTGTGCGAACCACCCGGGTGTCACCTGTGACTTTGCTCTGGAGTCTCCTCATGTCGCAGGCCCATTGAATATGTGTAGCTATGTATTGTGTAAATAAAAGTGATTGCTCAATGTACATGCAATGTGTCTATCCAACCTTGTTCATTTGCGCATTAAATTAAACCAAACAGTAATATAAATCATTTTTCAAAAAATATAGAATGTCTCCGTATTTATGGTTCTCTGGGGCTGCAAATGCACGCAGACAAAATGCAAAGATGGAGTGTAAATTTCAAGTCCTGTGAGATGGCCTTACACTGAATGTAGCTAACTAGGAATGTGTGCTCGTTCAAAGTGAAGGTCAGCTGCTTTGATTTTTTGCTCGGGTGCCGGAATGGCCCACAACTCAGTATAAGGTTCTATTGTTATTTGACCTTGACAGGCCGGAACCATCCCGAAAGACTTCTTTTTGGGGGTGTGGTGCAATAACGTAAACGATAATGAATATAATTTCAGAAACGAAAGCCATTTAATGTTCGTTCATTAGAAGAAAGAACGTCGGCATAGAAGGAGTGGTATTTCGGGGCTGCCCTATGCACAGACACAATGGAAAATGCAAATATAATGTAAGTAACTCTTTAGATGAGTTTATACCGCAATTTAATTACTATACAGTAGCTTTGTACTTGTTCGTTCTATGTGGCATATTGTTTTGTACCGCGCACTATCTTGAGGAGAACCATCTCCTTTTACGGAAGCACCTCAAAACCTTCCTCTTTGCTTCTGCTTTCTCTCTCCCTCTCCCCTGCTACAACTGGTCCACTGTCTGCGACCTCGGTCCTGGGCCCTTCCACTCTCCACCTGCACTGCCTCCCTGTCAACCCCTGCACTGGGGGACTGTCTCAGTATCCTACAGCCCCCCCTTCCCAGCACTTGTTCTGCACTTACCTTGCACTCGCCACCAGCTGGCCCTATGTATTTATTATTTTATGCTACTTACCTTGTACTCCACTTCCCCCCTCCCCTTCCCCTTGCACTTTTACCTTCCCCCTACCCCTGCACTTGCGCGATCTGAATGACACCTGGCCTAGTAGGATCGTTGTCTGTCTTCTCCTTGTCCCCCCCCCTCCCTGCCTCACCACGCCTTGAAACACTTGTGTATAGGCGCGTTGCAAATGCCATATTATATCATATCAGTGACGAAGTGGTCCACTGGCGCTCAGGCGGCTCTGAAAAAGGCGGAGGAGAGGGGGTGGGTTACTGGAAATGACGTATAATACCCAGTTGCACTGTCCTAGCTATGAAATAATTTCCCGACCTAATATATAAAATGAATAATTTTAATAAAGATCTGATGGTGAGACTAATTTCATTTTTTATGTTTTTAAAACAGGTACATCCTTCATTATTGTATGTGTCACGAGTACCAGACACGGGCGGATGGCTTTTACAACCGCCAGTTGCTTCTCCGCGTGAACAACTTTACCACCCTGACCATTTTATGGGACGATCGCCAAGTACAAGTATGCCCTTACGCGGTACTAACGGCTAGATGCAACATACATACCGTTGTGGTGGCCTAGTGCCTCGTTGTTGGAACAGCCATGCGATTATCAGTGCGACCGAAGAGCTTATTTTATCGTAAACCAACACCCTGTGTACTGCACACGAACATCGCTTGCCTCAAGACGAACTATTTTGGATCGAGAGCAAAGAAAAATGCAAATCGCTGAATATTCTCTAAACATTTGATGTCAAATAAATGTACTTTACCAAATTTACAATCTTGCGGTTTGATTTAAAAGTACAGTTTCATATTCCGAATTGTGGCACGCTGTGTTGTGAGCTGATCTGCGTTGGTTTCCGGGTTCTGTGTGGAGTCGCGTAGAAGACGCCTGGGCGCGTTTGCCTACGCAGCACAGTCACGTCACGGATAGAGGCGGGGAATATGAATGTTTTGATAAAGTCTGTTTCAGGGGCGGGGGATATGATTTAGTGCCGCAAACGCAGGTGAGCCAGGGCGATGGGGGAATGATAGGATTATCACAAAATGGCGGCTGATTTCGAGTGCGTTAATGGACGAAAAGTCGGGTAAGGTCCATAGGAAAGTTTTCTACGATCTACCGATTTATGCTTAAAAACACATGGCCGAACCGTAGGGACAATAAAAAAAAAGTCCCGGAACTATCCTTTAATGTTAGAACACACCGTAGAAATTGATGGAGGATGTGCGAATGGAGGAATGTAAAAAGATACAGGGATCCATAATCCATCTAAAGGTAACATGTTGACCTCTATGATCAATAATGAGAAAAGTCATGCTGTAGAGACACACATCCCTATGAATGCCCCCGACAGTGGCCAAATAAAGAGAACAAATTAGCAAATGGCATTCGAAGCTACATGGTGGAAATTGACGAACACACAAATGGAGTGAGATGTAAAATCAGTGGACCCGGTGGTGTCGATTCATTAAAACGGTCAAAAAAGAGAAAAGTGAATAGAAATGTGGGAGTGTGCGATTGTGTATTGAAAGCGGTCAAGTGCATATGTGTAAATGAAGTTGATCACGATAATGAAAACATCAACTCTGTCAATGACACATCCTCAAGGGTGTCTGGGACAGATGGTCCCTGGACAGTTGGTGGTAAGGGCACCTCCAAGACCATGTCCCCGACCAGAAGTGATGGTGTTAACATTGGAGAGTAGAAGGAAGCTAGTGAGATGAGGGTGAAAAGTAGCTTCAATGACAAAAGTGAAAGCAGTGAAAAGGAAATGATTGACGCCCTACAGCCAAAGGCGATAGTCGCTATTGACAAACACCCGCCACTAAATCGGGCGGTGGCACTACGTATATTCCATGAAGATGTTCCACTTAGGGTAATAACAAATGACGATATCCTAATAGTGGATCAACTGGAAGACAAAGCCACTGTGACGTCGCATCTGTGGTGCAGATCTGAGGACACTCCAGAACCCATTCTCCGATATGAGAATTAACTTTGCAAAATGGGCTACTCCAGTTCAGGGGTGTCGATGCAGAGACCTAAATATAATACCACATCTGCACGAGATAGGGGAGAGAGGGAAGCTAAGAACATGGGACGAGTTGAAAAGGAATGCATGTGTGCTGATACAAGAGGCATGAAAGGAACAACAAACTCTCTGAGCAGAGGAATGTGAAATGCCAAAAGCCATAGATAATGGGTGTGAGCAAGAGGGCTACTGTCAGTGGTTGCCGGAGGCTTTCGAGCCACACTTTCCCAACATTCATCGATGACAGTGATGTGATCTGTTCTTGGAATACTAGCGGGAATGCACACTTATCAGCCGATGAAGGCCTGAATTTGTTTTGCATTGCGTCTCTCCAGGAGAACCTGGATGACGGAAATGTGTGAAATTGATGGACCCAGTACCCAGCAGGTCAAGGCAATCAAGGGCCGATTGGCAGACCTAAAGGGGGCATGCTGGTCCTTGTTCGATACCCCTGGACAGTAGTTGAAACGCAATGGTGAACACCCAAGGTGCAGGCAGTAATGATTAATTGTGAATTGTCCAATATTGCCAATCTATTGGTAGTGACTATCTATGCCCCCCCCTAATGCAATTGCCAATAAAGAAAAACATAGCAGCAGTAAAGAAGGCACTGGGGTAGTACAGAGGTGGCACACCCATCCTGATTAATGCCAGAATAGGAGTGAACACAGATTGGCAACGTGAGGCAATTGAGTGCGGACCCTTCAAACGCCATGAATCCAATAAACAGCGAAAGGGTTGGGCGCCTTTGTTTCACTCACACGATATGACAATGTTAAACGGATATTGTGCGCGCGGTGCAAATAAAGCACAAACCGGAATAAGTGGACACAGTTTCTCATCCTTGGACTATGCATGTGTAAATGTAAAGGCGGTGGCAATGGTGCTAGACATGACTATGGTGAAGCGTGAGGAAAGTGATCACCCACTGGTATGTCAATACATCTCAGACAAGAGACGACCCAGCCAATTGGAACTAAGTGGTGACATCTACTTAAACGATGCCGCCAATCGAATTAGCTGGAATCCAGTTGACCTTGAGAAGGCAAGGTTAGTGGTCGAACGTGTTCTCCCACCCTTCGTGGAGAGAGGGGGTGGTGGATGCAGAGACAATGCATTATTATTACTCGTACAGGACTTTGGCAAGATGATTCGCGCAATAAAAGATGCAATGGGGGAAAAAAGACTATAAGAGCGTCAGTGAACGATGGAACCGAAATAATAGCGGCAACAATCAATATGACCGCAAGTGGCAAGTGCTAGATTAGTCAGATAGGGTATATCTGATAAGTGCAGAGGAAAGGTGGGAGGGGGACTGTATGAGTACAGATACAGGCTCCAGTGCAGGGGTGGCCTGAAGGCAGTGCAGGAAGGAGGCAGGGTGTGTAAGTAACTGGGTCGAAGGACAGGGGGTGGCTAGTTGGACAGTGCTGAGAGAGAAGACAGATCAGCAGGGGCGAAGAGGGGCAGAGGCGGAAGCAAAGAGGAAGGACTTGAGGTGCTTCCGGAACCTGAGATGGTTCTCCTCAAGTTCACAACAATTTGACCAATCCAGTGTTCCGCCCCATAGTGGCAGGAACTGAGAGTTTGTTTGTGGCGTATACTGACATAAAGTAACTTTTGGTGATTGTTTGTGGTGATACTAAGATATATAGCTGTATAAGATTATCTTTTTTTGATTATCTGAAGAAATAACAACTTGAGAAGATCCCTGACGAAGAGATGATTTCTCGAAACGTGTTGGGTCACAACAATACATTTATTTTATTGAATACAAATCTTTAATTTGAATATATGATGTATGATTTTTTACTGAAATATTGCATGTTCACCAAATGATTCTATACCAATCAGGTTATTAGACACAAAACAATGTAGAGAATTGTTATTAAGAGTTTGGCTACTTTTTGGCCTATGAAAGTGTGCAGGGGACTTATCCTATTCACTGAATCATGGCCACTAAGCACGTGTGACTACATGTTACAGGTAATGAGTGAAACGCCATCCTTGAAGAGCTTGGAAATGGGTCTGTGCGGTTAGTGCTCTGAAGCTACCTGTCAGTTTCCAGCGCTTCACCAAATGACTGGGTCCAGCTAGAAGGTGTGCTTATGAAGCGGGTCTGGCCACCTCTCTTTTTCGCAATGATGTGAGGCTAGTGCAGTGGCTCTCTGTTGGCTGGGCACATATTTGCTGGGGATGGCAAGGACGTGAGCACTTACCTGCCCCTTCTTAACCCAGAGCCCTTCACTTCAGTAGAAGGAAGTACCTGAGTGAAATGGGTATGTTTAGAGCATGAGGCATTTGGGAATGGAGGTAGGGGTCTGCCAAGGGCCAATGCTCTTGTGGTGCCCATCTACTCCCTTTGGACACTGCTGCCCTCTGACAAGTACCAACCACAATGTCTTATCATTGCCCTGTAGCGCTCTGCACTGCAGCGCTGTAACTGCATTGCTGTCCTATGCCCGCATAATTACAAGGTGGACGATTTGAAGGCAGTGCCTGCCACTGCAACCCATTGTTAGGGTTTCTGAAACAAATTCCCAACAATTTTCACTTTTCCCACAAAACAAAATGCCCCGCTCACTTCCAAAGACACATGGAAGCAAGCTTTTGGAACGCGCCATCCTCTTGCTTTTTGGCAGTTACTAGAATATATTCCACCCCCAAACCATCCACTGAACCAAAAGTGGCCCTGGAAAGTTTTTTCAAAGTGGCACCATAATTCGCTGAACGAGCGAGCACAGCGCGTGAGTCCAAATCATCTATGAGGGTATTCGGAGTATCTACCGAGAAAAAAATTGAATAAAATTAGTCACAATTAGTGCATTTAAAGCATTTTAAAAACATATACGGATTAAAAAGTCATGTTTTAAATAAGTTCATGATCTCTCCAAGTAAATCTTCAATGATAGAGGGACCTGGGACGTTCCACATATTTCAGAGGAGAAACACGAAGTCATCCAGTATTAAAGGTGCCCACACAACTTGCATCCCTAATCCATTTCATCCTATTCCCGTGCAGGGAAGGGCACACATATAAAAGACATTCTTAAACGATCATTGGCAATGCCATCACTTTTGGCTTTTGTGTAGGCATGGGGAAGGCATTTGTCAGGCACTGCCATAGTGGTATTAACTGTCCATTGAGGGTAGTATCTGAAAAGTGGTGAGAGTACCCAGACATGTAATAGCACTGCCTGGTGAATGCCTAAGACTGATACACAAGCTTAAACTGTCGGCTTTGCCAATGCTTGTTTATAACAGAACTTCAGTGAAGGACACATAGTGCTTACAGATCGAGTGGCTGAAGGCAGACCTGGTTGACATTTTTATTCCATCAGTAGCACCATTAAAGCTCCAATTAAGTCATACATTGTCAGAAGACTTTAGAAAAAACACTGCCAGGTACTTTGAGTGCAATGTTTGATGGTAAGGCTTGATTAAAGCGAAGTCAAAGAGTTCCCCAGCGGGGATGGGCAGGAACTGAGTTAGAATGGTCATAGAGATTAGCATGGGTGGGCAAATAACCAAAGAACACCTAGAAGCTGGGTCCCCCCTCATATCCCATGTCTCCATATCTGTTGCAACAGTCTCGGTGTATAGGTCGTGCATGAGCCATCTAATAGCCCAAAAGAATACAAATAGAGCACAGAGATGAGGATAAGAGACCGTGGAGTGAATATTACAGCACAAGAGTCCCATGGCATGGGGGTGTGTGATGGCAAATGTGATTGTTAAAGCAGAGGGTGAAATATTACAGCACATAGCAAGACGATTATGTCACAAATACAGATTACATCATGGGTAGGTCATGCGACAGCACAGGGCTGGCATTATGCAGGGATAAGAGATTACACAATATGGACGGGGATTTTGCGTATGTGGAAGGAATATTACAGCACAGGGCTGAGGTATCACACCCAAGGGGAACCATCGAGCAGTGCTGGCGTGGAGCATTACACAACATGCACAAGGTGTGGGCTGGGGCGCTCAGCAAGGGGAACACAACTGCACAGACAGGCACCGATGAACCAACCGCGCCAATAAGAAATGATCATCTGGGTCCGGAGGATAAGGGGGGTCAGAGGTGTGTGTGGAGTAGGTGATGGGCATGGCATGTGCTACGATAGCTGAACAACGAGTGATGTAGTGCAGGTGGTTTAGATAAATGACACCGCAATGATATAACAGTGCGGGCATTACAGTGCAAGAAGAGAAGTTCACACCACAGGGAGCGACCGATCCAGGCAGCAGAAGAGGGCATTGTTACAGCGGGAAGTTGATCGTTCAGTAGACAGTGAGAATATTACAGCGCTGGGAGAGCACACTACCCCACTGAGAATGTTACAGAACAGAGGGAATGTTTCAGCACAAGGAGGTCCTTCCCAGGATGGGACTGAGGGACCACTGCACAGGGAGCGGATATTGGGTAAACGGGGTGCTGTTTTACAGTATAGCTCAGGCAGGGACTGTTGGAGCATACGGTGAACATGTTACATGACTCCGATAAACGTGTCTGCTGGGCTTCTATTATTTGCACATGGCTCGCCTGAAAGGCAATGAGCATGTTGTGGACACAGATGCTGCTATTGTTTTGAAAGTATAATGGCATTTGTAAGCACACGCCAAACAAACCTGATCAGCTGGGCACATGTATGGACTATGACCATAACGGAATTTTGTAACAGGGCGAGCATATTTCTGCCACAAACAGGCAGCCAATTCAAAGCAAACCACCGAGGCAGAGGCACAATCACGGGATGTGCTGCATGTGTATCCTTCCGCTCCAAAGAGTCCCAATGGCCAGAAGCCTACCCGGGGATGTCCCTGTGTCCCAGTGGGGCTGTCCAGCCCTGCTCTACCCAAACCTGAAAGGTAGGTCTTTAGTAAACTAACACTCCCCATAAAGGAGAAAGGGGGTGGGGGATCAGTGAAAAAGAATGGGTAGGTAAGTGTATCGACGACACTCTACAACTCCGCATTAATGCAGAAATACTGGTGCCAAAGGCAGCTCCTAGGCTTTCCAGGAACTAGGAGCTTCATGGTTGCCATGTAAAGGGCATTGCTCTCAGCAGAGTCACAGACTTACCCTCACACTCCTGTGAAAGTGTCCTGAGATCTCTCTTGCTCGACTGTCTCTGAAACGTGCCCATCTGTTGGGTAGAGGAGTGAGAAGGGAGGTTTGTCAGAGCCCAGACCTGCCCTCACAAACATCAGACCTAACATGAGTCTCTCAGGGACAGGAGATCTCCCATGTTGCCTCCTGTATGTAGAGGTGCACCTGTGCACGGGTACCGGGTAGCGTGCCCAACTCTGGCAGGCTCTTTTCTATGCCCAGGAGCTCCTAGTTCTTTCAGTCAGATGAACCGAAGAAGTGAACTATGACGGTAGCCACCTAGATGGAGGAACCAGGATAAGGCCCCTTTGGCCGAGTGACAAGGCCCACTAATCGGAGGTCTCACTGGAGGTCAATCACTGGCAGACTCCAGAGGAAATACCCTCCAAGACGATGCGCTGTGAGAGAATTAAGGAACCAATATTTAGCTGCCATCACCATGACACTGTCCACAAGCTGGTCGAGGGCCTTGAAGTGGCCACAAGGCAAAATGCAGCATTTGACAAAACACCCAACCAAATAAAAAAACCTATAATCTTGAACATGGGCCAAAAATCATCCTAGGCTCTGGACAAGTTAACTCCATCTCCACTTTCCAGCGAGTCCTGAACTGGTATTTGATGCAACCAAGGACTGAATTGAAGACCCTCTGGATGGTCTTTATAACTTGGCGCTGGCGTGAGGCAAAGTGTTTTAGAACCTTGCGCAGTTTCTCTGTCTGCCCTTTGGGTGTGAAAGGGTCTGCAAGGGAGGGCGATCTCCAGGAACCGCTTTGCAATGCCCTGCGGCCAGTCCTTCTTTAAGTGTTAGCTTTGAACATCTCAAGATGCTCAGCTCTCAAAATCTGGCTGTTTCTACAATGTCTGGCTGAGGATTAATCCCAATGGATGCACAGATCAACCCACAGACTGTAACTCACAGTACTGCTCTATTGTTAAAAGATGCCAGCCGCTTGCTACCCACATGGGGTGCAGTGCTCTAGGCCCACACTTTAATGTTGGTTGGGCAGGCGTCAGACTGCCATGCCCCGAGCTCCCCTTCTGTTCCCATGGTGCTTCAGAGTCCGGGTGCCCCCTCGGTATGTGAGAGTGGAAGAAGTGTGGCAGGCTCAGTGTGAGAAACTGCTGTGGACTGCTGAATAATGTTGGTTTTTGGAAAAGAAAATGGGCTCGACAACGCAACAGCAAGGACGGGTATAAACGCCTGGTTCTTGTTGGCGCCTGATAAGCCCGGTTGATTGTCTCCACGCGGCAGTCAGCGGCACTTCATCTCTGCACTCGCCCTCGGGGGCAGGAGAGGCTGCAGGGAGTACCAAGGACCGAGACATGTCCAGCGCCTCTAGTACTGTTTGCGCTCCAGTGCATGGCCTAATCAGCTGCAATGCACCTCTGGGTGCAATATGTGGTGGGGGGGTCACCAACCACAGACCGAGGCTGGTGAATCAGTGGAGACCCGTGTAAATATCATGGGTCATCAGCAGGGAAAGGGGTGACAATGCCCATATGTTGCTGGGACATATGCAAGAATCCTGGCACGTGGTGGGTGGGACATGTGTAATGACCTCCGTGCTTCATCAAGGACTCATACATGAATCCTAGAACATGCATGCTGATCCTGGTGCATCTCCCGCACACATGTTAGGGTTCAAGTGCATGAGCGCTGACGGTGCAAGAAGGATAGCTCTGTTACAGCAGAGACATGTGTGAATACGAGAGGGCACATGCAAGTATCCCCGTGCAGTGGCGGGAACATGTGCATGGAGCCTGATTACTGGTGGGCACTCATATGAAGACCCCATCCATTGAGGGGGGTGCGTGTAAAGATCCTGGGGTCTTAGTGGAAACACATGTAAGGATCCCGGTGTGTGAGCATGTCAACATGTAAAGGCTCTGCTGAATAAGCAGTGATGTATGTCAGATTAATTGTGCATGAGCAGAGTCACACGTATGGATACCAGTTCACAGGTGGTAACACATATAAAGATCCCAGTTCATGGAGTAAGGTACATGTAACGATCCTGGGATGTTGGCGGGCACACGTGTAAGGATCCCAGTACATGATCATGTGAACATGTATGGGATTCGGTGAAACAGCAGTGATATATGTAAGGTTCTGTTTGCATGAGCAGAGCAGCATGTAAGGGTCCCAGTGCTTCCTTGGGGACTAATGTCAATGGATGAAGGAACTTGAAACAAGGGTAAAAGTGATTCTGCAGGGACACGTGTGGATTGCAGAGGGCAAATGTAAGAATCACATTCCATGTATGAAGGAGACATGGAAGGATCCCTATTATGAGTGGAGCTACATGTATGGATCCTGCACATGGGTAGGGTCACGTGCAAGGATCTTGGACTATGGACGGGGACACATCTAATGATCCAATACATGTACAGGTGTGCATTTATGTGAGGATTTCATGGATGGGCAAGAATAGATATATGGATCCCATGTCTGCATACAGACACATGTAATGACCAGGGTCATGGGCGACCACACACGTAAGGATACCATGTATGAACTGGAGTACAATGTATGATTCCTATGATCAGGGACACGTGTCAGGGGGCATATGTAATGACCAGGTATGTGACTGGCCAAACACGTAAGGGTGCTGTGCTTGGCCATGAAAGGATCCTGTGAGTGGTCAGGAACATATGCAAAGTCTAGGCTCATGGTTAAGGACACATGTAAGGACCCCATGCATGCACAGAAACGTATGTAAGGACTGGGTTCATGGGTGGGCACATATATCAGGTTAGTGTCCATGGAGAGGGACACATGTGAGGGTCCTCCAAACTGCAAGCTCAGGAGCACATGTCAGCAAGCCAATTAATGGACGGAGACACATGCAAGTAAGGACCCGGATTCAATGTTGGGACACATGCCAGGGTCCCATGCATCAATAGGACACATGTAAGGGCCCTAAGGGCCCCCTGCATGGACATGGGTCTGTGTAAGGTTCCTAGTACATTGACAGGGAATTCCATGCATAGACTGGCACACATATAAGAAATAGGTTTTGGACCGGGGCGCATAGAATGACTCCAGGACATGAGCAGGGATACCTGCACGAAAGGTAGAGGTGCTTCATCAGAAACACATACATCAATTGGGGGTGGTACATGTTAATTGTAAGGACCCAGTGCATCAATGGGGGCACATGCAAGGATCCTGGTGTATTAGCACAGACACCTATACAAATCCTGTACACGGGGTCCAGCATATGTAGGAGCCCATGGGCATGTCTGGAACACACAGGAGAATGCTGATACACCGTCATAAACACGATCCTGGTGCTTCTGCCGGACACATATAGACACCCAGATGCGTGGGCACTGGGAGACACATTAGGAGGCTGCTGCCGTGTACAGATGAGCACCAATTGACCAATGAGAGGGCGAGGAATGGAGGACATCGGTTGCCCAGAGAGATTCGCTGTGAGCAAGTTTCACTCCACAAACCATTGTCTTTCCTAGAACGATGGCCCCGCAGCCTAGAGGATAGGATGTCTCACAACATGTGAGCCTCGTTCCTCGGAACAGCCTCACTCCTTGTAACACAGGCTGACTCAAATAGCACAAGTCTCATTTCTTGGAGGATAGAATAGCCTCACTCTTGGATGCTCTTAATGGGCACTAGACGAAGTCTCACACCAGCAAGTCATCATTGTTCTCCTAATCCCTCCACTTCTGGTCCCAGGTCTTCAGATTTCACTTCCATTCATTTCGGACACTTTCAGATCTAGGTCACGTGTGAGGTCCCCCAGGGCTCTTCACCGTCTCCATTCAGTGTTAATGCATACATGTGACCACGGATAGGTGCAAATCAGTGATAGCAGAGGAGCAGCGCAGCAGACACGAGGTTAATAATATTACAGACTGACAGGAAGAGGAACTTAAAAGTAAAGATGTATTTATGTATATTCAATTAGGCCGACACATTCCAAGGCAGAGTTTGGAAGACATTAAACACTAGACTCGCTTGAGCTTTGCCGAGGGCATAGGGCTGTTAACATCCAGACTCACCCCAAAAAATGTGACTTATCCCTATTAGTACCCTCATTGTTTGCAGGGAACAAAAAGTGGTTGATTTTTTAAAATAAGGGTGTTTCTGTTGATGAATGGGCGTGCATGGTGCTGCACCCATTCATCAAAGGGAACATCAGGCAATGGTAAGATAGTGCCCAAGGGCATGCGCGAGATCCATGGCGGTGCGGTGTGCAGCTTCAGAAGGGAGGTGACAGCAGTTTGGAGGAGTTCAGGCCACAAACGTATGTCATGGTGTGTGAGGGAGAAGTGGGCGAGTATGAGGGGGCACAGATTGGGATTATGTTCCAAATGTACCGTGCACTCTTATTTCTCAAGAGTTTATATTGAATTCATTATATCTTGATCAACTAACATATGAGGAGCGTATATTGTGGATTTTTAAGGTGCAGCAGAGAGGCTACAGCCCTGACATATGGGTTGTAAATGGGAAACCTTAGAACAGAACAGTTACCTAATTTGGGAACTCACATCCCCTGTACACTATATTAAAAAAAAAAAAAACTTTCTAGCAAATGTTGATTTATAGTTTAAGGTTATTAGTAGGTAGTTTCAAAGAGTTTCTTATCATCAGATGTTGTACAATATTCAATCTGGGATAATTCCCAAAGAATTCACTTCCAAGTCGTTTGTCTTCAGTTCAGGTCTGTTTATTGCCCAACGTGTTTCGAGATTATCTATCTCTTCTTCAGGGGCTATTCTTTCTACAAGTAATATATTCAAGAATAATGCAATTCGTAATGTTTTCCGAAAATTCCAGATTTTTATATAATATCTAACTACTCCATCTCTGTATTTTAGATCAATCAAATTTACAAAAGAGGGGGAGAACCCTATGTTCAGTTTTCAAACAGATGTTTTAAGAGAAGTCTTCCTTTTAAATTACACAAATCAGTACAGTTTTCAAAGTTACCTTGAACTAGTTGGCTGGCAGACTGAAAGGCCAAAAATTAATTTTTAACTGCAAAACAGGAAAACGGTTTCATGTGATGAATCAAAGAGACCATGGAAAATGTGTGCATTCTGCAACTTGAAACCAGGAAAATGGAAAATGAAACGACACTGCAGATGTAAATGTAAAGATATATATTAAGGAAATGGGGGGATTGTCACCACTGTTTTGAAAGAAACTGTGAGAAGGAAGACTACAATTAAGTGTGCCTATAAATGAGGGACACAGAACTAAAATCAGAAGCATAGCTTTCACTACAGTATAAAAAACAAAAGGTTATTTTCGCAACAAGAGAGCAGCATGGAACAATAAAGTCATTTGCATCTGGGAGTGAAAGGAACTGTCTACCAGTGAAACGTCAGTACCTGTGTCAGTTTGTAGAGGAGGAGCCAAGTATCCCCACTCCACCGGCCTCGCCTACATTACCTGAAAAGTATGAACCAAAGTATGTGACGTATACTGCATCAATGAGAAAGCAGGAAGAAGAGCAACGATTCTGTGCAGTACCCATAAGAACACCTATACCTAAGAGAATATGGGAAGTGAAGTACCCATTAAGGAAACCATGCCTATATCCAAGACAATATGATGGTCATTTGAACGCAATTCCTGATGAAACAAAGAAACTGAATGACCAGGATGAATGGTGACGTCATACGAAACTGAATTGACTCCATATAGAAGATAACCAGACCAGAGAGGCAGATGATTTATAAAGAACGAAGATGTAGTAAGGATAAGTGACATCTTGGGACGAAAGTGAAGAGACTTCTGCCATAAGCATGATGAAGATACTTAGTTTAAACGTGTACACATGCAATGAAACGCAAGCAGAAAAGCAATCATGAAGCTAGCCACATGCATGTAGTGAATAGATCGCGGCAAGTGCCAACACATACATATATACCTCATAGATACATATGGATTAAATAAAGAATGAATGTTCCACTACGTATATAGCAGTCTTGAACAACGAGGAAGGCATCAATTCAGTGTTGCAGTTACAAAAGCAATTGAATTAAACAGAATATATTTCAGCTAAGAAGTTGGCTGAGTCAAGAAAGCCAAGGTCTTATCAGAACTAGAATTGGCTGACATTGGATACAATTAACGTGAAAGAACAGAAGCTCCTGTTCAAGAAGGTCAAGTGAAAAGAAAAGACGTTGGAGGACTATTGGAGAATAAAATCAAATACACAAAAAGGCTCAACTCGTGGTGTTCAGTCACATGATGGAAGGAAGTTGGATGCATAAGAAGATCACACCTGCGCACGGAAGCCAGACAGTACACATACTCCTTAAAAATTCTCAGAGAACAGTACAGACTCAAAGCCAACTTCAAAGTGCTAATTGACACTGAACCATTGAGGTGATGGTGGGAAGCTGGTATCAAGACAACCTTACTCGCACCTGGTCGTTCGGTCTGCGTGCTGCTCACGTATGTGGAAAGTTACTGACGGGGTTAGAAGCCAACCAATTGTAGGGGGCCACGTAGTTGGGGGTCCTATAGTTTGTGTAGCCAAAGGGACGTCATACATTTAGTGACGTTCATAGTGGCCATTTTGAAGGGAGGGCTTAGTTGCCCCACATGATGTTAATTATCCAATCATTTCTCTCCGTTACTCTATAAAGATATAACACCTATGCTTAGTAATTCACTTAGAACCAATCCCGCTTCCCGATAGGTTTTAGTAGTTTGCCACGTAGGATGACGTTGGTAATGACGCAGGTCAGCATGTCACTTATGACCAATTTTGGGTTTAAGAACCCAGCTTTTTATGAAATAGAGGAGAGTTGAGTATCGAGTGATTGCTGATGTTCAGTGTACTCCCTGTTTTAATTACTTGCATTAAAACAGATGAACTTTTGGCAAGCTATTTGTGTCATCTGAATTATTGATGTATGATGAAAATCTGCACCCCATCCATCTCCAGAGTATTGCTACTCATCTTAAAGGGCTGGAAGCCTCCAGTTCAAGTTTAACATAAAGTATAATTTAAAGATGAACATTGATGTCATGGTGCAGGAGAAATCTGTATATGATTTGAGGTCAAGTATTAAAAGACCTCATGTCTAATAGAAATTGTAACAAGTAAAGGGATCAGTTTCTGTTCAGGAGAAATGGCATCAGTTTCTGTTCAGGAGAAATGGCTCTGTTTCTGTTCAGGAGAAATGGCTTAATTGTCTGTTCAAAACACTCAAACAGTGGCCTCCCCCCCTATCTTTTATCCATCTAAACATCTTTTAAAACTACAGCAGTGACCATGAAGGAATGTTATGGGGGGCTGGAGCCTGCTCTTAAAGAAAAGCCACAGATGAGCCTTTAGCCCTGAGAAAAAGAATGTTGATGGATTAATTGCAGGCAAAACAAACAAAGACAGCAGATATCCATATCTCATGTTCAGTGGGGAAACAAAACCTAATGTGCAATTGAAGCCAGAATATGCATATATGTTTGGTGATTGCCATAAGTTTAGATGGACAATCATACTTTGTTAATTTTCCAAGGAACCAAAAATCACACAACAATGGGACAAATATCACTGTAGAGCTTTTGAAAATGCCCGTTGATTCAACTCTCATAAACATCCGACCTTGGGAACAGGAGTTACAACGTAAAATGTGTGTCTAGTTCCCCAGAAAATTTCACGAAGCAGAGATTTTGGGAGATACTAGCTTAGTGAAGTATTTAATGGTATATTCAATTTTGTGACCCTGTCTTTGATCATATCTGAGGAAATTACCAAAGAAAAATTTGAACCTGCAACTTTGTTTAGTAACAGGATTAATTTCATTAGGACCGGCATGGGAACACCATTTCAGGCATATATATATAAACATATGCAGTTATGCTTAACTGTAAAGTTATTCTTTTTGCCACATTAGAGTTTTAAAGTGCAAAACTGAAATGTGTAAAACATTAAATTCAAGGGTTTGGACTGATCCCATCCTGAATTTGGGCTTGGCAAATGAAGGGACCAATCAAAAGAAAAGGGGGGGGTGGAGAATAGTGGTCCAATCCCAAGTGAGAGCCAATAAGATGGCACAACCTACTTTTAATAATTGGACTCTGTATAAGATGTTGCACACCGGGAATCAGAGAGAGCTGCCTGAAATCACCTGGTCTGGAACTGCTGATCAAAACTGCGGGAGGAGGCCTGGGAAGGACTGAATTCTGTCTGGGATCTATACGAGGAGAGGCAAATCAAAAAGGGATTAATGCTGCCGGCCATTCTTGATGGAGCTTGGAGAGGCCTCTAACCAAGTCCTGATGTTTTCCCTGAGTATCAAGAAGCCTTGAGGATTTTGACATTGGTTGTGTGATAGTGAGTATGTGTATGAAACGCGTAATGAAACTGATAATGTCAAATGTACCTGATTTATTGTGATTTTTATAAGCAAACAGCATAAGTACTTTGTACTAAATTGATTTTTGTATGGAAATATTATGTTAGTAGTATCTTTCCAACCTCACCACGAGGTCAATTTTTTGTTTATAATTTCAAGGAAACTGTACATTCTTGTCACATTGTTGGACTCTTTACTGTTTTTAGTGCAGGGGATTTCCTCGGCCTAGTTCCTCTTGCTTGTAATCAGGGAGATTAACACATTCCTCACCTTAATTCAGACTCCTGATAGAAGTGAGATTCTTCCTTGCATTCTGGTGAAGGAAGTAGGTTTCTATATATAAAGAAAGTGTTTTGTTGTTTCAAAAATCCGTCGTGCTCCAACACTGCTTGCATTCCCATGTGCTCAGGGAGATAATGAAAATACAGAGCGCTGCATGTGTGAAATTGTTTTTGCTAATAGAAAAGTGTGCATATCATTTAAAGTAAACTTCATACAAAGCAGGGCCAAGCTTATGATCTTGTCATGTTTCAAGGAGCTACACGTTATTAAAATTGGACCGCATGCAAAGTGTTTTGACTGTACATGTTGTGGGGTGAAAGAGTCTGTGATCTGTGTTATCCTGATCCATATAGTGCTTTCAAATTGTGTAAAAAGAAAATAAAATGTGGGCCACGGAGTGAGGTGGCGTGATTTGTGATTTTGTCCAAATATAAATGTTTCTGTTAATAAATATGTATTCTTATTGTTAAGGGGTGAGGGATCCATGTGGTAGTATGTTAATCACAGACAGGGCTAAATTGAACCTAAAAGGAATATGGATGTGGCGCTTTAGATTGGGGGGGGAGAATTCCCTGCATTAATGGTTGCCTCCTAAATATCTCCTGACAGCATCTTGGTATTCCATTTACATATGTTTATTTTCCATGCATTTTCTGCATGTCTGCAAACCTGTATGTTTCCTAATACCAGTATTTTTTCCACTTGCTTAGGGCATGCCCAAATAATCTCTTCTTTCTTCCTCTTGCTGACAGATTTTATCCATCAGCTGTGATTTTTGGATACCCAGGCTTGAGCTTCGTTACTCCATCCTCTCGGGATGAGTGTGTAGTCGTGGGTTGGCTTCCTTCATGGTCTGTGTGGACTCGTCACAGTAGGGATGGTTTCACAGGGTCGTCTCCCCTCTGTCTGTCATCTTCTTGCTGACAGATTTTATCCATCAGCTGTGATTTTTGGATACCCAGGCTTGAGCCTCGTTACTCCATCCTCTCGGGTGGAGTGTGTCGTCGTGGGTTGGATTTCTTCTTGGTCTGTGTGGACTTGTCACAGTAAGGCTGGCTTCACAGGGTCTTTGCAGTGATGGGCCGCGGGTAACGGTCGAAGAGGTTTGCAGTGGTGGCAGTGAGTCTTCGGATCAGAGGGTTCGGGTTCTGATCCAGTCCTTGGCAGAAGTTCTTGCTCAGCTTCGCTAGATGTTCGTCCAACATATAGATACATTTTTAAAATGTGAACAGTGAATGACTCAAAATGATACATCCCGTATACATGCACAGATAGACATGCATACATATTATGGAGGTTGCTAGAGTTGGCCTCGATGACTCACTCCATAGATAAATTCAGTCCAGTTTTCAGAGTGATCGACCCTGATATAAATATTCACCAATAAAATTCATTATATTTAAGGATGTGTTATTTATATAGCGCCTTAATCCAAAGCGCTTTACAGAGCACATATTTACATACAATATCACCCAACCGAAGTTGGTACTCATTTATCGACCTCGGAAGGATGAAAGGCTGAGTTGGCCTCACCGGGATTCGAACCTGCGACCTGCAGATCACGCTCAGATCGCAGCAGCGAGCGCTCAACCCGCCGAGTCCACTTGCGTGGACTTTGCTATTTCCACAGGAACCCGGAGGAACCCATAAAAATAAAGATCAGTGTGAATGGTCCCTGCCGGGGAAAGGGTTTCAAGGTCAAAAAGTGGTCAGAAAAGGGGGGTTGGGGAATTTTAGGGGTAAAAAAGTAGAACAATGTAAGAGAGCGATAGGCTGCAAATCAATAAATGTTCAGACATGGGGCAGAGGAAGGAGGGAGGTGATGGGGCTGGAGGGTGAGAGGGTGGAAGGGAGGTGTGAGGGTAAAAAGGGGAAGAGAGGGTGGAAGGAGAAAGTGACAGCGGCTGCGACAGGGTAACGTTGGACTACGAGAGGTGTGTAGGAGCAGAAGGTAACTGGTGGACAGGGATAAGACTGCTCATTCGGTGTGAGGAAAGCAGTACCTAATTGTGGAGAAACCTGAAGAGATAGACAAACAGAGATTACAAGAAAGAGGGCGAGAAATAAAGAGACATAGGTTGAGAGATCCGTAATGAAGTGAGACATGGACAGGGTGAGCATAGCATAGGCTGCAAGGCATGCATTGAGATAACTGTGGCATGAGAGCGGCAGGCATGAAGTGAGACATGGACAGGGTGAGCATAGCATAGGCTGCAAGGCATGCATTGAGATAACTGTGGCATGAGAGCGGCAGGCATGAAGTGAGACATGGACAGGGTGAGCATAGCATAGGCTGCAAGGCATGCATTGAGATAACTGTGGCATGAGAGCGGCAGGCATGAAGTGAGACATGGACAGGGTGAGCATAGCATAGGGTGCAAGGCATGCATTGAGATAACTGTGGCATGAGAGCGGCAGGCATGAAGTGAGACATGGACAGGGTGAGCATAGCATAGGCTGCAAGGCATGCATTGAGATAACTGTGGCATGAGAGCGGCAGGCATGAAGTGAGACATGGACAGGGTGAGCAGAGCATAGGCTGCAAGGCATGCATTGAGATAACTGTGGCATGAGAGCGGCAGGCATGAAGTGAGACATGGACAGGGTGAGCATAGCATAGGCTGCAAGGCATGCATTGAGATAACTGTGGCATGAGAGCGGCAGGCATGAAGTGAGACATGGACAGGGTGAGCATAGCATAGGCTGCAAGGCATGCATTGAGAGAACTGTGGCATGAGAGAGTCAGGCATGAAGTGAGGCATGGACAGGGTGAGAATAGCATAGCCTGAAAGACATGCGTTGAACGAAGCGTGACATGAGAGAGGCAGGCATGAAGTGAGACATGGACAGGGTGAGCATAGCATAGGCTGCAAGGCATGCACTGAGATAACTGTGGCATGAGAGAGGCAGGCATGAAGTGAGACATTGACACGGTGAGAATAGTATAGCCTGTAAGGCATGCGTTGAAATAAGCCTGGCATGAGAGAGGCATGCATGGGGTGAGACATGGACAGGGTGAGCATAGCATAGCCTGCAACACATGCGTTGAAAGAAGCGTGGCATGGATGAGGCAGGCATGAAGAGAGACATGGACAGGGTGAGCATAGAATAGCCTGCAATCCATGTACTGAGAGAACTGTGGCATGTGAGAGACAGGCATGAGGTGAGACATGGACAGGGTGAGCATAGCATACCCTGCAATGCATGCATTGAGAGAACGGTGGCATGACAGAGGTAGGCATGAAGTGAGACATGGACAGGATGATCATACCATAGCTTGCAAGGCATGCGTTGAGAGACCTGTGGCATGAGAGAGGCAGGCATTAAGTGAGACATGGACAGGGTGATCATACCATAGCTTGCAAGGCATGCATTGAGAGACCTGTGGCATGAGAGAGGCAGGCATCAAGTGAGACATAGACAGGGTGAGCATAACATAGGATGCAATGCATGCGTTGAGAGAACTGTGGCATGAGAGAGGCAGGCATGAAGTGAGACAAGAACAGGGCGAGCATAGCATAGCCTGCAATCCATGTGATGAGAGACCTGTGGCATGAGAGAGGCAGGCATGAAGTGAGACAAGCACAGGGCGAGCATAGCATAGCCTGCAATTCATGTGCTGAGAGAACTGTGGTGTGTGAGAGACAGGCATGAAGTGAGACATGGACAGGGTGCGAATAGTATGGCCTGCAAGGCATGCATTGAAAGAAGTGTGGCATGAGAGAGGCATGAGGTGAGACATGGACAGGGTGAGCATACCATAGCCTGCAAGTCATGTGTTGAGAGACCTGTGGCATGAGGGAGACAGGCATGAAGTGAGACACAGACAGGGTGCGAATAGTATAGCCTGCAGGGCTTGCGTTGAAAGAAGTATGGCATGAGAGAGGCAGGCATGGGGTGAGACATGGACAGGGTGAGCATAGCATAGCCTGCAATGCATGTGATGAGAGACCTGTGGCATGAGAGAGGCAGGCATCAAGTGAGACATGGACAGGGTGAGCATAGCATAGGCTGCAATGCATGTGATGAGAGACCTGTGGCATGAGAGAGGCAGGCATGGGGTGAGACATGGACAGGGTGAGCATAGCATAGCCTGCAAGTCATGCGATGAGAGACCTGTGGCATGAGAGAAGCAGGCATGATATGGGACATGGACAGGGTGAGCATAGCATACGCTGCAATGCATGCATTGAGAGAACGGTGGCATGATAGAGGCAGGCATGAAGTGAGACATGGACAGGGTGAGCATAGCATAGGATGCAATGCATGCGTTGAGAGACCTGTGGCATGAGAGAGGCAGGCATGAAGTGAGACATGGACAAGGTGAGCATATAATAGGCACGCTTTGAGAATACCTAGGAAAGGTACAGGGCACAAACGTGATTGGATGAGACACACATGGCAAGGGTGGCATAGCAGAACAGAGAGATAGGGTGAGAGAATGGCATATCCTGTGCCGAGTGGGAGCTGCAGAGCGGCAAAAGTTGAAGTAGCAATGTTCAAAACCGGGCCAGTGGCAGGCCTAGGGTTGAGAGTCGTCCATTGAGACATAGACTAAAGGAAGGAACAAAGAGAGACTCTACTTAAATGTCGCAGAACTTCTCTCCAACAACTTATATTGGATTTCGAGGAAAACTGAGGCGACCACCACAGTGTCTAAATACTTGGATTTAGAGTCTCTGTGGATAGCGTCAGTGGCATACATGGATCCCTAAACCTTTCCTTCAGTGGCTGCCATCATCTCCAGATCATCAGCATACATGGATCCCCTAAACCCTTCCTCCAATGGGTGCCCTCATCTCCAGATCATTGGCATACATGGATCCCCTACACCTTTCCTCCAGTGGCTGCCATCATCTCCAGATCATCGGCATACATGGATCCCCTACACCTTTCCTCCAGTGGCTGCCATCATCTCCAGATCATCAGCATACATGGATCTCCTAACCCTTTCCTCCAATGAGTGCCATCAGCTCCAGATCATCAGCATACATGGATCTCCTAAACCCTTCCTCCAATGAGTGCCATCATCTCCAGATCATCAGCATACATGGATCTCCTAAACCCTTCCTCCAATGAGTGCCATCATCTCCAGATCATCAGCATACATGGATCTCCTAATCCTTTCCTCCATTGGGTGCCATCATCTCCAGATCATCAGCATACACGGATCTCCTACACCTTTCCTCCAATGGCTTCCATCACCTACAGATAATCAGCATACATGGATCCCCTAAACCTTTCCTCCAGTGGCTGCCATCATCTCCAGATCATCAGCATACATGGATCTCCTAATCCTTTCCTCCTTTGGGTGCCATCATCTCCAGATCATCAGCATACATGGATCTCCTACACCTTTCCTCCAATGGCTTCCATCACCTACAGATAATCAGCATACATGGATCCCCTACACCTTTCCTCCAGTAGCTGCCATCATCTCCAGATAATCAGCATACACGGATCGCCTTAACCTTTCCTCTAGTAGCTGCCATCACCTCCAGATAATCAGCATACATGGATCCCCTACACCTTTCCTCCAATGGCTTCCTAACCTCCCGATAATCAGCATACATGGATCTCCTACACCTTTCCTCCAGTAGCTGCCATCATCTCCAGATAATCAGCATACACGGATCGCCTTAACCTTTCCTCTAGTAGCTGCCATCACCTCCAGATAATCAGCATACATGGATCCCCTACACCTTTCCTCCAATGGCTTCCTAACCTCCCGATAATCAGCATACATGGATCTCCTACACCTTTCCTCCATTTTCTTTAAATGTGTTTTATTTATTGGTGTGATGCTGGAAATGCATTGGAGGAACAGGGTCTCCATGTCCTTGTCATGTACTCCCTTATCATGTGTGTTCTGTGTTGTTTTGTGCACAGGAGTCAAGTTGGGACTCCAGGCAGTGCAGCTCTTCCTCTTTTTGGTTTGGTGAACAGATCCTTGGGATACACTTATGACACCCATGGGTGGGGGTACAACCCTGTACTCCTATTGCATGTTTTTGGGCACCTCTGTGTGGCCCACACAGCAGGGTATGGGCCTGTGGCAGCTCCATGCTTAATTAGACAGGTGCTGTGAGTAACCTCCATTTTGGGATACCCAGGCCCTGCCATAGAAATCCATGGTTTCCCGATAGAAGGCAAGATGGCCCCTGTGGCCTCTTGGTTTCTATTACCTGTTACCTTATTTTTCCTAAAGTCCTGGGAAGCCCTGATTCTATCCCTTCCCCTGACTACTGTTGGGTGGAAGAACCATATATGGTATTGTGGGGAAGTCCAGTCCAGACTGGCTGGAGCCTTATCAGTGACTGTATGTTGTGAGTACACCCTTGGGGTGGGACCTGGGTGAATGGAGTGTGTGACCAATATGCATTCCATGTTATGGGTGTCTGGTTTCTGAATGAGACAGCCCTGTCCGAAACTGACATGAATGCTGTGTGGTGTGCTCAAAGGCGGGGTGTTTCCCCCAAACCACATTCCTTGTTATGAGTGTCTGGGTGAAAGTGAATGGCCTGAATGCACTGTGAGCCTGAATGGCTGCCTGCCTGCATGAATGTCCTTCTCTATGATTGTCTGGCTGAGCTTGGCTCAGCAGTGTGAATGAGGGATGGATGTATGCATCTGGGGACCTCTCACTTCCCAATGTGTTCAGAAGCTGAAGTTGAAACTTGAAGCTGCTTATCCTTGAAGCCCAGCTGGAAGAAAATGAATTGCTGCTGCTTTCCTTCGTCCCAATCTAAAAGCTGTCGAGTCTGTCGAGGACTGATCCAAGAGACGATCTGGCTAGGAGACCTCTCCCCAAGTTACGAGGGAATATTGTGCAGAAGCTGATCTTCATCGAGTCACCCGGGCAGTCAGTCCCGGAAGGCTGTCGACCGTAGGTGGCGTCCGCCAAGAAATCTTGAAGTAAAGCACCAGGACATCGAGGCTGTTGAAGTCCATTGCCGTCGACCGGGGTTCAGAGGATTTCTGTAACCACAGAAAGCCTGTCGAGTCATGTTACCCAGAAGCGGGGACAACTTGACGCTGTGCTGCTTGACGACCGGAGCTGTAACACTCCACCTTTTGCCAAAGAACATTTTGATTGAAGGGCTCCCTTGCCATCACCGTTGACCGATTTGTCCCACCGGAGAAATTCGAGGTTGTCAACGACCGAGGAGAATCTGCCGGTGGGTTTCCCGCCACCCGAAGTCCACAAAGACGCTGAAAATTGAAGATAAAAATTTCAGCCGTGGTCGAGTCCCGATCGTCGACGCCAACACCCGACGTCCGCTGCTGGGCCTACGTTCTTCACTGAGTCTTCTTCGCGACACCGAACACTTTCCATCGGGTGCACCGCACACCTCATCTTCCCAGGACGTCCTCAAACGATCGCCGACGAGCACTGCAAAGGTCAAAGCTTCACATTTCTTTGAGGAATCTCGATGCCCTGTGGCTCCTGCTTTAAGCAGAGTCCACTCTCGAGCAATCCGTAAATGAACCATCGAAGAAACTCTTCTAACTCAGGTACATTGGGATGGTTGAACATGTTTACCAGGAAAAAAGACTATTTAAACATTAATGGACTGAGTAATGTTAATAATCTTCATTACAGGTTGCCCAGATGGGGGGGGGGGGTCCTCATTCAGAATTTTTTTTATCTAACTTGCATTCATTCCTATGATCTATGCTGATACACCTTGTTATATGATTTGTATGCCATTATAACTGTCAGCAGTTGATACATTTTAACTGAGTCAATAGCTAAGTGTGGTAACACATAAACATTATATACATTTGCCATATTAAAATTGCCAGAGTACAAAGTGTGTTATTAATTGATGTATATATCTTGAACCTTATTTGTATATAAAGAACTGTGTTAGCACATAACATAGTGTGTGGACATTCATTTGTAGGGGGCTTGGGGACTACACTGTACTTAAGAACCAGCCTGCATCACCTGCTGAGAGCTTAAGTCTTGGTTGCTCGTCCATTGCTACCCTATAGAGAACCTTGGCTGGGGTGCTATGTGCCTCTACTCTGTCATATAGAGGGCAGGAGTACAGATACCCCCCTGCAGTCTTTACAATTGGTATTTGGCTTAAAATAACAACCTTTTACCAGTTACAGGTGTTGTTATTAACACACTTAGGTCTTATCATGCAATTGTTAATAAGAGAATTAAAAAAAACTTTACCCAAACCGTTATTTTTGTAAACTATCAATTTGAACAAGAATTTCTTTTTAAAATTTTATCAAAGCCAGTGTCAGAGAAATTCTTTCCCCCTGCATCAATATAGCCCACCACTGAGCAGCTGATAACGACGGCTGGTCGTTAATAAACTTTCCCAACCATTTTGTCCCCAATTCAGTGATTGCTGCTCAAAATAGCACTAAGTGCTTCAAGGATTCCTTTTGAGTGCACAGTCTACAGCTAAAGTCCGTTAGATTACATGCCGACCTTACACCCAAAATCTCTCGAGTTGGAAATAGGTTGAGTCTAAAGCACAGGAACTGTGCACGATAGTGTGGGCTTGGAAATTTTAACAAGTACTTTGAAGGTGAATTTAGTGGATGCATTCAGAAAGGGTTTTCCCATTAAATTTTGAATCCTGATCTTTCCTGCTGGGTCTTATCCGGTCTTGGTCCAATAGCTTGCATTTCACTCTAGTAGGATTGGTTATTAAGGTATCTTCGGTGGTGTCTAGGCTCTTCAGGATTTCAGTGCAGATGCTTTTCCATTCTCTCAGTGTAGCTTCGGATCCTTCCCGGAGTGCTGCTTGAAACAGTTTAAAACCTGAGAGTGGCGTAGGAAGAACACATTTCAAAAACAAGCTCAACGATTCACAGACCACTGTTCCATACATGGAAGTTAAGCCTAACTCCATTCTAATAGATTGGATTGGAGTACCTCTCGGTAGACGAAGGACCTTCTTCCAGAATAGGCCCTCCAATAGTGGCCATACAGCAGCCGGGATGGCTAAGAACGCTTCTGCTCCATATGTGAGAATCAGGACCACCTTCATACGATAGATTGACAAGATTGGGCCAAATGAAAATGTACAGTAATTTTTTCGAATAATTCTCACCTGTGCTTATTAGTTTGCGGCTTTACTTCGAAGGATAGCCACTGTAGGAGCATCGATTGAGCTGACGTTGAGTCACATTCCCCAGTAAAACAAGGAGTTTACCTTTACCTGCTTCTCTACGTTTAGAAACCAAGAACCATTGCTTCTGCCTCCACCCACCAGTGTTTCTATTATCAATTTTTGTGATTTTTTGCGTTGATTTTGATGCCATTTTCCCTCGCATAGGTTTGTAGGGCGTCCAGTCGTCTCTTCAGCAATTTTTGGTGCAAAGATCCTTGCTGTGTTCAAGGTGTTACGAACATCTGATATGAAAAGGTTAAATAATGCTAGTGCTAACCAGCAACCTTGCTTCAGGCCCTTCAAAGTCACAATGGGTTCAGAAAGAGTGCCTCTGCCATCCAACCTGACTCTTAAGGAGGTCCCCGTGTAGAGATCTTGCACGGCTTCCAATAGGTCAACAGGGCATTTCCATTCTTCAAGCTTTGACCATAGTTTTGTTTGATCTATAGTGTCAAACGCGTGGGCCAGATCTATAAAAGCCAGGCAAAATATTGAGGCTTTCCTCTCCCGGATACGTCCCTTTATAATGTTAATCAGGAAGCCGTTCAGGGCAGTGCCCACTCCTTTGCCAAATCCGGATTGTCTTGTGTCATTAATCCCAAAAGTTGTGCCCCACTTTGCCAGTTCTTGCAGTAAAAGTGCTGCAAATATCTTTCCAGCCACATCCAACAATACTATTGGCCTGTAATTTGCAGGATCTGACCTGTACCCCTTTTTGAAGTTAGGGACTATGGGCCTCATTAGGAGTTTGGAGGTAACCATGGCGCTATTAGCGCCATGGCTGCCTCCAAATCCTTACCGACTCCGCCCTGGTGAATGGAGATATTACCGCCCCATTCCAAGGTTGGCGGGGCAGTAATTCTCCATTCAATGGGAATGGGGAAGGCGCTAATAACGGTACCGCAAATTGCGGTACTGTTATTAGCACCAAAGTCCATTTGCGGGTCCCGTCCTTAGCGCCTGGTAAAACCAGGCGTTAAGGGACGACCCGCAAAGGGAACTCGTAATAGGGTGGTAAGGGATTACCGGTACCGGTGCCCTTACCGGTACCGGTAATCCCTTACCGCCCACCTCGTAATGAGGCCCTATGACTGAGGTTTTCCATGAAGAAGGGACTTTCCTCACCTTTCTAATATGGTCAAATAAGGTCCACAAGAATAATGCCCACAGCTCTTGGTTTTTCTTGAGCATTGCGTTCGACATCTCGTTGGGCCCAGTGGACCTTGAATTACTTGCTTTGTGGATCAAGGTGTGTATGTCGTCTCTTGTGGTCTCAAAAGTCCATCCAGTGTGGCTACGTGATTGGTGGACTTGCTGTACCTGCTCCTTAATTCGGAAGAAGGAGGTAAAATGTCCAGCCCAGGCACTAGCCAATACTCTGTTAGTCAGAAGGGCTTCCTGGGGAGCGTTCAAGCTGTTAATCATCTGCCAGATTTCACTCATGGTTTTTTAACGCAATACTCTTCAGCATTTTCACAGAGTCTGGCAGTTGCAGTTCGTGTTTCCATGATCTTATACACTTGCAATAGTTTTGTTTTAGTTTCTTTCTGGTGACCAGTGCTTTGTAAGGTTCCAGCTTTTAGAGGCATCGCAGGTTGGATAGAGAATCTTGTTCCTTCCTGCCAATAGTTTGTTGTATGTGTGTAGAGGTAGAAAAGAGCTTTTCTGGCTATTGATCCTGCGTTCCGCAAAGTCGAGCATCAATTTGTGATAGTCCAAGGCGTGTTCAGTTGGAACTGTCCTAGGTTGATTCAGCTGAGCTTTAAGCCTGTCAATCAGGGTTTCAGTTATCGCTGGCTAGATGATTAGTCGATTTCTTCCAAGAGCAAACCCCAGTCTAGCAGAGTGGGTCTCAGTCAAAGCCAAACACGCCCATTTCAAGATGTTATGATCACCTTGACAGGTTTCCAAATCTTCAAGGTCTTTCACATGCTTCTACATGCTAAGTGAAACAAAAATGAAGTCTAGGATCTTGCCTCCTGTACCATTTTTCCATGTTGTTTTAGTTGGATTATCGCTCTTAGTGTTTCCATTCAGATTATCAATATTTATAAGTAGCAAGTCCTGTTGCCATGCCAAGCCTCTAGATTCAGTATCAGTCGCCGCTCGGTTGCTGTACTTGATAAGACACTTGTTCGAGTCAAAACAGTGGATGTTTAAATCACCACAGATGATTATGCTAGGGTCAAACCATCTTTCTCTGGATCTGTCCAGAATATCGTTGATTGTTGAAGGAAATGAGGCTACCTCTGATGATGAGATGTTAAAGTAGAGATTAAGTACTATGATAGTTTTGGACTTGGTTAGCGCCGGCCCGTCCACCTCGATCGTAAGAACCTGGATGTATGGGGTGAGGTTCTCCAGGGTGACAACTTGCAAGTTCAGCTTAAGTGCTGTTAATAGGCCAGATATCAGTCAACCCTTTAAACCCTTAATTGCTGGGCTACGGTAGATCGAGTAGCAAGGCAGGATCGGTGCATTTCTCAGCCTTGTTTCCTGCAAACAGACCATTTTGTAGGAGCTTTGTGCTAGGTCCCCCTGTGTGAACAAATGACTAAAACCTTGTGTTTTCCTACTTGCGATGGTGAAGTTTTTTTAGCCTGTTTCCCTGGGCCGTTATGATCTGTTTGAATCCGATGCCAGAGCCTCAGCCAGCCAACTCCAATTATCTTCAACGATCAAGTTCCATTTAGGTGCTTTATGGGAGAGACCTCCAGGGCTTTCTAGCGATTTCTTGACCGTAAAAGTGACAGACGGTTCCCCTTTGTTTGAGCGTATCCCTGGCTGTGTGATTTTGAGGAGTTGCAGCTCTGACTGCCTTTCCCGTTTCCCCGAATCAGATCTTCTGCTGGCTGCATCCGAGGTTTGGTCTCCCCTTCTCTGGTTTCCTCCCTCTTTCCACGTTTCTTCAGTGATGGTTAGTTCTCTTAGGTCAAAGCCCATCCTTAATAGGTGTGGCCCTCGTCTATTAGTTGTTTTTTTATAAAGACTGAGCGTAGGTGCAGAATCACCATGTCCAATCGGTCTTCTTCAGGGATGTCGATGTTTTTTAAGTCGTTAGTTGTCATCAGGTTGAGTGACGGAACATGGAGCAGCAGTCTAAGCATATTAGCTCGATTCATTATTAATCCATCCTTGATGTGGAGGATCATTTCGAGGAAAAGGCTGGACCCTTCTGTACGTCCATCTTTAGGTTTGCCAATTGAGTTCCGGTAGCCCAAATGCTTTCCTTTGTCAGGAGCGACTCATTTGGTGGATTCGTCATCTTGACGGTGGTCATTTCTTTTTTCCTCCAGTGTTTTCAATACTCTTGAGTCGTTCCTTGAGAGTTACAAATGGCTTTTCTCTTTCAGCCTTTCTCTGTGATTGCCTATGACTGGTGACTGTCCTGGTTACTAGTTTCCCAGCCGACTCTGACCTTGGCTGAGGTGATGGTTTTTTTCCCAAGGAATGACATACAATCTAATTTCTCATTCTCAGTAATTGTTTTTAGGTCGGTGACTGCGGTCATCAGACCTAGGGACTTCATTAAATGCATGCTAGGAGCTGTTGATCCAGAACTTCGATCGATCAAGAGGGCAGCTTTCTTTTTTTTGTTCTATGGTTAAAATGGACTGGCCAGGTCTGCCGGGAGATTTCGTCGGGTCGTCCTTTTGTGAAATCCTGGGTTTACAGAGGTCGTGACCCAACAGACCATGCTCCGGGGAGGCTCCTGACCTGTGATTATACAATGTGGGGGGGCACCATAATTCTTTCAATTTCAGGTTGGTTGCCGCTATTCACGTCCTCTTTGGGTGCTTCCGCCAGGTAGAATCCGGGGTTTTTAACTTGCTGGTACTCATGGTGAGTCCAATGGATTGTAGAACTGTCACCCACTGCAGTATCTTCATTGTCGGACATGGTGTCGGTAGATAGATCCATCAACTCCTCTATTACTTCTAAACTTGAAGGTGAAAGCAACAAGCACGTTGTGGCCTGCTGAGAAGGTGTGGTATCCACCGAGGCAAGGACCAGTCTCCCATGTAATAACATGAATCAAGTTGGCTTTGCCCGATAACACCAGTACAATATGTAAGAATGATGCAATGCCCCTTGCCTGGGCTCCAGCCTTGCATGCACACATTCATACCCATTGACCCACTAGCCACTCACCCATTGGCATCTGGTGATTAAGTTCATTGGAGGGGTGTAAACATCTCCCACAAATATGCCGGAGCAGGGGAGGGTAGCAAGGGAGTCCGAACCAGCCAAACGTGGTTCAGGGTGGGGAAGGGTCCCTCTGTCCCTGAGAAATATATTTAAATACTAGGTTAAAAGGCTGCGTTATCTAACAAACTTCCTGTGAAAAACTGGTTAAAAAGCCAGACAATGTGCAAGTCACCAACAGTGCAAAGCAGCATTTCCATAATGCCTTTGCCCACAATAAATGCCAGTATTAAAACATTTTCACGCTGTCTGTGCCCATACATGCCCACTTTAGCATTACCTATGTATATGCCAGTATTTCCATATAAGAAAGAACATACTCATTTTTGCTTTGCACATAATGCCAGTAATAATACTATAAGAAAATATGCCCAGGCTGGCTCAGCCAATATATGCCAGTATCCCTGCAGAAGACATACTCGTGTTGGCTTCTCCATTCAAAATGCCATGCCACAATAAGAAAGCATGACCAAACTGGCTGCATAAAAATGCCAGTCTACCCATGTAATAGGACTTATCATGTAATAACATATCATGATTGCTCAAGGATACCTCTCCAATAAAAAGGTAATTCCACAGTAAGAAATGGCTTTACTGCCTGCGCCCAAATGCCAGTCTAGCCAGGTAGTAACATAATTCTTGAAACTAGCTTTATCATGGATGGATGCAACAAAAATGCACAAACCGTCAACCCCTCCCAACCCACCACCAAATCCAACTCCTCAGAACACACCTGCCAAAATCAGCTCCTATTCAGTGTAAAACTGAGGCTCAAACCCCCCTGACTTAAGGATGCTCTCTGCTTCTGACTGCTGTACGTTTTTGGAGTCTCAATAGGTGCAACAATACCGACTTCATAAATTGCATTTGAAAGCCATTATTGGCACACCAGTACAGCACAAACTCAAGTCTTGAAACAGTACAAAGCTATATATATGTCTCTTGTTTTATATATACTTTGCTGTTATGATGACTATTCTGACTGCTGAAATGAGCATACTACCAAGTGTGCATTGCATGCTCAGTAGGAATGCATATTTTGATTACTATCACAGGCATGTTCGATAAAGTGGAGGTAATTCTTATGTTCCCATAATGCACATTGTTTTTATGCAAAGCAGCCAGCCTCCAGTATTCCGGCATCCACATTATTCAGCACCTAGCTCTGCCCCTTAGCCCCAGCCACACCACTGACAATCCGTCTTCCTCACATGATCTCCCCCTTGTCCATTTCAAGCACTACACTACACACACAGGCACTCATTCACACAACATTGTCTCTCATTTACTAAATTCCCACCGGCAACCATACACCAAAGGTGAAAGACGTGAATCCTCTGGCTTACCCTCAGAAGGATAGGCACAATAATTAATCACAACCATGGGTGTCAGTGGAGTACAAGGGAGTAGGTTAGGGGATTAACACCAGAAGAGTAACATCGGCACACACAGTCAGGGCCGGTCTTTGCGTCAGGCAGTGCAGGTGGCTGCCTGACGTGTCAGCCTCTAGGGGGCGCCTGTCGTACCAGCAGTATTGAGGCGCTGCAGCAGCAGTATCTCAAAACAAATGAGTGAAAAAATAAATGAATACTGTTTTTTCACTGGCAGACGTTTTTATTAAGTGACACTGTGCCAGTCAGACCCGGGCTGCTCGAAGGCCCATATACTCTGATCTGCTCTGCATGACCAGGGCCTGCAGGCATCGAGTCGGCGCGAGAGCGAGACACCATGGCACTAGTGAAGAAAGTGTTACTTTTTTACAAAACTCTGGGAGCGGGCCCAAGCTGCTCCCACTGTTTTGTAAAAAAGTAACATCCTGCTGCCCGTGCTCGATGCCCGCCCGCCCTTGAAGGGTGGGAAGTCGCCACCGGGAATCTCCGCTCTCTGACCCCCTGTACCCCCATTTTCGGTTTGCTCTCCTACATGTGCCGTTGGGTCCTCACCCCCACTTTAATGGATTATTAACCAGCGAAGCAGGTGGTCTATGCCATCTGACACGTCCCAGCCCCCCTGCAAACCACTGCCCGCCCTATCCCAGGAATCAGGCACCAGAGGCGATGTGAGAGGTAAGAGACTCTGCCCCTGTTGGACCCGGCTCTCCCGTGCTTGCGACCACATCCTTGATGCGACCCCTCGGTGCCCCATTAACTTTTCCTTGGCCACAGGGGCCGGAGCCTGGGGCTTGCTGGGGGTGCAGGATGATTGATTGAGCCAGGATTAGTGCACAGCTTTAGTCTGTGGGATATGCGACCATGGAGACCTGGATTATTAAATGTCTGGAGAGGAGTGCGGTGCGGTTCACTGGTGGGGGCGGTTTTGCTTTTGCACCCGCGTGACAGTTAGCACACACATAGGTGACTGCTGGCTACCCTAGGGTGGGCGTAGTTGGGCTGTGGTACATTTACACAAGTGCACAAAGTGATGTCTTTGCGGGGGGTGCTGAACTGGCCCGTTAAGTTTTGATTGGGGGGGCTTTGGTGTTCATTGTGCCCTTTGGCAGGACCTTGGGCATTGCGATTGTGGCGCTGGCCCTTTAAGGGCACGCACGCGACAGGGTGACGTTCACTCCGTCGCGTGCGCTGTATAAATAAACGTGGCGTTCCCGGCGGCCGCAGAGCCACCCGGGAGCCCACACGAGCAACATCACGTCTCCATGTCAGTGTGTGTATGCGACTGGGGGGCTCACGGAAATGCAGTCCGAGTAACTGCTAACAGTGGCGATGAACGATCGGACCCATCCCCGGGGCAGGCGGTGATATTTGCATGATGCGCGGATGATCCGAAGTGAGTGCATTTTGCAAAATTATGCTGCGGAGAGGGGTATGAGACACGCGGCCGGCGGCCATCATGTTGAATAGGCCCTGGGAGGTCACGGCTTCGAAAATGAAGCGCCAGTGAGCCATCCAAGCCTAATTTTTGGACGATCCAGTGGCGGATAGCCACTAGAAGCAGCACATGTCATTTTCATAGTGAGGTATTTTCACTGCTTTTCACCGAGTACTGGGCGAAGTGCCAAGGAAGGCCTGCTGGTTGTACACTTTGGGGCCCACCCTGCTCAATTTTTGGATCCTCCACATCTGCCTGGTAACCTAATTTACCCATCGTGGAACTGCCGTTGCCTGCTGTATCTGAGGAACATTGGTATCTGTGGGCTGTTTGTGGCTGCATTTCAGGACCATTGTCTGCAGAAGAACACTGGTGTGTGTGGTGGTGAGTTGCGGCCCCATTGTTTGGACATCCCTGGGGTGCCTGTGCGCTTACCACCATGAGCCAAGCTGCGGCAGCTGCGGCTGCCCCTCAACAACCGGCTGCTCCTGCACCACAGTCACCACCCATCCTGCCGCCAAGACCTTTGCTGAAGCCACCTGGGGCCCTACAACCAATGCCTGAGTTTGATGTCTCAGGCACACAATCAAGTCTGGGACCGAGGTGGAAGATGTCGATAGACAGACTCGAGATGTACTTCACGGCCACTATGGAGACTAGTGATGACAGTAAGTTGGACACCCTCCTGTACTCTGCAGGCCCTGCGGTACATGAGATATTCTTGTCCCTGCAACCTGCGGATGGGTCGTTTGCGGCGGCGAAGGATGCGCTCCACAACCATTTTCTGCCCATGGCAAATGCAGATTATGAACGTTTCCTCATGGGGGCGGCGCGTCAAAAGGATGATGAGACCCTTGATGTCTTCTATGGGAGGTTGCGCAGACTGGCGGTGCCGTGTGCGTGGAATGACCCGGGCACCATGATTCGCAACCAACTCATACAAGGGTGTGTGTCTGGCAAACTGCGGCGCCAAATCCTGCGAGAGCCTGGTATCACCCTTCCCCGCATCCTGGAACTTGGCAGATGACATGAGGTGTCCGAACTGCGAGCAACCAGAACGGAGACCGGAGTGCGCCCCAGCAAGCCGGATGACATGTGCGGTCGGCAGGGGCCGTGGGCTTAGACGCCCTGCAAGTGGCCAAGGACCTAGAGTGCCAGCAGGGAATAACTCCTGCATGAAATGTGGATACGATCTTCCACACCCAGCAGAGTGCCCGGCCGTGGATGTGAAGTGTGGCCGGTGTGGGGGTGCGGACCATTATGCCAGGATGTGTAGGACTACAGATCTGAAGGTGGTCCCCAGAGGGCCTGTCCGGGCTGGTTTCTTCCGCCCCCAGAGGTCATCGAATGTCACCCAGGTGGACCAGGGCGAGGACAGTGCCCCTCAGGAGGGTGACGAGGAGGAGGAGGATGAAGAAAACGTGTTTTTTGTGTCCAGCATTGGTGTCCTGAGAAACCACTCCAAGAGACAGCCCAGGTGCAACGTGCTGGTCAACGGGGACTCAATACCAATGTTAGTAGACACTGGGGCTTCCGTGAATGTGATGGCCAGACAACACTATGACTCGATGCAGACCCCTCCGGCTCTGGCGACGCCGAAGGCACGTATCTTCACTTTTGGGGGCGATCAGCCAATCCCCCTGGATGGCGTGTTTGTGGCAGGAGTCCAGTACGGCAACACATCACTCCGAGCCAGGTTCTACGTCACACCGGTAAGCATCAACACATTGCTCTGCTGTGCGGCGGCAGAGGCCCTTGGAATTGTGACATTTGCATACTCGGTATACCTGGACGACATACAGGTATTGCTGGGCAAGTACGCTTCCCTATTTGAAGGAATTGGACAGATGGTAGGTGAACCTGTAAGGCTACACATAGATGAGTCGATCCAGCCAGTGGCGCTCAAGCATCGGCGGGTGCCATTCCACCTTAGAGATCTGGTGGACCAGGAGTTGGACAACCTTGTCAGTTTGGGCATCATTGAAAAAGTGGAGGCCCCACCCCGTGGGTGTCCCCCATTGTGATCGCCCGCAAGCCCAAACAACCAGATGCGGTGAGAATATGCATGGACATGCGCCTCCCCAACAAGGCCATAAAGAGGGAGCGGCACCTGACCCCCACCATTGATGACATCATAACGGAACTGCAAGGGGCAAGGTTTTTCTCTAAGCTGGATCTAAGAGCAGGGTATCATCAGGTGGTCCTGCACCCCGAGTCCCGCTATATAACACCATTCACCACTCATTGGGGGTTGTACAGATATAAAAGGCTGAGCTTTGGGGTCTCATCGGCTGCGGAGGTGTTCCAGAACATCATCCGAGGGGCATTGGCAGACCTGGATGGAGTCCTTAACATCAGCGACGACATCCTGGTGTACGCCAAGTCTGAGGCGGAACATCTGGCGGGCTTCGCCAAGACATTTGGACCCCTTCGCTCACTGGGACTCACGCTGCATAGAAACAAATGCGAGTTTCTCAAAACGACCATTGAGTTTTTCGGATTTGTTTTCAAGGAGGACGGGGTGTCCCCTGACCCCCGCAAGGTGAGGGACATAAATGACACCAGACCACCTAGAATGTAACTGATGTGAGGAGTTTTCTGGGCATGGTCACGTATTGTGGCTGTTTCATCCGGAACTTGGCATCCCGCTCGGAGCCATTGAGGGCACTAACGAAGAAGGACACCGTCTGGTAGTGGGGGCCGCTTGAGCAGGCGGCCTTCAATGACATCAAAAGCGCTCTGGCTGCTGCGGACACCATGGCGTTTTTTGATCCGAGCCTACAGACTGAGATTGTTGTGGATGCCAGCCATTATGGGCTGGGGGCGGTCCTCACCCAAGTCGGGAGTGATCAGGAAATCCGCCCGATAGCATACACCAGTAAGGCGCTTTCCGATACCGAGCAACGGTATTCACAAATCGAGCGAGAGGCCCTGGCGGTGCTGCGGGGCTGCAGACATTTCCGCCTGTACATCTTGGGGCGACCATTGATTGTGGTTACAGACCACAAGCCTTTACTGCCCATCATGGCTGGGTCCTCATCGAAGAAACCAGTGAGGATAGAGCGCTGGATGCTCGCGCTACTCGAGTATGGAGTTTCGCTAATCTATCATCTGGGAAGTAACAACGCTGCTGACTACCTCCCCAGACATCCGAGAGGGGGCTCCCAGGCGTCCACGTTGGCAGAGGAAGAAGATGAACATGTTCGGCTTGTCAATGAAACGGCAATGCCGAACTCGATGCAGGTGGAGGAGTTGGAACAGGCGTCTAAAAATGATGAGTGTTTTGAAATACTGAAGACGGCCATGGGGCAAGGTGCCTTGGGACAAAGAACAAATGAGGCCAAAACAGCCCTGGAGCAACTCTGGCGGGTGCGCGAAGAATTGACATTCTCGGAGTCTGGGTTCCTGCTGAGAGGAGACAGGATTGTGGTCCCCCAGGCCAAGGTTCAGCAAATCATCGCCCTGGCACACCAGTGTCATCAAGGCGCCCCCAAAACAAAGGCTCGTCTCCGCCAAAAGGTGTGGTTCCCGGAACTGGAAAGGAGGGTGGAGTAGTTTGTGTCATCTTGTGTGTGGTGCCAGGCTGCTTCACCGGCCCAGCGTGAACCATCCATCGAAACGATGCCCCGAGGGACCAGGCCATGGGAAGTCGTTCATGCTGACTGTGGGTCCACAACCAGGGGCACTCACTTCCTCGTAGTGGTGGACGAGTGGTCTCGGTACCCAGAGGTCGAGTTTGTGGAGTCGGTGGCGTTCGACAAGGTGGGGATAGCACTGGAGAAGATTTTTGCCACCCACGGTCTACCCACTGTCCTGTGCTCCGTCAATGGGGCGCCCTTCCAAGGAGAGAGCTTCGCAGACCTCATGAAGGACTACGGCATCCATCATAGAAAGGTCACTCCACTCTGGCCTCGGGCCAACGGGGAGGCAGAGCGCATGATGCGCACACTAAACAAAGTGTTTAGGATCGCTCAAGGGAAGGGCGAGTGCCTACAAAGGGCGCTGAATGTGTTCCTGTGAGGATACCGGACGACACCCCACTCCTCTACAGGTGTGGCACCAGCAGAGGCACTGTTCCAGCATTGCCCAAGAGACATTATACCTGAAGTGGGTGAGCGAAAGCCGGCTGTCATTAACAATGATCAGGTGGAAGAAGAGAGAAGGGCAAGGACTGAAATGGAAAACAACAGAAGAGGTCTGAGACCCCCAAGGATTGCCCCTGGAGACGAAGTGCTGGTGCGGAATCATCACCCACAGGGCAAATTGTCTCTCACGTATGAACCGACCCCTTTGGACGTGGTGGCGGTCAAGGGGTCCATGGTGACTGCATCCGATGGAACAACATCAGTGACTAGGAATGCCAGCTTCTTTAAGAGACTGGGTGAGCCAAGGGAGGAGGCCATGGAGGACATTGACCTCGAAGAAGCACCGGACGAAGGAGGGGTCAAACCCCCACAGTGAACTCTCCGGCCCGTGGATGCAATAAACTCAACTCTCCGGCTGACTGGATGCAATAAAAGGAGCACTACTGAGTAGTTCGGTTTATTAACTTCCAGTAAACTTTCAGTAAACAATTTTGATAAAACATCTTATGCATAGAGAGATTGTTTTCTGTCTTCCCACTGTATTGTCATCAAATATATGGACAGTGTATGCTATGCTAAGTATTCAAATCATAAGAGCCACCCCCTCTCTGCCACGCACACACAACCACACTCTTTCTCTGGAGGACCAGGGTGCCGGGGCACCATTTTGCCTCATGTTCCCCCTGGAGTTGTGTTGTGGCCTAAATCCGTAGGGCACAGCCATTACTGCCCCCTTCCATGTATTACACACCCATGGACACGTTATGGCAAAACGAGACCAAAAACAAACCTGAAACGGCCAGGCCTAAAATACATGTGACGTACAAGAAGGGCTAATCCTATAAAATAATGTGCACTAGGTGTGCAGTCATCAGTCAATGGTCAACCTCTCTGCACCCAGAGAGGACAGGACATTTAAACATCACAACAGTCATATGTAAACAAAAGTATCCATATGTTGGTGCGAACAAATGGCGCTATATAAATTCTTATACGCTACAAACCATTTTTGAGGCTCCGCACGTAAAGTGTCCTGTGGACCCATTTTGAAAAGTTGGCCACCCTATTGCAAAGAGCAATTTATCCAGGTGTGAGTTTTTGGGATAGCATTTTCTGTAAAGTCGTGAATTGACCCGATTCACGGATGATGGTTTGAGAGCCACTTTTTTTAGGCGACGGGTGGGCCACCTTTTGAGGCGAGGGTGGGCCACCTTTTTTTGGGTGTCCGGGCCTATTTCTTGTCCCAGTCCGACCCTGCTGGCAGGCTACAACCGTCTGCAGGAACCTGCCATCTCGTTATTAATCCGTTCATCTGTTCTTCTCGGCTTTACGGTAAGACTCGTGCCACGGCTCTCTGCAACAAAAATATGTTAACGCTGCTCAAAGAAGGCTTGCTTGTTATTAAGCGTCTGCTTCTCTCTTATCGGCACGTTTAGTTTATTGCCTGACAGATTGCTTCATAAAGCAAGATCATGAGGAATTACCGAGCCAGACTTTTAGCTCACCTTTTCAAACATCTAGAGCGAATTGAAAATACATGTTGCCATTGTTTGCAAGGTGATATGTAGGTATTTTTGCTGAGTTTAAAAGACGCAAAATATGATAATGGCGGAATGGATGTCAATTGATGCAAAGAGACATTTTTTAGATCACCTTCATCCAAATGTGTATTTTTGGCTTTCACATAAATGCCAAACGCTAAGACATTTCCAACGGTGCATTGTAAGATTTTAATTTGTTTTAGCAATATATGCCCCCAGCAATAAATACTCAAACATGTCACTCTGTTTTGTGGATACCTGGTTGGAGTTTGAGACCTACTGTGACATTATTTTGGCATAACGCATTTAGAGTGGTGAAATAGGGAAAATTAACAAACCCAGTTCTGTGTACCCATTAACGACAATTAACAATTATAATGATTCCAGAGTGCCCCATCATGACTTCTTTTCAGAAATAATTTGGTTGTCCAGGTGACATTACTGGGTGATAACAGTCATTGGCCCATTTATCGAGAGCCAACGGATGTTAGCCCCCCATAAATAGCTTTTTGAGGAAGTGGCAGGCAAGGTGGCATGAAACAGCTGGCTGCAGATGGCACAGGCAAATGACCCCATCTTTCCAGAAAGGCATGCCTCAGGCCCAGGTCTGCCCAGAGGTGGGAATACTTTTGAAGTCCCTTTATAGCCCCCACATGGTCCTCTGGTGTTAGAAATGTAAACAAATCCCTGGGACCGCCATAAAACCCTTCCCTGTGGTGTGAGCCCACTGGCTGTCCCCACCCTTCCCCCCCAACCCCTATTCATGTATCACTGTGCTGGTCCGATAGCACAGCGAGTAGAGTGCTTGCTTTGACATCTGTGCAGAGCCTGCTGGCGCAGGTTCAAATCCTGGCAGTGCCAAACTCAGCCTTTCATCCTTCCGAGGTTGATAAATGAGCACCACACACTGTGGGTAGTAATAAGCAGCGCTCAGATGCGTGAGGGATCATAGCGCTAAATTATTAAATTATTACTGTCTCGCAGGATAGACCTGGTGCAAAAATAGCAGAATGCTCTGTGACCCTTCCACCTCGCAAAAAACTGAGTGAAAAGCTGGAAATAATATAGGTCCCCCTTTCTAGTAAGAGTATGGAGGGTGAAGCAGGTATAGCGGGCACGGCTGATGGCACTCATCTGCATTCAAACTCAAAATGTGTGTTTTTTCTGACCACTTCAGCATCGCCCAGAGTGGACTATTCTGCACAGAATATGGGCGAGTTTCTGGAAGTCCAGAACCGCCGAGGGAATTGCGTAAGTCCAATACCGTCCACCTGGGGAATTCCTGCAAGTCCAGTACCTCTGAATGGCAGGAGGAACTGGGGTGCAATCTGTCACGACACTCACGTGTCAGTCTGCAGAAAATTCTGTAGAATTCCCCACAGCCTGCAGCCCCTGAGAAGCTGTGACAAGATATGTTATTAATGAAAAGGAGAACACAGGGACTGCCAGCCCATATTCCATCCAGCCCCCTATTTTGACACACGAGCCATAATCTTCGAAGTAACCTTTTCTCACTCGGAATTGATTCCTACGAGCACCCCACCTACAGCGGAAAAATGAAAGGCAGCAGATGTCAGGTGCATACTGTGACCAGATTTTACAAACCAAAAACCCGGACAATTTTGTGAAGTCAAATAAAATGCGCATAGAACAAGGACATCAAACGCGGAGCACAGACAAATATATATGAGAACGGCTCAACCCCCACCGTGGCACAGAGACACTACAGCAGGAGTGCTGGCACATCAGAGCATTTTTTAATATTCCAACCAAATTTGGTGTTACTTTGGATTCACTCTGATGTATAATTATTTCAACCATTCAGGGGCAATTTGTACAGCTTAACCCTTTTCAGGAGATGTGTGTATTTTTCTAGAGAGTACTTGGGTGCACTTATGATGATGATGGTGGCACAGTGAACCAATATTGTGAGCACATTTTCTATGACCCCCCCCATGCCTTCAACCAGGAGCCTCGGGTCGGCAGAGTCTTGGGAAAGGAGTGAGGAGACCAGGGAGAACAGGAATAGACGTGAGCAGCTAGATATTGTAGAGATGCATTCTATGTGCTCCTGTGCTGCCACCTTCCAATATGGCTAAGCACCCAGCAATGGGACTGTTCGTCTACCAGGTGACACTGCGTTCTGTGCTTCTAAGCACTATGCTCATTCACAAATAAAAACAAAATGCAAAATACAATACTGCGTGTGCCACTTTGAGCCAATCTAATTCCTCTGACCAGAATGGACAGTGATTATTCACAAATAGAAAGTATTTATTTTGTGCTTGCTTGGGAGGGGAAGCTGGGTCAAGGTGACTTCAATGTCCAACTAAATCTTCCATCAAGGAATGAAAAACATTCAGTTAAAGTGTTTTAGCCTCTTCTTCCTCAGAATGAGTTTGCTGCATTTTATTCACATACCTGATCGGTAACTCTTAGGCCCTGATTCACAGAGCATTTTCCAATGGTTTTTTGCCATTATAAAACTCTTCTGTGAATTAGGCCCTTAGTGTTAGTAGCAGGCAGCATTCAGATAGTGAGTTTACCCCCTATAAGAATGGAGCTATGGACCACAAACTTGGCATCCTCTTGCCATATTATTACTCACTACTCACAACTTGATAAGTGTTGCTGGAAAAGATTAAGAAGAATCAAGTACAAACTAGGCTGGTCACCTGAACTAGATGACTAAAAATCTTTCGACATAACTTGGTGCATTTTTTTTAAACATCCCGTTTTCTTTTTATGAACCTAAAAGCCAGGAATGGTGAATTATTTCACACCTGACTTTGGAAAACTAGAGCTCCCCTTAAACTGTCCACTAGGTCTTACCTTACTAAATACAAGATGTAGACAAGCCCAGAAGGACCTTGCAATAATCCCATCTGCTTGTAGCCATTATTTGACCAATGTATGCATCTTCTTGTTATGAGTAAAATACAGTGTTTAAAGTGCGTACCATGAGTTTGCTGCGTTCAGTGGAAATTCCACTAATAGAACTCTGATTTCTGCCCGCTATGCTACAACAAGAGTATACCTGTTACGGATATAGCTCAGCTGGTTGGATTGGGGTTGGGGGGGGTTTCCAATGATGCTTCCCACCTGGGGTGCAATCTGGTGTAAGACCGGCCCTGCACACAGTCTGTGTTGATGGTCCAATGCCGTGCCCAGGTTATACTGTCCTACTTCTATCTTTATGTCCGTCCCTGCAAAGACAATTAAACAGCACCTGTGCGCTCAGTAGAAAACCGGAACTGACCTGTAGACCACCAAAACCTTATTTTCCGGATGTTCTTGGTAACAGTGATCCAGTTCCAAAAATTGTCACATATCTGTTCAAATTTGACACTAGCAAAATGATCCCTTGAATTTCTTTAGATGAAGTATTAGCAACCAAAAATCACACAAAGGTCGTCCTTGATTAACCATGCGGATATCTGAGTCATATACTGGCCTTTTTGTAGCTGGTCTTTTTTGCATTGTAAACCTAGGGAAAACGCACAGCTGTTGGTAACCCTAACACAAGTTTCAATTGCCCCCCCCCCGTCCTGTTATTATACCATGGCTGTGATTACGCCCCACTAAAGTGTCAGGCATATTAAGTGCAGAGGTAGTTCCACCTCATCTCTCTTCGCCGGACAGGCTGCTCTTTTAGCCCTGTCTACTGCGTTGCGCTGCTGACAGCCATTGCACCGTTTGAGGGCTAATGTCTGCAAGACTCCTGTCTCCGGTGATACCCACTAACAGAGGCCTTTCATCTGTCCCCTCAGACCTCTCGAGGCAGGTGAAAGCTGTTCCTAGGGGAGAGAGGAAGCATCAAGGGCCCTTCGCGGGAGCTACTTTTACCGCGCCCATTGTAATTAAAGAGGCAGCAGATAGGACTGGAAGGCTTTGTAAGCCAAGCGAGGCAGAGCCGGTCTCCAAGCTCCCAAGCCCCATCTTCCAAAGCAGACTTGCGGGTGCCCGCCTGCTCCCAGCAGTCATCTACACTTTTAACGTCTCCTCCCCCCCAGGCAACACCTCATCTGTTCTAAGGCTGCCGGCTGCAGCATTAGCAGCTCCTTTGAACTCTGTGGTCAGGTCAACCACCAGATTAATTGGAACTACTCAACTCTGACTCCCTGAAAATGGGGAACAGGTCATATGCAAGTGCTGGCTTGCCCACACAATGATTAGATATAAGAGAGTAGCCCACAGCTCATTCCCACCAGACCCGAGGTGATCATCGCCTGCATAACCACTTGTGACCTGTCCTGCAACTTCTATCAACAGATGCCAATGTACCCACCGGAACCTTCTTGGCCCTCAGTATGTGTTTATACCTTCATTGGACACAAAGTGTTGCCTGGGTAGATATGATAGGCCATTTTATAGCCAATATCATGAGTGCACTAAGGGGTCTGCACTGCACAAAGCTCCACGTGGACCTGCCTCAGATGGTATCAGGTAATATTATCCCCACCAATAATAACGCCATATATGGTCATGGGGTAAGGCCATAGGCGATATTATTTGGGGGGATAATTTATGGGGTAAATGGGAGCGAGGTGTCCCTCAATCCCTTAAAAATAAATGGGGGTTGCAGGTGTGTCCCCCGCAGGTTCCATGAGTTAATATTGCCACAAGAAAACGGCACCATTCTTGTATGGCGATATTTTTGTGGGGATATTAACACATGGAACCCCTCAGCTTTGAGGTAGACATCATATTAGGTTGTGAGGTATCTTGCAAAGCTGTAAACATGGTAGAAGGTGGAACATTAACGTTATTTTCATCTGGTGAATTTTCATTTTCATTTTCATTATTTGCAGATACCCTGGGCCCTGGGGTAACTCTCATTATGTTTTTGTACAAAATAGTGAGGTTAGGGGACGTGTTATTATCCCAGGTCAATTTTACCCCCTCGCCACTTTCTTTTAAATGGGCCCCCCAGATAAAAGATGCTCCCCAATATATTCCTAAAATAATTATTGTTAGAGAAAACACAATTGCTGTGAAGTTCAGTCCACATTCATAACTATATGCCCTTGTGGCACTTATTCTACTCCTACTGCTATCTGACTTATTATTTTAGCTGTTTAGTGGTGTAAGCTCCAGCATCGTTGCACCTATGGAAAAGGATAAAACGGGGTGATGTTATAGAATGGGAAATGGAACATGGGGAATGATGAAAAGAGATGAAACAAGATAGCCAGTGAGAGACGTAGGAATGGGAAGAAGGTGAAGGAGAGAGAGAGCGAGAGAGAGATAGACATTGATACATCATATTGTTTTTTTCAGAACTATTTTAATTACAGAAAATATTTTCATTATTTACATTTTATGCTGTCTTAATGCATGTACAGTAACCTCTGATGGTACTGCAGCATTTGCTTGACTGGTATCTAGTGTGTGAGGTGCTACACTATCGTGTGCTTTTCGTACATCAGAAAGGTGGATCCAGTACATTAACCCTTTCACTTTTACAGCGAGGGGTGTACAATAGATCACCTCAAATGGTCCATGGAATCTGGGAGAGTTCCACTTGTTGACAAAACTCTGTACATATTCTAACTCTCCTGGCATCAGAGGTTGTATTGGGCTATCTTGCGCTGCAATAGATGTGTCAGTCACACTGTCTGCACTGAAAGGTGCTGCAAACTGTTTGGCAATACATCTCACTGCTCGTGTGAGCTGTATGAGGTACTCTTTAAATTCTTCTCCTAACACAGTGACTATTCTGTGTGCATCAGAAACTATTCTCACTGGTGACAGTGGTGTTTGCATGTGCCGGTCAGTCACTATTTCATGGGGGGACAAGTGGTAGTCCTTAATTGGCTGAATGCACAGCTGAAAGAGTGCTAGGTGCAGGCAGTAAACCCAATTTTTCTTCAGTGAATTGCATAGTTTGGACAATCTACTCTTCAGGAGGCCGTTGATTTTTTCCACAATTCCATTTGCTTGCGGATGATAAATCGAGGACATTTGATGTTTTATTCCTAGCAGGGATGTTACTTCCTTGAACAGATTGTTGACAAAATGTGTACCATTGTCTGATCTTATGACATCACATATACCCCATCTGGGAAAAACTTTTCTGACCAAATATTTTGCTGCACACTTTGCGTCAAGGTGGGTGCAGCGCCCTGCTTCCACCGATCAGGAAAATGGACACACCACCAGAATTAGATATCTCGCTCCATTGCACCTCCCTCCTATATCTGCATAATCAAAGTGCAGCTCCCGGATGGGGCCCACAGGGCGGGGTAGTGTTCCCTGCAGTGTTCGAAGGGTCATTCCAGAATTAAACACTTGAGACGTGGTACATTCAACCACCATTTTATTGAGATGCTCCTGAAGGTTTGGGATAAACCAATCCTCCTGAAGATCAGCAGCAATGTGTGGTTTTGTGCTATGGGTGGGAAAGTGCAATTGTTTGAATGCAACCTGCAACAATTCTACAGGCATGATAAATGTTTCTGTCTTGTCCTGTCTCCACAATAAGTCTGTAGGGGATTGTGTGCATCCCCTCTTGGCCCATAGATCTGGCTCAGTTTGTGGTCTCTCTTTTGTAAGTCAATTATTTGGGCAATGGGTAGTGCATTATAACCATCAGGTTTTTGTTCTTCTGTTTTACTTATTAGTATGTATTCTGCACTCAAGGGGATGGGGAGGTATGCTGCCTCTTTTGCGGCTGTGTCTGTGGCCGCGACCCCCAAAGAGATCTTGTCCAAATTATGGGGGTGTGCTTGGCACTTCACGATAGCTACCACTGAGGGTTGCGCTAATGCTTCAATCAATTTATTTTATAAATTTGCAAATTTGTAAATGTTATACTGGGACCCCTATGCTCTCCTAAATCCCATCTCCCTCCATCTGGAGAGTCCAGCATGTACCGTGGTAGTTACATATGCTGAATCAGAATATATTGTCACTGAACATCCTTTTGCTGGGTGGAGAGCTTCAATCAATGCCACCAGTTCTGCGGCCTAGGCAGAAAAATGCATGGGCAAACGTTTCTTAATCAGTGTCTCACATTCCCCTTCCTCCAATCTCACTACTGCTGCTCCTATGTGTGTTTCGCCTGTTTCTTGGCAAATGGATGCTGATCCATCAACAAAGTACACTTCTCCTTCCTCTATTGCATTTTCACTTGTTTTAGGGATGTCGCCCCCTTCTCCCTCATATGTAGCACAATCATGCTCCTGCATATTTTGGACAGTGCAGGGCTCGCTGAGGAATGTGGCTGGGTTTACTGACTTGCATCTAATGACAAGGATATTGGGGCTCGACAGTGTAATGCTGAGGCTCTCTATGTTGTGAGGGTGGATTTGGATCTTTCAAGTATGGCAAACAGGGAGTGCTCTACGTAAAGGGTGACTGAGCACCCCATCACAATTGTGGAGCTCTTTTCAATGACAAAGGCAGCAGCTGTGAGAGCCTATTCTCAAGCAAAGTGACCTGCATTACCGAATCGAGTGATCCACTGTAATAGGCCAGTAGTTTGTGACCCACGGATGTCTTTTGTGTCAAACTGCTGTCATCAGGGTGCCATTGGAGTGCAAAAATAGGTAGAATTTGTGCTCATAATCAGGTGTTGCCAGAACTGGGGCCATGGAAATCAATTATTTTAAGTTGTCAAATGCTGTCTGTATTTCAGTTGTCCATATTATGTGTGTTGTTTCCTTTTGCACTTCTTTAAGACCTGCCAACAAGGGCCTGGTGTATGCGGCATAATCTAGTATCTAGGCCCTGCAGTCGTTACATATTCAAAGGAATCTTTACATGTCTTTCACAGTGTGGGGTCTGGCCGAGGCACGCACTGTTGTCACCCCGTACGGTATAATTCTCTTGCCATCTTTTGAGATCAATTGGCCCAAGTACAGGACCTCGGTCAGACAGTATTGTAGTTTCTTCTTATATACCTTCTATACTTTGTGTGCGAGCAGTTGGAGAAAGGCGATGAAGTCTTTCCTACAACTTTCTTCACTGTCACTGCAAACTAGGAGATCATCTACATACTGAATTTCGGTGCTGGGAAACTGAATATTTCCAAGATCTTCGTGTAGGATCCTGTTGAATATGATGGGGATTTCTCAGTACCCTTGGGGCAAACTACAGCATTCATACCTCCTCCCCCAGTGTAAATGCTGTGAGGTACTAGGAGCTGGGATCAAGCGTCACAGAGATGAATGCGTTTTTCAGATCCACTACAGTAAAGTAGGTGGCCTGTGGTGGGATGCTGCACAAAATTGAAGCAGGATTTGGAACAAGAGGCAACACTTTTTTGGAAGTCATTGAAGGGGGCGGAGATCTTGTATCATATGCCATGCCCCCTGTCACGTTCTTGATCAGATATATGGCCGTGTTGCATGGGGAGTTGGAGAGGACAATTATCACTTGTTCTAAGAGGGCACACAGTGTTTCCTGAATACCTTGCTCGGCATCTCTGGACAGGGCGTACTGCTTCACTCTGGGCAATATCACTCCTGGTTGTAATGTAATTTTCATAGGGGTCACTTCACTTAATAGCCCTACATCATGAGGGTTGGTGGTCCACAAATGAGGGGGCACTTGTTGCATATCTGTGTCATAAAATGATGGTGGTGCACTGACGACAACCGTGAGGGGGCTGGGCACTTCCCTGTACTGTACCATCACTTCACATGGGATACTTATTTCTAGAATCATTTCCCCATCATTGCTGTCATCTGTGAACAGCTGCTCATCACTTAGCTCACGTAAAGGTACATTTTGGTCAATGCACAGCACTGTACGCCATTCACATCCATGAGTGTCTATTTCTATTGCTACAAACCTCTTAGCAGACACCTGCACCCCTTCAAGATCTAGGGACAGAATTGTGCCAGAAACCATCTTGGGGGCAGCTACAGGGCAGAACACAAAATCACAAAATCAGAAGGCACTCTCCATTCCTTTCTCGTGAGCTTGGGTACTGCTCTAGCTAATACGCTGATCCCATAGATGAACATGTCAGGGACCACTGGGATCCCCCTTACTCTCAACTCATTTGCCATTGTGTTTATCAAAAGCATTGCTCTGAGGGAGCACATGCCAGGGGTAGAACAAACAATCCCTCTTTCTGCGAAATATATCGTCATATTGAGCTTGCTGAGCAAGTTCCGACCCAGCAAATGGACAGGGTAACTTTCGTAATAAAGTAGGGGGGCCGTACTGTTTTACCTCCTGTTTTGACATCCAAATATTCTTTAACTGGAACCGTTACTGCAGCCCCAGAGAATCCTTGCATTTCAAGATTTTTGTAGACAACGGAAAATCACCTTCATTTATACATGATTTTCCCACCGCCGAGTCCACCATAAAGATGAACTCTTTGTTTACGATCTCTGCCCCCACCAGTCGTTCCTCCTCTGTATGCAAGGTACTTGATAGGACTGGACACACAAGTGCTCTCTGTGGGATGTCCTAGTCGGGGTGGGTGTCTGTCCCTGGGTAGGAAAAGATGTTTTCATTAAGCATGCATGTTCCTTGCTAAGGTGCTGTTGCACCGTTTGCAGTGGTGGCGAAAGGGTTTTGGTTTCATTGGAGCTGCTGAGGGGGGCAGTTGTGTTGTGCTGGCATCGGGTGGGTGGGGTGACATAGTGCACTATACCCTGGTGATCGTTGCTGATGGTGTGGGTGTCCCTCATACGATCCCTGGGGCAGTCCGTATGGGCTCCCTTGGTGCGGGTGACCACATTGAGGAGTGACGTATTCGGTGGTGTGTGGTAGGGTTAGTTGTATTGGTAGTTTCCACCTTGCCTGCTGCGGCACTCTCATGAAAAGTGTACCCACCTACCAAATGTCCAGCATTGCCCTTGTTCTCCTCCTCTGGGGCCTGACCCTCTTTATCCCTCTTCCCCCCCATATCATCCTCCCCATTGCCCCCTGAACCCACCTCATCCTCTTGCAGGCCTTCCTTGCCATTCGGGTCCCATATATGGCTGCTCTCCTTCCCACTGCCCTTTTCCGTTATCCATCCACACTGCGGCCATTCATGCCTGTGTGGCCACAGAAACACTCCCCTCTTCAGTCCACTGATATGTGGGCAGTGCGGCTGTTACTGCTGCAACCTTCACCAACTTTGTCTGCACAAGTTTTGCTTCTTCAGCTAATCTCCTCTGAATAATCTCTTTTTCTTTGATCCTCCTACAATGGTGTAGTATGATGATTTGAATTTCTGGCCACTCCTTTGCCTCTATTCCTGGTATTTTATCTAGATCCTTCTATCCTTCCTTGGGTAACCCCCTTTTTATAACAATGTAAAATAGGGAGGTAGACCATGCAGTGCCTGTCTCTGCGTGCCACATCTCCTGCACGCAAAGAATGAACTGTGCATCATCCTCCTCCTCCCCCATAGTGCAGTGCGTTATAGAGTGTAAGTCAGGGGTGTCAGGGAAGGTTCTCCGCAGTGCGTCCCACAACTGTGCTCGAAAATGATTGAATGATGCCCCATCATGAGTATCATTACTTAATGTCACTCCCGGGAAACCTGCTTTCACCCAAACTGCATCTGCCTGATCAACTACTGCAGACACCAGGAGACTTATAATGTCTCCTATAGCAAGGGGTACTCCTGCAGTATTTTTCTCAAAGGCATAGATCCATTGTCCTGTGTCCGCTGTGAGTGGGGGGAGGGACTTGAGGAGATTGTTTTCATCCATTTGAGCACACGGACATAATGGAGTCGCCCTGCTCCCTTATGGATGAGGGGCATTTGCAGTTTTGATTTTACTTTTCCACTCCTCGTTCCAGATCATTTCTTTTTAGCTAGTGCCATTCTTCCCAGTCTGTTCCTTAACCTCCCTTCCCAGGCGTCCTCAGTGGTAGGCATGACCCACGGTACTGGCTGTGCCCCTCCTGAGAGGATAGCCCGTGGGCAATGTGCTCGCCTTGGAAGCAAGACGACACGGAGCAACACAGGTTCGATCCCCGGGTCCGCGCTTAGAAACCTCTGGGTATTAAGCGTGTTATAGATAACCAATCATATCATATCATACCGCACCTTCTTCTGATTCGTCAAAATCACTCCATGATTCTTCGTCCCTCACTGAGGCCATAGTATCATATTGCAAACTATCAGTCTCCCCCTCCTGTTCTACTCATACAGTGCATATGGGTGCGCTGTCAATCTTGAAGAGTATTTCTCCCCATTTCCATTTGTCTTCCTGTATTGGTGGGGTGCCCCACGGTGGTCGTGGGTCCCCCTCTTATTCTCGTATTTGGTCAAATACTGCTCATAATCTCATGACAGTTCTGTACTGGTAGACGCTAATGCTGCCACCTCAAGATCTTGTGCACCTACTCCTGCAAGGGTGGGAGTGGTGGTCGAAAGGACATACAGAGGGTGTGGATCTGTGCTCGGTCTGACTAGTGTATTCCTGCCAAGAACATAGATAGGATTTGAATACCATTCTGCCGGTTTTGTGAGTAAGGGATACATTCGTTTGGGCTCTGTTTCCACCTTTTCTTTGTCTCTCCCTTCTCCTCTCTCCAATGTTGGAGTTTTTGAACCTCTTTCCTTCTTGTTTGTAGTCAGAGTTTCTTTGAACATCTGCTACAAATCTAACACTTCTCTTCTGTTTTTCAACTGTTTCCCCTCGTATTTCGCGTTTAAGAATGTAGACAGTTGCTTCAACGTTCCCTTGTCGAAAGATCTACCCTCTGGACAAACGTGTAGAGCCTCCCCTTTTGTTTCTTTTACCCACTGTCCATGGTACTTTTTAATGCTTTCACTGCACAGGGGGAGCTGTTCGCAAATATGGGACAATGTAATTTCCTCCCCTATAGCTTGTTACTCATGTTCCATCTAGTATGTTGCCTTTTTCAAGGCACGTACAGGAAGGAAGATATCCTTCTTTTCACTCGCCCCTCCTTAGGCTTCTATCTCTAGGTTCAGGATACCTTGCTACCACCCAAATCTCATATGTGTTGGTGTATTACACAATCACAATACATGGATACATATACATCTAGACACATTAACATAAAAAAATTCAAATTAACAGGACAAATACATAAAACAAACTACATGTAACAGATCAACTTCCCCCTCCCTTATTTAAGAGCCATCCTGACGTACGCACTCACTCCCTTTTCATTCACATCACGGTCACCCCTCCAGGCCTCTTCCTCCATACATGTATATGAAAAAACACTGAAAATAACCAGCTAAAACAATAACTTCTACTTATTCCCGAGCCCTCTAACTATATGGGGCTCCCACTTTTATCTCTTTTACTTTGTCTCCCGCACTGGTCAAAACAGTGCCCTCTGGTGCCACCCTCCAACCTCTCTCTAGGTCAGGTTCCCGTACTTCCTCTTTTATCTTCCTTTCAGGTGTCTAAAAAATAATAATGGGCATAAAACATTGAAAGCGCTTTGCTTTAGCTAATCATCCAATTCATTGATCCATTAATTCGCTGCATGTTCCCCTCAATCACATTGCTCGATATTCCCCACAATATCCCATCCTTTGTTTTTCTTTGCAATTTATACTCACGTGCCTGTGTTCTTCCAGGAGTCTCGGTTCGCAGTCTATCCACAACGCCGGGGCCTCTCCTTGGGGCCGTACCCGGCTCAGGTGAGCAGAGGGGTATTCTCAAAGACAGAAAACACAAGAACCTTCTCCTTCTGCGTATGCGTTTTTGGGGAATGGTCAGCCGCAGGTGGGGCGGCCTTGCCGGAGAAGCCCTGGATCTTGCCGCAGGTATGGGGAACTCAAGGATATCACATCTAAAGGGGTCACCAAATGAAGGCACCGTAGTAGCACGTGACCCACTAATAGGCAAAAATAAAATGAACTCCCCGTCAGGGGAATGAGACTAGGATATGAGTTGCAAAGATAACAAAGTTTATATAACCATAAAAATCGCCAGCAAAGAACTCTGCTGCCCAAGAGCGTTAAGCTGAAACATTACATGCGCAGCACATTAAAAAGGCACACAGCATCATTAATGATGACATACATAGTGTACACATTCTTGCATTGGATTGGAGAGGGGCCTATAGAACAGTTGATACTATAAGGGATACAAGATGCTGTTTGGCCGCCGTCTCTCAGTTTCTCCTGGCACACATGGGTCAGCTGGACTTACCTAACTATCTAACTAAACTAAACAACAGGAACTGATAATGCAGAAATAATGGCACACATAAAATCTTGCATGAATAGGGGTACTTAGGTCAGATGAGCGAATATATTGCCGTTCCAACCTCTCCACATAGGGTTCCCTTTGATACCGCAATTCTCGCACCCAGGTGCCCACCCCGAAGGTTTGATCTAGCATCTGTCCTTCTTGGATCCTAATGATATAGGTGGAGGTTTGTTGCTTTTGGGAGAATAGACTGCTACACAGGATTAGAGTTATGGTGGGAGTTCTGGAATGGTCAGGGCGCGGGGGTCAGATGGGTATCAGCATGAAAGGGACTGGCGGAGCTGGTGGGCTCTGGCCTGGCCCGGTGGGGGTTGAGAGGACACGGGCAGTTTAGTGGAGGTGAATGGGCACTTAGGCTTATGACTTGTCACTGTCTCATGCTCTCCGCAGAGCACATTCTTTCGGGAATGATACTACAGAATTGTAACAAGGCATGGATGGACTTCCGTGAGAACGAGGCTGGTAGGGGGAGGTGATGGTGTGGGCTGGCTGAGCGAGGCACTGGGGATGGGAGAGCTGCATTTCTACAGAGAGATGGATTTTCAGGCTTAGTAAAAAGATGGCGTCGGGCCTAGCACAAAATGGTTTCCTACTGCGGGGTTAGGGGCTATAGTGTATGTGTTATTTTCTATGGGATGTGGTGCAACAGAATGCCGCAGGGGGGTGGCTGCGCCTCCCCCTTGGCTTATTACATTTGTTATGTACCTGGAGTGACGCAAGGGGGGGCAAGGGAAGGACAAGGATTGTTTCCTTCCCAACACCATTAAAAAAAACACATTTGTCATATGGAAGCATCTATGTATGCGTGCTACCTTTTTTAAGACCAGCTAAAAGCTCACATTTCTTTTGGCAATATAAAAAGAAACCTTTGGCTTCATCTTAGAGGGGATATTTATATTGCCTGGGCAGGCTTTTGTCCTCTGTAGCTGAACATGTATTGCTGCTGTCACATGAATAATGTTTTAATCATGAAGACGACACTCTCCTAGGTGAGAAATTTGACAGGCTCTTGAGGTATCACCCCTTTCCCATTGGAGCCCCTGGGCTGAGCATCACGGGCGAAAGATGACTTCTGCCTGCAACCTCCTCACTGTGGGAGGGCTTCAGCCCCCCCAAGCTACGGGCTGGGGCAGCCCCTGAATTGCAGCCTGTTATATTTACCTCTGGCAGCAACCTGGCACCGTTGGTTCTACTGGCGGAACATATATTCACCTTCACTGAACCCAGAAGTAATTGACATTTCCCGCTGGCGGTACCCACACAATCCATTCATAGAATCAGGGCCGGCCTTAGCGATAGCAGATCCCCGGGCAGCAAGGCAGCAAAACAGAAATGTGGCTCCCCACCCTCCCCTGCACACCACATTTTTCTATAGGCACCAATGCGAAAGCATCAGCAGCCTATTGTTATTAATTGAGCCCCGTTCCCAAGAGCGGGCGCATTTAATTTCAATTGGGCGCCCTGCCGCGCCTTCTCCCACCACACCAGTTCACGAGAGACCTTGAAAGACTCCCCCGAGCTGGCGTGGCGGGGTGCTAATGGCATCCCGGGCAGTCGCCCGGCCGGCCATGCCCTAAGGCTGGCCCTGCATAGAATGATGCCTATTTGTGTGTTGTGTGCTTGTCCTTCGTTGAAGGGACATGTGCTCATTAAGGAGGAGAAGGCCACAATTTCGGCTTTCAGTACCTATATTGGAATCAGGGCCGGCTCAAGTTATGATCAAGTGGTGCGATCAGACACGGGCACTGCGCCACGAAAGGGCGCCGCCAGCTCACACAATGTAAAGTGTCACCATGACGCTTTACATTGTGTGAGACAGTGGCGCCCTTTACATGCCACTGTCACTCACTAATAGAAAGTCATTGGCTGACACTTTGTCAGCCAATGACTTTCTATTAGTGAGTGACAGGGGCGCGGAACCCGCGCCTATTCCACAATCAGGCTGCGCCGGGGAAACAGGAGGGGGCTCGCCATGTGTAAAAAAAAATCTTGCACATGGCGCTGATAGACATGGGGCCGGCACTAATTGGAATAAGGCGCAGTGTCTAGGCTTGCACTGGACTTCTATCGTTACCGCTCCTCACTGCTCTCCCCTAACCTCCCTGCCCCTGTCCTCTCTTCTTTTCCCCTCCCTCCTTGATCATGCTTTTTCCCTCCATTCTTTCACCTGCTCAGCTTGCTTTCCTATATGCTCACCACGCCTGTAGGGAAAGCAGCACCATGGGCGTTGCCAGGTCTGGAAAAGATCCGGGGCTACGCTAATGTCGGGACTTTCGGGACTCAGGCTAGCTAGCCATTTGGGTGTAGACCCTGAGCTTCTATCTGGGGCTACACGCAAAAGACCCGGGACTATAGACCCCCTTAAACCCCCCAAGCAACGCCTCTGAGCATCGTCCAGAGGGACGATAACAGGGCACAGAGGCCCTATCCATCAGACTTCATCAAATACCACCCAGGCCTAAGAAGACAGGTGGGGGAGTGGCGCTTACCTTCCCAGAATGGATACCTGTGTCCATCATCCCACCTCAGGCCTACTCCTCCTTCCAGTGCCTAGTTTGCAGACTCTCACTATCCCCAAAATCTTCTCTCATTATGGCCACCTTCTATTGGCCACCAGGTCAGTCCACTCTCTTCCTCTCGGAATGGGCTGACCTGGTCTCCTCCCTACTCTACTCCTCCTCTTAACTCCTCCTGATGGGTGATCTGAACATCCATCGGGACTCTCCTGACTCCTCAGGCCCTTTCTGCAACCTTTGCAACACTCTCTCCCTCTCTATCCTACCTTCTGGCTCCACGCACACCGCGGGCCACACTTTGGATGGTCTCATCTCTACTGACATCGTTCTCTCGATCCCTCTCACTACCTCTCTCTCTTGGACTGACCATTCTCTTCTCTCCACACACCTTAAGCTCTCCTCTCCTCTTGCAGCAATACATCCGGCACAGCCACTGGGCTTTAAAGTTACCAGACCCATGAAAAAAGTGACAGCGGCTGCCTTTGCTATCACCTTTCACCTCCACCCATTCCTTCGGATGACTCCCACCCTGACACAGCCCTCCCTAACTTCAATCTCTCTATCTCCAACACTCTTGACACTCTTGCCCCTGTCACGAGGGTCCGACTGAAGCCTTCCAAAAAGTGCAACTCTTGGTACGACTCTGACCTGGCTGCCCTTAAACGGGCGAATCATCTGACAAACTGGCCTGCCGCCTCCTTCAAAGGCACAATCGACTCTGCATCAGGACCAAGAAAAGAGTCCTTTTTGAAACCCACATCTCCACAGCATCAAACAAGACGGCCAAACTCTTCAAAGTCTGCAAAGAACTGGCCAATCCTGCAGCTGCATCTTCGTCTACCACACCCACCCAGGACCTTGGCTCAGCCCTGGCTGAACACTTTACCACAAAAACCCAAGACATCCTTTCCACCATCTCTTCCACACCACAGCATACACCGACACCGGAGCCTCTCTTGGTCCCACCTCCACTTACCCTCTCTTCTATCTCACCTGTCACATCGGATGAGGTCACCAGACAGGTCTGATCTATGAAGGCTTCATCTAAACAGGTGGACCCCTGCCCTTCAGAATCCATTAAAGACAATATCGACACACTTGCCCCAGCCTCGGCTGATCTCGTCAATCTCTCCTTCTCCACTGTAGTTTTCCCAACTGCACTAAGCAATCCCTTGTGCACCCTCTGCTCAAAAAACCCTCTGCCGACACATCCTTTCTGGCAAACTACCACCCTATCTCCATCACTCCCTTCCTGTGCAAACTCCTGGAGAGGTTGGCTATCACTCAGCTGATCCGCCACACCAAATCTATTGGCTGCTTCCAAGACCATTGGTCTGACTTTAGAGCATCCAGAGGCATCAAAACTGCTCTTCTGAACACCAATGAAGACCTGCTCTCAAATCTTGATGCTAACACTCCCTCTATCCTCATTCTCCTTGACCTCGCCTCTGCCTTCGACACGGTTAACCACAACATCCTGATCGCAAGTCTCTGTGACACCCTGGGAATCACAGGTCAGGCTCTGGCATGGTTAAACTCCTTTCTCTCCGACCGCCCATCGCAGGTGGAACTCGGATCCTTTCTCTCGACTATTGCTCTCACTACCTGTGGCGTTTCCAAGGGATCTAACCTATCCCCCTGGTTCTTCAACGCGTATATGGCTGCCCTGGCACGGCTGATGGCCACCTTCACCTCTAACTTCCAGTGCTATGCAGATGACACGCAACTACCTTTCAGGCTACCCTCAGCCACTTCCTCCTCCTTCATATCTGACTGTCATGGTGTGCTGCAAACGACCTCTGCCTCAATGCAACTAAGACTGAGATCGTTTGCATTGGGACCCCTGCTCCCGCTGTCTCACTTTCACTCTGGCCGGCCTCTCTCGGCCCTGATCCTGCACCCACCTGCGAAGCAAGAAACCTTGGGGTCATCTTTGATTTCACTCTGTCCTTCTCCTCTCACATTTCAGACATCTCTAAAAAGTCTAACAATCATCTACACCTCCTCAGAGGTATTCTACCTTTTCTCACTTTTCTTCCAGCGGATCACTGTCTCCAGAGCCTTGGACTATTGCAACAGCCTCTTCCTAAACCTCCCTTCTTCTGCCCTGCGCCCTCGGCAACTCATCCAGAATAGAATCGCAAGACTTATTCTTGACCTCAAGCCAAGGACTGCATCTCTCCGGTGCTGAAATCCCTCCACTGGCTCCTGTGGCTGCAAGGATCAAATTCAAGACCCTTTGCACTGTTCACAAGGCTTTCTGGGGAGTGGGACCACCTACCTTCAACGCTGCCTACCTAAAAGCTGTCCCTCAAGAGCCCGCTGCTCATTTACCTCCATCCTTCTGCGAGTGGGCCGGTTCTCCAAGCAGAGATTTGGTGGGAGGTCCTTATCCTCAGCAGGTGCCTCCCTCTGGCCTATAGCCAATAGCCTCCCTGCTGCCCTACTTCTTGAGCCAGATCTTCTGACATTCCAGAAACTCCTCAAGACCTTCCTTTTCTCCTCTTCCTTCTCTCTCCCGCTACCCTGCTAGCCCAGTTCACTGTCCTTTCCCTCTCTCCCTCCTATTCCTTACAGCATGCTGACTAGCTGCCTGGTGTACCTCAGAGACTCACTGGTCCCGGCACCCCCGCCAGTCCTCTCTCGCACTTGCCCCAGGGCCCTACACCCCACCCACACTCCATGCACTGGGAAATTAACTCATGAGAGTGGCTCTCTCTGAACCTACCCCAGTCTCAACCGACCGGGTGCACTTGATCCTCCCCTCCATGTGACCCTCTGTGCACTTGCTCGATCCGTACACACCTCGCCTGAAGATCGTCTGTCTGTTTCTCCCCTGTCTTCACCTCTAATTGTACTGTTAAAATTGCAGAATCGCTGTCAGGCCTATTTGCTAGATCCCATACTGTTAAATGTATTTTATGCACTTACTCTGCCTGTGCAGACTATTATCGTCTCAGATTTTCAAGGGCTCTGACCAACTGTTGTTTTTTCCCATGTTCCCACCCTCCTTGAGCGCTTTGAAACTCTTGCCTGTGTATAGGCGCAATAAAAATAAACAATACAATACAATAAAGGCAACAGGTTAGCGCGCTAGAGAGCGCGTGGCTGCCTCGCAGAGCTCTTTAACGATAGCGCCCTGACGACATTATACGCGCATGAGACAGGAGGGCAGTCAGATGCCTGTGCCCTGCCGACACATCCTGCTTCTCAGCTCCAGGAAGATGGCGTGTCAGGTCTCATACGTGCAGCGGAGGAGAGAGCCGAGGGGGGGCAGGAAGGAGCGGGGCTTTCATTGAATGCCCAGGAGTCTTGTGTTCATTATCCTTCATCATTAGCGTGGCTTTTTCTGACAACTCCCAGCTGTCACCCTGCGTGTGGCTTTCATTAGGCGTGTTGTTCTGGCAGAGCAGGGCTGGGGCGTGGTGTCGGTGTCTTTGAGGATGACCCCCACGTCTCGAGAATTCAGGTCGCATATAATGAGGGGCTCATCGTGTGCCAGGTCCAGACTGAGTGCTGCCTGTTCTAGTCTGCTTGAATGCATGGCCGCCTGCACTTAACTTACCAAAGCCTGTAAATAAGCTTCTCTTTACAGGCTAGTTGTGACATCCCTACTGACCTGTAATACGAAAATGACTTCACTACTTCCCTGTAATCATTTATTACGCTTTAGTTGTGATGTCACAAGGCCTGCTGCTTGAGCCAGCCCAGAGCAGAATTCCAAAAGTCACTGCACGACCACGATTTCAAGCTTTCACAAAATTCCTTCCTTATCAACTATCTTTCAGTGACACCTTGCAGCCATCAACTGATAATGCACTGTTTATCCTAGTATGTTTAGTTTCTGCACTGCTGGAGGTTAACACACACGAGCACGAATCTGTATGTTATTGCTCATTTTAAAGCAAAAACGAACATGCTTACATCATTTTCTGCACCACACGCGTGAATCCTGGATTCGAATCTCTGTTGCTCTGCATGGCTTCATTGTTTACATCTCAGCAACCGGAAGATCTCTTATATCATATTTAGCAAGAGGCAAGGTATTAAAGTGGGCGACAGTATATGGTCACGTACGGTTGCTAGTCTTTCCATCAAATTTTTTCCAATGAATTGTTTTTCATCTCATGTGGTTTAATACCACTTTCCATCGAAAACCTGTATAACAAATTATTTATTTATTTATTATTTTTAAATTGGGGGTCCCCCGCAAACCCCTATGGTCAAAATGTAACCATTTAACCCTTTAACCCTTTAGCCCGCCCGAATACACAGCCATACATTTTTGTGGGAAAAATATTAATTGAAAGGTTTTTTCCGATGGAAACATTTTTCAATGGAAAATCTTTCGATGGAAACTCTTTCGATGAAAACACTGTAACCCATCACGTACTATAAGGAGTAAAATATCCCCTACAGTACGCAAAAATGATATTGCGTGTCACCTCAGAGTTCCGTGTCCTTATTCGGGCACTCAATTTCAGGCGCATTCTAAGCATTCGCTGTGTAAGCGTTTCACCAGGATTCGTTAATTTTTCACTATTATGGGTTGTAAATCTAGAAACCTAGAAACCTGGTGTAAAACGTCACCCCAAAACGCGTGATACCCCACTTCCCAGTCCCCCGTCTGCTTCTCATTAGGCCCCACTGCACCCACGGCTGCCCCTTCACCCTCTCTTTATTGAATTAGTGAGGTGCGCCTCCTAGAGGAGTGCAGGGAAGGTGCACAATCATGCCAGTGTCCTTTTGGTTGAAAAGTGTGGCCCATTTTGCTCAAAGACCATTTTTGAGGGTGTTCACCCTACAGTGAAAGGATGATGGCATTTGACACTGCTGTGGGAACCCTCAGCAGAGAGGCAACAGATGGGATGGGCACAAGACGCCGCTCTGATTACTCCAACCACTTACATGCTTGAGGCCTTTTCTGCTCCTACACTATATATAAACTAACTGCAGCACATGGCATTTTAAACTTATACACTAAACTCACACCAGTCATAATTCACAGGAGGCAGAAGCTAAACGCTCATTACTTTGCAATGCATTCAAATTACTCAGTCACTCACTAATGGCGCTTTGAAACACATTATAAGTATGGTGGTAAGGCAACAACAGCGTCATGACCCGAACTCGGCATGACCCGGTAATTGCCCATTCACGGGTGCCGGTAAAATCACGGGTTTGGCGGCAGCCGTGCCTTTGTTACAGGCACGGCTATCACCAAACCCGTAATGAGGTCCAATTTCTTGCTGTATAAGCGCCTTGCAAATGCACAATCAAATAAAAATAAAATCAATCCTGGTGGAAGAACCTGTTTGCGCTAACGCTAAACAACCCGATGTTCATTGACTCCACCAAATCACAGTTTTTTTACCTGCTTTCCATGTTGCAACACAGTGGTTTTGCAAGCTCGGCTTTGCGTGCTATATTTATTAATGTAGGCGCTGTTGAAGGTTGAGATCAGTCCTGGAGGCTAAGGCTGGTGTACGAGGTTGCTATGGTAGCGGAGGGGTAGGGAAAACACTGGAATAGGATTTCTTTGGGGAGAAGGAGAAAAGGGTGTGACCCACTTAGGAGAGCCATAATGCTGGTTCTCCCACCTCCCCCCACCGTGGGATTAATATTGGCGCTATTGCGGGGGATTTGGTTCCTAGCTACCAGCATTGACTACATCTACCAGAATTCCCTGGGCCAAAATTGGCACTAATCAGCAACTCCTGAACAGACTGCCTCTCTGAAAATTGCAAGAGGCATGAAAGCGCTTGGAGGAGAAAAGCAACTGAACTGCAGAAGGTACACAAAGCTGGGAACTAGCGTGCACGCCTCACCCCCTCTTTTTTCTAAAGAGGGAGAAAAGGGAAATGCGAAAGGGTCATTCTTTTTTAAAATCCCGGCGTTTGCAGGCGGCAAACTGGATATTGCCATCAGTGGCTGTAATTCAGTGTGTAATATATTAGTGAATATGTAACCACTAGTACCGATGGCGAGGGTGCCAGTGCCCACCTTTCTTGGCATACATACACATGACATTTGCTGCCACCGACTACCTGCAAGGAGTTTATCCCAGAGTTGGTTGGAGGCAGGAGATTACATTCAGTGGGCCTCATTACGACCCTGGCGGAAAGGGGTTTACGCCGGCGTAACCCATGGCGTACCTCTCCGCCCGACTACGAGATCCCGTAGCGCCATGGTGATTTTTACGCCTGCTTTTTGCAGGCGGAAAAATCCATGGCGCTACGGGACTTGTCGTTAATTACGCCACCGTAAATTACAGTGGCGTAATTAACGCCTTCCCCACTCCCATTATACCCTATGGGGCAAAAATGGGAATGGGGAAGGGTAAATGGGGATTGGGGACTTACCGCCCCGCCAAGGTCGGAATGGGGCGGTAAGTCCGCCAACCCCCATGGCGGAGTTGGCAGCTCTGCGCCATGGACCATGGTGCAAATTGCACCATGGTTCTCCGCCAGGGTCGTAATGAGGCCCAGTGTCTGTAACTGAGTGTGCAATGCACAAGCAAACTTGTACCATGCAGTGGTCGAAGTGTACGAAAATAAGTAGTGGAACTATGTTCCCTGCTGGCCTGCAACCACTCCCCACAAACCCCATCACAACGTCCCCTCCCAGACACAATACACACCACCAAACAGTTGCACCTGCTGTTTAAGGGAATGTTCAGTGCAGTGCACTGAAAGTGCACCACTTCCTACACTTTTAATTTAAAACGAAACCATTCCGGAACGGTTTCTTTTTAAAATAAAAGTATAGGAGCTGTAAAAGGTAATTTAAAAAAGTAGAGGAGCACCGCTCCCGACCGCTCCCGCTCACTTCGACCACTGGTACCATGAGAGGAAAGAGTTCAGAGGTTTTTTTTTAGTAGTTATTCAGCAGTGGCTCTAAATTACACAAGACCTTGTGAATCACCTGAATTACATTTAGTTTGACTCATGTGCTCAGAGATAGGCAGTTCACCCAAGCATAGTGCCTCGATATAACTTCGATCCTAGATTCCCAACAAGCGCTATAGAAAATAGAATACATTTATTTTATTTGCATTTTTAAAACTCTCACGCAGCCCGGGGGCATCAAGGTGCTGTTACCGAATGTGTTTTTATTGTTGTCTTAGTTGCATATTTATAACCCACTTAAGTACCCAGAGGTTTCTAAGTGTGGACCCGGGGATCGGACCTGTGTTGCTTCTCGTCGTCGTGCTTCCAAGGCGAGCACGTTGCCACTGAGCTATCCTCCGGGGACATGGGAGGTTAAGTGTCCAGCAACCTTATAAAAAAACTGTAAATCTTAATCGCTGCAGAATTTGTTGGCAATAAGAAAACATACTTTTAACCTGTGGTTTATTAACTCAGTGCTGGGCAGTAGAAAGGTCACCCTTCAGGTTCCCTTTATTTGTGGGGGCTAAGACATGCTCTCTGTTCTGAAGTGCAGATGTGTAACTTGAAACCTTTTCTGGTAACCTGCAGGTGTTCTGCGATCCAGCTGTCACTGGACACAGAATGCCCCAAAGATTCACAGGGCTGATGGAATATTTCATGTCTATCATATTGTTGAATGAGCCCCCCACCACTCCCTGGTTCATCTCTTAAAAGGGGGGCACTCAGCTTTTCGAAAAACAATGACAACGCAAATTTCCCTTTCTGTAATGGCTTGGCAGGCGAAGAACGATGGTCTGCAGGGTGGCCCAGAGCAATGTGAGAGGTTTAAGATTCATTCTAAACCTTCCAGCCATCAGCTCTTTGCTTTTGCTTCGTCACCCCGAGTGGGACGGGTATGCCCAGATGTGGCTCCCGTGCCTGCTGGGCCTAGAGACCCAAACTACTCCTCACTGATGAGGCCCAACAAGGCTGAAACATGTCTGCGGTTACTTGTGGTCTCGTGCACCCTTTTGGGGTGGGACCAAGTCTGATTTGCATATGGTCTTTCCCCTTCTGTAATGGCTTGGCAGGTGAAGAACGATGGTCTGGAGGGTTGCCCAGAGCAATGCCAAAGGTTAAGATTAATTCCAAACCTTCCAGCCATCACCTCTTTTGTTTTGCTATCAGCAGGATGGGGTTTTCAAGCTGTAGCAATATCATCTTTCCTAACAACAAGCTGCATGCATGACCTAGCACATGTGAATGACCAGACAGAGAGATTCCAGAGCTCTAACAACGAGCTGCATGACCCAGCACATGTGAATGACCAGACAGAGAGATTCCAGAGCTCTAACAACAAGCTGCAGGACCCAGCACATGTGAATGACCAGACAGAGAGATTCCAGAGCTCTAAAAACAAGCTGCATGACCCAGCACATGTGAATGACCAGACAGAGATTCCAGAGCTCCAACAACAAGCTGCAGGGCCCAGCACATGTGAATGCCCAGACAGATTCCAGAGCTCTAACAACAAGCTGCATGACCCAGCACATGTGAATGACCAGACAGAGAGATTCCAGAGCTCTAACAACAAGCTGCATGACCCAGCACATGTGAATGACCAGACAGAGAGATTCCAGAGCTCTAACAACAAGCTGCATGACCCAGCACATGTGAATGACCGGACAGATTCCAGAGCTCTAAAAACAAGCTGCATGACCCAGCACATGTGAATGACCAGACAGAGAGATTCCAGAGCTCTAACAACAAGCTGCATGACCCAGCACATGTGAATGACCGGGCAGATTCCAGAGCTCTAAAAACAAGCTGCATGACCCAGCACATGTGAATGACCAGACAGAGAGATTCCAGAGCTCTATCAACAAGCTGCATGACCCAGTACATGTGAATGACCGGACAGATTCCAGAGCTCTAAAAACAAGCTGCATGACCCAGCACATGTGAATGACCAGACATAGAGATTCCAGAGCTCTAACAACAAGCTGCATGACCCAGCACATGTGAATGAACGGACAGATTCCAGAGCTCTAAAAACAAGCTGCATGACCCAGCACATGTGAATGACCAGACAGAGATCCCAGAGCTCTAACAACAAGCCGCATGACCCAGCACATGTGAATGACCGGACAGATTCCAGAGCTCTTGGGTTGTCTCGTGTTAGGTGGAGATTCTCGGCCTGTCCCAGCTTTTAAGGTCCCATCTCTTTGCATTCTTCTTCCTGTTGTGCTACATTTACAGTAGGGATATATCATCCTTGGCAAAGCCAGGAGGGTGGCAGTGGGGGCGGTGCCCCCCCATCTCCTCTAGTGCCCAGAGCACCGTCATAGCCAGTTGCCAGTGCCCTAATAGCCGCCACCAAAAGCTGCCTCTGCTACTGTACACCATGGGCCTTAAAACTGCGCACCAGGCTGTGCAAAGGCGCACACCCACAGATTGCCCCTGTTTATTGATCTGGGTTGATATTCTTTAAAAAAAAAAAAAAGAGATGTAGAGATGCGGAAGGGGGCTGTGTGAGATGTGCATGCTACTGTGAAATGTTTATTTTCTGCAGCACATCATGGTGGGCGGGGTGTTCCCATCTTTTATATATAAGCCACAGAAACATATACTTGAGCAGAAAAGTGGGCCTTGTCACCGGGGGGAGTATGAAGCCCCTTTTTATTCTGCGGGTACATGCAGGGAATCAGAGGCGGGGCGCGCCACCCACGCGCTGTCGCGAATCGCGCAACACGTCATTTGCAGCGGCACGGCGTCTTCGCCAGAAAGCGCATAGCCTGTCCCTGGCAAAGGCAGCCCAATGTTCTTCTTCTGAAACACAATGTCAGGACACACAAAACAAAGGCATATCCACACCGCCCTACGGAGAGATCCGCGCGGAACATTTTCTCCCACGAATTATCCAGTCATAACTGTTTTGGCATTGTGTGAAACACAGAGGCCTTTGGCTGTCACGCGCAGTCCCTTTGAAGCTTTCGATTCACACCGCGTTTTCCAGGGGGGTGTTGCCATTATGAAACACTTCTGTGATTTAGGACTATCTAGTGCGTAACACGATAAGACTACAGGCAGCGTGACTGCTCCTTGTGTTGGGAGGGAGAAGGAGTGTGCAATATGAGCAGTGTAAGAACCTTTTGTGACTGCAATGTGCCAGAGTGGTCGGAGGTTTCAATCATTTCCATTGTAATTCAGTATGAAAATATACACCCTTATCACTCAAAGGATTATGGCCCAGTGCCCCCATTCTGAGTTTGTTCATAAACCAAACCATCGGTGTGTGTCTAGTTTGTGCATCAGAGTGCTCAGGGCCTTAAGTGGGCTGGGGCTAGCCTGGGCTCAGTCTAAGGAGTGTCCAAAACGTTCCCAGCTCTAGTACTTGAAAAGGCGATGAGTAGCAATATACCTCTTCTCCAGTAGATGGCGCAATCATCCACATTTGGAGGGGAATACCTGTTTCAGACCTATGGAGTTGGAAAGGGAAGTATGATATTGAGGAGGGGTCTGCAACCTGCTGCTCACCAGCTGTTTTGAACTACAACTACTAAGATCCCTTATCATTGGCAGTGTCGGTGAACGCTGATGGGATTTGTGGTCTAAAATATCTAGAGAGCCAAAGGTTGCAGACCCTCAATATAGAGAATACATTGTTGACATTTTTCCAACGTAGTATTTTCTGGAAGTCCTGTCATTACAATGATTTAATATTATTAATTAATACATAAGAATCATGTATTTCCTTCAGAAGAAATTAGGGATTGCACCCTGCATTGACCTATTTTAATTTGATATGCATGTTTGAATACTTTTTACTTTAGTTGACTGCTGATGTATTTATTTATTTATTTTTACATTTATATTGCACATTAAACTCGGACGTATCCAGGCGCTATTTACTTCCAAGGTTGTGTGACATCAGAGTTCAAGACTTGATATTCAAAGTTGCATGACAAAAGACTTAGAAGAACTTTAAAAAGAACCATGTTTTCAGCTGTTTCTGGAATGTACAGTATGATTGTCCGATAGAACAGGACTGGATGTAACTGCACAACGAGAAGGTGTCTTCCAATAAACAATGGCAGATTCAACGAGACACAGGGGCCACCAGAGACCTGCAATTCCTTTAATCCAATACAGATTAGGAATAGGGCAACTCAACACCGATGACACTGCCGAGCAGAGAAGGACAAACCCAAGCCTGGTAATCAGCACAAACTCAGAGAATCTCTCTCGGAGAACCAATGCTCCGAACCTCTAGAATAGATACAGTCAGCTCAGCGTCCTGTGGAAGTTAATCTAAAATAGGGCTTTCCCACCAATCCGCATGGACACTCACACATGCTGGTATGCTCACTCTCTCATGAACACCAACAAACAATAGAATGTAGCTATACCCCACAAACAAATCAGCCTAGCCGCACACATAATCTCTTACACAATCTCCACCACCGCCAGAATGCAAACTCTGAGGTCAACGGCTTTACTGTACACATTCTACGGACCCACCATGCCTAGCATTAGAATGCAGCTACATACCACGTAAACCGCACTGGCTGCACACATACGAAGTGCACCCAAGCATTATTTACTACTCTGCTATCTCTCTATTGACCTGGACTACGTGCGGTCCCCGAGGGCGTTCAACCCACAGCACTTTCAGATCATTCTAATAGTATATTCTGAGATGTTCTTCATCGATAAACCCGCTCCCTCCTTTCCTGTATCTCTCTGGCCGGGCTCTCTTGGCCCTCCTCCTGCTCCTACCTGCAAGGCTAAAAACCTCAGGGTCATCTTCGACTCCACACTCTGCCTCTCTCCTCATACCTCCGACGTCTCTAAGAAGGCACACTACCAGCTGCACCGCCTCAGAGGTATTCTACCTTTCCTCCCCTTTCCCCAGAAGTTCACTGTCTCCAGAGCTCTGGTTCTCTCTAGGTTGGACTACTGCAACAGCCTCTTTCTAAACCTGTCTGCCTCTACTCTCCGCCCTCTGAACTCATCCAGAACAGGACTGCAAGGCTTGTCCTTGGCCTCAAGCCCAGGGATCATATCTCTCCAGGACTGAAATCTCTGCACTGGATCCAGTGTCTGCGAGGATCAAGTTAAAAAAAAGAACCTCTGCATTGTCCACAAGGCCTTCTGGGGCTTGGGACCTCAATACCTTCAACTCTCTCTTCATAAATATCTTCCTTCTCGAGTTCTTCGCTCATCCGCCTCCAACTCCCTCAGGGTCAGTCGCTTCTCCAAGCAACGAGTTGGTGGTAGATCTCTTTCTTCGGCTGGGGTCTCCCTCTGGAACAGCCTCCCTGCCTCCCTGAAACTTGAGGAGAACCATCTCTGGTTCCGGAAGCACCTCAAAACCTTTCTCTTTGCTTCTGATTTTTCTCCTCCTCTCACCTGCTGACCTCCTGGCCGAAACTGAATCTGCACTGGTTACCTGGCCACCATCTGCTCTCGGCCCCAGGTCCCCTCCCCCTCCAGTCACTCCCACCTGCACTGCCTGCCTGGCACCCCTGCACTTGGGGACTGTTCTTTGTATCCCTACAGTCCCACTACCAGCACTCGACACCTTATGTCTGCACTTACCTTTGCACTTGCCACCTGCTGGCCGTTACATTTATTTATTGTTATTATTCTATGCACATGTACTGCACTGTCCCTCCCACTTTCCCCGGCGCACTTTCTCCTTTCCCCCTTCCCATGCACTTCCGCGATCTGAATGACACCTGGCCTAGTAGGATTGCTGTCTGTCCTCCCTTCATTCCCCCCCTTGCCTCGTCGCACCTTGAAACACTTGTGTATAGGCGCGTTATAAATGTCATATCATATATCATATAAGGCGCTATACAAGTGCACAATAACACAACTTAATAGTAAGCCTTTGTCACAGCGCCTTAAGGCCCTAAAAGAGCCCTCTTTTCACAGAAGGCCAGTGAGGGGATGGATGGTTCGTCCCAGATTTTCTTGTCATTTCAGATCCTCGCCTTTCTAATGACTCAGCAGTTTTGGAAACGTTTGGATTCTTTTGCCAGTGGGCATGTGTGCACAGGTTAGAATAAGCCAGATGTGACAGGATCAGTGTGATGGGCTCATCTGCTATGTGATTGGGTATCTGGAGTGGGGTGGTCGTCTGCACAATCAGGTGGAAGTTCCCCCCATTGACCTTAGGCGTGAGAAAGAGGCAGAGTGAACTGAACACCCGTGCTTTTGACTTTCTGTTGCACGGTGGGGGATATCACCATGGAGAGGTGTCCATGTGAAAGGAGTGGTGTAGCTGTTTATGTCGCATTAAAAATAACCCCATTTTACATTTGTTTATGTTTGGGCACGTCTCTGCTGTCTGCATTTGCATATGATTAAGGCAATTTGACATGTTGGTCCGACACGGAAATGTATCCCCTCCATCTAGACCAGATGTCTGCAACGTTTGGCTCTCCGGATGTGTTGGACTACAACTCCCATCAGCCCAACCAGCATAGTCAATGATGAGTGATCATGGGAGTTGTAGTCTACTAAAAATGTGTCCACAGGTTGCGGACCCCTAATTTAGATGATGCCTGTGTACGTTTGGTGTTGCAGGTGGTGTGTTCAAGGATCAAGGCCAAGAGACACTTCTATATGATTTCAAAAAAGGGTGAAAGTTAAGAACTCTGTTGGTGTGCCATGGTTTTGAGGAATGGCTAGATCTAAAATTTGGTGGGCTTTGATACTTTCATCCAGCCACGGAAGAGGTGAAGTTGGTTCTTGTGGCCTACTGTGTCATACGGTGCAGAGAGGCCAAAGAGGATCAGATACTCAGTAAAGTGAGCCTCTTCCTCAACTGCGAGAATGGTCCCTTTATGGTCCCCAGGGTCATGGAATAGTTTGCGGGTTTCCGCATGTTCCTGCAGATAGCTTGTGATCTTGTTTTCCACGATTTTGCTGCAAAACAGTTAATTAGAGATTAAGTGATTGTTTCAGTTGTGTTTGGGTCTGTTGTGGGTTTCTTCAGGACAACAGAATATTGACCATGACAGCTTGTGTTCTTTCCTAACACTTTGTGACAGATACCTCCAGCTTGTAAGCACTGTAATAACATCTTATTACTGGTCATTCCATGATACGTGAGGTCTAAGTTGGCGCTGCCGCAGGGTTTGAGCTTGTGGAGAACAGGCTTCTCAGATGTCAGAGCCCAGCGCTTTACTCATGAGCTGTCCACCTGCGTGCGTTTCAGCTGGTCAGGATTTGTGGTGTGCAGGAAGAAGCTTAGCGATGACTACTCTGAGCGTGGTGAGGTATTGATTATCCATCCTGCAGCCCAGGGTCTACTGACTGACTGGCTGATTTGATCCTCTTCACCTGGTCCTGAACTTGTGATAGGGTCTTACGTTTCAATGAAACCGCTCATTAGTTTAGCGGATGGGGGTAGGGAAGTGGACGCTTTGACACAGTTCCCTACAGTGTGTAGAACGTTTACCAATTTTGACTGGCAGAAGATTGGGGGATATTTTGTGATTCATTGAGTGCTGCAGAGCATGTTTATGGGGTATTCAGGGAGATACTTCCTGCGACAGAGTTACAATCCCATGAACAATCTTGATCTAAGCACTTTGTCGCATTACGAGTGTCAAAGGAGTGTTCCCCATACTCCAAAAAAGCTATGAAATGAGGACACTTTTGTAAGATGTGCCACATGCTCATTTATTGCTATGAATTTATGCCCCGTGGTGAACACGTGTTTCGGCCTTGCAGGCCTTTTTCAAAACCGGACATATCCTAGTTAGTCATTAACAATGCACCATCTTTTTACATTTACATATGGAAGACAGAGAGAAAGGGGTTGGAGTAGGGTAGGAGTAGAAGGTAAGAGAAAATCGAATGTCAGAAAAACAAACAAAAAAGTTTGTAGGAATACAAAAAAATTCCCAAAGTCATATTGTAGAGATTACATCATAACATCGTGCCCAATGTATTACTATTAATATAAGTAAAGCAACTATATTATAAATAACATTGTTATCCTAGTGTGGTCCTAAGATATAACCCACCATCCTAGATTAAGCAAAAAAGAGCTTACATCTTCACGTCAGTGACCAAAATTGCCTAAATATCACTGTAACTTCTCTCCATTCATTGAGTTCCTTGAACTCAAAAAGACTACTTGTGCTCATTCTAGCTTATTCATAAATAACCTGTTATCACCCGCATGGTGTATTAGAACAGCTTGCTCTCGTCCTATCTGAGCATATCAATTCTTATGTTCCACTATGTGGTGCACTTCTCACCCACCATATTTGATTTGCATTACTCACCACAAATACTTATGTCGCGGGTTAGTCCCTCGTTATTCTGTTGGAATAAACATTGGGTATTAAATTGCACTTGATAAACTGAAACCATATGAAGGTCCATATAGTTCTGCAGAAAAAGTTAGATAATAAAAGCCAAAGAATCCCTCGATAAAATCATAATCAACCTTGGTAACCTTGAGTTAATGATCCAGCTGTGGTCTATATGTATAGGATTCTTATCTGTTTCAAATTCACCTCACCCTCATGAACTACCTCGTCTGTGTCGTAAATAAGTTTCTCCATCCCATATAGCTTGTAAGCAGTTTTACGGTCTGTTTAAAACCCACATCCGCTCAGAGCCTCCATATGAATGCCGCTGAGTGTTGTTGTTACAATGGTCCCAGTATAAAAGTACAAAATACTGTGTTTAAATCCCAATCGTCCCAGTATTAAAGTACGAAAAATCGATACTCCCCATTGCCCTATTCGAAAATCAAAAGCTTTGCTTGATACTCCTGGAGCGCTCCCCCAGAGACTGGTGTTCCCATTCCCTCAAAATCACAGAGCTTAGATGCCCTCGTGGCCGCGATCCCTGTAGGAATCGCGGCCGCCATTTTGAATGCACTATTTACGTTGCAGCAAGCTTTAGGCCCTGCCCCCTGCTCAAACGTACCAATACCCGCAGGGATGCTAAACACTGCCGTCAAATTTGATTGCTTGTTTCTTTCTATAAGTCAGTCTACTACTTAAATGGACATTCTAGAGTGCTTGTTTGCGTGCTCATTAATAAAACGTCTCTATGACTTAAACAATACAATTGATGCACTTTTACATTCCGGACACTGTAATTGAGCTCATTACTTACAATTATTGTTCCACTCTGGGTCCCATTGGGAATCATCAACCAGATCCTCTGATTCTCATTTCCTTGGAGCTAGGAATGTTTCTGTGCTGCCATTACAGCTTAATCCATCATCAACATAGAACATGTACCAACTTATGCCCCAATTTACCAATCTTTGAAAGACAAATTTGCAAAAATAGCATATTTCATGTTGTACAGGATTTGAGTTACTGCATTCTCAGTTACTTCCCCTTCACATAATGATGCCTAACTCTGTAAAGCATATATATTATCAAGAACATTTATAAATATACGAAATTAAGTATATCCTTTGGGTCACACAATAGACCTCCTTCCAAAGATTTCATGCATAGAAATGCACTCAGTTCATGGTCAAAGTTCAAGCCTATCTTGGTCGCGCGAATGTGGCAAATTCTTCTCATCTCCATTTGCCACAGGAGTCATTCTCTGTTGCCCCCTCTTTTACTCAGTGTTATTTTTTTCAAGCCTGCAAACTTATTGTCATTTTTATGCCAATTAGTGATTCTTCTGCATGTTCCAGGGAAAACATTTGCAATGGTTCTTGGAGTTTAAAACATGCGCACAGTTTAACATTTTAAAAATACTATTAGAAGAAAATATCTTCCCCTGGCTTTTTGTGTGTGTTCATTTTATGAAAGGCAAATGTCGTTCGTCCTGTAAAATGTGTATGGTTATGCAAAGCCAATTGAATGAAATTTGCATATTCCACCTTGGTATTCTAATTTCGGGGACGTCACATTCCATTGGGATGTTGAGGCGTTCCCCCACCTTTTTTATTAGGACTTGACACCTGCTTACTACTTTGTTGAACCTGCTACTGTGACCTTGCATCATGTTCGACCTTCTTATGTGCTGGTTTTGCACCAGAGATGTTCTTTGTAGTTGCACACATTTCTGATTGGTGCATCAAGAACTGCACAATTTATTGCAGGGTTGAGCTGTACATTTGACAAGGCTCTTACATCTCACGTTAGGTTGTCCACAAGGTAGTCTGCTGCTTTTTGATTAAGAAGGGGGCAAGCGGGTTGAGTTGGAGTAAGTGTTGAAGACGCTCTGGGATCCCTTCCTTGTGGGCCTGGAGAAGATTGGGTTGGATTTGTAAAACTTTAGAGATGCTGTCAAGGGTTTTGACCCATGTTGAATCAATAGACTGGGTAGATGTGGGGATGAGCTGTCGCCGCCCATTATTCTATCCCAGAACAAACTAAATCAATAGACTGGGTGGATGTGGGGATGAGCTGTCGCCGCCCATCATTCTATCCCAGAACAAACTAAATCAATAGATTGGGTGGATGTGGGGATGAGCTATCGCCGCCCACATTCACGCCAGAATAGGAGAACTGTGCAGTTGGCACGAGACCACTCCAAAGATACAACCTTCTTGTGGGGGGTTCCACATCACCACTCTACTGTAAGGATGCCATCAAAACAATGTTAAGCAAGGGTCCTATACTATCAAGCAAAAGACCACTCTATTGAAATGCAGTAAATCAAGACAACTTAAAAATGAATGCAGTACTGACAAATTCCCCAAGGTGGCGCTAGCGGTCTAAACTCTGACAGGGAAACTGTATTTAGGAGTTGCAAGAGGGGCAGGGACTTCAAAGCTTGTTAGTTAATTGAAAATCTAGCCACCTGCTGTTCCCAGAGGCCAAGAGGCTGGGAAACCTTAACACCCCAGAGATTCCCACACTAGGAGGCAGGATATCACATGACCCTGTTGATTGATTGAGGAGAGACTTCCAGGCAGCCTGCTGGAGCCCACACAAAAGGCTCTGTCTGTTGAATGGGGTATGTTAATTTTGAGTGTTTCCTGTCAACAGCCCTCTGCCAGCAAGGAGAGACATGTGATCACTGACACACCCAGACTTCTGGAGGCAGACCCAAACACTTGGGGGGTTGAATTGCAACAAATATATATTTTATAGAAACAGTGATAATTTATTGTAACCAAATGACAGGAATGTACAACTTTGAGAGTCTTAGTTTGAAAAATGCCCTCACGATTTGAGTCCAAACTCCAATTTGTACCATGTTCTGGGGCAAAACCCTGCTAATTATGATTACTGTAGACAATGTGTTTAAGCTAGATACATGGGAAGTTACTGGGATATATGTGGAAGGGAAAAACCAATGTTGCAAAACCCACTAAAATCGAAAATAAGTTGCCATTTTTGAATGCAAGCTCCTAGAAACACCAGAGTCGGGACAGGGGCTAATTTAGTAATATATGATGTGTGTATGTGATGTCAAACAACTGTGTACCTGGGAAATATGTATTTGGATCAGGAATAGATTTGTGTGCACATTGACCAGGGGAGTGTCATTTCTGCAGGTCATAAAAATGACATCACTCTGACACACTATCCCTTCCCAAATCAGGGACCAAATAATCTATTGACCTATCAAATCAAGAGAGGGGCAGGCTTAGGGATGCTAGCCTCTCCACCCACTTTTTAAAACACATAAAAAGAGACTGCTGGGACAGGTAGGGACATTCAATTCCATTTGCTGCGGAGCATGCTGACCGACGACTTCACATCCAGAGATCCAGACTTCAAATCCATCAATCTCCAGAGCCTGTAGCAGAAATTAACTCCAGAATTTGTAGCAGAGAGGCTTGAATCCACCAGCTGAATCCTCTTCAGCAGGCCTCAAAACCAACCAAACTATTCAACAGCCGGGCAAGCTGGTTGAATTTTTTGCCAAGAATTTTTGCAAGAACCTGTAGCAGTATCCAGAAAGCAGTGCTGTATCCGGAACCCGAGAGAACCACAAACCAGACCGTTGTGAGCAGAACCGGTGCTTGACAGACCCAGAGAGCAGAGCTGACCCAGATAGCAGGGACTTCAGAACCAACCGCCGGAAGTCCCGTCCAACCTGACCAGACCGTGACGAGGCCTATTTCAAATTGATATTGTGAGTACCTAGCAGAACTGTGCAGAACCAATCTCTTAGTTAAAATAATCTAATCCAAACTATTTTAACCTAAGTAGAACAGCCTCCTAGAAATCGTGTCATCTGTCATTTTTAAAGCTGCACAACTGTCACCTGTCAATTCTGCAGCTGCAAGCTGTCACCTGTCATTTTGAGTTTTACTTTAAATCCGAAAATCTACCTTTATTAAATCGTCCGTATATCTTGAATCGTTTGGGCTAGGAACGAAATTTAACTCATCTGAAAGCTTAGAATCTAGGCTTTCCAACGAACCTAGAACCGAATTCCTACTCCCTATACCTTTTCCGTAATCGCGAGACACGCACTCGCGAAAATTTACCGCGATTTGCGATTTGGCCCGATTTCTTCATCTGTAGAAATCAGCAGCTTTTTGCTTCTCTTTGCTAAAATTCGTTTGCAATCTGCTAATCATTCATAGAGTATTGTTAAAGTGAGCCTGAACTAATATAAAGTAGCCATCACCTACCCTGAACCTCTACAGGGAATTAAAAGCAATTTTAGCACCTTTTCACTTCCTTGCAAACCACATTAAAGTAATTTGCCTGTGTTTAAAACTCATCCCTGTTTTCTCTAAGCTTGCTGGGGGAACTGGAACTGTGTATTGCATTATAAAGTGTGATTTGTTGGGATTCTTGAAGACTGTGTGCTCCCCTTCCATTTATTGTATTGCATAGGGGGGGAGTGAATTGTCAAAAGAAAAAGTGATCATATTACCTTTTGCTAAAATCATAACAAGTTATTTCTGTACTGTATTTTATTCCACCTTGCATTTCCTTGAAACCATCAAGCATTTTCAGCTACCTCATCCTCTACACTACTCCTAAGTAACCAAATCAGTGTACCCCTGTAACATTATCCATTGTTGATCACGGTCGTATTCTGAAGTGTGATATCAGTTATCAATTTATTTATAAAGTGTGATAGATATATATTGTTGAATTGTCCAAATAAACCTTTTAAATTTGCAAAACAAACCTACTTCTTGGCTCAGTGTGGTCAGGGGGATTCTAAGAGGGGGGTGTTATACAAGGGTTGTCATCCAGAGTACTGACTGGATATAAAAATACCAGACTAGGCATTGACTTAGCTGTAGTGTTGATTGAATATCGCTTACAGTGCGGCAGACATATCATGTTGGTTACTTGGAAGGAGATCAGGCGAGGATCTCGCCAGATCTGGAATTTAATTTATAGTGCATTAGTGTGATATGTGTGAAAAGGGGGCATGATGTGTAGTTGGTATGGTGAGTAACTGTTGGGAGGAGTTGTTTGAATGCAATTACGTTAAGATCGGGAACCAGATATGTGGCTGACTTGTCAACTGTATAGTGAAACCAAATATTGAAAGTCTCATTACAGTTAGGGTGACCATATTTTGAAAATTAAAAACAGAGACAGGCCATCGACATAGAAGTCGGACTACAGTTTCAGCAGCCATAAACACAAAAGAAGGACTGAAAAAAGAAACAGGTCTTTAATGAAACTGTAGCCCAACTTCTATGTCTGTGGCCTGTCTCTGCGCAAGTTGGAGGCACAGAACTCTGAATAGAGAAGAGAGGACATGGAGGAAGGGGGAAAGTATGGGGCATGGGGGGAAAAGTGAAGGCGAGAGTGGTTGTCGGCCTGATTTCAGGATTTCTCCATCGGGTTTGGCCAAAAACCAGGACGGTATCCAAAAATCTCAGGATCCCCGGACTGAGGCGCCAATACCGTGACCGTCCTGGTATTTGTACCATGACGTCTAGTCATCATACCCTCAGTGGGAATTCCTTGAACAATTGTCAGTATATTTTGGCAGTGGATATGTATTTCGGAAGGTGTAGGTTCTAGGACTTTGTCATGTCACAGCCCTGTAGATCGACAAGTCAGTGTTAAGTGTGCAGAATGTTTCCAAGCACTTGTAAGGCGCGCTTGCCAAGCATGCCTGGTATCCCACTCGACATTCTCCCTCCAGAGTAGACCCAGGCCACCGCACTCCCTCGTACGGTCTGCCTGTGCTTGCAAACAATCTCAGATCCTGAGGGCCGCAATCTTTCCAAAGCACTGACAACGCTGTGGCAGAGCCTGTATTTCTCCCTCCTCTTAAAGATTGTGAAACATAAGAGTTTGCCCGCAGGCTGAAAAACTGTCGATCAAGGCTTTTATTAGAGAATATGCGGCCGCAGTGGGTGGCCTTGGGGAGGGTGGCGCGCTAACGGGTTCTCTGGGCGGTCTGATGGCTGTCCTCCAGAGATGGAGCTAGGTTCTCAGGCGAAGTCTCGGCTGTGCTGGATGACTGCCAAGCTTTATTTATTTATATATACATGTATAAAGCGCACTAAGCCATAGGGCATCAGGATGTATACTAATTGACCTTTTCACAATTGACCTCGGGAGAATTTAAAAGGTCAATTAGGACATATATGCAGGGGGAAGCCCCCCGCAAACCCTCACCCAATCCAAAAAAACCTGCAACTCCCCGCCCAATCCCCTTATATTATTTATACTCCAAAGCCAACCCAATACATATATAAAATCACGACAATAATATTAAGGTCAATTGTGCAGAAGGTCAATTAGAACCACTATAATTAGGTCAATTTGGACAAAAGGTCAATTGTAAAAGGTCCATTTAGGTAATACGGGCCATCAAGGTGCTGTTACAGTTAGGGTTACATAGGCATTGTTGAGGACTAGAGAGAAACATAGAGAGCAGCTCAGGTGCTACGGTTTTAAGTGGGTGTTCTCTGTGCATTGCTGTGGGGGTAGGTGTGGTTATGGGGGGCCTATGCAAAGGATGCGATTAGCTCCATTGGCTGAGTTAGTGGCATTCCCCTTCAGGGATGAATGTCTTTCTTCAGTTTCTACGGTCGAGCATTGGTATTTGTAGGGAGCTGCAGAAGTGCGGTTCAGTGTTGTGGCCTCTGTGCTTTGTGTCCCACGGTCTGACTGATTTTCATTCCCAGTGATGGTAGCCTTGGGCAGTTTTATTTAAGCTTTTGATTGTCTTTCATTTACTCTTCACAGCCAACAGATGCTCAAACGTTTGAGAGAAGACCGGCTTCCATACTTGGTTTCTAAAATGAAGAGTTCCTCATTGGAACATTCTGGTGAGTCTGCATGGCGCTCCAGCCTCCTTTCCACAACCAGATCATTACTGCTCCTTTGCCTCATCTGCCAACTCGCAAATGCTTGTTTTGTTGTACACAGGATGCAATTTATTTAATCGAGATGGAGCGAGAGAGAGAGAGATATTGACAGGGGCCGTGTGAGCTAGTGAAATTGCCCCAGTATGCAAGAGGCCAGTGGTGGGAGTGAAGGGTTGCAGGTTTTTTTGCCTACTCCTCTTTCCTCTTTCCCCCACCTAAGCGATTGCCCTCTAAGCTCACCTACCGCCTTACACTACACACACAAACCCCCACAGGCGGCCGCCCCATGCATAGCAATTAACACCTCAACTCTAACAGAACCATGAATAAGCTCTCCTCTTTAACCCTATCACACACTGCCACATCCGAGGCTAAACCAGACTCAAAGCACTGTAGTCTATCAGCTCTTCTCTATGGTAAACATGCTCCCACTTTCTCAGTTAAACACATAGAAAATAGACAGGCACACAGGATATGTGTACATTTAAGATGGACCCATCAACAACACACGTGTCGCATATGCGTGTCCCGCTTTCCCACTAATGACCGTCGCTCAATTTTCTGTAAAGAGCTGCCTGCAGCGAGACCACCAATAGTGGCGGAAGGGCTCCATGCAAGACCACTTACATTTCATTCCACTGGGAGTCCTCGGTGTATGCATGACGCTATGACTTCGGTCTCTGCATGACCTCCCTGATTGGCTGTCTCTCTTTTGTGGAACAGGTTTATTTTCTGGTTTCACGTCCTGGTGTTTCAGGTTATCTTTCATGACGGCGTTTGAATTGATATGATATGATAGTTTATTTATAACGTGCTTAATACCCAGTGGTTTCTAAGCATGGACCCGGGGGTCGAACCTGTGTTGCTCCGTGTCGTCTTGTTTCCAAAGCAAGCACGATGCCCCAGAGGTTTCTAAGCATGGACCCGGGGGTCGAACCTGTGTTGCTCCGTATCGTCTTGTTTCCAAAGCAAGCACGTTGCCTCTGAGCTATCCTCCCGAGACAATTCCTTTGTTGCACTAATTGAAGTGGTGGAGTGAGCAGTTCAAGACCTGGTACTGATGTACATATGGTGACACTTCACTCTTTCCTACACACATGAGGGCAAGGCAGCTCAGTGCCCTCTCGCACAAAGCCTCAGTTAAGGTCTGTGCAACTCAAGTGCAACCCCCTTTTCTGCTGCAATGGATACATCTTGTATCATACTGCAGGCGCCATCTTAAATATCAGAAGCTGTAAACATTAGCACCAATTAGACACTTATGGCAGATTGCCCTCAGCTGTGCTTGGTGCAGTGTTCTTCTTTTGGGTGATGGGTGTAGGAGCTTTGTATTCATCACACAATTTCTCAGTTTAATGAGGAAGAGGAGGGAGCCCAAGCTTTGCTCCAGTTGGACAAATAGCGTATTCCTGTACCTCTCTCTCCTCTCAATATGTGATCTGGGTCAATCACCTGTCAACAAGAGGACTCTGGAGAGCATGCACTGCACTCTTCCCTTTAGTCTTATGCTATGAACATCGCTTTGCTGTATTCATAAGCATCATCATTGCAAACTGTATTTCGGCAAAAATGCCATAAAAGAAATGTGCAAACACAGAAAATATCACATTGGGAGATGCATAAAATAAAGTGAAGTAAAGGTTTATACGGTGTACAACTATCAAACACAATTCATATCAATCATTAAAAACACATCATTTACTATAAAATAAAGAATTATTACATTTAACAACTTTGTTATCTGTTTCAAATAGCAAATCTCCATCTGTGAAACAATATTCATAAACATTTCTCCTCCGCTCCATACTCCTGCTAAATAAGTTCAAACTGTAAAGATGGCGTCTGTTGTACTTGCACTTTAGCAAAGGTTGTCCACGCCAATTAACGTTCGAGTACCTGTACATCATACAACATTTCAGATCCCTTTTCCTTATGTCAGCACAGAGGGGACAAAGAAAAAGAAAATGCAGTAGATACTCTCTATCCGTGGTACAAACAGCACACACCGCGCTGTAACCACTGCTAGTAGTAAGTTGCCTAACCCCAGAGGGGTGAGGGCAGGAGCCCCCCCAGCCCTACAGCCCAGCAGAGGATCCACAGCAGGACCCAGGCACGGAGCGTGCCACTGTGCAGGGCCTGCCTGACCCTGTCCGGAAGAAGTGCCTGACTCGCCCATGCCGGGCGCATCGCGGCACGATATCGAGGCCGAACCTCGATTTGATCTGAAAGAACCGCCGGCAGGCGGAATCGCCGGCGGCCAATCCTAAGGCCATACAAAGGCCTGTTCTGCGCCCAGGTTCCCCCATTTCTCCCATACACCCAGAGGGGTGAGGGCAGGAGCCCCCCCAGCCCTACAGCCCAGCAGAGGATCCACAGCAGGACCCAGGCACGGAGCGTGCCACTGTGCAGGGCCTGCCTGACCCTGTCCGGAAGAAGTGCCTGACTCGCCCATGCCGGGCGCATCGCGGCACGATATCGAGGCCGAACCTCGATTTGATCTGAAAGAACCGCCGGCAGGCGGAATCGCCGGCGGCCAATCCTAAGGCCATACAAAGGCCTGTTCTGCGCCCAGGTTCCCCCATTTCTCCCATACACCCAGAGGGGTGAGGGCAGGAGCCCCCCCAGCCCTACAGCCCAGCAGAGGATCCACAGCAGGACCCAGGCACGGAGCGTGCCACTGTGCAGGGCCTGCCTGACCCTGTCCGGAAGAAGTGCCTGACTCGCCCATGCCGGGCGCATCGCGGCACGATATCGAGGCCGAACCTCGATTTGATCTGAAAGAACCGCCGGCAGGCGGAATCGCCGGCGGCCAATCCTAAGGCCATACAAAGGCCTGTTCTGCGCCCAGGTTCCCCCATTTCTCCCATACACCCAGAGGGGTGAGGGCAGGAGCCCCCCCAGCCCTACAGCCCAGCAGAGGATCCACAGCAGGACCCAGGCACGGAGCGTGCCACTGTGCAGGGCCTGCCTGACCCTGTCCGGAAGAAGTGCCTGACTCGCCCATGCCGGGCGCATCGCGGCACGATATCGAGGCCGAACCTCGATTTGATCTGAAAGAACCGCCGGCAGGCGGAATCGCCGGCGGCCAATCCTAAGGCCATACAAAGGCCTGTTCTGCGCCTGTTACGCGCATGGCAGCGCGGAGTGGCCATCAACTCGGCTCAACCTACACCCCACCCTCCACCAGAACCCTCTCGCATAAGGAGAACGTACTGTAAGTACCTGCAAGTACCGGGACATTACTGCACGCATGTACTTTTAGCCACCTCTACCCAGATGGTCTAAGGTCACTACTACCAGTCACACACCCTCTGGTCATATACTGTGTTGTGCCTTATGGTCGTATCTAGACCACACTACTGTGTTGTGCCCTATGGTCGCATAGTGACCTCACTACTGTGTTGTGCCTTATGGTCGTATTTAGACCACACTATTGTGTTGTGCCTTATGGTCGTATCTAGACCACACTACTGTGTTGTGCCCTATGGTCGCATAGTGACCTCACTACTGTGTTGTGCCTTATGGTCGTATTTAGACCACACTATTGTGTTGTGCCTTATGGTCGTATCTAGACCACACTACTGTGTTGTGCCTTATGGTCGTATTCAGACCACACTACTGTGTTGTGCCTTACGGTCGCATAGTGACCACACTACTGTGTTGTGCCTTACGGTCGCATAGTGACCACACTACTGTGTTGTGCCTTATGGTCGTATCTAGACCACACTACTGTGCTGTGCCCTATGGTCGCATAGTGACCTCACTACTGTGTTGTGCCTTATGGTCGTATCTAGACCACACTACTGTGTTGTGCCTTATGGTCGTATTCAGACCACACTACTGTGTTGTGCCTTACGGTCGCATAGTGACCACACTACTGTGTTGTGCCTTATGGTCGTATCTAGACCACACTACTGTGCTGTGCCCTATGGTCGCATAGTGACCTCACTACTGTGTTGTGCCTTATGGTCGTATTTAGACCACACTATTGTGTTGTGCCTTATGGTCGTATCTAGACCACACTACTGTGTTGTGCCTTATGGTCGTATTTAGACCACACTACTGTGTTGTGCCTTACGGTCGCATAGTGACCACACTACTGTGTTGTGCCTTATGGTCGTATCTAGACCACACTACTGTGTTGTGCCTTATGGTCGCATAGTGACCTCACTACTCTGCTGTGCCTTATGGTCGCATACTGTGCCCTGATTTTGCTGCCCACATAGCATTCTGATTCTAGTTGTGCCATGTTGAACGATACCCTCGCCATGCCTCAACAATCCACTAGCTCACCAGCTGCCCCACTGGCATTCCCCTCCAACATTCCTCCTACCTACTTCCTACCATCATTCTTCACTGAAAGTATCCCCACAGCACGTCACCCTCCACCCAGCATAACTTCCTACACTAGACCCATCCACACCAGGAACCAACTCCTAGGTCTCCGTTCTAGATACCCTAGACTCACCCACCAAGCACCTCCCACCACTCTCAACACGCCTAACACGCCATCCCTTACAGTCAAAACACCCTTGCCTAAACCCACCATGCCGCACCCCATCCCGGCGACACCACTCAACACCACCCCTACCTCGGCCCAACACACACACAACCTACAGTGTGCCCTCATAAACGCCAGATCCATCCCTGCCCATGCCATTGAAATTCACGAACTCCTAATTAGCTTGGACCTTGACATCTTAGCCATCACCGAGACTTGGCTGCACAGCGCTGCAGGGCCAGCCCTCAACCTTACTATCCCACAGGGGTACGCCATTATCCGGCAAGACCGCCTCTCCTCAGTAGGTGGTGGGGTAGCATTCATCCTGAAAGATCACCTCGAGGCCAGACAAATCACTTCCAATCTAGGTGACACCATAGACTCTCTAGCTATAAAAATTGCCCTCTCCCCTAACTCCACCATCACCTTCAACCTAGTCTACCGCCCGCCCGGCCCACTAACAGAGTTCCATGAGAACCTTGTACACCGCCTAACAGAAAACCTAAAACTCACCTCCAAAAGCATCCTTCTAGGTGACCTTAACCTGGGGTATAACGACAAAAAGGACAAGCCAGCTAAATCTCTTGCACTAGCCTTAAAAGAACTAGGCTTCGACCAAAAAATAACCTCACCCACACACAACAAAGGCCGTATCCTGGACTGGATAGCTGACCACAATTGTCACGTCGACATTAGCTCCATCACCCCGACTCCTTGGTCAGATCACCACCTCATTCACTTCTTTATTCCCGCCGTATCTAACACAAACAAACCTAACCCCATCCCCCCAGCACTGGCAAGATGTGTAAAAAATCTCACGAAAGATAAAATTACACCCCACCTTCACATCCTCTCCACAGACCTCAAGTCATCGGACCCGTCAGAATTAGCAGATATCTACAAGAGCACCATAAGCACCGCCATTGACGCCATTGCCCCCTTGCAGACCAAAAAAGCCAAAACTATCAAACACTCAAATACCTGGTTCTCCACTGAACTCAAAGAACTCCGCTCACAGAAAAGAAAAGCACTAAACTCCTGGCAGAAATCGCCTTCCCCAGCCACCCTATCCTCCTACAAAAAAATCACTGCCCAATACAAAAAAGCCATAATCACAGCTAAATCAGTCTCTTATAATGACAGAATTGCTAATGCAAGCTCCGAATCCAAAGAACTCTTCGCCATTTTCAACGAACTCACCACACCGGCCACCAAATCACAAGACATTGTTAAAGACCAAATCTGGTGCAACTCCATACAATCTGCCTTGTTAAATAAAATTGAACTCCTACAAACAAAAATTAACGAGCACCACAAAAACCTATCACTGCACCTCAAATCTCCCACCACCACGAGCCACATGCCCACCCCTAGCTCGGGAACCACATCCACCAAAGCCCCCACTACCCCGTTCAAATTCAGGGAAGTCACAGAACACGAAGTTATTGAGATAATGAACAAGATCAAACCATCCAATTGTAAAGGAGATCCCTGCCCCGCCAGCCTGATCAAAGACTGCACTGAAACACTCGCACCTTTCCTTAAATCATTCATTAATGCCTCTTTCAAAGCCAATACTGTCCCTGACAGTCTAAAAGAAGCCTGGGTGCGCCCGCTTCTAAAAAAAACCACCCTCGACCCTGAAGTAGCTACCAACTACAGGCCCATCACCACTGTGCCTTTCCTGCTCAAGATTCTGGATAAAATGGCCTACACACAAATCCAGGATTATCTCGAAACCAACCATATCCTAGGAAAAAGACAGTCAGGCTTCCGACCAGGTCACGGAACAGAGTCAGCCCTACTTGATCTGAAAATACAGCTTGCAGACACTATGGATAAAGGCAAACCTGCACTCCTTCTCCTACTGGATCTATCTGCCGCCTTTGACCTTGTCAACCACGATATCCTAGGCATGCACCTAAAAAATGAAGCACACTTCTCCCCGGAAGCCATTGCATGGGTGGCCTCTTTCCTAAATGGCAGACGCATGAAAGTCTTCTCAGACACTGCCTCGGCAACCCCTACCACCATCCACTGCGGCGTCCCACAAGGCTCCTGCACCGCCCCCACTCTCTACAATATATTCACCCTTCCTCTCTTCAATGACCTCGACTGTCGTAACATAGCGTACACCAACTACGCAGACGATACGCAGGTACTACTCCCTCTAACTGGTACCTACGAAGAAGATGCGACAGCACTAACCAAAATCTACACAGCCATCCAAACCTGGATGGCGGCCAACGGCCTCTGCCTAAACGGGGACAAAACCGAAATCCTCATAGTAGGGACCAATGAAATTCTCAACAAACCCCCCCCCCAATACAAATCCTTCAACATCGACAACTCCACCATCACAGTCTCCAAGACTGTTAAAACCTTAGGCGTTCACCTAGATGCCTCACTATCTATGTCTCGCCAGGTCAACGCCATAGCCTCTTCCTCGGCACTTACCACCAAGATGATAAATGCTGTCAAGCCTTTTCTCTCCGCTAAAAACTGCCTGTCCATCGCCAGAGCCACTATAGGGACAAAACTAGACTACTGTAATGCCCTGTTCCTAGGCACCTCCGCCCACAACCTAAAAAAACTCCAAATCACGCAAAACAATGCGCTCCGGGCAGCACTGTCCATTCCAAAAAGAGAACACATCTCGCAAGCAAGGAAAGATGCTCACTGGCTACCCGTGAAGGAACGCATACTCTTCAAAGCCATGACCATCACACATAGATGCCTATCCCTGGATGCCCCACCCTATCTCGCAGAAAGAATCACACCGAAAGCCTCCATCAGACCCACCAGAGCTCACCGCACCAACATGATTGATGTCCCCACGTTTCAAAGATCCAGGGCGGGAGGAACCAGCTTCCAACACCTCGCACCTAAAAACTGGAACTCCTTACCTACCTCACTAAGGAACGAAAAATCATACCATACCTTCCGTAAAAACCTCAAAACCCTCCTATTCCGCTAAAGTCTACCACATGCACTCTCATGCTTGCATTGTAACTACAGCATAGCATAACCTTTAAGCTCAATGTTTATTACCAATGTGAAATGTACTCTGTAACTCGGTTTACATCTGTAAACACATTCCTATGCTTGTGTTCATGACTAAGTCTGCTGTAACAGCGCCACGATGCCCCAGGGCAGTTCTGTGCGCTTTATAAATGCAAATAAATAAATAAATAAATAAACTTCATGAGCAAGGAGCGCGTCCGCGGATCTTCAACTTGAAACAAATAATCTTCCAGGACGAAACTTTCTTTACAATACAAATAATCATATCCCATTGATAGATGTAAACCTTTTGTGACATATTCTCCCCAAATCCAATTAGTATAATCATCAACAACCATGTGCCGAGTGCCTACCTTAATGGACCCAGCGCTGTTCCACAATTCTTCCAGCTCCAACATATATAGAATCCTCCCTATATGGGCCAACCACTTTAGGGAGCTTGCCCTATCATACGTCAAGACATCTAACGCAGCATTGACGTACTTCACTAGAGTCTCAATAGACCAACACGATCCCAGAATAAATGCGGCTTAGCAGCTATTTGGTCTGTGATACATAATTGGCCTCGTTCCATGTGTAGTGGAATGTTTGGTGTGGTCTTAGGGACCCGTAGTAACATTTTCAGAAAGGTATTTTCAGTCACTAAAAGAACATTTGACTTTGGCTCCATATTTATACGCCACGCAGAGCAGCTGCCAAAGCCTGTGTCCTTTATATTTCCAACGCGGGTGCAATGGAGTCATACTTGGCTCTATTCAGAATAGTCATCATTGCTTTGCATTTCCTTCCTAGGTCCACATTTATCTCTGACACATGTTCTATGCATGAGACATCTGCAGCAGTCCTTATGCCTACATAATCAAAGGACCTAGTTCTTCTATTTCCGCCCCTTCTATGCTCATATCGAGATCGCCCCAGCTTCCTACCACACCTCATTACCTGCTTTTTATTAGCCTTAACTTCCAGGCATTTAGTCCTACAAATTTTAATGACATGAGTTGTTTGTTTCTTCAGCCCTGAAGATGTACAAGACAAGATGACATCATCATCTGCAAAAAGCCGGATTCCAATTCTTTCGCCTGATAATGACGGGGCGTCGTATGTGTCAATAGGGAACTCCAATAGCAACCCATCGAAAAAAAAGATTAAAAAGCAATGGGGCACGGGATGTGTGACGAGTCAACATCTGGGGTACCAGTGTTCCAGGGGTGAATATTGGTTTTGTAGGACAACTCTCCAACAACCAGACCAAGAAAAGAACAACCCGCTAGGGAAAAATATCTTGGTGCACCCTTTTTTCAAGAAGAACAAGAGCTTTATTTTGTATACATAAGAAATGGGCGACAGGGTATTACAGATCCACTGCCACAGAGCTCTCTCTCCCATCCTCAAAATGGTGTGTGTCTGATAAACGAACAGTCATTCATGATGTACTCGATATACAGTGTTTATCCCTCACTCTCATTGGGGGCCACCTATTTACATGCAAATAAGTACATATAGCCCATTTTCCAATTGGTCACGTTATCTTCTCTTCCATCTTCACGTGGGTAACAACCTCTTCCATCTTGAGATACTGCAAAGCAATTGGTTAGACTCGAATGGCACCACCTTACCTTTTACTCCTAACCATGTGATGTGCACCTGCTCATCAACATGAACTTGGCAGATACCTTTGAGGTCAGCCTGGTCCTTGTAAACAAAGCAACTCTTTTCTCATCCCAGACACACAGGCGACCCCATCATGCCTCCCCACTGTAAGGCATCACCCTTGGCTCTCCCTGGTACAAATCACAGCTCATGTTGTTCTCTGCTCCCCACTGCACCAGTTCCCTCTCCCAAGAGGTAAGCCTGGTGTCTAACTTCTCAATCCAGTTCATGAAGGATTTGAGACTCACATTCCTGCAGATCTGGTAGTTCAAATAGTGTAACCATCATTCTGGGGGGCACTAGTGTCCTGAATCTTAGTTCATGTTTGGGCAACCCATGACTTCTGCCCCGGATCCCAGGAGAATAGTCTTCGTGCTGGGCCACAGCCCTTTTCCTATTTGGTTACGCACATTCCTGCCTAATTGTTCAACTAGAGAAATGTATATGTGGGTGTACGTGCGTGTTCCTTACCACACCTAAGAATCGAAATGTGATGATCAAACAAGAGATGAGGCTTTGTTGTTCTGTGTTTCCAACTCGGCCTGTCAGGGTTCAGGCCTGCTCTGAAATGCAACTTTAGTTCATGGTATAACTATTGCACTCATGCGATTTATTCTCAATGAAAACGATTAATTCCCTCCTATATAACTTCCCACTCCTGCCAGTTACTGCCACCCATAAATCTCTCCCCTCCCACTAGGCCACCTTTTACGCATTCTCCATGTTTTGATATATTTTCCTCAATCTAAATCCTTTGGGGTGGGTTGGAATCTGAATGTGCATCCCAACAGTTTCTAAACCATCAATCAACCCCACACATCTAATAGATCTAGGACACCAGAAGGGATCTGAATAGATAGGAATACAAGTGAATTATAAGACCTCCGTGTCCAATTTTGGTAGCGTGGATGGAACGGCAGGCTTCTCGCTGACAGGTTGGGTTTTGTTGGTTAGTTGCAAAACAGAGAAAATACAATTATTACCCAATGATAAAAGGCACTGTCCAGTCAAGGTTGTATAAAATATTGACTTTATTTGAATCTCAATTGACAGTTCTAGCAACACTACATAATACAACCCACCGTGTAAAGGATTGCAGAGGACAGACAGTTTCAAAGAAGGAAATGGGATGCACTATGGATACTGGCAGGAGGGTAGGTGGTATGGTTAACAACCACAACAGTTTGAGGTGTCTTGGTTTTAGCACAAAGGGGGCAATGGGCCTTAACAATGTGTCTAGGGGCCTCCTGGGAAGGACCAGGGGGACACAACCACAATGTACCTTGTGCTATAGATGTTCTTGGTGTTGGACAGGGTTGAGTTGGCTTTAGGGTCTTTTGCAGGCTTCTGTCACAGAGTTCGAGACAGGAGTCACTGAGGGTATCAGGCAGGATGCTGGTTTGGCGAGTGAAGCTGGACGAACGGTTGCAGACTGGCCTACCACGTGGCTCGGGTCAGGAATCATTGTCTCAGTGCTGAACAGCAGTTCTGAAGCACTGGTCGAGACATCTCAGGTTTCTGTCAGCGACTGCAACTTGACAACGGTCAGCATTGCAGTCAGTTGTGGATTGAGGAACTCGACTGGCTCGAAAATGTCCTTTAAGGCAGACGGCAGTAGATGCTTGTCGCTGCACTTCTGCCAGCTTCTTCAATGGGTTTTTGTCATCCTTTAAGGTGGACATCTTAAAGCTGAGGAATGTGTTGCAGGCAGCTGCCTTGTCCTTGTTTGTAGATTCTGAGAGCTTCTGGCACTCCCTATCCAGGAAGCTTGCTGCAGAGCCTAGCAGGGCACGCTGCGTTCTGTCTGGGTACTGGTTCTGGAGCTGCTGATAGGTCATCTGGATACTGTATCTCCCTCTGTTCCCTGGGAGATGTTTAGGGGAGGGATCTTGCTTCCCTCTTGGAGGTCCTGTCCTTCCGTCACTGGTGCTAGATGTAAGGCAGACTGTACCTTCAGCCACAGTCCAAGGATGAGTCCTTCTTTCTGCTTCTGGTGAAGCCTTCAGATTATCTGCCAAAAGAGGGGCTCAGTCCTCTTTTAAAGCCAAGAGGGCCACAGTGTTTGTTTGTTTGTTTGTTTGTTTTATTTCTAATGCGCTCCAGACCCGTGGGTAGAAGGGCGCAACAGGTAGGATAATGCGAAGCTTACAAAGTTACAAATTATACAAGATGCAATAATACTATACAAATTATGCAAGATACAGTAATAATATACACATTATACAAGACTGGTGTTGTAAAAGACAGCAAATTGCGTAGGAGATGGTGCAGGTAACATATCATAGTTCAGCAGGAAAACAGGGACCAGTGTCGTGCCTGGGAAAAAGCGTGGACCGGTAACTAGTGGCCGTTAGAGATAAAATGTTGGATGGCGTTCCTTCTAAATAGTGATTGGTGTAGGCTAAGCCGACTTTAATCAACCAATCCTAGGGTCCCTACCAACAATCTCCTGTATGCATGAGGCCATAACCAGAGTGCTTTGCAACATGAAAGGTAAACGGGTAAAACCAGTGAATCTAAGTCCCACCCATATTCCTGTCTGTTGATCAAAGAGTCTCTCTTGTGGATGGATCTCTTGGTGGTTCCTGATTAAAGCAGCAGGTCTCCCTTGAGGCTGCAATAAGACCAGACTCTCTGGCTCCTGCAAACCACATTCTCATGCCTTATGAATGGGCTCACCCTACCGGGGTGGCCCACTGTAAACACAGAGTCCCAGACATGACAGCTCACTGTCATTGATACTGAGGGTGCGAGCTGGCTTCAGGTTGACACAGGTACATATGAAAGGTTGTTAGGTCTCCTGTCTCCTTTGTTAACCTCTGCAACCAGGCCCCATGTGGGCCTGTTTGAAGACACTCTGTTAGTATGTTAATCATTGCCGCCAACTGCAGTGGATAACTGCCTAGGGCGGATCCACTGAGCCTTTGTTAGTTAATCAGGCTGGCCTTGGCAGGGGGAAGGTTGGCCGTCCCCCTTTCTGGAGATGACATTGTGTACTCCTGGCTGTCACATTCCAACTAAATATGACAGGGCGGAATGTTCCTGCAGGCTGTGTCCACCCAGAGTACATGGGTCTGTGTGTTTGTTATGGTGTGCACACAAGAAAATGTGTGTGGATTAGCCCCACACATTTTCCTCAGGCTGATCACCATCATTCCATTTAATTAAAAAAATCAAAAAGCCCAGGCGAGCGCACACCCACCATGCAGATGGTCGAATTCCTCACCGGATGCTATCAAAAGCTGCTCTTAAATCAACAAAAAGGAAATGGAGGTTACGCCCTTTGACAGACATATATTTGTCAATCACTACATGAAATCTAAAAAAAAATATGAGTGTACCCAAACCCCTAAGAAAAACCTGCTTGCCGGTGGCTCAAGCCCAGGTAGTCCTGAGCCCATCCATCCAGTTAAATTTGGAGGATTTTGTCAAAAAAATCCTTTGATACCTGGACACTATGAGCGAGAAGTCACACCAATGGCGGCTAAGACGAGGCAGAGAAAGCACAGAATCCATTATCCCAGGATTTTCCATGGCGGTCGTCTCTAGCATCCGGGGAATCCCAGGAAGTCGAACCCAATTAGATCTTACATTTGTTTCCAGCATTTGAGAGCGAGAATCCGTAATCTTATTTTCTTTCATAATGGCCCAGCTCTCCACTTACAAATAATGACATATAAAGCTCTCAACTTGAATTACCATCTCGCAGACGGTCGGACTGGTCTCAACTTCAAGCTCTGACTTCGAAATGTGTACCATTGCATTCCATTAACTCAAAATGAATCGCAGAGTTTGAAAAAAATGAAATGAAAAGCATATATATTTTTTGTTTTACAAGCCCACCGTTTCAACGAAGCACCCCAACCACCCTCCCCCCCCCCTACGCCACCACCATACATCTACGGCTCGATTCGGCTAGCAAGACCTCTTTATGGGGGTTCGAAGGGCTCGAGCCCAGCAAACCTTTTCTTCGAAGGATCGTACCAGCATTTGAGTCAAGCACTTTAAGGCTCTCCTATACTTCCAAAAAATACTATTTGCATGCAATGCAATCTTCACTTATTTATATATTTATTTCATTTGTAAAGCGCACATAAAACCTGGAGGCATTGAGGCGCTTTTCCTGTCTGTTCAGATAACGGTCTAGCATTGGAACATTCACCCCACAGTGCTTGAAAGCAAGAAACACGTGTGGGCAGGCGCGTTATAAAAGACTCATCATATCATATCGTATCAAAGCCATCAAGAAAGCAGTAGGTGCTATACAAATATCAAGGTACATTACATAACATTCATGGGAATCAAAGCATCCTTTGACAGAGGGATGCCAGCATTTCACAAGTCCTCATTGCTCTCCTCTGCGCATCATTTAAATGCAGCAGCAACAGTGAGAAGGGAAGGGGGCCATTATAAGCCCCTCAATTGTGAACGTCGGAGGGCCTGACATTGATAATGGCCCATTCCCGCTTAACTGCAGCCGCTGCACTTAAATCCACAGCTGGCACCAGTGCAGACGTGTCAAGCGCCCCCCCTCCCCTCCCCCTGTTCTGTTTCGCTCCAAGTGGCGCGACTCTGGAGGCAAGCGGGGAGACTCACAGAACCAAGGCTCTGAGATGGGGGTGCACATATGAAGCAGGACTGGGCCGATGCTTCTTGCCCTTCCCTGCCCCCCAAACCACCCACTTGGGCAATTTTATTTTTTTCAATTATTATTCTTTTATTTTATTAAGTGTTTTGGTTTAATTAACCCTTTACCCTTCAAAATACAATAAAAGAAAAATACGAGTGAGAACATCATTATAATCAACAAACAAAATACACAAAAAACAGCCATTAAAAAATGGATCAATTCACACAATCATGAGCAATTGAACACAAAATACGTTTCATGTCACCACCTTATCAAGCATTCTGTCGCGATGACTCCGCAGCAGGCACACAGACCCTCATCCACAGAGCATTTTCCAGTGGGGGTTTGCCATTATAAAACACTTCTGTGAATTAGGCCCACAGCATTCAGAAGGAATCTAGATCGGTGCATGTCTCTAACCCGTTCACTGTGCCCGGAACTGTGCTCTTCTTCCAACGATAGAGAAACCCCCTTGAGTTCTAGCAACGCTCTTTACAGAATCTACTCCTATTGGGTAGAGCACTAGAATCCCCAGATTACTTCGCTGATCAAGTGTAGAGAGTAGTGGATCCTGCTGCCGGTGAGTGGTTCCTATAAAACAGTGCTCTTCCGTTTTAGCGGAGTTAGAGTACGTGTTGGGGAAGAACCAAAGCCAAACCAGGCGCTGGGTCACGGATGCTGCTAGGATCCGTAAGTACCATTGAACGTATAAGTAATGGATACAGTGTCTTGTTACTTGGTGAATTTAGGGAGCTTTAACTAGACACATGTGTCTGGTGGAAACACGTGTCGGCACATGTGTTTATTTAAAACACCCTAAATACACCAAGTAACAAGACTCTGTCTGCATTACTTATAAGTTCAATGGTACTTACGGATACCAGCAGCATGAGCATCCGTGACCCGGCGCTTGGTTTGAGTGGGGCTCTTCCCCAACAGCTACTATGAATCTCTTCATAGCCTTAGGAAGAAGGTAGACTGGTTCAAGAGCGAAGCCAAATACAGATAAGAGGGTATCACACCAACATCCTCACCTTCAAATCTCCAAATACAGATAAGAGGGTATCGCCTCAACATCCTCACCATCGAATCTCCAAATACAGATAAGAGGGTATCACCTCAACATCCTCACCATCGAATGTCCAAATACAGATAAGAGGGTATCACCTCAACATCCTCACCATCGAATGTCCAAATACAGATAAGAGGGTATCACCTCAACATCCTCACCATCGAATCTCCAAATACAGATGAGAGGGTATCACCTCAACATCCTCAACATCCTCACCATCGAATGTCCAAATACAGATAAGAGGGTATCACCTCAACATCCTCACCATCGAATCTCCAAATACAGATGAGAGGGTATCACCTCAATATCCTCAACATCCTCACCATCGAATGTCCAAATACAGATAAGAGGGTATCACCTCAACATCCTCACCATAGAATCTCCAAATACAGATAAGAGGGTATCACCTCAACATCCTCACCACCGAATGTCCAAATACAGATAAGAGGGTATCACCTCAACATCCTCACCACCAAATGTCCAAATACAGATAAGAGGGTATCACCTCAACATCCTCACCACCGAATCTCCAAATACAGATAAGAGGGTATCACCTCAACATCCTCACCATCGAATCTCCAAATACAGATAAGAGGGTATCACCTCAACATCCTCACCATCAAATCTCCAAATACAGATAGGAGGGTATCACCTCAACATCCTCACCATCGAATGTCCAAATACAGATAAGAGGGTATCACCTCAACATCCTCACCATTGAATGTCCACATACAGATAAGAGGGTATCACCTCAACATCCTCACCATCGAATCTCCAAATACAGATGAGAGGGTATCACCTCAACATCCTCAACATCCTCACCATCGAATGTCCAAATACAGATAAGAGGGTATCACCTCAACATCCTCACCATCGAATATCCAAATACAGATAAGAGGGTATCACCTCAACATCCTCACCATCGAATGTCCAAATACAGATAAGAGGGTATCACCTCAACATCCTCACCATCGAATGTCCAAATACAGATAAGAGGGTATCACCTCAACATCCTCACCATCGAATCTCCAAATACAGATGAGAGGGTATCACCTCAACATCCTCAACATCCTCACCATCGAATGTCCAAATACAGTTAAGAGGGTATCACCTCAACATCCTCACCATCGAATCTCCAAACACAGATAAGAGGGTATCACCTCAACATCCTCACCACCGAATGTTCAAATACAGATAAGAGGGTATCACCTCAACATCCTCACCACCGAATGTCCAAATACAGATAAGAGGGTATCACCTCAACATCCTCACCACCGAATCTCCAAATATGGATAAGAGGGTATCACCTCAACATCCTCACCATCGAATCTCCAAATACAGATGAGAGGGTATCACCTCAACATCCTCAACATCCTCACCATCGAATGTCCAAATACAGATAAGAGGGTATCACCTCAACATCCTCACCATCGAATCTCCAAATACAGATAAGAGGGTATCACCTCAACATCCTTACCACCGAATGTCCAAATACAGATAAGAGGGTATCACCTCAACATCCTCACCACCGAATGTCCAAATACAGATAAGAGGGTATCACCTCAACATCCTCACCACCGAATCTCCAAATACAGATGAGAGGGTATCACCTTAACATCCTCAACATCCTCACCATCGAATGTCCAAATACAGATAAGAGGGTATCACCTCAACATCCTCACCACCGAATGTCCAAATACAGATAAGAGGGTATCACCTCAACATCCTCACCACCGAATGTCCAAATACAGATAAGAGGGTATCACCTCAACATCCTCACCACCGAATGTCCAAATACAGATAAGAGGGTATCACCTCAACATCCTCACCACCGAATCTCCAAATACAGATAAGAGGGTATCACCTCAACATCCTCACCATCGAATCTCCAAATACAGATAAGAGGGTATCACCTCAACCTCCTCACCATCGAATGTCCGAGGGCTCCACCTAAAATGATTTTATGTTTCTCTTCTACCAGCCAAAACATCCAAGGAGAGGTGCAAGGGAAGCAAAGGCCCACACTTAACAATCCCTCAAATAGGTAAAAAAAAAACTTTAGCTTCAAACAAAACAATGTTAGGGGGCAAATAAATCTAATGAATCCTCAAAGATGCCAGTCAAAGAGCTAGTAGTTTCGGAGAGCATAGAGCCTCAAACAAACTCGCGAGGCAGTGTGTACAAAATATAAACAATTTTATTTTATCAAGATCAATTTAAAAAAGCAATAAAGCTGCCAACAATTACAAAAACATACACAAATTAACAGGAGACCATTATTGAATAATAGGTCTAATATTCAGCGCAACAATGGAACGGACAGGGTTATGTCTTGGGGGATACTGGTGTCCGATCCTGGGCATTTGACACCAACAGAAAAAGTGTCTTGTACTGTGCACATGTTCTCAGTCAAACACAATCACATACTCCATTCATACTACTCTGAAGTCATTCACACTCATTCTTTCTTGCAACAAATTATCCCAACATGTTTCTTTCCAATCATCATGTGAACATCCTCACCATTGAATCTCCACCTAAAATGTTTTTACGCTTGTTTTCTACCAGCCATCATTATTTGTGTTTTAGTGCTGTTCATCTCAAGTCAGGGGTCTTTGACATGGACCTCCGTAGACCAATAGGGTTGGTGTCCATTAAAACCGTATTATCGGCGTAGGACATGCCATGACATGAAACAAGAGCCAGTTTCATAGGGATGTTTGTAACACCTCTCAATGGTGTCATGCATATCCACCAAGTAGAGATTAAATAACAGGGGTGCAAGCACTCATCCCTGTTTCAACTCATCAATAGTCCTGATGTAATTAGTTGGTATTCCGTAGGTTCCACGAAGCAAATTACTTCGATATCGTTTACTTTGTGGAAATGACTTCGAAAACACTTTGAAATGTACATATGTTTATGGTGTAAGGGGAAAAAGGGTGTGTGGAGCAGGTTGGGTTGGCGGTGGAAGTGGAGGGGAAGGGGGATGAGAGGGACCCCCCAAAAAGTATTTTGAAGTGTGTTTTCAAAGTAATTTCAATGAAGTAAATTGCATCGAAGTAATTTACTTTGTTGAAATGACATGGAACCAATCAACTGGCCCATTTGATTCAATATGATGGCATAGAGGTGCCAGTATAAAACTTCATAATTAACTTGAATAATCCGGGGTCAATTCCCCATTCATAAAGCTTTCCCCATAACCTACTGCGGTCCATGCAATCAAATGCACTTTTATTATCTACAGATGTCATCCAGAGAGTGTCTATTTTGCGATGGAGTGTATTGCGTTTCGGGTACTGCATAGCCCAAATGTTATGCAGAGTACCCATGTTCCTGCGAAAGCCCATATGTTGAAGAGGGAGGAGACACTTTTGATCTCTCCGCTGACACACGCAGTCCATGAAAGCCCATCTGCTGAAGAGGGAGGAGACACTTTTGATCTACCCGTTGATGCACGCAGTCCATGAAAGCCCATCTTCTGAATAGGGAGGAGCCACTTTTGATCCATCCATTGAGGCACGCAGTCCATGAAAGCCCATCTGCTGAAGAGGGAGGGGCCACTTTTGATCTACCCGTTGACGCACGCAGTCCATGAAAGCCCATCTGCTGAAGAGGGAGGAGACACATTTGATCCACCCGTTGACGCACGCAGTCCATGAAAGCCCATCCGCTGAAGAAGGAGGAGCCACTTTTGATCTACCCGTTGACGCACGCAGTCCATGAAAGCCCATTCGCTGAAGAGGGAGGAGTCACTTTTGATCTACCCGTTGACGCACGCAGTCCATGAAAGCCCATCCGCTGAAGAGGGAGGAGCCACTTTTGATCTACCCGTTGACGCATGTAGTCCATGAAAGCCCATCCGCTGAAGAGGGAGGAGCCACTTTTGATCTACCCGATGACGCACGCAGCCCAGGAGAATGTTGCAAAAGGCTTTCCAGGGGTATCCAACATGGCCAAAAGTCTATAGGTAGCCAGATCTTCACAAGCCCCCTTTTCATATACTGACACTAACAACGATCTCCAAGAATTTAGCAGAAGGCCCCCTTGTCAGATCGTCTAAAAAAATAAAATAATAATTTCATATTTTAGCTCACAGCCACGGATCCTTTTTAGAACTAAATTAGAAAGGCCACCCGGGCCCGGCGCCTTCGATGGCTTAAACCTCAGGATTAGTCGATAAATATCCTCCGCCTTTATTGCAAGATCGACCCTGGGCGGAACCTCAGCAGTTTGTACAGCCGGCCCCCGACTCCCCATGATCTACAATACAATGTTCCAATATGTCTCAGCCACTCTACATTCTGGAGTTAATCTCTTTTTTAACATTTTTTTTGGGAGGGGCTTTGTAAAACTTTCTGACAAATTGTCAAAACCATTTACTGTCATTTGTTTTCAATGCGTTATAGGTTGGCAGTCAGTTCGCAGTCCTGGTGGACTTCCTGTACCTTAACACCCACCTAGTACGATGGATTGGCAAATGACCGATCTTACTCAATTTATTCAGAGATCGAATATTGTGAAGCAATGCTCTTTTTGCTCTCCTGCTCCATGCTGTCCCTTTTATAGTCCCTGCTGTCACCCCCACTTCTCCTGCACTCATCAGTATATTCTGACCATGGATCAACTGTTTTCCTTCGCGCACAAGTTCCAAGTCATCACCCACTGCACCACATAGTAAGGCTCTGCGGGACTGTGTACCCACTTGAACATCGCTCTGCACTTATTTCACCCGCATAACAGCACCACGAACCACGCCGTGAGGATTCTCCAATCTGTGCACTCATGATGCTACTGCTGCTTTTGAGCATATGGCGCTTAGGAACGTGCATGGCATGTTTGGGATTACACCAGAGCAACTCAGGAAGATGGCAAAGTACTGTTTTATTAACATTTATCTAAACAGGGAGGTTACAACGAACATCAATGGACATACGCTCAGTCTCTCAATGATCTTTACACAAAATATGTTTTTTATATGAAAAACACTTCAGAGTGATGTCATACTATGTGACAATAGAGACAAACCAATAAGGGTCAGAATTGGTTAAGGGAGACATCTAAGTATACTTTTCTATAGGACCTAGGATTATTATTGGTTGTTCGTTAGCAGGTGGACAACTTATGCCTACCTGTTATTTCAGAAACATTTAGATAAACAGTTTCTCATTGGTCTTCAAACTATAAGGTCCTTCATTATATGGACTAATACAATTGGTTGCCACGCTTGTGCCATGTCTGGAACCTTCGGTTCATTTAGCAGCATGTAAGCCCAGACCCAAGTGCAAGGACATAAGGCATTAAACTACCCCACCACCCAATTAGCCCAGCATCTTGCATAGCCCATGCCTTCTGCTATGAAATTGTCTTTGTACTTGGCCTTGTAGATAATTCTCATCTTTGGGAATGCACAGGAGTGAGGGCACTTGCTATCGTGTCGGGGACTCCAAGTCCGAACTCTATTTCCATCCTTGGCTCACGTGACAGGAAACCATGATCTGGTCCATTTTGCAGGTTTTTAAATGCTCTAAATGAATTAAAACTTGGTGTTCTTTCTTGCACCTTAACAAGAGAAGAATAATCCTCTGCACGCTCACTCCTTTCCAGAATATATAGCTGACCTTGGTTGCTTCAGTCTTGACTCCAGGCCAGACAGCCTCACCAGCAGCTCCATGAGCCTATTATTTTTGCTGCGACACAGTTTTCCATTGCCGCTTCATGGGTTCTGGTTTCCTAAATTCATGATACCAATGTTCAGTTTCTGTACAATGGCGGCTTTGCCTGCATTATATTCACTACTTATAGTTATCTTCTATGATGACTTAAGCTATCTTGCGTTTCAGCGTCCGTGCATGTATCGAATTTCTGTTTGCTTCCACATCTAATTTATTGCGTAGTTTTCTTCTTGTCTACGTCGATAGTTCATCTGACCTCTTGCTTCATTGTTATCCTCTAGGACTCATACCTTGTCATAATTCTTTATCTTGAGACAGTGTGCACACTTCTTTATGTCATTAATTCACCCATTTAACTTCTTTTCTTACTCCTTCAGGTTTTTCCTCTTGTAGGTTATCATCACTTCGAGGGTATATTCGGTAGGGTTGTCTCCATGGGTATCTTCTTTCAAACACTCGCTGCAGTATTGGTATTTTGGCTGGTGTTAGGTACTGCACAATCTCATGTCTCCAATAAAGGGGAGGTGGGGGGTGGGATCTCCTACAGATGTACACAGTTACTCCTCTACATTCCCCCTCTTGTCGAGTCATCGACCTCCTCCTCAATTCTCTCGGTGTCCTTGTATTTTCTCTAGTAGAAATGCCTCTTCGGTGTCCATATCTTTGTGCCCCCGCTCAGGGCGCCCGCTGTTTTGATTTGTTCGTCCACACTCCCGGTCATGTAATCACATTGGCCCTCATTACGACCCTTGCGGAAATCGGAAAACGATGGCGGAAATGCAATACCGCCATCGAATAGCGCTCGGTGCGACTATGACCCGTCACCGCAAAGTACGAAGCCATTAGCGACACCGTAGTGAACGCCAACGCTAACTGCACCAAGCACGCGCGCGCGCGCCATGCGAAACCGCAAACACCACCATGGCGCAAGGGTACGCCAATTCCGACCCTAGCGGACATGTACCTAACGCCATCAGGCATGGCGTAATGTACCATTCCGCCATGGTGAGAAGTACGGCATCGCGAATCAACCGTAAACGGCCCCACTGAGTGCCTGTACACCGCTCCCTGCCCACAAAGTACAACTCCCCGTAGGTGCAATGAAGTCACAATGCAACCATTGAAATGCACAAGTCACCCATGCATGGCAACGAACAAAAGAAACACAAGAGGGGCCAATGGGAGCTGCAGGGCACAGATGGCACGAATACAGAAGCCATCCCAATGGACATGACCACAGTCCCCCACCAAGAAACGCACGCAAACACAGGCACCTGTGACCAGCAATATTCCGAGAATCACATCATTCCACCAGTCCACCTGGCTGACCGGCATCTGTTACACAAAACCCAATCCCCCGCCCCTGAGCATGACAACATTCAAACTGTCATATAGGCAGCCCCCATCCCTGACCTCACGGGCTTAGTAGGCAAACGCGCCCAGTACAGTACCACGCAACTAAACCCCGAAGCTGGAACCCAATGCAGATCTCCTCACAATACATCGCCCCCCAAATAGGCATATGCCACATCACTTGCAAAGAAAAACGCTACACGGGCCAAATCAGAATAGAAATTTTATGCACATCAAAGTCACCAAGCCCATACAGCCATCAGGCCATGAACTCCAAAACACTAATCACCATTGTGGGCTGCATCCGCAAGAAATGACCAGCCACTACTTGTGTGTCGCCCTGTTCCCCCATGGTACACAGAGCCACATTCACGTACGAAAAGGCAACATGGAAGCGCACAGAACCGCAGGGCCGTCCCAATGGGGAGGCACTAGTCCAGCTGAAAGGCCGAAATGTTGCTCCGAGCCACCAGTACTGCGTAAGGGCATGTGGGCCATTGGCGATCGTCCCATAAGATCGTAATGCTGCTCCACTGATTAACACGAAGCAGCAGGTGTCGGGAGTAAAACCCATCTGCAGGAGTGGCATACAGATGGCAGTGGCAAAAGGGGAGGAGATACCTGTCAACCAAAAGAAAAGAAAAACAACAGAATGGCCATCAGAACTACATTCCAACAACTCACTTCAATGATCACACGAAATCCACAGCCATATGCATGCTAGCCCACTCCAAAGGATCATCACCACCCCAAAACCACTTGCGACTCATAACCATCTATATCGAGGTGCAAACACCATCACAAACGAGTGTACCTGTGCATGCGTCTGTCAAAACAGAATCCATCAGATGGGAATGTTAACGTGCATGGACACAAGTGTCTGAGGGCGCGTCGAGACAGGGAGGGCTCAACAAGGCCAGATAGACGATGGTCCCACTATGGCAGCCCTGCATCACATAGCGTAGGGGAGGCGGATAGATCCCAAGAAGCCCTGTACATGGCAAACCCTGTATCAAATCACCTGCCCATGCATCCATTCATCATTCCCTCATCCCGGGATCAAAACGCCTGAATAATTACTCACATAACATTAGAAACATCCATTGAGTCTGTGCGTTATGCAGCCTGCAAAATCCACAGTGCCCCAGCCCGTAATTCCAGTGTTGTGAAGTAACATGTATTTGGGAACGGCCGGCCTCATCGCCCACGTAGCTATTGCGCATCCCAAACTATTCATATCAATCATTGCTTCCTCGCCATGGGCCCTGTCTCAAGGACATTGAACAATAGAACGTTATATTTGCAGTCAGACCTGTGGGCATCTCCTCGCCGCTAGCTGGAAACCGAAAGCGCCGCCCTTCGAATTCCTCATTTGCAACATCACGTCGAAAAGGCATCTGTGGCCGTTTGAAATCACTAATTATTCCATCGAGTGCGGCTGTGTGTGAAAATGGCAACTGCCTTCACCCACAAATGGGACGCCCCGCCCGTCGTTGCAACTCGGTACAGTGATGCATGAGGGCCCACCGTTACTCGAGTACTACGTTCCACTGACCCTTCACAAGTCTGTTCGCGACTGCACAGATAGTATGTGAAACAATGGGACCACAGCAGAATGAACATATCAACCAATCTTACACGGCCATCGGGTACAAATACATGATTGCAATAGCAAGATACCATTCCCCGAATTGCAGCGTTGTGCGCGGGACGTGCTCGGCCAAAGGGGAGAGCAGTTTGCACAGGTGGAATTAATCACCACAGGTGGAGGCCATACAGCCTGAAAACACATAAATTGCACAGCCAGTCTCCTCCCACAACCACACCGAAATGCTACCGGCAGGACTCGCGATGTTGGCCCTGGGGGACCTGATAGCACTGCAAGTGCTCCAACTCCAAGAAGAAGACGAACACCAACTACAACCAGCCGCACGGAGGAGACGCAGGAGGAGGAGGAGGCCAAGGCAGGGCCAGCAAGGCCCGCCAGCACAGCCACTACCACCAGGCAGGCAGCCCGCAATCCCACGCCTCCGAGCACATCCGTTCAACCTCACTGATGAGCAGATCCACACCCTCTACCGTCTGGACCGGGACACCATAGCCGCCATTGTGGACATGACACAGGCTGACCTTGTCAGCATGATAGATAGCCCAACCGCCATCCCACCCCTACTGAAGGTGGTTCTCTGTACTCCACTTCCTGGCCACAGGCACCTACCAGCACACAGTCGGACAGTTGCATGGCATTTCTCAGCCACTGTTCTCACGGACACTATTGCAAGTGCTCGATGCCCTCCTGCAGCACGCAGACGACTACATCTCTCTACCACGCTCGGAGCAGGAAATTACCAACACAAAAGTGGGATTCCATGCACTTGCCGGCATACCGGGTTGCATTGGTGCCATCGACTGCACCCATGTGGAATTGGTCGTCCCACATGCCATGGAGGCCCAGTACCGCAACCGAAAACAATTTCATTCCCTGAATGTACAAATGGTGTGTGACTCCAACAGGATCATTACACATTGTTGTGCCCGATTCCCTGGATCAACCCATGATTCTATGGTCTTGAGGAACTCTACAATACCACGCTACATGGAGCGACACGCAGGGAACAGATCCTGGCTACTCGGTGAGTCTCATTACATGCATGATTATGTGGGGTATGTGAATTGGCAATGACCTGGCAGGAAGGGGGGGGTGTGCGTACGTATCAATGGCATTCCACATCATACGTTTCTCGTCCACATACAGGTGATGCTGGATATCCACTGAAGAGATGGCTCCTCACACCAGTCCGGAACCCACGGGACCAGCATGAGGAGGACTACAACCATGCCCACTCACGTACCCGTGTAGTCATTGAACAGGCATTCGGCCTACTGAAGACTCGTTTCCGCTGCCTCAGCAGGTCTGGCGGGGCACTCCTGTACCGCCATGAGAAGGTTGCAAAGATGGTCATGGCATGTGTCATGCTCCACAACATGTGCGTACGTAGAAATGTGCCCATGCCCCCTGACGCAGAACTGCAAGCACCTGATGATGGTCATGATGAGGGTGGGGATGTGGCAGCACCTCATGGAGTCTGCGAGGCACCGGAGGCCCGTGACATTCGTCAGCATCTCATTGATGTATGCTTCTAGCACTCACGCCTGGTGGCTGATACATGGACACGGGACTCGTGGCACTGTGTGTGTCTGGGACATGCACAATATGGACTGTACGCCGATGATGGCCTAGTACACAAAGATCAATGTCCACACATCTCATTGGTTGATCGTGCACTTTTTATGGCATATGTGATGTCATGTTGAACACCCTATCGACCCGCCACCCAAGTGAGCCCAACACACCCCCTCCACCCTCCTACCTCCCCCCGAACACCAGTGTCCAAAGATGCTCATTGTCAGTGGGCTGTCGCTATTGCAAGCCCCCTCTGCGGGTATCAGGGGCACCCCTGCCTGTGGAGCGCAGGTTCCTTCCAGATCTACGTTGGGGGCTGCCCTGGACGGAACTTGCAACGGATGATGTGTCTGCCTGCTCACGTCCATGCATGTCCCTAAGGGTTTGCGAGAGCTCAGTGAGCACACGGCGCACTGCGGCAAGTTCGGCACATACGTCTTTGGACGTCGCATGCAGTTCCCCCCTCAGGCTCTCGGTGCTTCTCTCCATTTGGACTCTCAGGCTCTCGGTGCTACTCTCCATTTGGACTCTCAGGCTCTCGGTGCTACTCTCCATTTGGACTCTCAGGCTCTCGGTGCTACTCTCCATTTGTGCCCTTAGCGTCTCTGTACCTCTCTCCATTTCTGCCCTAAGTGTCTCAGTTGATGTTTCTATGTCTGCCTTAGTGCCCCCACATTCATCGGCATGGTCCTTGAGGAGCGTGGCCATTTGCTGCTGTTGCACAATTAACTGGTCGAGGGACTGTTGCCTCTGCTGGGCCATGGCCATTTGCGGGGGTGTCACAGAGGGGCTGTTGTCCTCATGTTGCCTTGCCACAGGGCTTGTGGGGGATGGCCAGTCGTCGTCTTGTGGGTGCCCCTGCGTGGTATCCTCATGTTGTACGGGATGGGACAGACAGGGGGATTGGGACAGGTCATGGATGGATCTGACTTCGACATCCCCGTTTTCTGTGTCCGAGCATGCTGCCATCAATGGGGTGTCACCTATGGTGCTGCTGCCACCAGAGGCAGTGCCTTCTGTGGCATCCATTGGGGGGACCTGTGGTGGTGGTGTTGTGGGCATGCTGGCTGCTGGGGTGCCTGTTGATGTTCCCTCCTCTGTGCTGCCACCTGATTTGTGCTGCTGCCGTGTCTTGATGCGTGCAGCTGAGGTGGAGGGTCTCTGGCCGTTGGTCTTGGCCCTCTTTGCAGGTGTGCTGGTAGGGGTGTCCTGTAGCTCGTCGTTTGGATCGGACCCTGTGGTGGAGTAAAGGAGGGCGAGGGTTATTGATGGGTCTGTGGGAATTGGAATGGCATTGTATCACATGCATTGGGGTGGTACCTGAGGGTGATTTGGGTAGGGTCCTTGGAGGTGCTTTGATTTGTGTGTGGAGTGAGGGTGCAGTTGTTTGGCAGCCTGCAGTTTGGGTGTGCCTGCTGCACGTGTAGTGCGTGTATTAGGGGTTTTTAATTATTTATGTATTTATTGTGGGTTTTAACGTGCGCTATCAGGCCGATGTGTGTGGACGTTCTCCTGGACATGTGTTTCTGTTGCACTATGTGGACGCATGGTACTTCACATGGATGGACTGTGTGGATTTGGCATTGTTTTATCTGGCCCACCTACCTGAATCTTCGGATGTCTGCACTCCTTTCTCCATCCCTCCGACTCCCTCTATGCTCTCCATTCCGATGGTGGAGGCACAGATTTCTTCCCAGGGGGTCAACTTGATGGGTGATTCAGGACCTCCCCCGGTGGCTGTGGCAATGTTGCGGTTGGCAGAGAGTATGCTGCGGACGCGTATCCGCAGGTCGTCCCATCGCTTGCGGCATTGCTGTGGGGTGCGGGGTGCGGTCCCCACCGCACTTACCCGCTGTGCCACCAGAGCCCATATGGTCTTCTTGTTTGCAAGTGCCGTTCTGGTCATTTGCGTGGAGAAGACGACGGCAGCATTCTCCTGGAGGGTCTCTGTTAGCACGGTGAGTTCCTCACGGGAGAAGTGGACCTGCCGCTTGCGGTCGCACGCTTTCTTCGCTACTTTTCCCATTTTTCTTGGTTTCGCTAGGGTGGGTGACGGGTTGGGGTGTGTTTCAGGGTAGTGATTTTAGTGGTTGTGTGGTTTTAGTGGTTTTATAGGTGTACGGCGGGATGTTTCCCGTTCCGGGCCCATGTTTTTACTTCCGTTTCCGTATATTTCCGGTCATCGTACTTTCCGGTAGGCGCACACTGCGGTGACCGCTAAGAGGGGTGGCGGTATAGCACCTAGGGCGCCGTACGGCGGCGGTGTGGCCCGTTTTGGGGTCATTTCCGCCATCGCGGACTTTGCACTTCCGCCGTGGCGTGGTGCTCGTGCCCGATGGGTCGGAATGGGCCGCACTTTGCTCCTTCGTGCAATGGCGGAAACGCTATTTACGCTGTGGCGCTCCGGTCAGTCACTTTCCGCCAGGGTCGTAATGAGGGCCATTGTCCATTTGCGGTACAGTAGGCCCATCGTCCCACATATTTCTTATGATCCCTTGGATACCAGAACTGTGTTCTCTCAGGTGCTACAATGCTGGCCTTTAAGTAATCTCTGATGTCATCATCAGCCAGCTCCGTTACTTCTGATTCATCCTTGACATCAATCATGTTATTCATTCCTATTGCTTTTGCGGCAGTTGTCTTACATTGTGCAATTATTATCCTTATCAAACAGAATCCAAATATGATTATCACCAATATTGCTCCAAGGAACTTGAACAAGTTTGCAATCCAATAAGGAATCCATGAGAACAGGAAGGCGAACCAACTGTCATCTTCAATAGCTGATGTCTCGTCCACCATTTTTATGTGTAAATCTGTCAACATCGATATGGCTTCTATCAACATCCCGTTCTCCCTGTCATGAGATGATGTGAATGTGCAACATGATGGCCCGATCTTGGCACAAAAGCCTCCATTCATAGCTGTGATCGTGTCGAGGACATACCTGTTCTGGAAGGTCATCAGCCTTCTGGCCCTCAACTCTTCTTTTATCGCATTAAATCTCTTTATGGTGGCATTGATTGTTTACAGCAGCTCCCATCTGGTGATTTGTAACCACCTGGCATTTAGAGCAGTCTGAACCCCAGGCATGAACATAGATGTGAACAACACTGCAGTTTTACTGAACAACTTGTACTCATCAGGAATATCATCAAAGCTGCTTTTGATTTTGCTGAGAAGTAATTCGATCTCCTTTTTCGCCGGAGTTCTATTGACCTTCTTCTTCTCAGGTGATCATCTACTTTTGGGAATTCTTCAATCTTCGGGTCAGTTTGTGGGATCACTAATGCTGGAACATGGATGTATATCAGAGAGCACACTCCACCCCAATTCCAGGGTAATTTCATATATGCTCTAGATCCTCAGGCCTAATATCGATCCATTAGGACAACCGTCTCTCTCCTCATTCCGACATCATTTTTTTCCCTGCTTTGAGACCACATGGTCACATTTATTAATGGGACTACAAATACTGCCCAGCTTCATCCACCACCCATGTCAGTAGTTTAGACTATTTAGACCATAACTTCAAGCACTCAATGTTCACTTCCTGCACTCCTTATACTGCTTCCTTTCTCAGCAGATGATCTCAAATTGATGTCATTCCATCTTCCCATCCTTTACTGGTATGTACTCGCCCATAGATCAGCAGCTGTGACCGTTCCCAGCATCCAGGTATTCCAGTATTCTCCGTCATGTCAGGACAGTTCATTGTCTTCATTTCTTCAAGGATCCCCTTGTCCTGGCCTGCAGCAGGGTACACAAGCATCCTGTCGGTCCATCCAGGTTTTTTCTCCATTTGTGTTGTTTTAATATAACCATCCTGGTATGGAATTGATTGTCTTGATCTCCATAGCAACGTCACCCAGCTCCCTTGGAACTGTCCTCTAGTGACACATGCTGCTAGATGACTGAGGCACTTCGCATCTTGTGCCGGCATCTCTTTTGAAATGAAGGTTTTGACAGTGTTCATGGCATAGTGGATGAGAGAGCAGACATAGCAATTCTCATCAGAGGCTCTTTCCCCCACCTTTTTCATGTGCTGATACCACATATTATTCCCCAGGTGAGCTTCATTTTCAAGGTAAGTATTTATCCCCTGGTTATCCTCTTCTGCATCTCTCTTATGTCGTTTAACAAACCTGCTCATGGGGATTAGCAAAATGATCATCATTTGTACCTGCACTGGGAAGAATCCCAAACAGTCTTTTTTTCAATTTGATTAGTAGGAAAATACATTTTCAGAAATGTAAAATACAGAAAGATAAAAAGGATAGATAAACATATATATATATATAAATATATCAGGCACATGAGTCTGGAAAAACATTTGATGTGCCATCCTTATACTTGTTGGACACATGCTATTTTTACAATCACATTATCTTAATCGCTCATCATTTTTGCTGCAAGTATTCAATTTTGCATTTGTAATTGCACAATCTGTTCAATTATTGCTGTCAATAGTCTCCTTAACACTGCATTATTCTTGGGATCATGTATAAAGGTGTGAATATTAAGGTCACTCCTAACAAGGGCAGGGTAGGATTGAAGTATGAACACAAAGATAGCAACAACGAGACTGTTTGTGTAACTGCCAACAGGCATCATATATTGCATCAATCAAAATAGATATTCTCCATGAAACGAAGCTGGATATTGATCTCTCTTCCAATTTCTAATCAAGAACTGCTGTATAGTTGATTGACAAAATGTGGCCCATTATCAGATCTTAGTACTTTCCACACACTCCACCTCGGAAAGACTTTGTGCACTAGAAACATTGCTGTGCAAGTGTAGTCAGGGTGTGCACATGGACTGGCTTTCATCTACCTAGAGAAGGGACACACCACCACTAGTCTCCATTACATGTCTGCAAAATATCGATATAGTCGATATGTAAATGCTGAAATGGACCATTTGGTCGAGGTATTACTCCACTAATTGTTCTTAGTGTATGCCCAGCAGTAAACCTTTGACACACAATGCAATTCACCATGAACTGTGCAACGTGTTCCAGCAAATTAGAATTTACCAGTCTTCTGCTATAGTGGCAGCAAGACTTTCTATGGTTATATGCACAGGGTAATGCAGATGTTCAAGTGCGACTTTCAATAATGCCATTGACATTACTGGCTCCCCAGTGCTTTCCAGTCGCCATAAAGCTTCCGTGGGGGATAAAGAACACCTCCTTCGCTTCCATAGCTCTTGCTCTTCCTGTGGTGCTCTTCCCTGAGTCTCTATTAATTGGGCAAATTGACAGCATATTAAACCCTTCTCATATTAATATGTTTCTAGTTACATTTTCTTTAATATCTTCAGTATCAAAACTAGAAATATCTGAAGAATAAGCAACCCTTTTGGCTCCTAGGTCTGCAGCATTGTTTCCGCAAGAGATAAAGTCTGTTCATTTAGTATGGGCTGAGAATTTTACGACTTCTAAGGCCACTGGGAGTTGTAGTGCCTTGAAAAGCACACATGTTGTACTGGAGAGCTGCCTGCGTGGAGATAGCCCCTCCTGTTCCAACGTGACAGCCCTGCATGTACGGTTGACGACACATAAGCCAAATCACTGTAAGCCGTCACTTCCTGTCCTTCATGTTTCTTGAGTGCAACAATAAACGCTACTAATTCTGCTGCTTTTGTTGAAAAGTGAGACATTAGTCTTGCACTCGCCACTACTTCAAATTCACCATTTAGTCTGTGTCTTACTGCTGTGCAGCCTGAATATGTCTCCCCACTAGTCTGGTCAATTTCTGAAGAACCATCAATAAAGAGAATCCCCGCGCCCCCGCCAAAGCATTCTCTTTCACACGGGGAATGTTTTCATAGAATTCAACATAATTTGCACAGTCGATGCACATGATCATCTTCTTCTATAGGTGGAGCTACAAACGTGGCTGGGTTCACTATTTTTCATCTTACGATTTTAATTGTTGAATTCAAAATCATTACTTCATAAGCTGATGCTCTTTGGGACATTAACGTGCCCTTAGGTTTTTCTAAAATAGCAAAAAAGGCGTGCTCCAAATAAAGAGTCATAGCACAGCCCATGACAATACTTGTGTACTTCTCAATGTCAAATACGGCAGCTGTCAAATATTGTTCGCAAAGGAATTGTCCTCTCATAACTGGGTCTAAGATCATGCTGTAATATGCCAAATGTTTGTACCCCAATGTTGTCCTTTGTGTAAGCACTGGTGTCTTGACTGCCCCATTTGTGTGTAAAAATAAATACAATTCCTCACTATAGTTGGGAATCCCTAAAACTGGAGCTGTACAAATTACTCTTTACAACTTCTCAAACTCTTCCTCCGTTTCTTCAGTCCATTCTATCTTTTCCTTACCAACGTGTGCTTTCTTTAATGCTTGCAAAAGTGGCTCGGCATATGTGCTTTAACCAAACACCCAGGCTCTGCAGTAATTGCACAAGTCCAGAAACTGCTCCATCTGTCTCACTGTGTTTGGTTTTGGTGTTTTCATAATTGCCTCAAAGTGTCACTTTTTTCCCATCATGTGAAATTAACTAACCTATGTACAACCATCTTCCTGGCAATACTGGAATTTCTCCTTGTCCACTTTATATCCCTTGTCTGCTAAAATAGTCATTAGTTGGACAGAGTCTTGCCTACACTCATCCTCAGTTATACCGCAAATCAATATGCCATCTACGTATTGTATCACCACACTCTTAAGATCGATATTACCTAGATGCATCTGTAGGACCCTGTTAAAGATCGATGGGGACTCACAGCACCCTTGAGGAAGACAAGTATGTTTTTTTTTTGTCTAAATGTAAAGGAAGTCAGGTTCTGTGAGTCCTTAGTCAGTGAGATCGAGGAAAACGCATTTTTCAAATCAATCACTGTGAAATACTGAGCTTCGAATGGGATGCTGCACAAAATTGTCATAGGATCAGGAATTAAAGGAAACTCTGCCTCTACAACCTGGTTAAGAGGCCTAAGATCCTGGATGAATCTCCACGACCCCCCTTTAGATTTTTTAATCAGATACACAGCGGAATTGCATGATGACTCTGATGGCACTAGGATCTCCTGATTCATCAGTGTCTGGAATATACCTCCATCAGCTTCTCGGGAAATGGGTTACAGTTTCCCTCGGGGTAAAATTGCTGCTTACTTAAGCTTTATTTTAACCTCCCCTATTCCCTTCAATAAACCTACGTCATAGGGGCCCGTGGTGCATAGGACACCTGGCACCTTTTTGAGATTTTCCTGGACAAATGCTGGTTGTTGCCGCATTATCACCATTCGCTGTGAGATTTCTCTTTTGTCGATCATTATCGAGTATGTAATTCTCATAAAGAACAGCACTTAGTCATCGATAAGTTCATTTCTGTACATATCTTCATCTGTTATGTCAGTCAACCTGTACCCCTCTTCAGGAGCTATCACTGTCCTCCAGGATCTTCCTTCATCATCTACCCCTTCGAGCATTGCTATCTCGCCTCGTACTATAGCTGCTTCCAACTCTATAGGAATAGTCTCCCCATCTTCCTCATCCATAGGTATTTGTGGTCTAAATAAAAACGCACCGGGTATCCTTACAATCGTCCCTACCAGCCCAGGTAGCCATGTCAACAAAATACTTACTCCATATGGAAAGACTTTCGGATGCCTCACAGAGCCACTTGCCCTAGGAATTTTTGAGTTCTATGTATGCCTGTGTGCTTTCTTATATACAGTTTTCACAAGTTTATTTCTCCAATAATTTCAATGTACACTTGTTAGTGACTATTACTTTTGTATGTTATTCAGTTGCTTTGTTGTATCTGGTAACACGTTTTTTTCATATTATGGTGGGTTAAAGATTGCTTGTGACACTCTGATCAGGCATGGGCTTCACACCTATTGTACCCAATGCTTGTATACTTGATTGAGACTATGCTGATGTGTAGGCAAAGACTATAAATTACACACAACTGTCTATATTAGAGTATTTTGTCTTTCCTTAGGTTGTAAATATTTTAAAGAAATTTTGTATTACCATATATGTTTTATTGGTCTATGATATTTGTTGATTTGATTCTTTTAATGAGTTAATATTAATGTATGTAAATTGTATCATGTGTAAAGTTTGAATTTATTTTCAATCTGTATCACATTAAAGAATTAATTAATGTCAAGGTAACAAGTTTTACAAAAAACTTTTCTGTATGAAATTTCTTTATACCTTTCATCTTTGTGCCTAAGTCATAGGGCGGTGCCCATTTTCTTAGGTGTATTTGGTTACAGGTTTTATAACAAACTCTTCTATGTGAATTCCCTTAAACCTTTCAGTTTTGTGCCTAAGTCATAAGGTAGTGCCAACATAACTCAGCTAGGAGGCACGTGCTTGTGTTTCGCCCTTCCTTAGGCTTTTCAAGGCATTAATGTAGTAGTTCCATAGGCAATTGTTTGTTCATATCAACATCCCTTCTTTCAAAGTGCTATTTGCATTAGTTAGATACAGCAATCATAGTGACAATCACAATTCTTCTCTGTTCCTTGGTAATAATTTTGCTAATTAGACGAAGTACTGTGGTTCTTAAATTCAGGTAAGTTGTTTTCAATCATGGGTATTCAGGTCGGATCTAAACATCCGGTGCTCCGCAGTCCAGTTTTATTCTATGCTGGTTGCTGCAGGGTTTTCATGATTCTGATAACTGGTAAGTGATATATTCTTCCCTTTTCGAGTACTGTTCTTGTGATATGCTCGTTGCTCCATACGCGTATGCTGCACTGTTCCTCATAGCAGGAATGGCACAGCGTACAGAGCGCCGAGCATATCAGAATCCTGAAAACCCTGCCCGTTTTTCATCCTTCTCTTGTTCCTCCATGTATATCTGTTCCCGTCAATCCCTGTTTTTCCTTCCTTTCTCTTCCTCCCTCAAATTCTTTTCTTGTACCCTGTCTTTCTTTTCTTGCTCGTCATTGTCTTCTCTTTGCCTAACCTCCTAAATACCTTTCCCATCTAACTTGAGTAGTAGCTGTACTCCCATCCACTCGTTCTGTACGAGCATTACCTCGTCAGCCCTGTCCTTTTCTCCCTTCGATCGCTTAATTTCTCGATCTATGTCGGTCGATAAATTCGACCTGTCACCTCTTTCTTCCTTATCTTTTATAAACTTACAAGCATCATCCTTTCTTTTACTCTCTTCCGGATTGTCGTCACTACTGTAAGCGGGGTTCATATGCTGGGTTACTATACCCCGCTGCTGCATTTAGTTCCTTTAAAGGACAGACTCCTATTTCTTCTGTAGTTGCGCTCTTAGTCTCGGACAAGGTAAGAGGAGCTGAGGGCTCAATGCGCTCCCCTTTATGCTGATTATGCATCCACTCCTCTGGTGGTGGGTCCTCCTTCTCCTCCTGATACATCTTCCACAGTTCTAAAATTGCCAACCTTTTCTCTAATTTCTTTCCTGTGTAACGCAGCATGCACGTATGTGGTCATGTGTTGCAATCCGCTTTTGACAATGGTCCCCCTTGCAATCATACCAGCCTGCAACTCCCGATTTTGACTCTATATTCCACCTAGTGCTGCCTCTGCAGTCTACCCAACTGTAACTAACAATGTATTTCTTTAGTCAGCCCTTTGCTGCATTTGTATCTTACCTGCCAGTAACTACCGATTTTGACACTGCATTCAGCCTTGTCCTGCCTCTGTTTTTTACCAAACTGCAACTCATACCTACTTTGCCCCATTTGCCTGTCTACACCAACTTGTACCTGCATACTTGATGTATCCCCCTGATCCATGGGTTAAGGCATTCCAATGTTGCATTTTACCTACATATACCTGCATACTTGTTGTAGCCCCCTGTGCCATGATGTGAAGCATTCCAATGCTGCATTTTACCTACTTGTACCTGCATACTTGATGTTGCCCCCGCACCATGAGATGAGGCATTCCAAAGCTGCATTTTACCTACTTGTACCTGCATACTTGATGTAGCCCCGTGCACAAAGAGGGGAGGCATTCCAATGCTGCATTTTGCCTACTTGTTCCTGCATACTTGATGTAGCCCCTGAACCCTACTAGGACCGTTTCTGTATTCGTCCCTGTCCCCCTAGCCTCCTCTTTTGTCTTGATGCGCCTTGAAACACCATTTGCTGTATAGGTGCACTATAAGCACCCAATGAATAGAAAATAAATAAATAACTACATCATATATTTTCCCCAGATGTTCAGCTTTACTTCGGCTACTCTTCAAGCAAGAGTGTCCATAAAGCTTTGCATAATGAGATAGTGATCCCACTTTCCCTTCCACTTTGTTATTAGAGCCAAGTAACTTCGCCAAACTGTCTATATGTAGTCTATTGTAATTGTCATTGTTTATTTGTAAAGCGCTTAGACACAAGTGAAGTGCTTCAATGCTGACAGGAAGAGAGTAAGGGAATACAGTCGTCATTCTTAGGCCTTGAAGATTCTGAATGATCTAACAACACTAACTAGCCTATTAGACCAGAGGCAATTCTACTGGTGTAGGTGCGTGACAAAGAGTGGGGGGATAAGGAGGGGAGAGAGGGAAAAGAACATACAGAACAATAAACTACCGTACTAGGCCTGGCAACATTTCAGATTGATTGGTGGTTGGTCCTCTAATGCGCCTATGCATGAGTATTTCAGGCACAACCAAGCTAGGGAGGGGAGACAGAGAGAGGACAGGACAGACAAACATGCTTGGCCTTCGACATTCAAGGTTGTGCAAATGCGCAGACAGGAAGTGTGAGGGAGGGGGAGAGGTACAAGTGCGCTCAGTTCAGCAGGGGCCTGGGTTAGGTACAAAGTGGTTGCCCCTCTAATCGAATGTATTCCAAGTGCAATAGTGCCAAGCAGTGGCACAGAGGCAAGTGCAGGTCTGGCGGGGGAGCCTGGGACCTGTGAGACTCTGGAGGTGCACCAGGTGACCAGTCAATGAACTGAGGAGGTTGTGGGAAAGAAAGAAGGAGGGAAGCAGGAGTGCAGAGAAAGGAACATTTAAATAACCAACATTGATTACGGTCCAAACAATTCGACTACCATTGTCATTTATCTCATTATGCCCAGATAACTGCAATCCAAAGCTATTATATAGACTGTCAACCTGTAGCCGTAGTATTTTATGATCACTAAGAGTAGAGGCCACCAGACTAAAGTCAAATACCCCAAAGAGCAAATGGTTTGGCACAAAGACGTAGTCAACATGACTACTGGCCACGCCATTGGTCCAAGTACAATTATCAACAATATTCAGATTAAGATAATCTAGGCCGTATGCCTTCATAAAGCTAATCCACCTAGCTCCTGGCTTAATTTGCAGCATATAATGAGAACTGAGGGAAGGGGCTTTAATGACCCCTACACTTCTAGTCTTGCTTTCATAATCACAGTAGAAGTCCACACCTACAAGGACTTCACCCTTGGGGTAAACCCTGTGCCATTCAGTGAGCACCCCCGTAAGAAAGACCACGATATCCTGGGTCAGACAGACCCCCCTCCTCCCCGGAGGATCATAGACACGTGCTCAACATCTTTAATTCCGCTTTCTTAAAGATGAGCCCATAAAGCATGCAGATTAGGTTCCGCAATAATGAGTTCTTCCGCAGACATAGTATTCTTCAGACCAACGCAAGGTCTACCTACAGGACCTTTCGTTGCAGCCCTGGTGATGCCCTCAAAACCATCAACGGCGAGCTTGGTGGTTAGCCGAGGTTCCTGAAGAAGTCTAGCATGACTGCCTAGCAGTTTGGCTAATCCAGCGTCACCATAAGCAAAATGTGCATGCCCGTCAGTGTCCCGGCTAATCAGTGAAAATAGGCCATCCTTGTGACCCATTAGGGAGCAGCATGTTCTTGATACACTGGGAAAACTGGCCTCCAAACCCACTCTCCCTGCATGCCACCGCCTTGCCGGCGACTCAAAAGCATACTTGACTCGCACCTTACAGGCTGATTTGCAGTCTTTCTTCACAATCGGATGTATAAGGTGAAACAAATTCGAGAGAACAGCCCATTTTCAAAAAGTGAGGCCCTATAGTCAGGACACGCTCTTCTGTGATCTACTGTGAACATGTAAACAAAGTTAGTCGACTTACAAATCAGTTTCAGGTGTGACCGCCAAAGTCACTTCCTTAGTTGTTTCATTATATTTGTTTGGGTGGCCGTGAGCAGGTGGGCGCCCGGTTCTCAGGTGGTAGAGAATTGAAACTTAGGCCGGGCTTGACCGAGCCATTCCTGGCTCCCCAACTTCTAGAATTAGACGGGTTACAACAGGGGGGACAGAGAGGCAAAAAAGGAAAATAATAGCTTGGAGGTTTAGTAAGGGCCTATTTCAAAGGCTTTTTGAGTTAGAAAGGTTGGAAAATAAACGGTGCAATATTTGACACTTCTTAATCAGGCAGGCAAACGCGCTTCCGCAATAAGGCTATTGTATGGCGGTGACTAGCCCGCCACTAGCAGAGCTGTACCAGGGGGTGATATATTGGCCCCAGAAATCTAAAATCTGAACTCATTGTAAGGAAGGGCCAACACACCAAAATTGCCATTCGCTTCCACATCACAATGTGCGCAAAAGAACATTGTAAAAGTAGTGCAGTTCAGATGAAACAGTGAACTAACATGCTCAAGTTAATTCTGTGCTATTTGCAAGCCTAAAAAGTCCCTATTTCACACGGTTCCACGTGATGCTACTGAAATGTATCCGAGCACTGTTTTACCGAGCTGATTTTACTGAAATTCATTTTCGGTATTTATGTTTTTTGTTTTTGGGGGCGGGGGGTACCCATCCAGGCCCCCCTCCATATATTTCTAGTTGTAACCCCACCCCGGCTACCCCTATACCCCTTTTACACTTTACGAAACCCCCCCATCTATTTTTTAAAAATACAGAAAAAAGAAAATCTGTCATCATTTCACATGCCTTGTTTTTCCTGGTTCCATCTCTTAAAGTCATGGTTACTCAGTATATGGCCCTCCAGATGTTTGGTTTTCAACTATCGTTATGCTAAGCCAGCACAGTCAGTGGTGAAGAATCATGGGTGTCGTAGTCCAAAACATATTGAGAGCCACATTGTAAGCGATATTCAATCAACACTACACCCAAGTCAATGCCTGGTCTGGGATGCTGAGGAAAACCCTTATTAATGTATTTTTATGTCTAGTTCAGTACTCTGGATGACCACCCTTGTATAACACCCCCCTCTTAGAATCCCCCTGACCCCACTGAGCCAAGAAGTAGGTTTGTGTTGCAAATTAAAAGGTTTATTTGAGAATTTAAACAATATATATATATCACACTTTATAATAAATTAATATCTGATAGTACACTTAGACATATGATGTTGATCAACAATGGGTAATCTGGCACTAGCACACTTCTTTACAATCAATGAGGAGTTAGTATAGGATGGATAAAGTAGCAAAAATACTTTTATGATTTCAAGGGAAAAGCAATGAGGAATAAAATGCAGTACAGAAATACTTGATATGATTTTAGCAAAAGATAAGATAATCACTTTTTCTCTGGCAATTCACCCCCCTCCCCTATGCAATGTAAGAAATGTAAGGAGATGGAAAGAGGAGCACACAGTTCTCAGGAATGCAATCAAATACAATACGAAATTCAGTTCCCCCCCAGCAAGCTTAGAGAAAACAGGTATGAGTTTTAAAACACAGGCCCAAGTGCTTTGAATGTGATGGCAGTGAAGTGAGAAATATGCTGAAAATGCTTTTAATTCCCTTTAGGAGGTTCAGGGTGAGTGAGAGATACTTGGGATGAGCTCAGGCTCACTTTAGCAATGATTCAGGGATGGTTATTAAGAGACAAACGAATGTTTAGCAAAGGAAAGCAAAAAGCTGCTATCTTTTTACAGGTAAAGAAATCAGGCCAAATCGCAAATCGCGTCAAAATTCGCGAGTGCGTGAATCGCGATTACGGCAAAAGAATAAGGAGTAGCGCTGTTAGGTACGTTGGAAAGCTTAGATTCTAAGCTTTCAGATGAAAGTTGAATTTCGTTCCTAGCCCAAACGGTTCCAGAGATAAGGACGATTAAATAAAGGTAGATTTTCGGATTTAAAGTAAAACTCAAAATGACAGGTGACAGCTTGCAGCTGCAGAATTGACAGGTGACAGTTGTGCAGCTTTACAAATGACAGATGACACGATTTCTAGGAGGCTGTTCTACTTAGGTTAAAATAGTTTGGATTAGATTATTTTAACTAAGAGATTGGTTCTGCACAGTTCTGCTAGGTACTCACAATATAAATTTGAAATAGGCCTCGCCACGGATCTGGTCAGGTTTTGGACTGGAATCCGGTTCTGGTCTCGGCACTTCACAGTGATCTGGGTCAGCTCTCTGGTTCTGCTCACAGCGGTCTGGGTAACTCTGGATCTCTGGTCTGGTCTCTGGCAATTGTTCTTGGCAAAAGAATTCAAACAGCTCGACCGGCTGTGGAATAGTTGCAAATGATTTTAAGGTTGCTGAGGCCTGCTGAGAAGAGTTCTCAGTTTGTGGGTTTAGGCCCTTGCTTTAAGTTCTGAAGTAAAGTTCTGGTCTTTGGAGATTGATGGATTTGAAGTCTGGATCTCTGGATGTGAAGACGTCGGTCAGCATGCTCTGCAGCAAATGGAATTGAATGTCTCTACCTGTCCCAGCAGTCTCTTTGTATGTGTTTTGAAAATGGGTGTGTGCCTGGGCCTAGCTAAGCCTGCCCCTCTCTACTTGTCATTGGCCCAATTCTCCCCTCTCCCATGATTAGGGGAAGGAAATGGATTGTCATCATGATGAGGTCTGTTTATGGGTCAGAGGATCCTCCCCTGGTCAGTTTGTCCACAAATCTATATTTGATTCAAATACATCTTTTCCAGATATACAATTTGTTGAAATTACATGTGCACATTATATATTCCTTATGGTCCATGCTTGTCCACCTCTGATCTTCCTGGGGGCTTGCATTCAAAAATGACAACATTTTGCACTTTTTAACTGGTTTTGCAATATCGGACATTTACCCAAAATTACACACATGTGCGCAAGGAGTATGGACATTAATTGATGAAGTGTCAGATTTTTAACATGCAGACATTTGGAGTGAGACCCTATTTTCCGCTAGCAACCCCCCAGAATACACCACAGGGTCCTAACGCCTCTCAAAATGTTCACAGAAAAATCACAAAAATAATGATATTACTTATATAATTCTGACAAGTCCCCACTATGAGTTATCTATCTTTTTAAAATTATGCCCTGGTCAAAAAGGGGTGTGGCTTCCCACATCACAGGGTGGAATAACTGGTTTATCCACTTCCCCCAAGCTCAGCTGCTAGCAGAGGCACTGCCCCTCCCAGTTTCCCCTATGAGGAAGCCACTTTACGACGCCCCCAATATAACATTTGCCTGAGTCAAGGGAGTTGCATTGTTCGGTCCCTCCCTGTTCCCAGGTGCTCCACCCCTAATCTAATCAGAGAGGTGCCAACTCCTTTTGGCACGGGGCAGCAGGATGCAGCTAGGCCTCGGAAGAGTGGCTGAACAGGTTTCTCCTGTCGGGGGTAGTTGTCAGGCAGAATCCAGTTTCACTAAGCCAGGTTTCAGCTAAATGTCACTTTTTGTTCCCAGTTTTCTACATTCAAATCAAACTGACAATTTGTACCTGTACATTAAATAATTACTTCCTTCAAGTCATTTCAGAATATGGTTTTACATTCTTCCACCTCTTAGCAAGTCTTTCTTGTGTCTGGTTTTGTTTCATTTGTGCAGTTTTACACAAAAGTCTGGTGGTTTTAAAACGCCAGCTTTCTGATAGTGGTGAGTACTGGTAATGCAACCATTTTTGGGATTAAGAAAATTAATTCCCCACAGTTCTGAGTTGCTTTTTTGGCAATCAGCATTGCCATTCCCAATGGTTTGAGGCTACTGTGTGTGTAGCCCAATGGTGGTTTTAGGCAGTGCCCTCCTGTGCTCATAACATAGGCAAAAATGGGTGGCAGCCTATTCTTCATGTTTTCCCTGTGCACTCTCTGGGGAGTTCTGGCCATCATGATGTTTTCCATGCCAGTACTGCACAGTTTTACTGTAGGGCTTGGATGCATGGGTAAAAACATCCCACAACATCATGATTAACAATGCTTTACATCATAAAAACTCAAGATTAAATATTCAAGCAGAAACACTTGCCTTGGACAGCACTGCTGCTGTTTATGATTAATAAATAGGCAAGTTTCCAATCCTGCCCAACTGCATATGGAACATATGTGTGTTTTTCATGGTTATAACTTCTGATGAGTCTCAAAGTCATGTTTTCAGGATAGCCACATGAAACATGGTTGAACACAGCTTCAGATGTGGAGTTACTGCGCCAAGGGTCTGTAAACGTCTCTGTAGATATTGTGGACTGCAACTCCCATGATGCATTACCATTGACAATGATGGCTAGGGTTGATGGGAGTTCTAGTCAAAAACATCTGGAGGGATACGGCTACCGATCTCAGGCATAGACAATGAGAATCCTGAAAACCTGGTATGGGCAGGAGTCTTGAAGAACAGATCTGGGGAGCCCTCTATGGGTGTGGTTGAGTGTATATGGTTAACTCTGGGCGCCCACCCCTGTGTAACCTTCAGTGATGGGCTACATTTCTTAAGAACCAGTTGATTAATTAATAAGGGGCCTGTCGCTGTGGAATTGTCCCCAACATCCTCATCCATTAGACCAACTATGAAGAGACAGCAAGACCTTTTTTTGAAGACTTAGCAGTGAAAACCCAAGACTTACCTAAATTGGGTGATGCACAAAAGATGCAAACCCTGTTGTAACCCAATGAGATGGCTCATGTAGAGTGTCTGGCAGTGTGTCACTGAATGAGACACTATAAACATCATAAATGCACACAAAGGGCATGAGGCTGGTCGGTCCATACACCAATGATATAGCATTAATGTAGTTTTTAATGATGCATGCAATGCTGACTCTCAAATGGGATCTTTAATGTGAGGCTGTTTATTGGTCACAGCAAACATATGTGGACATCTTAACATGTATATATCAGTAGTCACGGGTCATCCAGCCTCCCCCTTGCCAGCTCTCTCTCTCACCTGTTTACATCATCCAGCCAGCAGATGGGAGTTTCATGATGTCACGAGCCTGCTTGCTCATGCAGGGAAGGCCAGAATATTACACATATTGAACCTTGGGCCATGAGTTGGTGAATGGGCATTTTGCCATGTGATAATGACTCCACCCATGGTCTATACGGATAATAGCACAAAATGGTAGTAGCAGTAAGTGTTTTGGAGTTTTGGTGGTAAATTAAAATGTCACAAGTAAACAGACAAAATGAGTTAGTAAATTCAATGTAGCTTTATTGTGTAGTGTGCAGTGCCTACATAGCAAGAATGTTTTCATAAATTAAGAATTTTACTGCAAACGTGATTAAACTGGATTGGGTTTAACAGCAAGAACGTATATTAGTCGTCATGTAAATGTGAACGGTTTATCTATAAGAAAGTGAAAGCATATTTCTATAGTTTAACTTTATTTCTGGTGTTTTAAATAGGTTGTTGCTGTGAAGTAAAAGTCCCCCCCACCGGTTGTTGAAAGAAACCTTACCTGGAAATTGCATTGGAGTGTCTGGGTCTACTTTTTAAGTCACAGTGTTCAGAATGCAGTCCATACCAGTAGTTACCGACTGCGCTCCGAACATTCTGATTGGTTGAGGGAGGTCAATATCGATCTATACACATTAACACAGGGGCAACGCGCTGGTCTTGGAAGCAAGACCATGCAGCGCATCAGAGGTTTTCGAATTCCGGATCTCACTTAGAAACTGAACTCAGGTATGGTATTAGGCGCGTTATAAAAAAACAATTAAATAAATACATGAAATCTACAACTTCTTTTCATTTTGTGGTTCTTTTGAGTAACCACAAAATAGCACTTGCGCCTGCAACCGCTGGCACACACTGGATTTCTCATGAATATATGAGCAGATAAAACATGTACAACCAAGTTTCTGGGAATACTTACTGGTAGTTGTGACAATAAGGCATTATTGTATCAGAAAGCCTTGTGAAATGTTGACGTTTGTTCTCCTTGGACCTATCTTCTCAAACAGGCCCCGATTGTGAGTCCTGTCCCTATATTAAATGAGTTGCTGCAAACAGTCTGCAATGCCGGCCTCTGACGTCAGTCCAGACCGCGGTTCTCTGAAAGGGCAAAGGGACGGCTAGGTTTCATAACCACTCACTTCTAGGTATTTCAGAATGAGCACTCTCGACATGTCCCTGAAAGACTAGGGAGAATTGTGCCCGGTTTACCCAAAAAATGAAACTTAACTCTTAACTTTTGCTCAAATGATGTACTCTTGACGCGGGCCTAGCGTTAAGCCAGGAAATGGTGGGCGTCATAGAAATGAGGTTTGCCCTGGAAATGCAAATGAGACCACAGTCTACATTTTGACTTTTTCAATTTAAAGAATAATCTGTCAGCACAACATACAGGGAATTTTCACGATGAAGGAGTGAAATGACTAGAGTTCCTACACAATCTGGTAGCACAACATACAAGGAATTTACACAGTGAAGGAGTGAAATGACTAGAGTTTCTACACAATCTGGCAGCACAACATATAAGGAATTTCCACAGTGAAGGAGTGAAATGACTAGAGTTCCTACACAATCTGGCAGCACAACATATAAGGAATTTACACAGTAAAGGGGTGAAACGACTAGGGTTCCTACACAATCTGGCGGCACAACATAAAGGGAATTTACACAGTGAAGGAGTGAAACGACTAGGGTTCCTACACCGTGGCTGGATAGTTTTGGGGGGAGAGGGGAAATCGAGAAGAATTTGACTTGTATGGCAACAAAGTTTGCTTTTTTTTAAAGAAAAAGAGTTGACCCTCAGAACATGTCATGAATTTGCTGTTGAGAAGCACATTTCAATTCTGGTCCGGTTTCTTAAGTGGAGTTAGGTGGCGAGACCTAAGAAGAGTTTAACACGCTTCCTAACTCATGGACACTGTAAACAGATTTTATTTTAGCCCTGCAGTGTGTGATTGCAGTGTGAGAAGTTAGTGAGGTGAGAGGTGATCAACTGATCACTCTGGAAATTGAATTCCTCAAGAGTAGTCTAAGCTTTCTTGCATTTCCCACTCAGGTACGCTCAGTTGTGAAAATGTAGCGCAGAACCCTCAAGTTCTGGACCCCCTCTCTACAGTGACTGTCATCAGGAAATGTGTTTCAGTCGGGACTCTGGACTGCAGGATCCCAGCGGAAACCACCAACCAGTTACGCAAGACCTTCCGCGACAAGGACCGGTTGTTTCAAGAGTGTCTCCTCTCCTGCTCCATCCAACGCCCCTCTAAGGGAAACCAAAATAACTAATTTACCAACATGTCTCATGGAGTCACCTCCCCCCACAACACCCACCATTTCAGTTTTGATTGTAGACACTTTTACATTAGCTGAAGGTGTAGACACCTACTCAGGTGTGTGCCGTAATGTGGCACTTCATTGAGAAATCGCCTGCTTTCAATTACAGATGCCCCTTCCCCTCACCACCACCCACCATGGCAAGGCCTCACTGGGAAAATGACACAGGGGTGGTCTCCTTTCAGCTGATGCTCCTATCTATCCTCATCACCTTGCTACTCCCACTGCCACAGTGTACCCAGATACTCCTTTACATGTTAACGTGGCAAAGCCAATGGGGTCAGGCTGTCATGCGTGAGGCGCAGACTGAAATACCCCAATAAATGTCACACCATGGCTATAGGACAGTGCTAAAGGTCACAGCCTGAAAAGAGAATTCAATAATTAAAGGACTTCACAAAAAAAGTAACACACCTTGAGGAATTAACTTCCGAGGCACCAGTGGTCCAGTGGTGAATATTGGTTTCTAAACCATCAATCTCTAATCTCCCCCACACCTCTAATACATCAGAAGGGATCCGAGCATATTGGAAACACAAGCGAATTATAAACCTCCTTATATAATTTTGGTAACGTGGACGGAATGGCAGGCTTATCTCCGGAAGGTCGTAGATCGTTGGGTAGTTGCAACAAATTATATCCCAATGATAAAAGGAACTGTCTAGTCAAGGTTGTATAGCAATATCTACTTTATTGTTATCACAACAGACAGTTCTAGCACACTACAAAATACAACCCAAGCTGTAAAGGAATGCAGAGGACAGACAGTTTCAAGAAGGAAATAGGTCAAGGATACTTGGTTTCAGCACAAAGGGAGCAATGGGTCATAAGATGTCACTGGGAGCCTTCAGAGAAGGACCAGGGGGACAGACCAATATGTACCTGGTGTTTTAGATGTTCTTGGTGCTCAACAGGGTCGAGTTGGTTTCTGGGCCTGTTGCAGCTTTTGCAACAGAGTTCAAGATGGGAGACAGCTCAGGTTATTAGGCGGCAGCCAGTTCAGCGAGCAGGGCTGGATGGACGGCTGCAGGCTGGCCTACACGGCGGCTCAGGGACAGGAATCTTTGTCTCAGGGCTGGCTGGTGGGTCTGAAGCACTGGTCGAGGCGTCTCAGACTATGTTAGCGACTGCAGTGTGAACACAGTCAGTGGTGCAGTCGGTTGCAGCTCGAGGGGCTCGACTGCCTCTAAAATGTCGTTTAAGGTTGAACAGTAGTTGATGCCCATCGATGCACTCTCTTAGCTTCTTCACTGGGCTTGTGTCGTCCTTTAAGGTGGACAGCCCAAAGCTGAGGAGAGTGTTCCAAGCAACAGCCTTGTCCTCAGTTTGGTTTAGAGACTCTCTGGCACTTCTCACCTAGGAAGCTTGCTGCAGAGCCTAGCAGGGCACACTATGTGCTGGCTGGGTACCAGTTCTGGAGCTGCTTGGAGGGTCCTCTAGATTCAGTATCTCCCTCTGTTCCCTCTGAGATGCTTAGAGGATGGATCTTGCTTCCACCTTTGGCGATCCTGCCCTTCCTTCACTGGCAGAAGCTGTAAGGCAAACTGTACCTGCAGCCAGGGTCCAAATGAGTCCAAATGAGTTCTTCTTGTTACTCCTTGCAAAGTCTTCAGATGATCTGCCAAAAGAGGTGCTCGGCCCTCTTTTAAAGCCCTCTTTTAAAGCCAAATGGGCCCCAGTGATTGGTGTAGGCTAAGCCTACCTTAATGAACCAATCCTGGTTCCCCACCAACAATCTCCTGTATGCATGAGCTCATAACCAGAGTGCTCTGCAACAGGAAAGGCAAGGGTTGACAACATATACCTAAGTCCCACCCATTTATTTTTTGTCTGTTGTGGATCAATGAGTCTCTCTGGTTAATTGAGCTCTCTGTGGTTCCTGAGCAAAGCGGCAGGTCTTCCTTGAAGCTGCGGCAGGACCAGACTTTTGGTGTCCGCCAAACCACATACTCATACCTTCTGAATGGGGTCCCCTTGCGGGGATGACTGCTGTAAATACATAGTTCCAAAACAGGTACAGTCACGCTCTGCCCCTTGTGTCTCTGCTTCCCACACTGTGCACTTCCCCAATTACTTTCAAAGCGCTCTGCCCCTTGAGTCTCTGCTTCCCGCACTGTGCACTTCCTAGATGACTTGTAAAGCGCTCTGCCCCTTGTGTCTCTGCTTCCCACACTGTGCACTTCCCCAATGACTTTCAAAGCGCTCTGCCCCTTGAGTCTCTGCTTCCCACACTGTGCACTTCCTAGATGACTTGTAAAGCGCTCTGCCCCTTGTGTCACTGTGCACTTCCCTGATGACTTGTAAAGCACTCTGCCACTTGTGTCTCTGCTTCCCACACTGTGCGCTTCCCCGATGACTTGTAAAGCGCTCTGCCCCTTGTGTCTCTGTTTCCCACACTGTGCACTTCCCCAATGACTTGTAAAGCGCTCTGCCCCTTGTGTCTCTGCTTCCCACACTGTGTACTTCCCCAATGACTTTCAAAGCGCTCTGCCCCTTGAGTCTCTGCTTCCCACACTGTGCACTTCCCTGATGACTTGTAAAGCGCTCTGCCCCTTGTGTCTCTGCTTCCCACACTGTGCGCTTCCCCGATGACTTGTAAAGCGCTCTGCCCCTTGTGTCTCTGCTTCCCACACTGTGCACTTCCCCAATGACTTGTAAAGCGCTCTGCCCCTTGTGTCTCTGCTTCCTACACTGTGCACTTCCCCGATGACTTGTAAAACGCTCTGTTGCTTCCCCAAGCCAGGTCCGCTCTCGATAAATAACATTGTGATAATTATAATAATAATTAGCAGTTTCAGCCGGCGATCCAATGAACCTGATTGGCTGTTCCCCCCACCCCAGGTGCTAATTATAATAGGCTGGGTGTTTGAATGGAAATGATGAGCTTGGTCATAGAAAAACATTAGGCCGCCCTATCAGAAAATACAGCCGAGCTTGATCTGCTGCTGTACAGACTGCAAAATCAACATGAAAAGGCAATGTTCCTTTTAAAAGAGAGAAACCAAATATTGACTTACACCGTAGAGGACACTGCTGAGCAATAAAGGAAAGGTTACATGACAGACATTTCTTAATAAAAAGAAAAACACATACTTCAAACAGCACTTGAAACCTCTAACTGCGAAAACATATATAATCTGAAACATCAGACACAAAGATGCAATTTGGGTATGTTATAGCTAACAGATTTTCACCCTATCCAGTTATACAAGAGCATTTGATATGATATGATGAGTCATTTATAACGTGAATGTACACAAGTGTTTCTAGGCGCGACAAGACAAGGGAGGGAGGACAGGGGGAGGACAAAACAAACGATCTTACTAGGCCTTGTGTCATTCAGATCACGCAAGCGCAGGGGGCAGGGAGAGGGAAGTGCCAGGGGGAGGGAAGAGACAAGTGCAATCAGGGCAGCAAAGCCCCGAGTAAGTGCAAGGAGGCAGGGGACTGTAGGGTTCCAGATACAGCCCTTAAGTGCCCAGCACGCCTGGAGGCAGTGCAGAGGCTACTGGTCAGGTGCGTCTTCTTAACCTACATATGTATAATCCTAGGGATGAGTAGGGCAGTCTGTGCAAAACTCGAACAAACCACATTTTGGGTGATTTGAGTCCTGCAAACTATTGGAACTTTGAGTTAACCAGGGGGTACAATGCAGAGCACATAGGATGAAGGCATGCTGTTGCCATCCCCAACAGGAACACATAACACCCCCCAGCGAGGTATTGGGGTAATGTAACATATTTGATTTCTATTTCCTTGTGCTGGAGATAGAAAACATGTGTTTCCAATGTTGCTTGGGTTATGGGCGGGGGGGTGGGGGGTGACTATCCCTTCTGCTGACAGATTCTCAGTCCAGAATGCATCTTCTGAGGTAGCTGTGGTCGCATAGAAGGACAGGGGTTCCTAGCTTCGCCACAGTAATGAAGCTTCCTTCTTTCATTTCTTTGGTATAGCGGGCTGAGCTTAAGGCGTAACTCCACCAGAACTGTAGGGGGTGCACTAAGAATACCCTCAACTGCAGAACAGTGGAGACAGCTGGTGCTGAAGAAAAGGCACATGAGGCTAAAGCAGTCCAGACGTCCGGGCCTCAGGTTCGACGATGGGGCTTTTTCCGGGTCATTCCTGCGTTTGCTGCCATCGAGTCTCACCCACAATCCAACAGTGACTGAAGGCAATTTAGCCGGGGGCGAAGGAGCGGCCTGCGGATGGGAAAGACCAATCGTGGAGTAGGACTTGTGAAGGCTGAACAGGATCGAACCCCCAGAAGGACGTGGCCCACCTCTTCTTTGGGCAGAAAGGGCTTTGCAGAATTTGCTTCCATCATTTATAATAAAAACAGAACAGTTTCATTAGAATATGTTCAACAATTGATGAACATTCCATTCGTAAGAGCCCCATGCATTTAAATTCTCTGCCCTTCCCTTTGTCTATATTTTCCTTTCCCTCGCGTTTGCTTTTATTGATCCCTCTCTTTATCTTTCCAGCTGCCACTTTTCCATCCCTCTTTTCTCATTTGACTTTCACCTTTTTCCTCCCTTATTGGATGCCTTCCTTGTCACCTTCTCTTTAATACCCTCTCTTTATTGCTTCCCTTTATGAATACTTTCACCTTCCATTTCCTCACTGTGTTTCTAATTCCCTTTATCATAATCCTGTTTTTTCTGGTTTTTCTCCACCTAACATTTTTTCTCATTTATTTATTTCCTTATTCATTCTGTCTTTACTGTTCTTTCTTCCCACTGCCTCTCTCGTTCTGTTCCTTTACTAGTTTTTCCTCTCCCTGTTTATTAGTTCTACACACTCTCCCTTTTTATCTCGTTTTTAATGTTTCTCTTTTTTGATTTGTCCATTCACTCTCTCTGCCTCCTCTCTTTGTCTTTGTCCCTCTCCCTCCCTTCATTCCTTCCATGCGCCACATATTTTGTTCCATCCTCCATCTCTCTGTTTTTCTTGCTTCATCTCAACCCCCACTTCCACCCTCATTCTTTCTTCTCCTCCTCCCTCCTTCCTTCTTCTATTGCTCCCTGCACTCTCTCCCTCCACATCCCTCTCACCGCTCTTCCCTCTTTTCTCTATCCCTCCACTCCTTCTCATTCTTCTTCTCCCCCTCCCTCCTTCCTTCCTTCTTCGTCCCTGCCCTCTCTCCATTCCTGCCACCCTCCTTCCGTCTTCTCTCCCCTCTCTCCCCCTTCAGCCCCCTTACTTCCCTCCCTCTCCTTCCTTCCTTCCTTCCTTCCTTCCTTCCTTCCTTCCTTCCTTCCTTCCTTCCTTCCTTCCTTCCTTCCTTCCTTCCTTCCTTCCTTCCTTCCTTCCTTCCTTCCTTCCTTCCTTCCCTTCCTTCCTCCCTCCCTCCCTCCCTCCCTCCCTCCCTCCTTCCTTCCTTCCTTCCTTCCTTCCTTCCTTCCTTCCTTCCTTCCTTCCTTCCTTCCTTCCTTCCTTCTTCCTTCCTTCCTCCTCCCTCCGGCCCCTCCCTCCCTCCCTCCCTCCCTCCCTTCCTCCCTCCCTCCCTCCTCCCTCCCTTCCTTCCTTCCTTCTCCTTCCTTCCTTCCTTCCTTTCCTTCCTTCCTTCCTTCCTTCCTTCCTTCCTTCCTTCTTCCTTCCTTCCTTCCTTCCTTCCTTCCTTCCTTCCTTCCTTCCTTCCTTCCTTCCTCCTCCCTCCGGCCCCTCCCTCCCTCCCTCCCTCCCTCCCTTCCTCCCTCCCTCCCTCCCTTCCTTCCTTCCTTCCTTCCTTCCTTCCTTCCTTCCTTCCTTCCTTCCTTCCTTCCTTCCTTCCTTCCTTCCTTCCTTCCTCCCTCCCTCCCTCCCTCCCTCCCTTCCTTCCTTCCTTCCTTCCTTCCTTCCTTCCTTCCTTCCTTCCTTCCTTCCTTCCTTCCTTCCTTCCTTCCTTCCTTCCTTCCTTCCTCCCTCCCTCCCTCCCTCCCTCCCTCCCTCCCTCCCTCCCTTCCTTCCTTCCTTCCTTCCTTCCTTCCTTCCTTCCTTCCTTCCTTCCTTCCTTCCTTCCTTCCTTCCTTCCTTCCTTCCTTCCTTCCTTCCTTCCTTCCTTCCTTCCTTCCTTCCTTCCTTCCTTCCTTCCTCCTCCCTCCGGCCCCTCCCTCCCTCCCTCCCTCCCTCCCTCCCTCCCTCCCTCCCTCCCTCCCTCCCTCCCTCTCCTTCCTTCCTTCCTTCCTTCCTTCCTTCCTTCCTTCCTTCCTTCCTTCCTTCCTTCCTTCCTTCCTTCCTTCCTTCCTTCCTTCCTTCCTTCCTTCCTTCCTTCCTTCCTTCCTTCCTTCCTTCCTTCCTTCCTTCCTTCCTTCCTTCCTTCCTTCCTCCCCTTCTCCTTCTTTCCTCCCTCCCTTCCTGTGATTGGCAGGAGTAGCAACCACTGCCATGGGTTATGAGTAATTGATGTCTGCAGACAGCGGGGATACCTGTCCAGTGTCTCTTGCTTCTGCAGACCTCCCTTGCAGGTTGTGACACTTCTTTTAAAGAGTGAACTTGATGCAGTTGCCTCCCTAACCTGTACCCCCTGCCTGTAGCTCTCAATATCCCCTCTCTCCATGACCCTCTAGGTGTGTTTCCTTAATAGTCTAGCCTTCTAATCGTACGGAGGATGTTTCAAAAAATGTTTTAATTTAATGTCGATGTGGTTTTCCACATGTTGTGGACTACAACACCCATGATCCCACACCATTGATTATACTGGTTCGTGCTGATGGGGCCTGTAGTCCAAAACACCTGGAGAGCCAAAGCAGATCTCTGACGAGAGGATTCCTACCTAGGAGGCTACCCCTTAATACTGACATTAATCTATGCGTCTTAAAGTTAAACCTAACAATGGATGTGCAAACATTTACGTAACTAGGTGTGCCTGCTTTCCATCACCTGCAAGGCTGAAGCCTGATGCACAAAAGAACGCCAGACGCAGCCCTCACATGCACACATTTCATCTGCAGTGAGACTTTGACTACACCATACCTTCTACTAACACAACGAACTTGAAGAATCTTCTGGTCTTTTGAGACAAATAAGCAGCAACCTAGAAAACTTAAAGTATCCCTATCTAACTTTTAATCACTGTGAATTATTAATTTTATCAGATACTTGAATAGCTTGAACCTAGCTCTGGAGCAAAGGTGTGCGCTACAAGTTCTGTTAAGTGGCATTTTTATAGCGCCTAACGCCATTGGTATGGCCGCAAAACGGTGTGGAGGGCCGAGGTGTGAGATGTGAAGGAGGATTCTAGAATGCGTGTGTGCATTTTTAGCCAGCGCAAAGGTAGGTAGGTGTGGCTAAGTCCCCAATAGCAACCCATGGAGATCCAAGTAAAAAAAACCGAAAAAGAACAATCCTAAAGCAACAAAAACTACCCTTAGCAAATCCCTGTTTGCCCCCCATCGACATATCTACAAATTCGAGATCCGAAAGGCACAAAAAAACGACTATAATAAAAGAATCCTAAACTGCTGCAGCAGTAGTAAAGAGCTCGACAGGATCGTCTCACAATTTGTGAATCCCTCTTGCACCACTGCCCCTACCACGCCCACGCAAGTGCTCTGCAACTCTGTCTCCCATCACTTCTGCACAACAGCCCTGGACAGGACTGCCACCCTTAATGCTAGACTCTCCAACCTCCCCCGTGCCCAACTCCCACTGCCCAAGATCACACTCCACCCTACAGGGATGACTTTCAACTCCTAAGCCGATCCCGAGCGAGCAATTCCTCAAACCACTGTCCAGTAGCAGACCTTCTGGATCCCCCCTTGAACCTTGCCCCGCCTCTCTCCTCAAAGAAATCTTCTTCTCCACCTATGCAGGAGAACAGGTTTGGTCCATACTCAATGACTCCCTCACCTCCGGCTACTTCCCAGAACCCTTCAAAGTAGCGCACGTCAAACCCCTTCTTAAAAAGCAGGCCACAAACCCCTCGGACCATCCAATTACAGGCCCATCTCCAACACAAGATTCCTAGCGAAACTCATCGACTGCTCAGCCTACTCTTAACTCAACCTCTTTGTCAAATCCAACAACCTACTAGATCCCGCTCAGTCTGGCTTCAGGCCTCGCCACGGAACCAAAATCACTTTGATCTTGGTCTGTAACGACCTCAAAGTCACGGCAGACTCTGAAGTATGCGCCACTCTGGTTCTCCTCGATCTCTCAGCTGCCTTCGACACCATTAACCACTCAATCCTCCTCGACTGGCTCCACTCCCTTGGAATTCGAGACTTGGCACTCAACTGGATTGCCTTGTTCCTTAACAACAGGAAACAAATCACTATCCTACCCCCACTTTACCTCATCAGCTCATGCAGTAAACACTGGAGTACCCCAGGGTGCTTGCCTGTCCTCGCTCTGTTTCAACCTCTACCTGACCCCGCTGCCAGGGATCATCCGCTCACACAACCTCACCTGCTACAGATATGCTAACGACACCCAAATTATCCTGAGAATCCCGATGATGAGCTCCAATCACCACTCGGACATAGCATCTTGCCTCAGCCATATAGACCAAATGATGACTAGAAACCACCCCCTTCTCCACCCAGGGAACACAGAGATCATGGTATGTGGCAACAGAGCTCTACTCCCGCAACCACTCCCATGGCCCACCTACCTCGGCACTCCCCCTACCCCACCTTCAACACAGTCTCAAACCTTGGCTGCACATTGGACTCAGGCCTAACCCTGTTCTACCAGATCAATAATGTATCCAAATCCTGTCACTACCACCTCAGACATCTGAGACGCATCTCCCCTTACCTCTCCTTCCCCAACAGATTGACTTCTATTATGTCAATGGTCATGCCCAGACTGGACTATGCTAACTCCATGTACCTGGGTGCTCCAGCATGCCAACTTAAACTTCAAAGAGTCCAAAACACAGCAGGTAAACTCCACCTTGCACTGGGACGAAGAGACCACATCTCACCCACTCTCTGCACCCTCCATTGGCTACCCATTGGGCGAAGCACCACTTTCAAAATGCTATGCATCACACACCGAGCAGTGCACAAAACCGGGCAGACATACCTACAAGAGAAGACCATGCGCTACCACCCATCACGCACCCTAAGGTCAAGCACTGCCCTCCTACTAACGATCCCTCCATCCAATTCAGCCAGACTTGGGGGATCAGCCTACTCAACCTTGGCAACAACTCTATGGAATTCACTACTTCCCCGTTTTCGACATAACCAGGACTACATGGCCTTCTGTAAAGCGGTGAAAATATGGCTCTTCCCAAATGCGTGAGTCTGCCCAAGGCCATAAACCAATCCCGCAATGACTTAAATCGTGCGAGAATCAGCACTAACCTGAAACAAAACAGGAGAGCCACAGAAGACGGCTGTCCAATTAATTAATTACCTCACCCCAGAATAGCAGGAACAGTCAGGGCACGAAGTCAGCCTATAGACCAAGGATTTCTGGCCTATGCAGTTGCAAGCCTCATGACACTTCCTCAACCACCAAAGTATAGTTGGTGCTATATGATCAACAAAGGTGTCCTCTGGCTACCAATGAATAACAACCTACAACCAAGCCCCGGTGGCACAAAAGCAACTAAGCTTAGCTACAAACCGCCGGAAAATCATACAATAACCCAAGAAGTACCCAATATCCCAGCTTAAAACCCTCCTGGGACCTGGATGATTGGCCCTCCAAGTCCGACTACAAAGCATCTGGTATAGGACAGTTGGACTAAGATAACACAACATAACCTCTGATCATTTTACCTAGCACTGAAATCCACTACCACGAACCACCAATGCAGACACGGCCAGTGCACTGAGCTCTGAAAACATTCCAAGCAAGGGGAGATCCACTGATAACCGCAAACACTCATTCATAGCCATATGCTCCCACTCCCCTTTACATCAAAAACAATGGAACACAGCTACACCCCTCGATCAATTCAGCCGAGCTGCACACATACCTACATTGCTCCTAGAACTCCTCAACAGCCTGGTAAAATGATGCTATATCCCGCGAAAAAATCGGCCTCGCAACACACATAATCTCTTACACGTGCCCCACAGCAGCCAGAATGCAGACTCGGAAACCACCCTCCTTGATGCACACACTACACTGCTTCCTGACATCTACCCCACCACACTTAACATTAGATGGCAGCCAACCCGCGCAAACCACTCTGGCTGCTCACATACCAAGTGCACCCAAGCACTATTTACTACACCAATCTCTCGACTGATACGGACCACGGCCCCCCAGGGCGTTCAACCTACAGTGCTTTGAGATCATACCAGTGGTACATAAGGCGCTATACACATGCACTATAACAGAACATAACTAAAAAAAACATAGTTTTAAATGTACATTACCTTTGATGCTTCAGCAAATCAATATGTCTGCAGCACTTGGTCAGATAATGCAGCTATGCACCCATGCAGCCAGGGTGTGCTTGACTTTCTGTCAATGCACTGGGCATCCGGAGGACGCAAGAACCATGCGCAAGTCAACACTTGTGTGCTCACAATGTATTTTTAAACTGGTGGCATGACAACAAGAAGGCACCTAGGGTTTTGCAAGGGAATTTTCACAGAAATGTGTTTTTGACCATGAATCCCTGAGTGCACACTTCCTCTGGGGTAGGCGCTGGTTGGGAAACATACCTGCACTGACAAGTGAACGATATGACATTTGGAAGAAGTTTTTAAAAATGTTGGAAGAGAAAAAAGATACATTCTTTTAGACTGATTTTTATTAATTAGAAATCTGTATTATTAGTATAAATGTCTTTAGAATTATTTATTGTATGATACATGTGTTCGTAGTATAATTGTTTTTTGACCACCTGAACTTTGGGAAACAGCTCAAGACCTTCCTTTTTGCTTCTGCGTTCTCTCTATCTCTCCCCTGCTGACAAACCTGTCTGCTGCACTGACTGGTTGCCTGGCTACCCTCACAGTCTCATGGGTCTCAGGTAACAGCAGGGACGTCATTTCACCAAAATGCCAGGGGTAGCGGAAGTGACATCACATCCCCTTTGACCTTTGATGACATCAAAGGAAGTGATGTCATTTGACCCCCCTCCCCCACCTCGAAGTGACATCATGAGAAGCGATGGAACACAACCTTTCACCCCTTGACAAAACAGGAAGAGACATCACATATTGGGCCTCATTACACGGATGGCGGTGAACCATGCCGCTATTAGCGCCATGGTTCATGCCGGTAAAATACCGGCACCGCCTTGGTGGAAAGGGGAATTACCGCCCTATTCCAAGGTTGGCAGGCCGGTAATTCCCCCTTCCACCATTGGCCTTCCCCATTCCCATTTTTGCCCCATAGGGCTCTATGGGAATGGGGAAGGCGCTAATTACAGTACCGCAAATTGCGGTACCGTAATTAGCTCCCTGGTCAACTTTGCTGCAATCCCATCCAGCACTCCGGACTGCAGCCAGAAGCAGATTTATTTTTCCCATTTAAACATACAGTTTCGGCCATGCTGCATGCCTGCAACTTTGCTGCAATCGTGTCCAGAACTCCAGGCTGCAGCTGCAGGCATATTCTTTTTCTCCCATTTAAACCAACAGCTTTGCCCATCCTGCATGCCCCAATAAGTAAATCAGAGTAGGCATTCCTCTTTACCAAGGGCCTGCCCATTGTCCATGCACCAAACTTATATCACTATTTTTTGTGCCACTGTCCACGGCGAAAAGTTATATCACTATTTTTTGTACTTGCGCTTCCACACTTTCAAAAAAATAAAACACAGGACAGATTTGCAAAAGCATCTTTTCCAGTCCTTGGTGGTGCTCCTTGCGCAAGTTTGCTGCAATCCCGTGCTGCACTCCAGAATGCAGCCGCAAGCAGAATAGTTTTTCCCATTTCGACCTAGATGTTCGACCATGCCGCATGCCCCAATAAGTAAATCAGAGTAGGCATCCGTCCTTGCCGAGGGCCAGGCCCATTGTCCATGCACCAAACTTATATGACTATTTTTTGTGCTTACATTTGGACACTTTGGAAAAATAAAACACAAAAAAGATTTGCAAAACCATGCTCTCAGGTCCTTGCTGATGCTCCTTGTGCATGTTTGTTGTCATTCAGTCCAGCATTTCAGGCTTCAGCCGCAAGCTGAATATTTCTACCCATTCAAACCTAGGGCTCAGCCATGCTGCACGCCCCAATAATCAAATCAGAGTACACGATTATCAAGTAATTGCAGGGCGGTAAAATGGGTAGATGACTGGGCTTCATCTAGTACCTTAAACAGATTACCCTGCTGCTGGTGACAGAGTTCTTTTTTGAAGGTGTACTTCCTTCTTCAAGTGTTAGGTTTCAAATAGGAGAGCAAGAATGGGATGCCCACTATCCCCCCTGCTCTTCACTTTGGCCATGGAACCGTTGGCCCAGCGAGTTCACAAAAACCAGCGGATCAGCGGACCAAGTATCGGCCCCGCGCAACATAAAATCGCCCTCTACGCAGACAATGTATTGCTAAACATTACAAACATCAAAGCTTCCATGAGGATGGCCCTGACCAAAATCCATGGCTTCGAGAGGGTAGGGGGATTCGCAATTAATTTTCATAAATCAATGGCTCTCGGAGTGGGTCTCAGCCCAGCCGAGAGGGAGGCGCTGGAGAAGCAAAGCTCGTTCCATTGGAGCACCCAATCGATCCCATACCTGGGGGTTCAGATCCCCGCTCACCCAACGTAAGTTTACCAGGCTAACTTTCCCCCACTCTTCGAAGAACTGGAAAAGGACGTCACCCGTTGGCAGGCGCAGGAAATCTCTTTGTTGGGTCGCATCACGACATGCAAAATGAACCTCCTCCCTTGCTTTCTCTACGCCTGTGCCTCTTTCCCAATCTTAATCCAGCTTCCCCCCCTACAGCGGCTCCAAAGGAAGATGGTCGACTTCATCTGAAAGGGCAGGAAAGTGCAGGAGCCTATCCAAAGAACTTCAGGAATTGGGTCGCAGGAGGTCTTGAAATGCTGGGGCAGCTCTTTGAAGGGGACAGCCCCCTAACCTTCGAACGCTATAAAATGACATTCCAGCTAGCGGAAACAGACAGATTTACCTACGCCCAACTAAGGCACTGGTGCTCCCACCCCCAGACACGAGCGGCGGCAACGCGACCCCTCACCCCACTAGAGCTAACAGCGAATGACCTGCCAGCCCGGGGAAAGATATCGGCCCTCTATAAACTATTGCAAGAAGACCCCTTTCAGGCTAAGCCCTCCTACATGTCTCAATGGGAGATGGACCTGGGTCACGCCATAGAGGATCACACATGGGTGGACATTGGGACAAGAATGCGCACAGCATTCCGCTGCAGCACTAATCGGGAATACGCCCACAAACTGCTCCTGCGCTGGTACTACTCCCCCCTTGTGCCTTCAGCACTTCCAGCAGGCCCTGGATCCTTACTGCTGGCGTCTCTGCGGCTTCCCAGGATCTTACTTCTGCATGTGGTGGACCTGCCCTAGGGTAAAGGAGTTCTGGATCCAATGCTTTGCCACAATAAAGGATGTCACTCAGGTGTCCATTCCGCTAACTCCCGAACAGGTCCTACTAGGGATCCCGCTTTCAGACGCTTACCCAAGATCAGGGAGGAGGGCGATGCTAATATCCCAATTTTTACTGGCCGCCAAAATCACAGTGGCCCGCACCTGGAAATCCGCAGAGGGGCCCTTGATGACCCCCTGCTGAGTGAAGCTTTGGGACATTCTGATAGCCAAAAAGGTCATGGCAGCTAAAGCGGGACTGCTCCAACGTTTTACCGATATTTGGGCACCTGTGTTAGACTATGATCAGAACTACCCGGCCCTGACATATGAACCACGCCTGATTGCGAGAGCCCTCCACTCTATGAGCGATCCCCCGCTGCCGGATCAGGCCGAATGAGGCACGAGATCAATGCCCGCTGGGGAACACAAGGGGCAGGAGGAGGGGATATTGTGCCTTACACGTTGTGGGAAGCTACAAGCAATGTTAATGTATATGCTCTCCTGTGTGCCGATTAATAAATAAACAAATAAAGAAATGGATCAATTCTCACAATCATGATCAATTAAACACTAAATACATTTCATGTCACCACCTTATCAAGCATTCTGTCAAGATGACTACACAGCAGGCACACAGGCCCTTATTTACAGAGCATTTTCCAACGGGGGTTTTGCCAATATAAAACACTTCTGTGAATTGGGCTCACAGTATTCAGAAGGAATCTAGATCGGTGCATGTCTCTAACCCATTCAATGTGCCCGGAACTGTGCTCTTCTTGTAACTTTCAGCATGCCACCGATAGAGAAACCCTCTTGAGTTCTAGCAACGCTCTTTACAGAATCTACTCCTGGATCTGGGGATCCTAGCACTAGAATCCTCAGATCACTGGGCTGATCAAGTGTGGAGAGTAGTGGATCCTGCTGCCGGTGAGTGGTTCCTATAAGACAGTGCTCTTCCGTCTTAGCGGAGTTAGAGTAGGTGTTGGGGAAGATCCAAAGTTAAACCAGACGCTGGGTCATGGATGCTTCTAGTATCCTTAAGTACTTAAGTGAGGTGAGGCATTCCAATGCAGCATTTTACCTACTTGTGCCTGCATACTTGATGTATCCCCCTGCACCACGAGGGGAGGCATTCCAATGCTGCATTTTACCTACTTGTACCTGCATACTTGATGTATCCCCCTGCACCAAGAGGGGAGGCATTCCAATGCTGCATTTTACCTACTTGTGCCTGCATACTTTATGTATCCCCCTGCACCAAGAGGGGAGGCATTCCAATGCTGCATTTTACCTACTTGTACCTGCATACTTGATGTATCCCCCTGCACCACGAGGGGAGGCATTCCAATGCTGCTTTTTACCTACTTGTGCCTGCATACTTGTAACCCCCTGCACCATGAGGTGAGGCATTCCAATGCTGCATTTTACCTATTTGTACCTGCATACTTGTATCCTCCTGCACCACAAGGGGAGGCATTCCAATGCTGCATTTTACCAACTTGTGCCTGCATACTTGATGTATCCCCCTGCACCACGAGGTGAGGCATTCCAATGCCGCATTTTACCTACTTGTACCTGCATACTTGATGTATCCCCCTGCACCACGAGGGGAGGCAGTCCAATGCTGCATTTTACCTACTTGTACCTGCATACTTGATGTATCCCCCTGCACCACGAGGGAAGGCATTCCAATGCTGCATTTTACCTACTTGTACCTGCATACTTGTCTCCCCCTGCACCACGAGGGGAGGCATTCCAATGTTGCATTTTACCTACTTGTGCCTGCATACTTGATGTGTCCCCCTGCACCATGAGATGAGGCATTCCAATGCCGCATTTTCCCTACTTGTACCTGCATACTTGTATCACCCTGCACCACGAGGGGAGGCATTCCAATGCTGCATTTTACCTACTTGTACCTGCATACATGTATCCCCCTGCACCACGAGGGAAGGCATTCCAATGCTGCATTTTACCTACTTGTACCTGCATACTTGTATCCCCCTGCACCACGAGGGGAGGCATTCCAATGCTGCATTTTACCTACTTGTGCCTGCATACTTGATGTATCCAACTGCACCATGAGGTGAGGCATTCCAATGCTGCATTTTACCTACCTGTACCTTCATACTTGATGTATCCCCCTGCACCTCAAGGGGAGGCATTCCAATGCTGCACTTGCATGATCCGAATGACTCAAGGCCTAGTAGGACTGTTTCTGTTTTTGTCCCTGTCCCGCTAGCCTCCTCTTTTGTCTTGATGCGCCTTGAAACACCATTTGCTGTATAGGCGCACTATAAGCACCCAATACATTAAAAAAAAAAAAACTATATCATATACTTTCCCCAGATGTTCAGCTTTACTTCGGCTACTCTTCAAGCAAGAGTGTCCATAAAGCTTTGCATAATGAGATAGTGATCCCACTTTCCCTTCCACCTTGTTATTAGAGGCAAGTAATTTCGCCAAACTGTCTATATGCAGTCTATTGTAATTGTCATTGCTTATTTGTAAAGCGCTTAGACACAAGTGAAATGCTTCAGTGCTCTTCAAGGCGGGAAGAGAGTAAGGGAATACAGTCGTTATCTTAGGCCTTGAAGATTCTTAATGATCTAACAACAATAACTAGCATAATAGGCCAGAGGCAATGCTACTAGTGTAGGTGCGTGACAAAGAGTGGGGGGATATGGAGGGGAGAGGGAAAAGGACATACAGAACAATAAACTACCGTACTAGGCCTGGTGACATTTCAGATTGATTAGTGGTTGGTCTTCTAATGCGCCTATGCATGAGTATTTCAGGCACAACCAAGCTAGGGAGGGGAGACAGAGAGAGGACAGGACAGACAAACCTGCTTGGCCTTCGACATTCAAGGTTGTGCAAATGCGCAGACAGGAAGTGCGAGGGAGGGGGATGGGTACAAGTGCACTCAGTTCAGCAGGAGCCTGAGTTAGGTGCAAAGTGGTTGCCCCTCTAATCGAACGTATTCCAAGTGCAATAGTGCCAAGCAGAGTGCAGTGGCACGGAGGCAAGTGCAGGTCTGGCGGGGGAGCCTGGGACCTGTGAGACTCTGGAGGTGCACCAGGTGACCAGTCAGTGAACTGAGAAGGTTGTGGGAAAGAAAGAAGGAGGGAAGCAGGAGTGAAGAGAAAGGAACATTTAAATAACCAACATTGTTTATGGTCCAAATAATTCGACTACCATGGTTATTTATCTCATAATGGCCAGATAACTGCAAACCAACGTTATTATATAGACTGTTAACCTGTAGCAGTAGTATTTTATGATCACTAAGAGTAGAGGCCACCAGACTAAAGTCAAATACCCCAAAGAGCGAATGGTTTGGAACAAAGATGTATTCGACATGACTACTGGCCACGCCATTGGTCCAAGTACAATTATCAACAATATTCTTGTTTCCATTGTGGATGTATTAACCCACTTATGCTCTGCCCTGCGGCTTCACTGTGTCCTGGTGGTGCCAGAATCATTAAAATGGCTGCAAAACCCTGGTGCGCGCCAAAACCTATGAAAATCTACAATGCATGTTGTCAGGGGTGGAACAGAGATCTCACACCTGAAACATGGCACTGGGCTTCACAACAAGTGAAAATGGAGCCCAGAGGGAAAAGCAGTGCTTGCTGAAAGAAATCCAAAAATCTTGCATTTAAATCCTTTTTCTTGGTTGCTGAAACTGCAGAATGCCAGTACAAAACACCCAAAAACATCCAATATTCTTGCTGGGTGTCACAATTTACTGAATTCAAGAAATCATTGTGAAATTGCAGCATCCTGAAAAGCTGAATTTGTCATAAAAACATCCACAGCCAAAGTGCCTTCATGTGGGATCTGTCAAAATCTGGGCGCAGTACCCTCAGCCGCCTGAATGACTGTTTTCAAAAGTCTGCATTAAAACTGTAAACGTTCCAAATCGATTACCGCGCATTGAAAAGCTTGCCGGAAATTTCGTTTTAGGTACAATTCTGTCCCATGTAAAACAGCTTTCATTTGCACCTGACCTCAGTTTTAAGTTTTCACATTGCGAATTAGTATCAAATCATTGCTAGTGTTTGTCTGCAACCATATAAAGCGGCTCCCATTAGAATTTAAACAATTTTAGCAATTTGAACCATATTTAGGGTTTTACCCAATCCATTCTCCAGAAAACTTTAAAACCATTTTGACAGTTTCCAATCAATTCTGTTTCTCTCTTGTGTGGCTGGGGCGAAATTGAGATTGACATTTTGTTTGAATTCTGCATTCCTGAATACCTGTTCTTGCTCCTCCTATCTCTTTTACATTGCATATTGGGGGTTGAGGGGTGTGCAGGGGGAAATAGTAACCACATTGCTATTTGATTTGAACACACACGCAAACTTATTATTTCTGTGCTGCATTGTTTTTGCTCATTATTACTCCTTGTGATTAAAGAGATTGCTTAGTGTTACATCACCCCATTGGTGATTATTGTATACCCATTAAACATAGTGTGATTATATTGTGAATATATAAATAAATATGTTAACTTTGCAAACCAGCCTGATTCCTGGTTCAGTGTGACCGGGGGGGTTCTAAGAGAGGGGCGTGCTATAAGTGGTAGAATAAAAGAACGTTTAGACACAAATAAATAAATAAGGATTTCAGTTGTGCATCCCACGCTAGGCGTTGACTTAGGTGATGTGCTGGATTGAAATCACTTACACCATTCAGATTAAGATAATCTAGGCCGTATGCCTTCATAAAGCTAATCCACCTAGTTCCTGGCTCAAATTTCAGCATATAATTAGAACTGAGGGAAGGGGCTTTAATGACCCCTACACTTCTAGTCTTGCTTTCATAATCACAGTAGAAGTCCACACCTACAAGGACTTCACCCTTGGGGTAAACCCTGTGCCATTCAGTGAGCACCCCCGTAAGAAAGACCACGATATCCTGGGTCAGACAGACCCCCCTCCTCCCCGGAGGATCATAGACACGTGCTCAACATCTTTAATTCCGCTTTCTTAAAGATGAGCCCATAAAGCATGCAGATTAGGTTCCGCAATAATGAGTTCTTCCGCAGACATAGTATTCTTCAGACCAACACAAGGTCTCCCTACAGGACCTTTGGTTGCAGCCCTGGTGATGCCCTCAAAACCATCAACGGCGAGCTTGGTGGTTAGCCAAGGTTCCTGAAGAAGTCTAGCATGACTGCCTAGCAGTTTGGCTAATCCAGCGTCAACAGAAGCAAAATGTGCATGCCCGTCAGTGTCCCGGCTAATCAGTGAAAATAGGCCATCCTTGTGACCCATTAGGGAGCAGCATGTTCTTGATACACTGGGAAAACTGGCCTCCAAACCCACTCTCCCTGCATGCCACCGCCTTGCCGGGACATGCATGGTCCACGTGCTTCCCCAAAAGCCTACTTGACTCGCGCCTCACAGGCTGATTGCCATGGGCGTAATTTTAGGGTGGGACAGGGGTGTTGGTCCACCCCAACTTTCATGGCACACCATTTTGTCCCCATTAATTTGGCTGGGGCACCTTTTCTTCAGATACCATGTCCCCACCAACATTTTCAGCAAAGTTACTCCACTGCTGATTGCAGTCTTTCTTCACAATCGGATGTATAAGGTGAAACTAATTCGAGAGAACAGCCCATTTTCAAAAAGTGAGGGGCCATAGTCATGACAAGCTCTTCTGTGATTTTACTCTGAAAATGTAGACAAAGCTACTTGACTTACAACTCAGTTTCAGGTGTCACTTCCTTAGTTGTTTAATTACATTTGTTTTGGTGGCCGTGAGCTTGAGGTAGAGAATTGAAACTTAGGCCGGTCTTGAGTGAGACATTCCTGGCTCCCCAACTTCTAGAATTAGACGGGTTACAACCAGTGGCGTCGCTAGGGAGGAGCCTGGGGGGGCCAGGGCCCCCTGTGAAATCCTGTCCCCTCCATGTGCCTCCCCCACCTACAACGAGCAGTGACCATGTTCTCCCCTTACTTTTGTCTGTGCCCCCCTACTTTTGTCTTTGGCCCCCTCTGTGCCCCTCCTAAATTTGATTCCTGGCGACGCCACTGGTTACAAAAGGGGGGACAGAGAGGCAAAAAAGGAAAATAATAGCTTGGATATTTAATAAGGGCTTTTTTGAGTTAGACAGGTTGGAAAAAAACGGTGCAATATTTGACACTTCTTAATCAGGCAAGTAAACGCGCTTCCCCAATAAGGCTATTGTATGGGGGTGACTAGCCCGCCACTATCAGAGCCTTATTGGGGAAGCAGAGGGGTGCTATATTGGCCCCAGAAATCTAAAATCTGAACCCATTGTAAGGAGGGGCCAACACACCAAAATTGCCATTTGCTACCACATCACAAATGTGCGCAAAAGAACATTGTAAAAGTAGTGCAGTTCAGATGAAACAGTGAACTGACATGATAAAGTCAATTCTGTGCTATTTGCAAGCCTGAAAAGTCCCTATTTCACATGGTTTCACGTGATGCTACTGAACACTGTTTTACCAAGCTGATTTTTCTGAAATTCTTTTCCGGTATTTTTGTTTTTTGGGGTGGGGGGACCCCACCCAGGCCCCCCATATTTTTCTAGTTGTAACCCCACCCCGACTACTCCTGTATCCCTTTTAAACTTTACCCTACCCCGCATCTATTTTTTTAAAATACAGAAAAAAGAAAATCAGTCAAATCAGCTCAGTCATTTTTTGGTAAAGGCATTTCGGCAACATCACTGGATGTCATTTCACATGCCTTGTTTTTCCTGGTTCATCCCTTAAAATCATGGTTACTCAGTATATGGCCCTCCAGATGTTTGGTTTTCAACTATCGTTATGCTAAGCCAGCACAGTCAGTGGTGAAGGATCATGGGTGTTGGAGTCCAAAACATATTGAGAGCCACATAATAATTAACAATGCTTTACATCATAGAAACTCATGATAAATATTCAAGCAGAAACACTTGCCTTGGACAGCTCTGGTGCTGTTTCTGATTAATAAATAAGCAAGTTTCCATTCCTGCCCAACTGCATATGGAACATAAGTGTGTTTATCATGGTCATAATTTCTGACGAGTCTCCAGCTCCAGGTCTTCAAGTGCCACACCCACTTCATGTTTTCAGGATAGCCACATGAAACATGGTTGAACACAGAGCTTCATATGTGGAGTTATTGTACCAAGGGTCTGTAAACTTTGTCTCTGTAGATATTGTGGACTGCAACTCCCATGATGCATTACCATTGGCAATGATGGCTAGGGTTGATGGGAGTTCTAGTCAAAAACATCTGGAGAGATAAGGTTACCGAAATCAGGCATAGACAATGGGAATCCTGAACAGAAGTCCTGCTTGTTCCCACTGGCAGGCATGAAGGGCAAGACCAAAGAGGAGTTACCAGATGTAGGAATCCAATGGCGGCTAAGCTCATTCAGGTACCTAAGGGTTAACATACGACATACGCCGGAATCAATGCACGAAAACAACACAGGGGCAGCGGTGAAGGGCCTGCACACATCCATAAAATTCTGGTCCAAATTACCACTACCAGTGATAGCCGGGGCATACATTTTTAAAATGATTATCCTTCTGAGGTTAAATATCACTTCCAAAATGTATGTTACTATATTAAAGCCTCTTTCTTCCTAGAAACACTGATCCGGGAATTCCTATGGGGCATTGGAAGGCACAAATTGTCCTTGTCCACTCTAACCCTACCCCACAAAGATGGGGGCATACAGCTTCCGGATTTAGAAAAATATTACTTTGCGGCGCAATTTAGCTTTGTTGCCCAATGGCTCTCGGATGACGACACAAATTGGAAACCGGACTGCTGCAACACCTAGTGGCCCCGGTATACCTGAAAGAACTAATTTGCGTCCCTTTGAGCTGCTTAGAAACTGTCCCCATGATAGTGGTTTTAAGAAGGCGGGTATGGAACAGAACAAGAACACTCCTACACTTTGAACATTCTTACTGACCAGAGATTCCAATGGTTGCAGACGTGTGCAAAGTTAGAACTGATCTGTCGATTGTAATACACTGGGAAAGGTGGTGGGGTTACACGTGGGGGCACCTGTACGAGGAAGGAGTTTTTAGAGAATTAGACTCATTGAAATCCGAAGAGGGGCTCCCCGAAGGTCAGTTTTTGTGGTACCAGAGGGCTAGACGGGCGGCTAGGGTGAAGTGGGAAGAATGGCCATAAGAACCGGAGGCAAATCCACTGATGACATTACTGTGTAACGTGGATGATGGCTGGAAACCGGTGTCCAGAATATACAACCAGCTGGTTGACAGACCCAACCCCTGGGGAGCTGCAATTAAGGCGAAATGGGAGGAGGATTTGGGGACAGACATTGCTGAGAAAGAGTGGGCAAGGGCACTAGCGTTTCCTCGGGAAGTATCCAGGAATCTCAGATTCCGACTAATACGACTGAATGTGCTATATCGCACCTATGTGAGTGTTAGGGAGAATTCTCATTCTATGGCTAATTTCCTTTACCTAGTGAGTCCCCTAGCAGCTTTGCTGGATTTCTGGAGTTTGTTTTTCCACTTAGTAAGATTGTACCCCTTTTGCCCACTCTTACTTGTGTTTTGCCATGTGTATTTCATCTGTTTTGGTGATTGTGGACTCTGGAGTACACCACTTCAGTAGCCCCCTTCGTTTGTGTGTTATACAGCACCTTCAGTGCAGTGACACAGGGTTGTCTTTTAGACTTCCCACCGACCCCATTTCTGAGGCTGACTACTGTCCCCGGAAAAGGGTAAAGTTGCCATTAACCACAGATCCAGTACACCCCATCTTACATGGAGTACTGGAAAGGGTTAATCCTTAGCCCTTTTTTTAATCTGTACCTCCTAGAGAAGGGGTGCACAACTGATTTTGACAGAGGGCCGAAAGTACCTTACATGATGGCCATAGAGGGTCTGAAAAAGTAAATGTGGGTGGGGCGGTAGGCGCGGTGGGGCGTGGCGTCGCAGGAGGCTTTTTCAACCCTCAATTTTTATTAAACACATGGAAAAATAATATTTATTTTCAGGTGTAATGATTTTTATTTGTATTTCAAACTTATATTTTGTACTACACATGTTCCATTGTTATTTATTTCCATTTAGTTATTGCATATCGTCTGTTTGATTAAATTATATATATTTTATTGACACTTGATTGGACATTCCATTATTTTGGACTGCTATAGTTTGCTGTTTGGGTTGCCCAAGAGCAGTATGGCCTTCGTTGAGTAGGTTTCCACAAAAAGCAAAGGATGTACATCTCCTAACTGTGCCTGTTTTAGCTTTATTTTTGGGTTCACTCTTGGAGTGCGACGCTATGCCCCATGCCCCCACCCCTCAACCAAACACTATGCCCAAAGGCACCGACCCCTCAAGCAAACACTATGCCCCAAGACACCCACCCCTCAAGAAAACACTATGCCCCATATCCCCCACCCCCCAACCAAACACTATGCCCCATGACCCCCACCCCTAAACCAAACACTATGCTCTATGCCACCAAGCATGCACCATGCATACATACTCATACAGACCCCAACCCCCCACCCCTGCATACAAACTACCAAGTATACACCATGCACCCATACAGACCCGAACCCCCCACCCCCAACTCAGCACACAAACCCACAAGCATACACCATGCACCCATACAGACCCAAACCCCCATCCCCTACGAGGGTGTTCAACCCACAGCTCTTTGAGATCATACCAATGATATATAAGGCGCTATAAATGCACAATAACATAACATAACATAACAGTAACATTACATATTCGCAGCCATGGGGAAACTAAATTTGCTTGTGTTCACAGAAACTATCCTGTCTAATGCAAGAGTTTACCTGAAAACTATGGTCATTGCTAAAACCGAGTTGAGATGACCTGCCCCCAGTCTCATCATATACCAAGAACGCATCAGCTGAAACCACACTTTAGAGGAAAGAACTACAGAACTACAGAAGGAATAATGAAGCCCAGAGAATTTTACTTAATGTGAAGGACCAAAGTCATCTAAATAGAGAGTTTCTCTTCCGCAAGCACAACAAATTAGAAGTTGGATAATGAACGCGAGTTGACTTTCACATGAAGCGGCTAGTGTGCCTTCCAGTTAGATTTCGATTGGACGGCTATGTATGAGCCCTGAGATTTATTGCTGGATTTAGGTTTTAGACATGAAATTGTGTTAATATTGTATATTTGTGTGTGCTTAATTATTTGATTATCGAATAAAGAATGACTACTACTACTGATTTGCAATGCATGGCTAGATATCACGCGAGGTACCAAACAGGAAACTAAGAATTTGTGACCAGCGAAAAGACCACAGTGATTTCATCTGTATACACACGTAGAAGAACGATTTCCAATGATATGATGGCTCAAGCGACAGGAGAGTCAGATGCTCTGCAAAGTGTCTGCAATGCAAGATTTACCGCAGCAATAGTAAACGAGTAGCTGGGTAAAATAATGGCAGCGTGCACACACTTGTTTTAGTATTGGTCGCATACTGCCAATGTATTTATTTCCCCTTCGCTGTTCACCAAACATCAACAAACTGTAAAAAAAAAAAAAGAACAAACGCAGCTCGTCCATGGCTGGAAGACGTGCAGGCAGGCAGGGGGGACGACTTCTTGTGCGGCTGGCGTGGCAAGGATGAACTGCCTTCCGGCATCAAGCCTTATTTGCCACGTCAGCCGCACTGCTGGCCCCCCATTGGTGCAGCATACACACACACTACGTGACTCACAAGAGTCAGGTAGTGTGTGCTGACTGAGCCATTGAGGGGCAGTCTTTTTCACGGCCCGGCAAGGAAAACAAAGACTTTCTTAATGGAGGGCGACCATTGCTGCTTGCGGGCCGCCTTCCATTAGGAAAGTCTTCAACCCTGCCGAGCCGCATCCAGCAGCATCACGGGCTGCACTTGGCCTGCGTGCCGTATGTTGTGGAACCCATGTCCTAGAGCATTGTTTCGCTCTTTTAACATTTAGACTTGGCTGGTGGCAGTGGTATCTACCCTAACTTTTCTACCGCGATTATACTAGATAAACGTGGTATTATTTTAGACTATTATATTAGCCTCGAACTTAAACCCGCTTGACCAAATACTTTTTCTTTTGGCTCTGGTCGGGTTTATTTGCCATTTCTTTTTGTTAAAGTCCTTCTTGTGTTTTACTTTACGCGGCAAACCAGGTTTGCCTTCTTTGTTCACTGTCTTTTGGCGGGCTTCTGCCCAGAAGCCCTCCCCTAGGCGCCTGGGTGTCTAGGTGGGCTGAATGTGAGGGAGGGGTGTAGTCACCCCCTGCACAGGGAATCCTAGGAAACCCAAGTCACACTTTGCCATGATTGGCTGAGGTGGTTGTCCAGGCAGATGCGTGATTGACAGCCAGGCTGTGTGAATGGGGGATTTTCCCATAAAAGGCAGGTCTCTTGGGCTAGAAGTCAGAGTCGCTACTGGAACTACAAGGAACCGAAGAGAAATGGAGAAGAAGTCGCCTGCTGCAACTATCCCGTCCCGGTGAAGCCCTGCTGCAGTTCTGAGCTATCTACCCTTCGACGACTAGAGAAGATCCAGTCCGGAGTCTTCTTTCCTTGAGCTTGGTGGGGATAACCAGCTCATCTTCTACAGCCAGAGGATCCTTTTCATGGTCGAAATCGCTGCACACTGCTGTAGTGGTCCGGATAGCCATCTGAAGAGCCTCTCCTGTTTTTAAGGAGCGCACCATTTATTCACCATCGCTGCTGCCGGCTTCAGCCCTGTGTGGTGCAGACCCCTCCAGATGTCCTCCTTCGGATCGAAGCTCCAGGAACCGTGGGTCTGCAGGAAACTTCCAGGAACAACTGCCGTGGCACCAGCTTCTTCTCTTCATTGAATAAGGTACTGTGTTCTGTTCGAGGAATTAGGGTGAATCCCTTTTATTCGCCTCCAAGGCTTGCCCTTGTCTTCCCTCCTTCTTATAACTTTTGCTTCCTCTGTTGACAATATCTTAGTACTCCTGGCTACATTGAATCGTGAACTATCCGACTGTGTGATCCTTGACAACAGGAACCCGGCTCCACTTGCCACTGGCTCCAGCCTATTGACTCTTGGGTGTCCAACCAAAGGATCAAAAACAAAAGGATCGAATGCCTTTTGTTCGACACCAAAAGGACCGTAAAAAAAGGGTTGAATGTTTTGTATTTATTTATTTATATATGGGACCCCCCCATAAAAAATAATAAAAACAAAAACAAAAAAAATTCAATCCTTTTTTTCGGTCCTTTTGGTTTCGAAAAAAAGGGCATTCAATCCTTTTTTTTCGATCCTTTGACCTACAACCTGACTCTTCAATTTCTGTCTAAAAGTGTTCTCTGATTCTATCTGCCCTGACAAAAGTATTGTATCTCAGGTGCTAAGTGTGTTTTTGCCCCGGTAACATTTCTTGCTGCGGATACGCGTATCTTTAGTAAGACCGAACTGTCATTACTGTCAAAAAGTGATCGCAAGGGTATTCCCGGTAACGTCTTTTGTTTTGCAACACCAGTCTGCTCAAACACAGGGTGCTTACCTTGAAGTTATACCGTACAAAGTGAATTGGTTGGTTGTAGTGTATTTTACGTGTGGTTTTTGAATTAATAGAAGTGTTGTGTTTATAACAAACGGTATAAAAATAAATGTACTTATAATTTTTTACCTGAAACCTTGAGTCAGTGTTTGCTTGAGTCACAGTAATTCTGGTCCCTTTGTGTAATCTCTGCTACTGCTCATTTACTCTTGAGATAAGCCTGGCTGCTCAGCTACTGCTACCACTTTAACATGGTAGTACAGGCTTGTACCAAAGGTAAAACTTGTAGTACCACCTGAAGTCTTAATTGTGTGTAGTGGTCCCTAAAGGCACTGCACGGGTTTCTGCCTAACACTGGTGGCAGCGGTGGGATTTGGAAGTAGAGTGATTACACTTAGAGTGCTGCAATTGCTTGGGTTCAACTAACCACAAGGCTAACATCACTAATTCTATTTAACTAAGAAATCATGTAAAATATGGAAAGCTACACTGAAGAGGGTCTCTTGAACTAGAATGCTGAGGTTTTGAGAACCATGTGTAGGGAGAGGAGTCTCTCTGGTGAAGGAAAGAAATCTGAATTGATTGCAAAGTTCATGGGAAAACAAAGTCTGGAGAGTGGATTAGAAGGGCCTACCCCTCCAGCAAATGTGGATACTGATTTGTCTGATTCTGGGAGTGTTAATTTTGAAGAAGTACATGAGTCCTTGTTAGGAAACCCTACAACTCCTTTGCCTGCTCAGAAAGCACAACCTCTGTCCACAGGGACTCCCACATGTCCTACACTTACTCCTGAGTTTATTGCACTTGAGAAAATGAGACTTGAATTGGAAGTGAAACGTATTGATGCACAAACTGCCATGAAACATCAAGAGTTAAGGCACAGAGAAATGGAGCTGAATCATGAACTAGAAATGAAGAAATTGTCTGTAGAAAATGCCTCTCTCCCAGAGTCGTCTAGGTCTTCCAGCTCTAAGAGACCCTGTATGCTAAAGGAAATGATTGGTGTGCATGAGACTAAAGTTGATGTTTTGGATTGGTTAGCAATGTTTGAGTACAATCATGGGATTCAAGGTATCTCAGGGAATCAGCTGATTCCCTGGCTTTTCTCTAGGCTTCCCCCTGTTGCAAGTGATGCTGTAATGGAGTTTGGGGAGGAGGATAAACAGGATTATCAGTGTGTGAAGCTAGCATTAATAGTTAGATTTGGGAAGACCCCTCCCCAGTATCTTAAGAGGTTTAGAACCCTCAAAAAGCATGATGGTACCCCTTGGGATACCTGGGTGTGTGAATGTTTGAAAAACATAGATGGTTGGGTTAAGGGTTACAAAACGAAAACTTATGAAGGTTTGAGGAATCTTGTAATGTTGGAGTCTATTTTTGATGTCTGCTCCCCTGAGCTCAGACAACACTGATTCAAAGGAGATAGATCCTAAGAAGCTAGGTAAGGCTGCTGACTTGTGGGTTGCCAACAGGGCTATTCACAAGGATTCTGGGGTAACTCAGAAAAAGTATGAGGGAAAGCAGCCAAAGAAAGACAACAAAGAGAATTCCAATAATTCCAATCCAAAAGATGGCCCCAAACATAACCAGGGTAAGCCACAAGGGAAACCAAATCAGGCTAGTGTACCATCTGGTCCCAACCCAGATGGAGGTCAGAACAAACCCCCATTCCAGAGAGCATTTGGAAAATGTGTTGTTTATGGGTTACCTGACCATGTGAAAGGAGATCCCAGATGTAAGGGTAAGCCTTCAGGGGTCGACACTGTCTCCTTAGTCTTCTCCCAGGTGGATGAAGTATCTATGGCCAGTGGAAACTTTCAGTTACTAGCTGATGAGCACATGAGAGTCTCAGCTAGTGTTTCTTTAGTGTCCTTGGGTCTTTGGGAACAACAGAACTTAGATGTCTATAACTCAATCCCAGATAATACTAAAGAGTATTACAAAGATAGTGTTCTTGTGAATGGTCAGGAAACCCCTGCCATCAGAGACACTGGAGCCAGCATAACTGTGGTTGATGAATGTTTTTTCAAGGTGGAGGATGTTGCTAAGGCACCCAAACACCTAACCAAGTTAGCTGGAGGCCTTGTGCAAATGGTTCCCCAGATACCAGCCCTCATCCAGTGTAATGACATGACTGTCAGAATACCTGTAAGTGTGCAGAATAACGTACCTGGGAGGGTCCTGCTGGGTAATGACCTTAAAACTCTTGGAGTTGTGACCAGTACCCCCAGGACCCCCCAGAGAAGGAGGCAGGAGCTGACAAGGTCTGCAAGGGAGAGAACCTTGAGAGGCTCTCCTGGGGACATGATAGAAGAAACTATCACCCCAAGTCCACAGGACTTACTTACTGCTATTGCAGGTCTGAAAGAGACAAAGGGGAAACCCAAGTCTGCCAGCAAGAAACCAGCAAGCACTCCTGTGCCCAGAAGGACATCTCCAAGACTGTCCAAGGTCACATCTGTGACCCCTCTACCAGCTGAAGCTGAGTGTAAGGTTTAACCCTTTATGGTTCAGCTAGATACTGAGGAATCAGATCTAGAAGAAGATCTTACACTGGTAGGAGATCTTGACCCTGTTGACCATCCTGAGCTGCAGTCTTTACTGGCAGAAGGTGGGCCCAACAGGGTAGATTTCAGCAAGGGACAAAGAGAGTGTCCTACCTTGGAAGGTCATCGCCTACAGGCAGCTTCTCAGCTCAATCCGACTGAGCCTGGGAAGTATAGGTTGCACTGGGAAGATGGCCTTCTACAGTGAACCGACTGAGTCAACCCCTCGAGACTGCAAAAAAGTTGTAGTACCTCTAGTGAACCGACACCAGTTTCTGCAGTTAGCCCACGAGATACCTTTGGCTGGTCACTTAAGTTTTAAGAAGACCAAGAAAAGGCTCTCTCTTTACTTCTACTGGCCTAGGATGGGCTCAGAAGTAGGCAAATTCTGCAGGAGCTGCCACACTTGCCAAACCTCTGGCAAGAGTGGAGCCAAGAATGTGACACCCTTGGTGCCTCTCCCAGTGGTGGGAGTTCCTTTTGAGAGGGTTGTGATTGACATTGTTGGTCCTCTTGACCCTCCCACATCTCCAGGCAACAGGTTTATCCTGGTTGTAGTGGATCACGCCACTAGATTTCCTGAAGCCATACCTATGAAGACTGGTATGGCCCCAGCTGTGGCTAAGTCCCTACTTGGTATTTTTACCAGAGTAGGTTTTCCTAAGGAGGTAATATCTGACAGGGGATGAAATATTATGTCCCACTACATGCAAGCCATGTGGAAAACCTGTGGAGTCACCTACAAGTTCTCAACTGCCTACCATCCCCAAACCAATGGATTGGTGGAGAGGTTTAACAGAACTATGAAGAGCATGATAGGTTCTTTAGAAGAACCCCTTAAGAGAAAGTGGGACCTTCTACTGCCATGCCTTCTCTTTGCATATAGAGAAGTCCATCCGGAGGGAGTAGGATTCAGTCCCTTCAAACTTCTTCATGGCCATCCAGTCAGAGGTCCATTGGCCCTGATTAAGGAGGGGTTGGAGAGTGCTCCTTCCCCCAAGCCAGTCAGAGTGACTGAATATGTGATAGGTCTGCAGAAGAGAATGTCCCACATGATGGCAGAGGCAAGTGATAACTTGAAGGCTGGTCAAGCTCTGGTCAAACATTGGCATGACCAGAAGGCAAACATGGTTGAGTTTACTCAAGACCAGCTTATTCTTGTTATGGTCCCCACAAGGCAGAGGGCCTTGCAGGACAAATGGATAGGACCCTTCAAAGTTGTGGGTAAACTTGGAGAGGTGAACTATCTGGTGGACTTAGGCAATCCTAAGGAGGCTCCCAGAGTCTTTCACACCAATCGTTTAAAGGCTTATGTCTCTAGACCTGATATAGGAGCTTTGCTTCTAGCTTCAGCTCAGGAGGAGGAGGAGAGTGAACCTCTACCTGACCTCCTCAGAGGCTTACCTTTAGATGAGCAAGTGGAAGGAGTTAATCTCTTTTCCAGTCTCACATCTGACCAGCAGGTTACTGTTAAACCAGTTTGCCTCCCTATTCTCACTTTCACCAGGCTTGACCCATTGGGGCCAACATGATATACTCACTGGTGACTGTTTGCCTGTCAAAAGCAGGGGGTACAGAATGTCAGACAATGTAAGAACCCATATAAGGAATGAGGTCAACAAGATGCTTGATCTCGGGGTTATAGAGCCCTCTACTAGCCCATGGTCTAGCCCAGTTGTGCTTGTACCAAAGGCAGGATCCAAGGCGTTGATATTCTGCGTGGACTATAGAGCTCTAAATGCAGTCTCAAAGACTGGTGCCCATCCTTTGCCTAGGACAGATGAGCTGGTGGACAAACTTGGTGCAGCCAAGTACCTCAGCATATTTGACCTAACGTCAGGCTATTGGCAAACAGCCCTGACAGACCATGCCAAGGAGAAAATGGCATTCCCCACCCCAGCTGGCCTCTACCAATTTAAGGTAATGCCTTTTGGACTAAAGAATACACCTGCTACATTTCAGAGGATGGTCAATCAAGTTCTGAATGGGATGGAGGACTTCTGCATGGCATACTTGGATGACATTGCAGTGTTCAGCCCTACATGGAAATAACATATTGAACACCTAGGCTATGTATTGCAGGCTCTGGAACAGGCCCATCTGACCATAAAGGCAAGCAAATGTCAAAGTGGTCAGAGTACAGTGGTCTACCTTGGACATGAGGTAGGGGGAGGTGAAATGAGGCCATTGCCTAGCAAAATACAAGCTGTACAAAACTGGGCCACCCCTACTACTCAAACCTAAGTGAGAGCCTTCCTAGGTCTCACTGGGTATTACAGGAACTTCATAGAGAACTATGGGACCATAGCTTCTCCCTTGAATGTCATCTCCTATCCCAAGTTCCCTAAAAAGGTCAGGTGGAATGAGGAGTGCAATCAAGCCTTTGAAGGTCTAAAGAAAGCCCTTTGTCAAGATCCAGTGCTAAGAGCTCCTGACTATCACCAACCCTTCATTGTACACACTGATGATTCTAATGTATGTATAGGTGCAGTCCTTAGTCAACTGGATGAGAAAGGTAGGGAACACCCCATTTGTTTCATCAGCAGGAGGTTAAAGGATCCTGAAACAAGGTGGGCAACAATACAACATGAATGTTTTGCTATTGTGTGGTCACTGAAGAGGTTTAGACCATACTTGCATGGATCTACCTTCATCATTCAGACTGACCACCAACCCTTGAGATGGCTGATGCAAATGAAAGGGGAAAACCCCAAGTTGCTCAGATGGTCAATCTGCATGCAAGGATTTGATTTTTCCATTGAGCACAGAGCAGGAAGTCACCACTGAAATGCTGATGCCTCTCTAGGATGTTTGTAACTGACTAGAGGTATGAGAACCATCCAGGAGTGGATTAAATCCTCCTGTCCCTTAGTCTGGGGGGGGGCAAGTGTTAGGGAGAATTCTCAGTCTATGGCTAATTTCCCTTACCTATTGAGTCCCCCAGCAGCTTTGTTGGATTTCTGGAGTTTGTTTTTCCACTTAGTAAGAGTGTACCCCTTTTTCCCACTCTTACTTGTGTTTTGCCATGTGTATTTCATCTGTTTTGGTGATTGTGGACTCTGGAGTACACCACTTCAGTAGCCCCCTTCTTTTGTGTGTTATACAGCACTTCAGTGCAGTGACACAGGGTTGTCTTTTAGACTTCCCACCGACTCCATTTCTGAGGCTGACTACTGTCCCCCAGAAAAGGGTAAAGTTGCCATTAACTTTACTTAGTCATTTAACCACAGATCCAGTACACCCCATCTTACATGGAGTACTGGAAAGGGTTTATCCGTAGCCCTTTTTTATATGTACCGCCTAGAGCATTGTTTTGCTCTTTTAACATTTAGACTTGGCTGGTGGCAGTGGTATCTACCCTAACTTTTCTACCGCGATTATACTAGATAAACGTGGTATTGTTTTAGGCTATTATATTAGCCTCGAACTTAAACCCGCTTGACCAAATATTTTTTCTTTTGGCTCTGGTCTGGTTTATTCACCATTTCTTTTTGTTAAAGTCCTTCTTGTGTTTTACTTTGCATGGCAAACCAAGTTTGCCTTCTTTGTTCACTGTCTTTTTGGCGGGCTTCTGCCCGGAAGCCCTCCGCTACTCGCCTGTGTGTCTAGGTGGGCTGAACGTGAGGGAGGGATGTAGTCACCCCCTGCACAGGGTATCCTAGGAAACCCAAGTCGCACTTTGCCATGATTGGCTGAGGTGGTTGTCCAGGCAGGACAACCCCCCAGCTGCGTGATTGACAGCCAGGCTGTGTGAATGGGGGATTTTCGCATAAAAGGCAGGTCTCTTGGGCTAGAAGTCAGAGTCGCTACTGGAACTACAAGGAACCGAAGAGAAGCGGAGAAGAAGTCGACTGCTGCAACTATCCCGTCCCGGTGAAGCCCTGCTGCAGTTCTGAGCTATCTACCCTTCGACGACCAGAGAAGATCCAGTCTGGAGTCTTCTTCCCTTGAGCTTGGGGGGGATAACCAGCTCATCTTCGACAGCCAGAGGATCCTCTTCGTGGTTGAAATCACTGCACACTGCTTTATTGGTCCGGATAGCCATCTGAAGAGCCTCTCCTGTTTTTAAGGAGCGCACCTTTTATTCACCGTCGCTGCTGCCGGCTTCAGCCCTCTGTGGTGCAAACCCCTCCAGACGTCCTCCTTCGGATCTAAGCTCCAGGAACCGTGGGTCTGCAGGAAACTACCAGGAACAACTGCCGTGGCACCAGCTTCTTCATAAGGTACTCTGTTCTGCTTGAGTAATTAGGGTGAATCCCTTTTGTTCGCCTCCACCGCTTGCCCTTGACTTCCCTCCTTCTTATAACTTTTGCTTCCTCTGTTGATAATATCTAAGTACTCCTGGCTACATTGAATCCTGAACTATCCGACTGTGTGATCCTCGACAACAGGAACCCGGTTCCACTTGACACTGGCTCCGGCCTATTGACTCTTGAATTTCTGTCTAAAAGTGTTCTCTGATTCTCTCTGCCTTGACAAAAGTATTGCCTATGATTTTTGCCCCCAACTTTCTCTGGGTATCTCAGGTGCTAAGTGTGTTTTTGCCCCGGTAACATTACTTGCCGCGGATACGCGTTTCTTTAGTAAGACCGAACTGTCATTACTGTCAAAAAGTGATCGCAAGGGTTTTCCCGGTAACGTCTTTTGTTTTGCAACACCTGTCCTCTCAAACACAGGGTACTTACCTTGAAGTTATACCATACAAAGTGAATTGGTTAGTTGTAGTGTATTTTACGTGTGGTTTTTGAATTAATAGAAGTGTCGTGTTTAAAACAAACGGTTTAAGAATAAATGTACTCATAATTTTTTACCTGAAACCTTGAGTCAGTGTTTGCTTGAGTCACAGTAATTGTCGTCCTTTTGTGTAATCTCTGCTACTGCTCATATACTCTTGAGATATGCCTGGCTGCTCCGCTTCTGCTACCACTTTAACACAATAGTACAGGCTTGTACCATAGGTAAAACTTGTATTACCACCTGTAGTCTTAATTGTGTGTAGTGGTCCCTAAGGGCACTGCACAGGATTCTGCCTAACAATGACACCAAACAAGATGGCCAGATTCAATAAACAAATGCTATCCCAGTGCCCCTGGTGTGGCACAGATGGGGCAGGACCGATACATATGTTCTGGGAATGTGCAAAAACGCGTTACCTCTGGGCCAAGGTGGAACAAGCCTGCAAAAGGATTGGCATAACGCAATATGCCTGGTCCCCTAAGGAATGCCTCTTGGGAACTTATGCAAGGATAACTAAGGTAAAGCACATCGTGAAGTTTATGGATATGGCATGCATACTAACCAAGAGAACTATAGTAATGGCATGGAAACAAGCTAGGGGCCCACAGTACGCTGCATGGCACAGGGAATTGGAGCACTGGGCAGAGGCGGAGACTAAAGCATCGGACGAGGGGGTAAGTCTAACGCTTGAGGCATGGAAAACACTGGTCTGGGAAATGTTACACCCCTCGGATGATAGACCCCCTTGAACGAACAAATTTCACCGCAGAAAAGTGAATAAAACACAGATGATGTGTGCCAAGACTGGGCACCTAGCCAACTCCTGACACGACGAACCCCACTCCCACTTCCCCCCCCCCCTTAAACAATGCTAAACCAATGTAATATAACATGTATGGACACAGTTACTGTTGTTTACTGTTTGGATTGCCTTTTGTTGCTGTTTTTATTTCTTATCTGTTGATTTTGAACTACACAGCGTAAGATGACAATAATGTAATTCAACGCAATGTTACTTTAAGAAATTCCAATAAAAACATTTTAAAATAAATGAATAGACAATGGGAATCCCGAAAACCTGGTGTGGGCAGGAGTCTTGAAGTCCAGATCTGGGAAGCCCTATATGGCTGCGATTGAGTGTACACGGTTAAATCTGGGCTCCCACCAGTGTCATTCTATATAACCTTCAATAATGGGCTACATTTCTTAAGAACCAGTTGATCAATTAATAAGGGGCCTGTTCGTGTGGAATTGTCCCCAAAATCCTCATCCATTAGACCAAGTATGAGGAGACCGCGAGACCTTACTTTGAAGACTTAGCAGTGAAAACCCAAGACTTAGCTAAATTGGGTGATGCACAAAAGATGCAAACTCTGGCGTAACCCAATGAGATGGCTCATGTAGAGTGTCTGGCAGTGTGTCACTGAATGAGACGCTGAAAACATCATAAAAGCGCAAAAAGGGCCTGGGCTGGCTGGTCCATACACCAATGATATAGCATTAATGTTATTTTCAATGATGCATGCAATGCTGACTCTCAAATGGGATCTTCAATGCAAGGCTGTTTATTGGTCACAGCAAACATCAGTGGACAACCAAGTTTCTGGGAATACTTATTGGTAGTTGTGACAATAAGGCATTATTGTATCAGAAAGCCTTGTGAAATGTTGACGTTTGTTCTCCTTGGACCTATCTTCTCAAACAGGCCCCGATTGTGAGTCCTGTCCCTATATTAAATGAGTTGCTGCACACAGTCTGCAATGCCGGCCTCTGACGTCAGTCCAGACCGCGCTTCTGTGAAAGGGCAAAGCGACTTCTAGGTTTCATAACCACTCATTTCTAGGTATTTCAGAATGAACACTCTAGACATGTCCCTGAAAGTCTAGGGAGAATTGTGCCCGGTTTACCCAAAAAATGAAACTTAACTCTTAACTTTCGCTCAAATGATGTACTCTTGACGCGGTGCCAGCGTTAAGCCAGGAAATGGTGGGCGTCATAGAAATGAGGTTGGCCCTGGAAATGCAAATGAGACCACAGTCTACTTTTTGACTTAATCTGGTAGCACAACATACAGGGAATTTTCACAGTGAAGGAGTGAAATGACTAGGGTTCCTACACCGTGGGTGGATAGTTTTGGGGGGAGAGGGGAAATCGAGAAGAATTTGACCTGTATGGCAACAAAGGTCCTTTTTTTTTTAAAGAAAAAGAGTTGACCCTCAGAACATATAACGAATTTGCTGTTGAAAAGCGCATTTCAATTCTGGTCTGGTTTCTTAAGTGGAGTTAGGTGGCGAGACCTAAGAAGAGTTTAACACGCTTCCTAACTCATGGACACTGTAAACAGACTTTATTTTAGCCCTGCAGTGTGTGATTGCAGTGTGAGAAGTTAGTGAGGTGAGAGGTGATCAACTGATCACTCTGGAGATTGAATTCCTCAAGAGTAGTGTAAGCTTTCTTGCATTTCCCACTCAGGTACGCTCAGTGGTGAAAAGGTAGCGCAGAACCCTTAAGTTCTGGACTCCCTCTCTACAGTGACTTTCATCAGGAAATGTGTTTCAGTGGCGACTCTGGACTGCAGGATCCCAGCGGAAACCACCAACCAGTTATGCAAGACCTTCGGCGACAAGGACCGGTTGTTTCAATAGTGTCTCCTCCCCTGCTCCATCCAACGCCCCTCTAAGGGAACCCAAAATAACTAATTTACCAACATGTCTCATGGAGTCACCTCCCCCCCACAACACCCACCATTGCAGTTTTGATTGTAGACACTTTTACATTAGCTGAAGGTGTAGACACCTACTCAGGTGTGTGCCGTAATGTAGCACTTCTCCATTGAGAAATCGCCTGCTTTCAATTGCAGGCGCTCCTTCCCCTCACCACCACCCACCATGGCAAGGCCTCACTGGGAAGATGACACACAGGTGGTCTCCTTTCAAGCTGATGCTCCTATCCTCATCGCCTTGCTACTCTCACTGCCACAGTGTACCCAGATACTCCTTTACATTTTAAAGTGGAAGGACTGTGCAAAGCCAATGGGGTCAGACTGTCATGCGTGACCCGCAGTCTAAAATATCCCAATAAATGTCCCGCCATGGCTATAGGACAGCGGTAAAGCTCACAGCTTGAAAAGAGAATTTAATAATTAAAGGACTTCACAAAAAACAGGTACACACCTTGAGGAATTAACTTCCGGGGCACCAGTGGTCCAGTGGTGAGTTTCTAAACCATCAATCAGCCCCCACACCTCTAATACATCAGAAGGGATCCGAACAGATTGGAAACACAAGCAAATTATAAACCCCCTTGTATAATTTTGATAACGTGGACGGAATGGCAGGCTTATCTCCGCATGGTCGTAGAGCGTTGGTTAGTTGCAACAAATGATATCCCAATGATAAAAGGAACTGTCTAGTCAAGGTTGTATAGCAATATCTACTTTATTATTATCACAACAGACAGTTCTAGCACACTACAAAATACAACCCACCCTGTAAAAAAACACAGAGGACAGACAGTTACAAGAACAAATAATTATGCACTCTGGATACTGTCAGGAGGGTAGTCAGTAAAGTAATTAATCACAATAGTTAAAGGATACTTGGTTTCAGCACAAAGGGAGCAATGGGTCATAAGATGTCACTGGGAGCCTTCAGAGAAGGACCAGGGGGACAGACCACAATGTACCTGGTGTTTTAGATGTTCTTGGTGCTCAACAGGGTCGAGTCGGTTTCTGGGCCTGTTGCAGCTTTTGCAACAGAGTTCAAGATGGGAGACAGCTCAGGTTATTAGGCAGCAGCCAGTTCAGCGAGCAGGGCTGGATGGATGGCTGCAGGCTGGCCTACACGGCGGCTCAGGGACAGGAATCATTGTCTCAGTGCTGGTTGGTGGGTCTGAAGCACTGGTCGAGGCGTCTCAGACTATGTTAGCGAATGCAGTGTGAACACTTTCAGTGGTGCAGTCAGTTGCAGCTTGAGGGGCTCGACTGCCTCGAAAATGTCTTTTAAGGTCGAGCAGTAGTTGATGCTCGTCGATTCACTCCTAGCTTCTTCACTGGGCTTGTATCGTCCTTTAAGGCAGACGTCCCAAAGCTTAGAGTGTTGTAGGCAGCTGCCTTGTCCTCGGTTTGGTTCAGAGACTCTCTGGCCCTTCACACCTAGCAAACTTGCTGCAGAGCCTAGCAGGGCACGCTGTGCGCTGGCTGGGTACCAGTTCTGTAGCTTCTGGAGGGTCCTCTAGATTCAGTATCTCCTTCTGTCTCTCGGAGATGCCTAGGGTAGGGGTCTTGCTTCCCTCTTTGGCGAACCCGCCCTTCCTTCACTGGCGGAAGCTGTAAGGCAGACTGTACCTTCAGCCAGGGTCCAAATGAGTTCTTCTTGTTACTGCTTGCAAAGTCTTCAGATGATCTGCCCAAAAGAAGGGCTCAACCCTCTTTTAAAGCCAAATGGGCCAAGGTGATTGGTGTAGGCTAAACCTACTTAATGAACCAATCCTGGGTCCCCACCAACAATCTCCTGTATGCATGAGGTCATAACCAGAGTGCTCTGCAACAGGAAAGGCAAGGGTTGACAACATATACCTAAGTCCCACCCATTTTCCTGTCTGTTGTGGATAAAAGGGTCTCTCTGGTTAATTGAACTCTCTGTGGTTCCTGAGCAAAGCAGCAGGTCTTCCTTGAAGCTCGGGCAGGACCAGACTTTTGGTCTCCGCCAAACCACATACTTGTACCTTCTGAATGGGGTCCCCCTGTGGGGATGACTGCTGAAAATACATAGTTCCAAAACATGACAGGTCACTGCCCTTGAGACAGAGAGGCAGGAGCTGGCTTCAGGTTGACACAGTGTATATCAAAGGTTGTTGGGGTTTCCAGTCCCCTTTGTTAAACCTCTGCAGCCAGGCCCCATGTGGGCGTTTTTGAAGTATACTCTATTAGTATGTTAATGATGTTAACCTTTGATAGCTAATTAGTCTGGCCATGGCAGGAGGAAGGTTTGCCCCTCCCCCTTCTGGAGATGCATTGTGTACTCCACCTGTCCACCCAGAGTATATGGGTCTATGTGTATGCCATGCAGTGAGCATAGGAAAATGTGTGCGGCTTAGCCCCACACATTCCCCACAGGTTGATCTACCATCATTAAATGTCAATAAAGCCCGGGTGAGAGCTCACCCACTGTGCAAATGGTCGAATTCCTCACACATCTCAAACTAAAAAACAGAACAAAACGAAAACTTTCTTTCAAGTCTTGGACAACGGGCACTCTTGTCATTAAATTGCCAGTGGAGGCAACCACAGACAGTTCACCTTTTAGCAAATCACTATGATATGATATGATAGTTTATTTATATAGTGTCTATACACAATGTGTTTGAAAGCATTTCACAGCAAGGGAGGGAACAAGGGAAAATACAATGACATTCTTACAGGCCATGAACAGTAAGGATGGGAAATTATCGTACTCGGCCTGACGACATTTCAGATAGTGCAAGAGCTAAGACATAGATAAGGAAGGGAGGGGGAGAGTGGGAAGGAAATGGAAATAGACAGGCGACTACTGTACTAGGCCTGACAACATTTTTGGTAGAGCCGGAGAAAAACAAAAGGTGAGGGAGAGGGGTGCAGAAAGGGAAGGGAGGAACAAAACAAGCGACTATCGTTCTAGGCCTGACAACATTTCCGATAGTGCTTGGGGGAGGGGGCAGAAAAACACACCTGTATGGAATAATGACCCATTATTAAGACAGGTGTATATTCACACACATTAGCCATCAATTGCATCTGTGTCAATATATCGTTTTTGCTCCACTTTAGTATTGATAAAGGGACAACATTGTCCAAAACGTTAAAAAAACACAACAAAAGCATACCAGCTCTATAGACATGTTGCGAGTTATAGAAATCATTGTTTAAGCTGACTTTGTAATTCTCAGAAAAGGGTATGCACAGGGGCATTCTAGGGGCGAAGGAACGAAATCGTAACTCCCTTACACAGGTTGATCCTGGGCATATTCGGAAGCAAGAAATAGGAGCTTAAAAGTGAAATATGTGATGGTCTTTCAGCTTGTGTCTTAAAGATGGATTGTGATAGCACAGAAAGAATACAGCCAGTATCACTGCATAAAGGCCCCACATCATTAAACGTTCATGGGTCCATATAGATTAGCACTACTGGTGCAAGAAACATATTGCATTAATGCACATTTGCACAAGGGGCAACACTTTTCCTATTCTTAGCACTAGCACAGAATGTTGGCGTGTGCAAACATTCATTGAAATAATCAATTGTTTGCATTAGGGCAATGTTTGCCGTAGTGCGAATTGCAAGTGCACCGATGCAAATTTCGGTTAATAGTGCTGTTGGCGGGGGTGTGGGGTGGGGGATGGGGGTGGGTTGCCAGGACATGTTCTATAGGTTCCAGGTCTAGTAATTGCAGTTCAGAACATCTGATGTCCTCATACTGCACCCACATAGTTATATTGTACACCCCCTCTATTTTATGAATGCCACTAGTAATATATGATCAAAAAACGTGCTTTGTAGATATAGGACTTAACTGACGCTTGAGGCAGAGTGACTTTTCGGGTGTGCAGCTATAACACAATACTGTGTGTGGTTTGCAAAGGGTCGTTTGGTGTTCCTCTCCTGTCGCACGTCTCTGTAGCATGGAAATTGAAGCAGGCGCAAGCCTGTATCAGAGCTAGTGAAACCCTGGGTATATGCCAACGTCCCTTGTGATATGGCACTCTCTCTGTGCGTGAAAGGCTGGTGAAAAGCAACCGGCTGCACCAGAAAGTGGGTATGGATCTGAGGTCACACCTGCTGCTGTTTGAACTCGATTATAGTTGAGACAAAGAGCCCAGGTTTGACTGCACAAAGGTTGGTCTAGATTTTTATTTGTTTAAACGATAAACTGCATGTATAACGAAGATGTGGGACAATGCTGCTAAATTGCCCGCCTGACTTCCCTCCTCGTTTTTAGCTGCCCACTCCCTTGTGTCTCTGCTTGTCTCTGCTTCCCACACTGTGCACTTCCCCGATGACTTGTAAAGCGCTCTGCCCCTTGTGTCTCCTACACTGTGCACTTCCCTGATGACTTGTAAAGCGCTCTGCCCCTTGTGTCTCTGCTTCCCACACTGTGCACTTCCCCGATGACTTGTAAAGCGCTCTGCCCCTTGTGTCTCCTACACTGTGCACTTCCAGCATGACTTGTTAAGCGCTCTGCCCCTTGTGTCTCTGCTTCCCACACTGTGCACTTCCCGATGACTTGTAAAGCGCTCTTCCCCTTGTGTCTCTGCTTCCCACAATGTGCACTTCCCCGATGACTTGTAAAGCGCTCTGCCCCTTGTGTCTCTGCTTCCTACACTGTGTGCTTCCCCGATGACTTGTAAAGCGCTGTGCCCCTTGTGTCTCTGCTTCTCACACTGTGCGCTTCCCCGATGACTTGTAAAGCCCTCTGCCCCTTGTGTCTCTGCTTCTCACACTGTGCACTTCCTAGATGACTTGTAAAGCTCTCTGCCCCTTGTGTCTCTGCTTCCCACACTGTGCACTTCCCCGATGACTTGTAAAGCTCTCTGCCCCTTGTGTCTCTGCTTCCTACACTGTGCACTTCCCCGATGACTTGTAAAACGCTCTGTTGCTTCCCGAAGCCAGGTCCGGGCTCAATAAATAACATCGTGATAATTATAATAATAATTAGCAGTTTCAGCCGGCGATCCAATGAACCTGATTGGCTGTTCCCCCCACCCCAGGTGCTAGTTATAATAGGCTGGGTGTTTGAATGGAAATGATGAGCTTGGTCATAGAAAAACATTAGGCCGCCCTATCAGAAAATACAGCCGAGCTTGATCTGCTGCTGTACAGACTGCAAAATCAACATGAAAAGGCAATGTTCCTTTTAAAAGAGAGAAACCAAATATTGACTTACACCCTAGAGCACACTGCTGAGCAATAAAGGAAAGGTTACATGACAGACATTTCTTAATAAAAAGAAAAACACATACTTCAAACAGCACTTGAAACTTCTAACTGCGAAAACATATATGATCTGAAACATCAGACAACAAAGATGCGAGTGGTGTCTGCAACCTTTGGCTCTCCAATGGTGAGTGATCATGGCAGCTCCATAGCATCTGGAGAGCCACAAGTTGCAGACCCCTGCATTAGGGTATGTTATATTCTCGGTCATCCGACCCATGAAGCGCGTGTCAGTTGAGGCTTTCGCCGCCACCTTCTCACCTCCCCCCCCTTCGGCTGACTCCCACCCTGACACAGCCCTCTCCACTCTCCATTCTGCTATATCTGATACTCTTGATATCCTTGCCCCTGTCATGAGAATCCGCCTGAAGCCCGAAGCCAAATGTGACTCCTGGTATGACTCGGATCTCGTCACCCTTAAACACAAGTGCAGGGTGGCTGAGAGGAAATGGCGTGCTTCATGTTCATCCTCTGACAAACTGGCCTGCCGCCTGCTCCAAAGGCAATACCGGCTCTCCGTTCTCACTGAGAAGAGAGCCCTTATCCAAGCCCGCATCTCTGCGGCATCTAACAATTCGGCTGAACTCTTTAAAATCTGCAAGGAGCTGGCCAACACTGCTGCAGTCTCTACCTCTCCTGCCCCCTCCCAGGCCCTCTGCACGGCACTGGCCTCTCACTTTATTTAAAAAACTCAGGACATCCTGTCCTCTCTCTCCTCCTATCACCTCCCTCCCTCTATTCCCTGTTCTTCCTCTGGCCCTTCTGCAGCCACCCCTCCCTCCTTCTCTGCCTTTCCCCTTTTTTCTGCTGATGAGGTTTCCAGACAACTCCGATCTATGAAAGTCTCGTCAAAACAGGCTCACCCCTGTTCCTCCAAAACTATCAAGGACCACATCGACTCCCTGGCTCCTGCCCTAGCCGACTTCTGCAATCACTCCTTCGCCTCTGGAGTCTTCCCCTCCCCCCTTAAGCACTCCCTAGTGCACCCCCTTCTTAAGAAACCCTCTTCTGACCCCTCCTGCCTGGCTAACTATCGCCCAATCTCCATCACTCCCTTCCTGGGTAAGCTCCTGGAGAAACTGGCCATCTCCCAGCTTAATCTCCATGCTGAATCTGTTGGTAGTCTTCATGACCATCAGTCTGGCTTCAGAGCTGCCAGAAGCACGGAAACTGCTCTCCTGAACATCTGTGAAGACTTTCTCTCCAACCTTGACTCCAACACTCCATGTGTTCTCATTTTGCTCGATCTCTCTTCTGCCTTTGATACTGTCAACCATGCCATCCTGCTCAACCGTCTCTGTGATAACGCGGTATCACTGGTCAGGCCCTGGCGTGGCTGACCTCTTTCCTCTCCAATCGACCCTCCCAGGTCCAACTGGGGTCCTTCCTCTCTGACATCTTTTTCTCTACCTGTGGTGTCCCCCAGGGATCTAACCTCTCTCCCTGGCTGTTCAACCAATATCTGGTACTCCTTGCCCACCGCATCGCCGCTCTCTGCCCCAACTTTCAGTGCTATGCGGATGATACCCAGCTCATTTTCAGGCTACCCTCAGTCTCCTCCTCTCCTTCCCTCATCTCTGACTGTATGTCTGCTATCCAGGAATGGTGTGCCGCCAATGACCTCTGCCTTAATGCCAGCAAGACTGAGATTCTACTCATCGGCACACTCACTCCCTCCTTCCCTGCAGCTCTCTGGCCGGCCTCTCTTGGCCCTCTTCCTGCTCCTACCTGCAAGGCAAAAACCCTCGGGGTCATCTTCGACTCCACACTCTCCTTCTCTCCTCACATTTCTGATGTCTCTAAGAAGTCACACTACCAGCTGCACCTCCTCAGAGGTATCCCTCCTTTCCTCTCCTTCCCCCAGAAGCTCACTGTCTTCAGATCCCTGGTTCTCTCGAAGCTGGACTACTGTAACAGCCTCTATCTAAATCTTCCTGCCTCTACTCTCGGCCCTCTGGAACTCATCCAGAACAGGACTGCGAGACTTGTCCTTGGCCTCAAGCCCAGGGACCGTATCTCTCCAGGACTTAAATCTCTACACTGGCTCCCAGTGGCTGCGAGGATTAAGTTCAAAACCCTCTGCATTGTACACAAGGCCTTCTGGGGCCTGGGGCCAAAATACCTTCAACTCTCTCTTCGTAGATATCTTCCTTCTCGAGCTCTTCGCTCATCCGCCTCCAACTCCCTCAGTGTCAGCCGCTTCTCCAAGCAACGAGTTGGGGGTAGATCTCTCTCCGCGGCAGGGGCCTCCCTCTGGAACAGCCTTCCTGCCTCCCTGAAACTTGAGGAGAACCATCTCCGGTTCCGGAAGCACCTCAAAACCTTCCTCTTTGCTTCTGCTTTCTCGCCCCTCTCCCCTGCTAAATTCCTGACTGAAATTGCACTGTATCTGCAACTGGCCCACTCTCACCGATCTCGGTCGCTGGCCCTGCCACTCTCCCCTTGCACTGCCTCCCTGGCAACCCCTGCACTGCAGGACTGTCTCTGTATCCTTACAGCCCCCCTTCCCAGCACTTGTCTGCACTTACCTTGCACTTGCCACCAGCTGGCCCTTATTTATCTTGTTATTCTACTACCCCTGTACTGCACTTTCCCCTCTTCCCTTTCCCCTTGCACTTTTCCCTTCCCCTCTACCCATGCACTTGCGCGATCTGAATGACACCAGGCTTAGCAGGATCGTTGTCTGTCTTCCCTTTCTTCCCCCTCCCTGCCTCGTTGTGCCTTGAAACACTTGTGTATAGGCACGTTACAAATACCATATCATATCATATCATATCGTAACAGAGTTTCACCCCATCCAGTTATACAAGATATATGATATGATGAGTAATTTATAACATGCTTGTACACAAGTGTTTCTAGGTGCAACAAGGCAAGGGAGGGAGGACAGGAGGAGGACAAAACAAACGATCTTACTAGGCCTTGTGTCATTCAGATCGCGCAAGCGCAGGGGGCAGGGAGAGGCAAGTGCTAGGGGGAGGGAAGGGTCAAGTGCAATCAGGGCAGCAAAGCCCTGAGTAAGTGCAGCCAGGACAGCGCGGCTCTGGGTAAGTGCAAGGAGGCAGGGGACTGTAGGGTTCCAGATACAGCCCCTAAGTGCCCGGCACACCAGGAGGCAGTGCAGAGGCTACTGGTCCGGGGAGCCCGATACCCGTGAGACTGTGAGGGTAGCCAGGCAACCAGTCAGTGCAGCAGACAGTTTGGTCAGCAGGGGAGAGATAGAGAGAACGCAGAAGCAAAAAGGAAGGTCTTTAGCTGTTTGCCAAACTTCAGGTGGTCAAAAAACAATTATACTACGAACACATGTATCATACAATAAATAATTCTAAACAAATTAATCCTAATAATACAGATTTCTAATTAATAAAAATCAGTCTAAAAGAATGTATCTTTTTTCTCTTCCAACATATTTAAAAACTTGTTCCAAATGTCATATCGTTCACTTGTCAGTGCAGGTATGTTTCCCAACCAGAGAAAGTGTGCACTCAGGGATTCATGGTCAAAAACACATTTCTGTGAAAATTCCCTTGCAAAGCCCCGGGTGCATTCTTGTTGCCATGCTACCAGTTTAAAAATACACTGTGACCACACAAGTGTTGACTTGTGCATGGTTCTTGCGTCCTCCGGATGCCCAGTGCATTGACAGAAAGTCAAGCACGCCCTGGCTGCACGACTGCATAGCTGCATTTTCTGGCCAAGTGCTGCAGACATATTGATTTGCTGAAGCATCAAAGGTAATGTTATGGTCATGATTTAAAACTATGTTTTTTTAGTTATGTTATTTTATAGTGCATGTGTATACGCCTTATGTACCACTGGTATGATCTCAAAGCACTGTGGGTTGAACGCCCTGGGGGACCGTGGTCCGTATCAGTTGAGAGATTGGTGTAGTAAATAGTGCTTGGGTGCACTTGGTATGTGAGCAGCCAGAGTGGTTTGCGCGGGTTGGCTGCCATCTAATGTTAAGTGTGGTGGGGTAGATGTCAGGAAGCAGTGTAGTGTGTGCATCAAGGAGGGTTGTTTCCGAGTCTGCATTCTATCTGCTGTGGGGCACGTGTAAGAGATTATGTGTGCTGCGAGGCTGATTTTTTTCGTGGGGTATAGCAGCATTTTACCAGGCTGTTGAGGAGTTCTAGGAGCAATGTAGGTATGTGTGCAGCTCGGCTGAATTGATCGAGGGGTGTAGCTGTGTTCTATTGTTTTTGATGTAAAGGGGAGTGTGAGCATATGGCTATGAATGAGTGTTTGCGGTTGTCAGTGGGTGGCCCCCTTGCCTGGGATCTTGCTTGGGATGTTTTCAGAGCTCAGTGCACTGGCCGTGTCTGGACTGGTGGTTCGTGGTAGTGGATTTCAGTGCGAGGTAAAATGATCAGAGGTTATGTTGTGTTATCTTAGTCCAACTGTCCTATACCAGATGCTTTGTAGTCGGACTTGGAGGGCCAATCTTCCGGCCCCCGGAGGGTTTTAAGCTGGGATATTGAGTACTTCTTGGGTTATTGTATGATTTTCCAGAGGTTTGTAGCTAAGCTTAGCTGCTTTTGTGCCACCGGGCCTTGGTTGTAGGTTGTTATTCATTGGTAGCCAGAGGACACCTTTGTTGATCATATAGCACCAACTATACTTTGGTGGTTGAGGTAGGGGCATGCGGCTTGCAACTGCATAGGCCAGAAATCCTTGGTCTATAGGCTGACTTCGTGCCCTGACTGTTTCTGCTATTCCGGGGTGAGGTAGCGCTGATTCTCGTCTTATGACTTAGGTCATTGCGGGATTGGTTTATGGCCTTGGGCAGACTTGTGGATTTGGGAAGAGCCATGTTTTCACCACTTTACGGAAGGCCATGTAGTACTGGTTATGTCGAATATGGGGAAATAGTGAATTCCATAGAGTTGTTGCCAAGGTTGAGTAGGCTGATCCCCCAAGTCTGGCTGAATTGGATGAAGGGATCGTTAGTAGGAGGGCAGTGCTTGACTTTAGGGTGCGTGATGGGTGGCAGCGCATGGTCTTCTCTTGTAGGTATGTCTGCCCGGTTTTGTGCACTGCTCGGTGGGTGATGCATAGCATTTTGAAAGTGGCTCTTCGTCCAATGGGTAGCCATTGGAGGGTGCAGAGAGTGAGCGAGATGTGGTCTCTTCGTCCCAGTGCAAGGCGGAGATTACCTGCTGTGTTTTGGACTCTTTGAAGTTTAAGTTGGCATGCTGGAGCACCCAGGTACATGGAGTTAGCATAGTCCAGTCTGGGCATGACCATTGACATAATAGAAGTCAATCTGTTGGGGAAGGAGAGGTAAGGGGAGATGCGTCTCAGCTGTCTGAGGTGGTAGTGACAGGATTTGGATACATTATTGATCTGGTAGAACAGGGTTAGGCCTGAGTCCAATGTGCAGCCAAGGTTTGAGACTGTGTTGAAGGTGGGGCAGGGGGAGTGGCGAGGGAGGTGGGCCATGGGAGTGGTTGCGGGAGTAGAGCTCTGTTGCCACATATCATGATCTCTGTGTTCCCTGGGTTGTGAAGGAGGTGGTTTTTAGTCATCAATTGGTCTATATGGCTGAGGCAAGATGCTATGTCCGAGTGGTGATTGGAGCTCATCATCGGGATTCTCAGGATAATTTGGGTGTCGTTAGCATATCTGTAGCAGGTGAGGTTGTGTGAGCGGATGATCCCTGGCAGCGGGGTCAGGCAGAGGTTGAAACGGAGCGAGGAGAGGCAAGCACCCTGGGGTACTCCACTGTTTACTGCGTGAGCTGATGAGGTAAAGGGGGGGTAGGATAGTGATTTGTTTCCTGTTGTTAAGGAACAAGGGAATCCAGTTGAGTGCCAAGTCTCGAATTCCAAGGGAGTGGAGCCAGTCGAGGAGGATTGAGTGGTTAATGGTGTCCAAGGCAGCTGAGAGATCGAGGAGAACCAGAGTGGCGCATCCTTCAGAGTCTGCCGTGACTTTGAGGTCGTCCCAGACCGAGATCAAAGTGATTTCGGTTCCGTGGCGCGGCCTGAAGCCAGACTGAGCGGGGTCTAGTGGGTTGTTGGATTTGACAAAGAGTTTGAGTTAAGAGTAGGCTGAGCAGTCGATGAGTTTTGTTAGGAATCTGGTGTTGGAGATGGGCCTGTAATTGGATGGTTCGAGGGGGTTGTGGCCTACCTTTTTAAGAAGGGGTTTGACCTGCGCTACTTTGAAGGGTTCTGGGAAGTAGCCGGAGGTGAGGGAGTCATTGAGTATGGACCAAGCCTGTTCTCCTGCACAGGTGGAGAAGAAGATTTCTTTGAGGAGAGAGGCGGGGCAAGGTTCAAGGGGGGATCCAGAAGGTCTGCTACTGGGCAGTGGTTTGAGGAATTGCTCGCTCGGGATCGGCTTAGGAGTTGAAAGTCATCCCTGTAGGGTGGAGTGTGATCTTGGGCAGTGGGAGTTGGGCACGGGGGAGGTTGGAGAGTCTAGCATTAAGGGTGGCAGTCCTGTCCAGGGCTGTTGTGCAGAAGTGATGGGAGACAGAGTTGCAGAGCACTTGCGTGGGCGTGGTAGGGGCAGTGGTGCAAGAGGGATTCACAAATTGTGAGACGATCCTGTCGAGCTCTTTACTACAGCTGCAGCAGTTTAGGATTCTTTTATTATAGTCGTTTTTTTGTGCCTTTCAGATCTCGGATTTGTAGATATGTCGATAGTGGGCAAACAGGGATTTGCTAAGGGTAGTTTTTGTTGCTTTAGGATTGTTCTTTTTCGTTTTGGACTTGGATCTCCATGGGTCACTATCGGGACTTAGCCACACCTACCTACCTTTGCGCTGGCTAAAAATGCACACACGCATTCCAGAATCCTCCTTCACATCTCACACTTCGGACATTGGCCCTCCAAGAGCGTTCACCCCACAGTGCTTTCAGGCCATACTAATGGCAGTAGGCGCTATACAAATACCACATAACAGAACTTGTAGCGCACACCTTTGCTCCAGAGCTTGGTCCAAGCTATAAAAGTATCTGATTAAATTAATAATTCACAGTGATTAAAAGTTAGATAGAGATACTTTAAGTTTTCTAGATTGCTGTTTATTTATCTCAAAAGACCAGACGATTCTTCAAGTTCGTTGTGTTAGTAGAAGGTATGGTGTAGTCAAAGTCTCACTGCAGATGAAATGTGTGCATGTGAGGGCTGCGTCCGGCGTTCTTTTGTGCATCAGGCATCAGGCTTCAGCCTTGCAGGTGAAGGAAAGCATGCACACCTAGTTACGTAAATGTTTGCACTTCCATTGTTAGGTTTAACTTTAAGACGCATAGATTAATGTCAGTATTAAGGGGAAGCCTCCTAGGTAGGAATCCTCTCGTCAGAGATCTGCTTTGGCTCTCCAGGTGTTTTGGACTACAGGCCCCATCAGCACTACCCAGTATAATCAATGGTGTGGGATCATGGGTGTTGTAGTCCACAACATGTGGAAAACCACATCGACATTAAATTAAAACATTTTTTGAAACATCCTTCGTACGATTAGAAGGATAGACTATTAAGGAAACACACCTAGAGGGTCATGGAGAGAGGGGATATTGAGAGCTACAGGCAGGGAGTACAGGTTAGGGAGGCAACTGCATCAAGTTCACTCTTTAAAAGAAGTGTCACAACCTGCAAGGGAGGTCTGCAGAAGCAAGAGACACTGGACAGGTATCCCCGCTGTCTGCAGACATCAATTACTCATAACCCATGGCAGTGGTTACTACTCCTGCCAATCACAGGAAGGGAGGGTGGAAAGAAGGAGAAGGGGAGGGAGGAAGGGAAGGAAGGGAGGAAGGAAGTAAGGAAGGAAAGGAAGGAAAGGAAGGAAGGAAGGAAGGAAGGAAGGAAGGAAGGAAGGAAGGAAGGAAGGAAGGAAGGAAGGAAGGAAGGAAGGAAGGAAGGAAGGAAGGAAGGAAGGAAGGAAGGAAGGAAGGAAGGAAGGAAGGAAGGAAGGGAGGGAGGGAGGGAGGGAGGGAGGGAGGGAGGGAGGGAGGGAGGGAGGGAGGGAGGGAGGGAGGGAGCGACGGAGGGAGGGAGGGAGGGAGGGAAGTAAGGGGGGCTGAAGGGGGGAGAGGGGGAGAAGACGGAAGGAGGGTGGCAGGAATGGAGAGAGGGCAGGGACGAAGAGAAGAAGGAAGGAAGGAGGGAGGGGGAGAAGAAGAATGAGAAGGAGTGGAGGGATAGAGAAAAGAGGGAAGAGCGGTGAGAGGGATGTGGAGGGAGAGAGTGCAGGGAGAAAGAGAAGAAGGAAGGAGGGAGGAGGAGAAGAAAGAAGGAGGGTGGAAGTGGGGGTTGAGATGAAGCAAGAAAAACAGAGAGATGGGGATGGCTCAAAATATGTGGTGCATGGAAGGAATGAAGGGAGGGAGAGGGACAAAGACAAAGAGAGGAGGTAGAGAGAGAGAATGGACAAATCAAAAAAGAGAAAATTAAAAACGAGATAAAAAGGGAGAGTGTGTAGAACTAATAAACAGGGAGAGGAAAAACTAGTAAAGGAACAGAACGAGAGAGGCAGTGGGAAGAAAGAACAGTAAAGACAGAATGAATAAGGAAATAAATAAATGAGAAAAAATGTTAGGTGGAGAAAAACCAGAAAAAACAGAATTATGAGAAAGGGAATTAGAAACACAGTGAGGAAATGGAAGGTGAAAGTATTCATAAAGGGAAGCAATAAAGAGAGGGTATTAAAGAGAAGGTGAAAAGGAAGACATCCAATAAGGGAGGAAAAAGGTGAAACTCAAATGAGAAAAGAGGGATGGAAAAGTGGCAGCTGGAAAGATAAAGAGAAGGATCAATAAAAGCAAACGCGAGGGAAAGGAAAATATAGACAAAGGGGAGGGCAGAGAATTTAAATGCATGGGGCTCTTACGAATGGAATGTTCATCAATTGTTGAACATATTCTAATGAAACTGTTCTGTTTTTATTATAAATGATGGAAGCAAATTCTGCAAAGCCCTTTCTGCCCAAAGAAGAGGTGGGCCACGTCCTTCTGGGGGTTCGATCCTGTTCAGCCTTCACAAGTCCTACTCCACGATGGGTCTTTCCCATCCGCAGGCCGCTCCTTCGCCCCCCGCTAAATTGCCTTCAGTCACTGTTGGGTTGTGGGTGAGACTCGATGGCAGCACACGGAGGAATGACCCAGAAAAAACCTCATAGTCGAACCTGAGGCCCGGACGTGTGGACTGCTTTAGGCTCATGTGCCTTTTCTTCAGCACCAGCTGTCTCCACTGTTCTGCAGTTGAGGGTATTCTTAGTGCACCCCCTACAGTTCTGGTGGACTTACGCCTTAAGCTCAGCCCGCTATACCAAAGAAATGAAAGAAGGAAGCTTCATTACTGTGGCGAAGCTAGGGAACCCCTGTTCAACTACCTCAGAAGATGCGTTCTGGACTGAGAATCTGGCAGCAGAAGGGATAGTCACTTTCCCCCTCCCCAATGACCATAACCCAAGCAACATTGGAAACACATGTTTTCTATCTCCAGCACAAGAGCCCTGGAAATAGAAATCAAATATGTTACATTACCCCAATACCTCGCTGGGGGATGTTATGTGTTCCTGTTGGGGATGGCAACAGCATGCCTTCATCCTATGTGCTCTGCATTGTAACTCCTGGTGAACTCAAACTCCCTCAAACAACCTCAAGGGAAGTTCCAATAGTTTGCAGGACTCAAATCACCCAAGATGTGGTTTGTTCGAGTTTTGCCCAGACTGCCCTACCCATCCCTAGGATTATACATATGTAGTTTAAGAAGGCCGATGGGTAAACTGGCTACCATGGAAGCACGTCCTTTCCTTGAGTGCAGTTACACTGGGTCGTAATGACACCTGTTATTGCAATGCTTACACGCCGGTGCAATCAAGCATGGGTTTAATCTGACTGTGACCCTGTGCAAGAAAGAAGGACATTTTGAGAGCTGTGAATTCTCAGCAACCGGAGCTATTAAAAAGAGAAGAGATGCATTTGAACTAACACTGTGAACTGTGTTAGTTTAGTTTAGTTTATTACTTATATAGCGCACACAAGCCAGAGGTAACTGGGCGCTTGTACTTGCATACATGGTAAGTTACATAATGGCACACACTTGCTAGACATATTACAGTAACAGATTTACAAAGTCATAACAAAATAGATGATGTATTTACAGATAGATTAAGTCAGGCAGGTTCTGACTTTAGCAGAAGAAATTCCAGTCACCCCAGGTATTTGTAAGTCAACAGTCGCCCAGATACGTGATCATAATAGAGTCTCCCGTCTGTATGTACAGTTTATACAGTAAGCAGTGTAAGGACTAGTCGAGTGTGCTAGTTAGTAGTTTGGGAGAAGAGTCAAGGTTTGGTCTTCCCTCTGAAGGCCCAGAATGAGGTTTCAGATCTATTGGCTGGTGGGAGAGAGTGCCAGCATTTGGCAGCGAGCACTGGGAAGCTGGGTCCTCCAGCCGTTTTTAGGTTGTAGTTTTGGATGGTGAGACGATTAGGGTGGCTGTATCGAGTGGGCCTGTCAGACTGGGCTCTAGAGAATTTATTTTCTATTTAATTTAATTTCTAGTGATCAGTTACAGTATTATAAGCTTTTACACTTGTCTTACTAAGTGTAGAACGTCATCAACACAAAGAATAATCGCAAATGTAATTGGTTATTTATAACATGCTTAATCCCCATGCGGACCCGGTGATCGAGCCTGTGTCGCACCGCATCGTCTTGCTTCCAAGGCGAGCGCATTTCCCCTGAGCTATCCTCCCGTATCATTTATTTTCCCATAGGAGGTTAGAACACCATGACGCTTACACACGAATACGAGGGCAGCCCTTGGCATAAGTCACCTGAAGGTCTGGTGGGTCGGGTTCAATCAAGCTTCAGAAAGTAAAGTCTGAACCCAACACCACCGTTTGTGCATCTCCCGCTCCTGTAGAAACATAAAGAAAAGGAACAACAGCAACAATCTGAACACAAGAAATCCTGAAAGGAATCAGGATTTACATACATTCAAGAGAGTTCTCTACTGATCATGTATGTCACATGCATTCAAGAGAGTCCTCTACTGATCATGTATGTTACATGCATTCAAGAGAGTCCACATATTTACACGAGATTGTTACTTTGCTGATCATGTATGTCACATGCATTCAAGGGAGTCCTCTGCTGATCATGTATGTAACATGCATTCAAGAGAGTCCACTTATTTACACGAGATTGTTACTTTGCTGATCATGTATGTGACATGCATTCAAGAGAGTCCTCTGCTGATCATATATGTTACATGCATTCAAGAGAGTCCACTTATTTACACGAGATTGTTACTCTGCTGATCCTGTATGTTACATGCATTCAAGAGAGTCCTCTGCTGATCATGTAGTTTACATGCATTCAAGAGAGTCCTCTGCTGATCATGTGTGTAACATGCATTCAAGAGAATCCACTTATTTACACGAGATTGTTACTCTGCTGATCATGTATGTTACATGCATTCAAGAGAGTCCTCTGCTGATCATGTATGTAACATGCATTCAAGAGAGTCCACTTATTTACACGAGATCGTTACTCTGCTGATCATGTATGTTACATGCATTCAAGAGAGTCCTCTGCTGATCATGTATGTTACATGCATTCAAGAGAGTCCACTTATTTACACGAGATCGTTACTCTGCTGATCATGTATGTTACATGCATTCAAGAGAGTCCTCTGCTGATCATGTATGTTACATGCATTCAAGCGAGTCCACTTATTTACACGAGATTGTTACTTTGCTGATCATGTATGTCACATGCATTCAAGAGAGTCCTCTGCTGATCATGTATGTTACATGCATTCAAGAGAGTCCTCTGCTGATCATGTGTGTAACATGCATTCAAGAGAATCCACTTATTTACACGAGATTGTTACTCTGCTGATCATGTATGTTACATGCATTCAAGAGAGTCCTCTGCTGATCATGTATGTAAAATGCATTCAAGAGAGTCCACTTATTTACACTAGATCGTTACTCTGCTGATCATGTATGTTACATGCATTCAAGAGAGTCCTCTGCTGATCATGTATGTTACATGCATTCAAGAGAGTCCACTTATTTACACGAGATTGTTACTCTGCTGATCATGTATGTTACATGCATTCAAGAGAGTCCTCTGCTGATCATGTATGTTACATGCATTCAAGCGGGTCCACTTATTTACACAAGATCGTTACTTTGCTGATCATGTATGTCACATGCATTCAAGAGAGTCCTCTGCTGATCATGTATGTTACATGCATTCAAGAGAGTCCACTTATTTACACGAGATTGTTACTCTGCTGATCATGTATGTTACATGCATTCAAGAGAGTCCTCTGCTGATCATGTATGTTACATGCATTCAAGCGGGTCCACTTATTTACACGAGATCGTTACTTTGCTGATCATGTATGTCACATGCATTCAAGAGAGTCCTCTACTGATCATGTATGTTACATGCATTCAAGAGAGTCCACATATTTACACGAGATTGTTACTTTGCTGATCATGTATGTCACATGCATTCAAGGGAGTCCTCTGCTGATCATGTATGTAACATGCATTCAAGAGAGTCCACTTATTTACACAAGATTGTTACTTTGCTGATCATGTATGTGACATGCATTCAAGAGAGTCCTCTGCTGATCATATATGTTACATGCATTCAAGAGAGTCCACTTATTTACACGAGATTGTTACTCTGCTGATCCTGTATGTTACATGCATTCAAGAGAGTCCTCTGCTGATCATGTATGCTACATGCATTCAAGAGAGTCCTCTGCTGATCATGTGTGTAACATGCATTCAAGAGAATCCACTTATTTACACGAGATTGTTACTCTGCTGATCATGTATGTTATATGCATTCAAGAGAGTCCTCTACTGATCATGTATGTAACATGCATTCAAGAGAGTCCACTTATTTACACGAGATCGTTACTCTGCTGATCATGTATGTTACATGCATTCAAGAGAGTCCTCTGCTGATCATGTATGTTACATGCATTCAAGAGAGTCCACATATTTACACGAGATTGTTAATTTGCTGATCATGTATGTCACATGCATTCAAGGGAGTCCTCTGCTGATCATGTATGTAACATGCATTCAAGAGAGTCCACTTATTTACACGAGATTGTTACTTTGCTGATCATGTATGTCACATGCATTCAAGGGAGTCCTCAGCTGATCATGTATGTTACATGCATTCAAGAGAGTCCTCTGCTGATCATATATGTTACATGCATTCAAGAGAGTCCACTTATTTACACGAGATTGTTACTCTGCTGATCCTGTATGTTACATGCATTCAAGAGAGTCCTCTGCTGATCATGTATGTTACATGCATTCAAGAGAGTCCTCTGCTGATCATGTGTGTAACATGCATTCAAGAGAATCCACTTATTTACACGAGATTGTTACTCTGCTGATCATGTATGTTACATGCATTCAAGAGAGTCCTCTGCTGTTCATGTATGTAACATGCATTCAAGAGAGTCCACTTATTTACACGAGATCGTTACTCTGCTGATCATGTATGTTACATGCATTCAAGAGAGTCCTCTGCTGATCATGTATGTTGCATGCATTCAAGAGAGTCCACTTATTTACACGAGATCGTTATTTTGCTGATCATGTATGTTACATGCATTCAAGAGAGTCCTCTGCTGATCATGTATGTTACATGCATTCAAGCGAGTCCACTTATTTACACAAGATCGTTACTCTGCTGATCATGTATGTTACATGCATTCAAGAGAGGCCTCTGCTGATCATGTATGTTACATGCATTCAAGAGAGTCCACTTATTTACACGAGATTGCTACTCTGCTGATCATGTATGTTTATAACGTGGCTCTAATACGCCTGTATTTATGGAAGTGTGGTTGTCAATTAATGTAGATATGTTATATATAACGCCAACATAAGTTGCGGCTATGTGAGCCTACACTTCATGGCCCAGTCTTCCTCAGGGCAAAACCAACAACCTTCCGGCGGTGTAATGCAATGAAGGGGAAGATCTAGGATCAACAAAGACCATACTAATGTCCAGGACGTGTTCCCTATAAATAATATATAAGTGAACCTAATGTGAAGAGGAAGCAGGCAAAACATAACCTGTTAATTTGAGTGTGGTTGCCCTCTCGGGTAACCATTTCCTCTGCATTAGGGAGATGGGGGCTATCTGCCCCAAACATCTTTTAGAGTATTCCTGCTGACTGGTTTTCATCGGCTCTGGGGGTCAAGGGGTCATTTGGCAAGGGACATGGTTCAGAAGTGTGATCCAGGACTTGTTCAATGAAATAATTTGTTAATGGGACGTTATGGTTATGATTCACTAATAAAAACCTATGAAATTCAAAGCCAATCTTTGTTAAAGGAACGTTATGCTTACAAGTAATACTGAAAAACTGCCATAACTTCAGCAGTCATGGTAAGCTAAGCAACCATAACTCGCGCCATCACCTACCTGGGTGTTAGTCCTCGCAGTGCACGGTTGTGGCGCGAGTTATGGTTGCTTAGCTTGCCATAACTAGTGTCCCTTTAACAATGTTTTTTTCAGTGAATTTCATGGGTTTTTACCAGTAAACCCTAATTTGCTACAACTTACCAATATCATACTTACTCCAATATAGCAAAAATGTTCACCAATTAAGATAGTTTCACCTTAAATCTCTACCATTCCCCACCTTTTCGTTGAATTTTTAACACTTTTATACACTTTTTGCAACTTTTTCCACAGTTTTTGTGTTTGTGATGTTCGCGAACATCTGACATAATCACAGACTTTTCAGACAGTGCTACATGACCACGTGCACATGCGCGACATGAAGACGTGTTTGCGAATGCTTTGTTACTTTGCGAACAGGTCTGTGCTTCGCGAACAGTTTGGAACTGCATTTTCCAGCTCATCTAGAAGCTCTGAAGCTCAAAATGTACCCTTGCACAGCTCCTACATATATTCCTACTCATTACCCATTAAGGATCTAGCACACAGCACATACTTGGAAGAATATCGGGAAAACTGCTATTTATCTTACAAATGGCATCAGCTATGATATGATATGATATGATATGGCATTTGTAACGCGCCTATACACAAGTGTTTCAAGGCGCGACGAGGCAGGGAGGGGGAACAAGGGGAAGACAGACAACTATCCTACTAGGCCAGGTGTCATTCAGACCGCGTAAGTGCAGGGGTAGGGGGAAGGGAAAAAGTGGAAGGGGAGGGGGGAAGTGCAGTACAAAGTAAGTAGAATAAAAATAAATAAATAGGGCCAGATGGTGGCAAGTGCAAGGTAAGTGCAGACAAGTGCTGGGAAGGTTGGGCTGTAGGGATACAGAGACAGTCCCACAGTGCAGAGGTTGCCAGGGAGGCAGTGCAAGTGGAGAGTGGCTGGGCCCAGGACCGAGGTCAGTGAGAGTGGCCCAGTTGCAGATTCAGTGCAGTTTCAGTGAAGAATTTAGCAGGGGAGAGGGAGAGAAAAAGCAGAAGCAAAGAGGAAGGTTTTGAGGTGCTTCTGGAACCGGAGATGGTTCTCTTCAAGTTTCAGGGAGGCAGGAAGGCTGTTCCAGAGGGAGGCCCCTGCTGCGGAGAGAGATCTACCCCCAGCTCATTGCTTCGAGAAGCGGCTGACCCTGAGGGAGTTGGAGACGGATGAGCGAAGGGCTCGGGAAGGAAGATATTTAGGAAGAGAGAGTTGAAGGTATTTAGGCCCCAGGCCCCAGAAGGCCTTGTGGACAATGCAGAGGGTTTTAAACTTAATCCTTGCAGTCACTGGGAGCCAGTGTAGAGATTTCAGTCCTGGAGAGATACGGTCCCTGGGCTTGAGGCCAAGGACAAGTCTCGCAGTTCTGTTCTGGATGAGTTGCAGAGGGCGGAGAGTGGAGGCAGGCAGTTTAAAGCCACCACCACCACCAGCCGGAGGATCTGCACAATGAAAGAAGCACAGTACTTCCAAAGACAGTAAAGGGGTCCTATAAGATGAGGTAGTGGAAGTGCCTACCTCTAGCACCAAGAGAGAATCATGGGTGTGGTAGTTCTTTACCATTGTCAGAAATGTACCAAAGGCTAATGTTACCAAAGTGAAATGCACTTAGTGCAACGTTATAGTCAGCCGTGGACAACCTACGCAGTACTCTTACTGGACCACCTCCATGCGCCCCCACGCCAAATCCACCCACTGCAATGCTCTCAAATAGGCCGTTCCTTTCTTAGCAAGCAGTAGGCTGTCTTCCTCCACATCATCTTCCTCAACCAATGCCGTAACCACAAAGCCTACTTCCATGGGACTTGCAAGCGATAAAAGGGGCTGTTGATCCATATCTTTCTAAAACACCAGTACTCTGTATATACTGCAACACACCACTCTGCAGGGGGGAGCGATTTTGAACTGCTTTTGAAGCTGTAATCAAGGAGCATGAGAAATACTGCCCCCTACCTTAAATTTAATACACACGCAACATCTTCCCCTGTTCACATGCGCCTTCATATGTGTGCTTGGTGCCCCATCCCTCATTTCCCTTCCCACCTTACTTTCTGGACTCCCCTGCCAAAACAAACATAAAAAAGGTTCCTTGAAGAACCCCTTTTCACAGTTAAAAAATAGAACTAAAAAAATAAGCTTATAGACTCCCATCTACTTTACATTTTTCAGTAAAGTATTTAGATTCAAAAAGATTCTCCAACATTCCCATTAGCATTTTCTACTATGTTAATGGGAATAATGGACAATTGGATACTAGAGAAAAAGAAAAAAGCACAGAAACAAATTTCTGTCTGAAATTCTTCTCTCTAGTATAAAATAAACACCATAATCCATTGCCGTTCATACCTATCCACAGTCTCTGCATTCCCCTGTCCAGCCAATGCCTTTTTACAAAACCCGGATTGCACATTCACACCATCACACCAAACAGCCCTTCTACTATTTTTACTGTTATGTTTGTAACACCCCATCATTGCTTGCTTTAAACCATTCACACATATATCCACCAATCACTTAAAACAAACTCTCCATTTAGCCTATGAACATATTAAACTTCCACCCACCAATTGCCACTTAATTTTGCATCTACATTTCCCCTACATATACCAAAACATTGTTCATAGTGCTCGTATAAATGCACATATGCATTGTGCAGTGACCGAAGTGCATAAGTAAAAGGGGTAGTATGGATGGACAAGTGCTCATGGGGACTCAGGAGGGAAGTGTCAAGGGATGCCATGGTGCGAGGCCACTAGCTAACTGCTGGGGCAGAGGAGTCCCAAGGGTGGGGTACATCTTAACCCCAACGTCCCTTTAACAAAGTTTTTTCTGTCAATTGAATACCTTTTCATAAGGGAAAATGTTTCATAATGTAACATCACTGTATATAAATTATTACAAATTCCACTTTTAAAATATATAAAAATAACTATAAACCTCCTATAACAATGCATACTTATGTGAGGCGTTATCTGCAGAGCGTACCCCAATAGGCAAATCAGAGTAGACACGTGTCCTTGCCGAAGGCCAGGCCCTCTTTTTCCCCCAGTGAAAAGTTATATCACTTTTTTTTTTGTACTTACGTTTCGACAATTTCAAATAAGTAAAACACAGGACAGATTTCCAAAGGCATCCTTTCAGGTCCTTGCTTATGCTCCTCACACAACTTTGCTGCAATCTGGTCCAGCACTCCAGGCTGCAGCCGCAAACAGATTTTTTTCTCCCATTTAAATCTACAGCTTCGGCCATGCCGCATGCCCCAATAAGTAAATCAGAGTAGGCATTCCTCCTTGTCAAAGGCCAGGCCCATTGTCCATGCACCAAACTTATATCACTATTTTTGTTCCACTGTCTACTGCAGAAAAGTTATATCACTATTTTTGTTCCACTGTCTACTGCAGAAAAGTTATATCACTATTTTTTGTACTTGCGTTTCCACACTTTCAAAAAAATAAAACACAGGACAGATTTGCAAAAGCATCTTTTCCAGTCCTTGATGGTGCTTCTTCCGCAAGTTTGCTGCAATCCCATCCAGCACTCCAGACTGCAGCCGCAAGCAGAATTGTTTTTCCCATTTCGACCTAGATGTTCGACCATGCCGCATACCCCAATAAGTAAATCAGAGTAGGCATCCGTCCTTGCCGAGGGCCAGGCCCATTGTCCATGCACCAAACGTATATCACTATTTTTTGTTCTTACATTTGGACAGATTGGAAAAATAAAACACAAAAAAGATTTTCAAAACCATGCTCTCAGGTCCTTGATGATGCTCCTCGTGCATGTTTGTTGTCATTCAGTCCAGCACTTCAGGTTCCAGCCGCAAGCTGAATATTTCTTCCCATTCAAACCTAGGGCTCAGCCATGCTGCACGCCACAATAATCAAATCAGAGTACACGATTATCAAGTAATTTCAGGACATTAGAATGGGTTGATTACTGCGCTTCATCTACTACTTTAAACAGGTTACCCTGCTGCTGGGTACGGGGTTCATTTGTGAAGGTGCCATTCCTGCTTCAAGTGTTAGGTTTTGAATAGGAGAGCAAGCCCTGTTCACCTCAGCACTGGGTTATTCAATAAGTAACTGTTGGCATAGTAAAGCAGTCTTCAAAACCATTATGATGCTATATTTATAGTTAGAAGTCATCCAACACGAAATTCGTCTCTCTAGAGTCTTTCTCAAGGCATGTGGATTGTGGGCCAGTCATTGCTGCGAGGCCGTGGAAATGAGCCCAGCATCCAATCCCAATATCTTGTCCCGCTATGGTCACAAATAAGGGTGGGTAATCATTTCAAGGGGTGGTCTGGTGACCACGTGGGCACCTGGTCCGACGTGCTTGGTAATTATCTGCTGATTAGCATGGTCTTGTGCAGCACTTCAGGCTGTAGCCGCTGACAGAATTATTTTCCGATTCAAACCCATCCCGATTTTGAAAAACGTCACCACATAGCCACTGCCTGGTGGCTATGCCCACTTCCACCCCACTGCCATTCCTTTGTGGTCATGGGCAGTAGCCAGATTGTCCGAGTCATGGCCTTTGGCCACAAACCATGCCTCGGACAATCTGGCCACTGCCCATAGCCACTCAATACCTCAGTCAGCAAAGGTATATCACAATGTTTTGTAAGTACATTAGGACACTTTTCAAAAAATAATACACAGACACATTTGCAAAACCATGCTTTCAGGCCCTCGCCAATGCTCCTTGCACAACTTTCCTGCAAATCCATCCATGCTTTATTTTTTTTTAAAGTGTTAAAATGTACGTGCATAAAATAGTCATATAACTTAGCTCCCAGTTGACCAAATCCTTTCAGACTTGCAGAAAAATGCAAGGCTTGGTCTATAATCTTTCTAAAATCATTTGTGTACATTCATCAAATGGCATCTAAAAATGTTCAACCTCCCCCCTCTAATGTTGCCCCCTCTTCACAAAATCCCACCAAACTGTGCAGAAACATTACATCTTTTTTAAACGTTTGTGCAGATGCGTGAAATGGCACCAAATTTATAAGCCTTTCAAATATTTTGGGACCCCCCCTTCTAATTTTATTCCCTTTTGGCAAAATAGCACCGAACTTTTTAGAGCTATTCAAGGTCACGTCTAGAATAACATCACTGATTTTCAGCAGTTTCATTGAGTGGCGCCATTGCCATCCATAAACTGCTTTTCACCAACCCTGTAATGCAAAAATATGTATAGATGCCCTTGAACATCTAAGATGTTCGCCACCATCACAGGGCTGTCCCAGAACTGTTTGCAGACATGACATCGGAGATGAAAACCCACCCGTTTTGTAGCTTTTTATGGCCATATCCCACCCTCATCACCCCTCAGCTCCCAGAGATTGTTTCATTAGTTTGACAAGTGCAATGTTGTGTTTTTTAATATGTCTTTACCGTGATGTTCGCGGACAACGGCGGCTGTCGGTGAATCTAGCATGGCGAGCGTTTCCCAAAAATATGATGCACCTCACACTTTTCACCATCCAATCAGCAGGCGCCTCTGATGTCCGCAGACATCACACCATCCTCTGGGCCAATCGGGGACCCGCCTGCAGCTCGACCAGGGACGTGAGCCTGCAGACCGAACCTAGATATCACTGTTTCTTTTTACTTACTTTTTGGCTGTTTTTAAAAAAACTACTAGACCGATTTGCACCAAATTTACAAAAGCACACTTTCGGAGCAAAGCCGCACCCCTGGTGCAAATTTGTTGAAAATCCATCCAGCGGTTTGGGCTGTAGGTGTGAGCAAATCTATTTTTGCATTGCATCTACAGGAAACCCACACGTTTTGGGAACCCCTATAACTTTGTCCCCCCTGGACGAAACCTCACCAAACTTTGTAAAAGCAATCCGAGGGGGGCATATACTTGGCTGCCTGCTACATTGAATCATCTGTGGGGTAGGTGCATGTAGCCAGCATATTAATGTGGGCCAGTTAATTTCTTCATTGAGTCCGGTGATGTGTGCTGAGAGACAGTGTATCCAGGTTTGCTCAAGTTTAAGTAAGAATTTGTCAGCGGGAAGTTATGCATATTTAGTTCAAGGCTGTGGTTAACGATCTTAGTCCTCTCGTTTACTGTGTGTTGGAATTCAAGAAGCGTTTCACAAGGAAGGTGTGTATTTATGTTGTATATCTTGGATCTGTGTTCTATGATCCTAGTAGAGATGGGTCAGCTTTGGAGTTGCAGTTGGAAAGAATATTCTTTTTAGTTTTTTTTTTATTTTATTGTTCATTTATAACACGCTTAATACCAGCAAGTGGTTTCTAAGAGAGGGATCAGGATTCAGACCTGTGTTGCGCCTCATTGTCTTGTTTGCAAGACAAACACGTTGCCCCTTAGCTATCCTTCCTCTGCAGCTGCCCGGTGAAATTATTGGATAAGAAAGCCGTCATTCTATTGGTAAAAGGTCAATGCCGTACAGTTGCCAGACGTATAGTGCCATGGCATTGGGACTGTCTGCAAATTCCAGCATGTTGTAATTGTATTTCCCTGGCGCGTCATAGAATGCATAACATGTACCAATTTCTCTCTGATGTTGTAACCTCTTTTTAGGGCAAACAAGAAAGCCCTTGTGATGTTGCATCCTGACTGTGCTAAATACTAGCAGCGTTTCACCTGTTTTTTGATCCGTGCAGTCTACTTAGCGAAGGTGGCCACGCAAACGATTGCATTTCCCAAAGTTTTCTTTTCTTCTGGTAGAAATAACAAATGCCTGTTTGTGACCCAATCCAGTTTAGCAAACGTTTAAGCAGCTTATAAAGGCACCCTCTAGCAGTGCTTTAACTGGGATGAGAAATTGAGGGGAGCTCTAATGAGTCTTGGTGCAATATTTGGGGGCGGAGCCTAAAAAGGATCTTGCGTAGCCTCAAATTCCAAATAACTTATACAAATTTAAAAGAGGGGTGGCCTGGTAATTAAAGGAGTGACCTAACAGAGCCAATCGAGTTTACATATGTGCAATGAAAGATGCATTTGAATATGGTCAATGTGTGTAAAATTGACCAGAATAAATGTATGAAAATATGAAACAGAACATCAAATGAAAAGAGGTCAGTACAACATGCCATCCCACAGTTCTTCTGAAAGAAATGAAATGATTTATGCATACTAATGAAGGGCATCTTAATGATAACAAGTTAATACAATGTGTGGCAACAAACAAATAATCTATTCTCTTGTAATGACCCATTCCTGTTTAAAAAGAACCTAATTTCAAATTTCTTGAACTGATGTTGTGATTCCAAACATTGCTGATGGTGACATCTACTGGCACAGAGCAGTATTGTCACATTTTAAAAGACATTTGGTGAGGGAGGTCAGTTCGGAGAGCTCTGGCCCAAGGGCAATATTTGGCCCACTTAAAGCCCTGCCCTCTAGTCTGCAGTCTTTCTATGGCAGGGTTTTCCTATTTGCTGTAGTCATCTTCATAGGTGCAATTTCTTCTAATTCTCAAACACTGGCTGCATGATGGGTTACCCCGAAGAGCTTTAGGGTGTGGCTGGAGTATAAAATCATGGAATTCTGGCCAGGTGCTTTGCGGTACAAACGCCCATACCGCCAGCTCAGATCTGCACGTGAATGCGTCCAGGTAGGGCCATACTCGGGATTGGGCGGAGCGGTAACTGCAGCTCTCCCCAAATCCTGATGAGGCACATAGCAAACTGTACATTGGAATTGAGGGAGTTTAACCAGATGAGAAAACTGGAAAGGTGACAGTGTTCACCTTTCCGAATAAAGAACAAATCATTGGAGTACCTGCTCCAGCTTGTTACTTTGGATTGGAATATGTTGTTATTAAAAATGTTAGTCTCTTCGAAGCCCCTGAACCACACTTAATTATTTTGGGCTCCCTCAATGTGGGTAAATATATAGGCCTCTGCACTGGAAAAAATTCACGGGCTGTGCCTGACCATGAATTATTAATAATCCTGGTGCCCCTCGGGAGCCATCCGCTCCCCCTGGCACCAAAAGCTGCCCCCTCCACTGCCTGAACTCTCTGCTACCAAGAGACAAAGTGGCCTAGGAGGGACACCCTTTGAGGAAGAAAAACTCCAATGTCCACAGCCAATCTTTGGACCATGATGATGAAAACCTTCCAAGAGACTGGAGAAGCCCCATCGTGGGGGGCAATTTAACACAAAGAGCGAGTGACTATAGAACAGCAAACCGACCTGCAACGTCATTAGATGCTTTCTAGGCTTCCAATAAAAACGCAAGCATCAGCAAACGCGAGGCGTACTCCAGCTAACTCCAACAGCATGACAAGCATGCCCCTTCGACCGCTACCCGCGGCCCATCACTGCGAAGACCCTGTGAAACCAGCCCTACTGTGACAAGAACACACAGACCAAGAAGAAACCCAACCCACGACGACACACGCAACCCGAGAGGATGGAGTAATCAGGCTCAAGCCTCGGCATCCAAAAATCACAGCTGATGGATAAAATCTATCAACAAGAAGAAGACAGACAGAGGGGAGAAGGCCCTGTGAAACCAGCCCTACTGGGACGAGTCCACACAGACCATGAAGGAAGCCAACCCACGACTACACACTCAACCCGAGAGGATGGAGTAATGAAACTCAAGCCTCGGTATCCAAAAATCAACACTGATGGAAAAAAAACAAATAATCTCTCAGCAAGAAGAAGAACAAGCGAATGCCCCTGCAGGCCCATTGCACAGAGATGCCTTCGAACGTTGGCATGCGGGCCTGCACACCAGCTACATACCTCTGCCAGGTAGGTAGCCCCTTGCCGCGGACCATCGGGCTGACCCCAGAGTAAATGAAATAGTTCTGGGTTTATGAAGGGGCGTGGGGGTGTATGGTAATCCGGCGCAAGGGTTTAGGTGATGGAGGTGAACTAGGGCGGAGGATGTTGGCATGAAATGGATGTGTGCCAGTGTGCGTGAATCTGCGCAGGGGACGGTGGCCTTGTGTTGGTGATCCTGGCATATTGTGCAATGCGAGAAATAAACTCGTTTTTACGTGACCCGCCGGCAGGCCGGTCTATTCATTTTGGATTAGACTTGGATGGGAATTTGACAATGCAGCCTGTGGTTTCGCGGACTCGGCAGCCACCAAAATTGGAGTGAACTCTATTGAAAGCCAAAACAGTGTGTGCCGTGGCAATGCAGAACACGCGAGTCCTGTGTTGTCATGCAGCTCCTGCGCGACTTCCAGGAGCCCTCATTATGTGCAGATGGCGGGATGGGGGTGCGGCGGGTAGAGCATTATTCTATTTGAGCAATCTGACATTATTGCCTTATCCTTTGACAGCAATGTCACTGCTCTGGATAATGAACCGCAATTACAAGGACGGGCAGGATCACTTCTGTCATTATTATATGCCCAATTACTGTACAGACACCCGTGCCTGCCTTGACTTGCAGCCCTCCCTTCCCTCCACACACGCCTCCGCCCCTCGGCACAGTGGGGCGGAAGCAGCACTTATCCAACTGACGAGCCGGCCCTCTGTTGGCAGCAGCACAATAACATGTTTAACAGTTTGCACGGCCGTATTTATAGATCAGCTTTTGGTGTGCCTTCTAAAAGCAGTAATGGAAACAATTTGCAGCAAATCGGTTCAGAATCTTCAAACAGCACAGCAGCTGCTTGCAATCAGGTGCGACGAGAGGGAGTACAAAATGGCGGCTGCGCGGCGCGCCCGCCTGCCCCGGGGGACGCGCACTCCTTGGATCGCCCTTCTGAATTCTCAACACTGGTTTGTTTAGCAATCATGTCCTTCTGAGAAGTCGGGAGAGGGAGCAACATCGGATCCCCCATCTGTTGATAGAAGGAGCCTGGGGAGTTCCTGATCGGTTGGGTTGTGTCCAAATTGTTGTGGACTAAAGAGCGCATCAGCCCCTTTAAGAGAAGGGACAATGGGGAAGGGCATGCACGCATGGGTTTGTAACCCATCCTCGTTCCCAGGTGTTGAGAGCTTTGCCCCAGGGCTAAATAACACACACGGATCCCATCGACATGTTAAACCTTCTTTTAGTTCCTACATGACTACTGACTTCCTTTCCCTCAGCCCCTCCTCTTCTTCCCTTCGCCCACGTGCCCTCCCTACCCCAGTGTCCCTTCTCTTAAAGGGGCTGATGCGTATGGCCACACAGAGTCGCAGTCGACCATTATCCTTATGTACCATCACCAACGGTGATACCCATGGCATGAGGCCACTCTCTCAATGCCCTTGGCCGATCCTTCCTCTCCGGCTAACTATCGCCCGATCTCCATCACTCCTTTCCTAGGCAAACTCTTGGAAAAGCTGCCCATCTCCAAGCTTAATCTACATATTGAATCTGTTGGTTGCCTCCGTGACCACCAGTGTAACTTCAGAGCTGCCAGAAGCATGGAAACTGCTCTGCTAAACACCTGCGAAGACTTTCTCTCTAATCTTGACACTAATCTCCCTCAAGTCCTCATTCCCTTGATCTATCCTCTGCTTTTGACACGGTTAACAATGCTATCCTGCTCAATCGTCTCCGAGACAAACTTGATGTTACTGATCAGGCCCTGGCTTGGTTTAACTCCTTTCTCACCGACCGACCCTCTCAGGTCCAACTGGGGTCTTTCCTCTCATCTATCTCTCTCTGACACGAGGCCTAGCAAGTTCGCTATTTTACCCTCCTTGTTTCCCCCTCCTTGTCTTGTCGTGCCTAGAAATACTTGTTTACAGCCACATCATATCATATCAATGATATAGTTGTCGAGGAGTAGTTGTAGCTCTGTGGAAACTTGTGCTTGTAGGTGAACTCCAACTCAGCGTGGATGCTGGTGTACTGGGGTCACTTTTGGGTTTATATGGAGTGTTATGACTGAGTCCTTGAGCATGCCCACGCCCTCAAATAGTGCCGGAAATGTTGTTTGCATTTGATGGATCATCATTTCTTGGTGCGTCACCAGGTTCACCTAGTTGTTTCTCGTTGGGAGCCCCGTCACCACCTCTGGCAGTTCATAGTGGATGTCAATAAAGGCTAGGGCCCTCGCTGTGTGGTAGCTAACGAGACATCTGCCAGTGGCTGGACTGCTGATCACATGTATGGTCACAGACACACTACGTGCCCCTTATGATGCAGGTCACATTGGAATTGTCCTGTTGGTGGGAGCAGGTGCGCGGCACCCCATTGGAATATCTTTGCCTGGGAGGAAGTCAGCGAATGCAGGCCTCAAATCATCTGATAGAAGTTTTTGTTTATCGCCTTGACAGTGGCCCCCGTGTCTATGATGTATTGGTGGTTTAGTCCCCCTATCTGGATGGTTACACTTTGGGCTGTGCCATCGTTTGCCTTTGCACTGATTAGTCGCACATATTCCCTGCTGTATCGTTCCATGTGTGTGTAGTCCACTTGAGCGTACATGTATTCTGCTTGCTGCTCCGGGGGATTCTCATGGTCATATGCTTCGTGGTGGTGTGCATAATGTTCAACAGGATTGTGTGGGTACTGTTGGTCTATGTGATACTGTGATGGCATCTGCAGGGTGAGGTCCTCCATCGCTCCGATAAACCTGGTCTGGGTTTGCAGTGGAGGCATGGGTCTCCCTGGAGGTGGTCTCGGGATGTTCTGTTCAGGACATATTCTACTGTTGAATCCTCTTGGCTGTTCTTGGCATCCCCCTGGCCCTCCTGGCATGGAGTTCCTGTAGTTTGAGAGAGTCTGTGTCTTTTCCTTGCACATTTCCTGGAGGTGATTTTCCCAACCATACCTCATACACATTTGCCCCTAGGCTGGGCACTGTCCTTGGTGGGAAATACAAAACCTCACCTCTAGTACTGCTTCTCCCCTTTGATATGGGCCACCTTGTCCGACTGTATTGGGACCACTTTGGCTCCTGAAGCCTCCTGTCGGTGCAGTTTGGATAGCAACCACTGAGTCTACTTTCTTTGGATTTTCCATGGTGGTGGCTTGGACATCTACTCTTTCATAGACCCTGGCCAGATCCATGATTTCTGGCAGTGACAGGTTTTAAATTTTAGCAGGGGTTTCCTGAATATCGATGAAGTTCACCCCCCTATTATTCTGAGCCAGATGGCCTCATTCTCTGAGAAGTTCACCAAGTCACAGTGCCTAATTGTCTTTTGGAACCTAAGTACAAATTCCCCTATTGTCTCATGGGGAAGCTGAACACACTAATTGAAAGAATACATTCCATAGTCTCGATTGGGCAGCACCAACAGTTTCCTTCTCACTGCTGCTGTCAGCAAGATTGCCGGGGAGGCAGACTGGCTGCCGGCTGGTTGGCTCTGTGACACCGGAGCAGGGAAACCGAGCCACGTGGCAGAGAAAGAGGGACGCGAAGGGACCGGCAGCGGGGTGTGAAACTAACCTGCTGGGTCCATTTGGAGGCTGATGAGACGCGGCAATGCTCGTGGGTAAACAAGGATGACATGGTGGAGGCGTGTCTTGTGTCTTGTCTCGCCGAAAACTGAGGAGTGCTGCAGAAGGGCACCCTGTACCACAGCACATGTCCTGTCATCACATGACGAGAAGAAAGGAGGTTTCAGCATTGGTCAATGACGCAGTGGGCATATGAAGGCAAATTAAGAAATTAGCCAGGATCAAGGAGCACGCGCAGGCCAGTCAGATTGCCTGCCTGCCTGGACTGCCAAGGAGGGGAACACTGAACATTAGGGGGCGCGGAGAGTGAGCCACAGAAGACAAAAAAAAGTCATAAAATAAAACACTTCAATTTACAAAGGGTGTCAACACCCTCAATAAAGGCATGCAAGGAACTGAGACTGTCTGCCTGTCTGGTGTGTCAGGGAGGGGCAAGACAAATATGAATAGGCCCGGAGCAGTAGGCCAAGGACAAACTACTACCACGCATAACAAAGGCAAGCAGAGTTAACAGGCACAAGGGCGGACGTCAAATCAAAGCAGAGGGACATCACCTCACCCTACAAAACAGACAACAAGGCACTGTAAGGGGCGCATGATATCACAAGTATGACACTGACACAAAAGGTAAAACCTTAATTAAAGTTTCAATGGGGTTGGAGAAACTCCTACTGTGCCCTATGGCTAGGATGGGAGTAGTCTCGACCATCAAATCATAAACAAGAAGAAACAGATTGTGAGTCTGACTATATCATGGTGGGGAAAATAACCTACACAGAAAAACCAGCCAAGGGTTAATCATTGGCATACATGCTCCTCCTGACAGGGTGGCACACCTGGAAAATCTTAATATGATTGAATTACTTCTACATAGACATGGCACACACATGCCCATAGTTATGAGTGGTGATGTAAACGCAAGGACCCCTAAGGATGATGTGGAAGGAGATGTGTTACCTGCCTTATTACATAAGCTTAAACAAGCATTTATAAAAAAGGAATTAAGGTCTGCGACTTTCTGTATACTCAAGGCTTTACCATGCTGAACAGCAATTGCCCTGGAGATTACCCAGGGCACTTTACCAGGGTATCTGCCAAAAGTGCTAGCATTATTGATTATGTATTTATAGAAGCTCCATACAGACTTCTTATTATAGACATATGCATTAAGCAGAGGCAGGAAAGTGATCACTATACTCTAGTCTCACATCTGAACATTGATAGACAAGAGGAACACAGATTATTGGGGATTAATCCTTAACTTAATCGCGTTAATTGATCAACTATTAGTAACCCGGCGAGAGACAATCAGAAGGCAAGAGCCATTCTGATTGGCTCTCGCCAGGTCCCTACCCGGCCGGGAATCCCTTAATCGGGATTCCACAGCCTTTGTTCCCGGCGGGGGGCGTGGCAGCCCCTCAGCCAATGAGGAGGCTCGAAGCGGGGCCATCCCCGCTCCGAGCCTCCCCGCGGCTGAGAGGCTGCCTTCGCCCCCCGCCAGGGACTCGGGTAAGGAATTTTTTTTTTCTAAATCCCCTCCCTCCTTCCCACTCCCCTCCCCCCCACTTACCTTCTTGTTCCTGCGTCCTCCGCGCCTCCACACGACTGGAGGCTTCCCTCGTCCCCACCGGGGACGCAGGTACGTATTTTTCTTTTCTCCTCCCTCCCACTCCCGCCCTCCCAACCCCACTTACCTTATTTTTGATCCTTTTTCGGGAGCGGACGCGCTGGGAACACTTGTGTTCCCAGCGCGTCCGCTCACGATGCCAACCATGGAAAGGGAAAACGGACTCCATTTTCCCTTTCCATGGCGGCGGCCATTTTCTTGGTCGTTTTTTTTTTCTCCTGAAACGCCGCAGCGCCGAAACGCTGCAGCATTTCAGGACAAAAAAAAAGCTTTTAGTGCCCCGGTCACGCAATTTTTGCGGGCCGGGGTACTAATAGCAATAGAACCATCGCGTCGGGGGCATTACTGTCTCAGGTAATGCCCCCGACGCTCGGGTTCTATTGCTTAAATAATACAGAGAAAGCCAACACATTTGCCTCTATGTGTCTTGCATCCTACGTAGCAGAGTGTGATACTGAGGGTGGGCGACCAGATATAGATACTGAGAGGGGTCGATGCATAGATTTGTTTGAGACACACGTAACTGCGGTGAAACCCTGTATTCGTAAGAAATCAGAAACAAATTCTAGGACGACTGCAGGGCTGCGTAAAATCTCTCATAAGTATCGTTTTGTGAAAGATATATAGGGGGCTCATTACGAGTCAGGCGGTAACCGTGCCGGTACTACCGTCAGGTTGCCGCTGGTCCTGTAAATATTTACCAGCGCTGGACTTGCCGGAAACACCATGGTATTACAACCCCGGCGTTCTGGAAAGTCAGTCGCCTGTAAATTATAAGTCCCCATTCCCATGGAGTCCCATAGGACTGCATGGGAATGGGGAACACAGAAGCACCGGCACCGTTAATAACGATGCCGGTGCTTCCGTTACGGTCTGCTTACCATGACCGCTGTGTCCGGCAGGGTCTTCCCTGTTGGGCACAGCGGCTCCAGCAGGCAGACTCGCAGTATGCCGGTCCGGAAACAACAGTGCCGGTTGTCCTAAGAGCTGAGCTGTGAGTGGTTGCATTACGCACCTTATCCTCCAAAGCTACTTAATATGCATAAGTAAGGGGGGTTCTGGGAGTTTCTCTCTACCGGCCTATATCCCGGGTTAGAGTCTCAACCAGGGTTTTTAGCTCACCGTCCTTTCACAGAAGAAAAATGTTCACTACATATCAGTCTTTGTCCTGCCCAAGGGCAGTCCAGCACCGAAATGCCAGGCAATTCTCTTCTGAATAAGACTACCAACAGCAACCCCAGACACGTTTTTCAGCCTGGTTGGGCCTCGTCAGTGAGGTAGAGCTGTGCCGCTATAAGATCAGTGAGCAAGGGTTGCACGTCTGGAGTACCCTAGTAACTTAGGGTGAAATCCCAAAGCTACTTAATATGCATAAGTAAGGGGGGGTTCTGGGAGTTTCTCCCTACCGACCTATATCCCAGGTTATTGTCGCAACCAGGGTTTTTAGCTCACAGTCCTTTCACAGAAGAGAAATGTTCACTACATATCAGTCTTTGTCCTGCACAAGGGGAGTCCAGCACCCAAATGCCTGGCAATTCTCTTCTTAACAAGAGTACCGACAGCAGTGTAGCAGAGCAGTAGATAGTGTACCGATTAAGATGACACAGTTAACGGGGACAATCAGTGGATTTTCTCACCGATGTGGTGGATTTGCTCAGGAGGATAGCTCAGCGGCAATGCTCGGCTTGGAAGCAAGGCGACACGGAGCAACGCAAGTTCGATCCCCGGGTCCGCGCTTAAAAACCTCTGGGTATTAAGTACGTTGCAAATAACCTATCATGTCATATACCGTTGGGATGATCATTAAGCTATATTTGGTAAAGATCCTCCCTATGTTATTGATTGGTGCAGACATCTGGGCCATCAATCATATACCTGTTATTGAGTGCTTAGAGCACACAACCCTGAAGAGGCTTCGTCGTCTTTCACAGAACAGTTGATTATATATACCTGGAATTTAACATTTGTGCATTAGAGCCAAGCTACTGTTGCGGTACCCTTCAGCTATAATTAAGGCAACGTGGTGCGGGTGGTGAACACAGCTATTACTGTGCTAAATTAAAACCCTGCCACTCCTACATTACCATCATTGTGCTATCACGCTGTGTAAATTACCTGCTTCATCCTCTAAATAGCCCAATAGATTTATTGGGAGCTATCAGTGTGTTGCACTTAGCTGCATTTTGGGGGTAGGAAATGTATGGCACTTGAATGGACTGTTGGGGGTATGAAATGTGTGACCCTAGCATTATTTTGGGGATATGAAAGGTACTGCGTTTAGAGAATCCTATTAGCCTGAATGCAATGGTAGTCTGTCAGCCACACCAATAAGATGTACTAGGACAGCCAGTCAATTGCACTTAGTAAACGTGTGGGTTGCCTACTCATAGTGCCTAGAAGAGTCTACAATGGTAGCTGGGTCCTTTCAACGGACGACCTGATGACACAGCGACATCAAAGATAAAGCTACATCAGAGCTCCAGGTATGTATAAACGCACCCCTTCAGTAGACATCTGCCGCAGGCATGGCTATCCATCACACACATTAGAATACAGCTACGACCTACGACAAAATTCGGTCTAGCTGGACACTTAACGTTTTTAAGCCTATCATCGCCAGACTTTCCTCATCACCTCTGCCTCTAGGATACAGCGACATCCTATGGCAAAATGTGGTAGAGCTGGACACATAACAAGTCTCTTGCACTCGCTCACACTCGCGACCCCTCTCTCAGCACCCGCCCACATGCCTGACCTCTTGGGTTGCTTACTGGAGCCTAGCTAGCCCATCCAATCCCTAGTCTTGGCCAAATGCACACATGCATCCTAAGCCTTTTGAGAATGTTCCCATACTTGGAATTCAGTCTCCGAGGCTGTTCCCCCACAAGCGCGTTGAGACGATAACAATGGGAAATGGTGCAATATAAATGACGACTACTACTGCAATATTGGAAACTCCATAATTCCATACTGCCCTTAAGAACTCTATTCACGGCTTCGTTTGGCATGTGATAAAGTCACGCGAATTGTTAATGCGGGGGAGTATAATTACAAATATACATTGGCCCTCATTACAACCTTGGCGGAGGACCATGGTGCTATTAGCACCATGGTCCATGCCGCTAAGGTTACGATTCCGCCATTGTGGATGGTGGAATTACCGCCCCATTCCAAGGTGAGTGGGGCGGTAATTCCCCATTCACCATTTGCCCTTCCCCATTCCCATTTTTGCCCCCATAGGGCATAATGGGAATGGGGAAAGCGCTAATTACGACACCGTAAATTACGGTGCCGTAATTAGCTCCAAAGTCCCTTTGCGGGTTGGATTTTTAACGCCTGCTAAAAGCAGGCGTTAAACACCAACCCACAAAGGGACACTTGTAATCAGGCGTTAAGGGTTAACGACGCCGACGGCGCCGTTAAACCCTTAACGCCTGAGTTGTAATGAGGGCCATTGTGAATTCAAGCCCGGGGCAATAACATGGATGCCTAATAATTCACTCGTGTAAACCTTGTAACAGTAATGCACGTGAACTGTTATTTGCCCATAGTAAGGAAAAATCACTTGTGGAAATTGCCACAAAATCTCTCAGCGCTCTTTATGCATGATATCATTGACGTAATGGCTCTGCTAAATATATGAAGGATTATCTGGGTAACTACTCTATTTGGGAGCATATTAACATCCCATTTAATATGATTGCCAGGTTGGAGGTAAAGGGAGCCTGGACCAACATCCCCAAGGAGAGCAGGTTATATGGAGAGCAATACACTGAGAATGCAGCACACCTGCTGGTGGCAAGCCCTTCCCCCAATCAATTAAGACAGAAGCACTTCCTTGCTGCAGGAGTAGAATTGGGGGATTTTAGCAACACTGATTATTTATTCCATTTATTTAGGAGTGGAAATAATGACACGTGTATATATTATTTTATGAAACTTTGGCCACAAATAAAAAATGTCCTGACAATCTTTAAATTGTTGAATGGAGGTTTTTAGTCATGGTGGATGCAATTCATTGAAGTAAAGACTCTGCTTTTCTTACATCTTTTATTAGTAATTTGTACTGAATTAATCGATAAAAGTGATTTATTGTGTAAATATTGTTATGTGGAAAATCTCGGTTTGGATTAATATTCATTGGCCCTCATTACGACCCTGGCGGAAATCGAAAAACGATGGCGGAAATGCAATACCGCCATCGAATAGCGCTCGGTGCGACTATGACCCGTCACCGCAAAGTACGAAGCCATTAGCGACACCGTAGTGAACGCCAACGCTAACTGCACCAAGCACGCGCGCGCGCGCCATGCCAAACCGCAAACACCACCATGGTGCAACGGTACGCCAATTCCGACCCTAGCGGACATGTACCTAACGCCATCAGGCATGGCGTAATGTACCATTCCGCCATGGCGAGAAGTACGGCATCGCGAATCAACCGTAAACGGCCCCACTGAGTGCCTGTACACCGCTCCCTGCCCACAAAGTACAACTCCCCGTAGGTGCAATGAAGCCACAATGCAACCATTGAAATGTACAAGTCACCCATGCATGCCAACGAACAAAAGAAACACAACAGGGGCCAATGGGAGCTGCAGGGCACAGATGGCACGAATACAGAAGCCATCCCAATGGACATGACCACAGTCCCCCACCAAGAAACGCACGCAAACACAGGCACCTGTGACCAGCAATATTCCGAAAATCACATCATTCCACCAGTCCACCTGGCTGACCGGCATCTGTTACACAAAACCCAATCCCCCGCCCCTGAGCATGACAACATTCAAACTGTCATATTGGCAGCCCCCATCCCTGACCTCACTGGGCTTCGTAGGCAAACGCGGCCAGTACAGTACCACGCAACTAAACCCCGAAGCCGGAACCCGATGCAGATCTCCTCACAATACATCGCCCCCCAAATTGGCATATGCCACATCACTTGCAAAGAAAAACGCTACACGGGCCAAATCCGAATAGAAATTTTATGCACATCAAAATCACCAAGCCCATACAGCCATCAGGCCATGAACTCCAAAACACCAATCACCATTGTGGGCTGCTTCCGCAAGAAATGACCAGCCACTACCTGTGTGTCGCCCTGTTCCCCCATGGTACACAGAGCCACAATCACGTACGAAAAGGCAACATGGAAGCGCACAGAACCGCAGGGCCGTCCCAATGGGGAGGCACTAGTCCAGCTGAAAGGCCGAAATGTTGCTCCGAGCCACCAGTACTGCGTAAGGGCATGTGGCCCATTGGCGATCGTCCCATAAGATCATAATGCTGCTCCACTGATTAACACGAAGCAGCAGGTGTCGGGAGTAAAATCCATCTGCAGGAGTGGCATACAGATGGCAGTGGCAAAAGGGGAGGAGATACCTGTCAACCAAAAGAAAAGAAAAAGAACAGAATGGCCATCAGAACTACATTCCAACTACTCACTTCAATGATCACACGAAATCCACAGCCATATGCATGCTAGCCCAACCAAAAGGATCATCACCACCCCAAAACCTCTTGCGACTCATAACCATCTATATCGAGGTGCAAACACCATCACAAACGAGTGTACCTGTGCATGCGTCTGTCAAAACAGATTCCATCAGATGGGAATGTTAACGTGCATGGACACAAGTGTCTGAGGGCGCCTCGAGACAGGGAGGGCTCAACAAGGCCAGATGGACGATGGTCCCACAATGGCAGCCCTGCATCACATAGCGTAGGGGAGGCGGATAGATCCCAAGAAGCCCTGTACATGGCAAACTCTGTATCAAATCACCTGCCCATGCATCCATCCATCATTCCCTCATCCCGGGATCAAAATGCCTGAATAATTACTCACATAACATTAGAAACATCCATTGAGTCCGTGCGTTATGCAGCCTGCTAAATCCACAGTGCCCCAGCCCGTAATTCCAGTGTTGTGAAGTAACATGTTATTGGGAACGGACGGCCTCATCGCCCACGTAGCTATTGCGCATCCCAAACTATTCATATCAATCATTGCTCCCTCGCCATGGGCCCTGTCTCAAGGACATAGAACAATAGAACGTTACATTTGCAGTCAGACCTGTGGGCATCTCCTCGCCGCTAGCTGGAAACCGAAAGCGCCGCCCCTCGAATTCCTCATTTGCAACATCACGTCGAAAAGGCATCTGTGGCCGTTTGAAATCACTAATTATTCCATCGAGTGCGGCTGTGTGTGAAAATGGCAACTGCCTTCACCCACGAATGGGACGCCCCGCCCGTCGTTGAACCTCGGTGCAGTGATGCATGAGGGTCCACCGTTACTCGAGTACTACGTTCCAGTGACCCTTCACAAGTCTGTTCGCGACTGCAATGAATGCATGTGAAACAATGGGACCACAGCTGAATGAACATATCAACCAATCTTACACGGCCATCGGGTACAAATACATGATTGCAATAGCAAGATACAATTCCCCGAATTGCAGCGTTGTGCGCGGGACGTGCTCGGTCAAAGGGGAGAGCAGTTTGCACAGGTGGAATGAATCACCACAGGTGGAGGCCATACAGCCTGAAAACACATAAATTGCACAGCCAGTCTCCTCCCACAACCACACCGAAATGCTACCGGCAGGACTCGCGATGTTGGCCCTGGGGGACCTGATAGCACTGCAAGCGCTCCGACTCCAAGAAGAAGACGAACACCAACTACAACCAGCCGCACGGAGGAGACGCAGGAGGAGGAGGAGGCCAAGGCAGGGCCAGCAAGGGCTGCCAGCACAGCCACTACCACCACGCAGGCAGCCCGCAATCCCACGCCTCCGAGCACATCCGTTCAACCTCACTGATGAGCAGATCCACACCCTCTACCGTCTGGACCGGGACACCATAACCGCCATTGTGGACATGACACAGGCTGACCTTGTCAGCATGATAGATAGCCCAACCGCCATCCCACCCCTACTGAAGGTGGTGTCTGTACTCCACTTCCTGGCCACAGGCACCTACCAGCACACAGTCGGACAGTTGCATGGCATTTCTCAGCCACTGTTCTCACGGACACTATTGCAAGTGCTCGATGCCCTCCTGAAGCACGCAGACGACTACATCTCTCTACCACGCTCGGAGCAGGAAATAACCAACACAAAAGTGGGATTCCATGCACTTGCCGGCATACCGGGTTGCATTGGTGCCATCGACTGCACCCATGTGGAATTGGTCGTCCCACATGCCATGGAGGCCCAGTACCGCAACCGAAAACAATTTCATTCCCTGAATGTACAGATGGTGTGTGACTCCAACAGGATCATTACACATTGTTGTGCCCGATTCCCTGGATCAACCCATGATTCTATGGTCTTGAGGAACTCTACAATACCACGCTACATGGAGCGACACGCAGGGAACAGATCCTGGCTACTCGGTGAGTCTCATTACATGCATGATGATGTGGGGTATGTGAATTGGCATTGACCTGCCAGGAAGGGGGGGGGGTGTGCGTACGTATCAATGGCATTCCACATCATACGTTTCTCGTCCACATACAGGTGATGCTGGATATCCACTGAAGAGATGGCTCCTCACACCAGTCCGGAACCCACGGGACCAGCATGAGGAGGACTACAACCATGCCCACTCACGTACCCGTGTAGTCATTGAACAGGCATTCGGCCTACTGAAGACCCGTTTCCGCTGCCTCAGCAGGTCTGGCGGGGCACTCCTGTACCGCCATGAGAAGGTTGCAAAGATGGTGATGGCATGTGTCATGCTCCACAACATGTGCGTACGTAGAAATGTGCCCATGCCCCCTGACGCAGAACTGCAAGCACCTGATGATGGTCATGATGAGGGTGGGGATGTGGCAGCACCTCATGGAGTCTGCGAGGCACCGGAGGCCCGTGACATTCGTCAGCATCTCATTGATGTATGCTTCTAGCACTCACGCCTGGTGGCTGATACATGGACACGGGACTCGTGGCACTGCGTGTGTCTGGGACATGCACAATATGGACTGTACGCCTATGATGGCCTAGTACACAAAGATCAATGTCCACACTTCTCATTGGTTGATCGTGCACTTTTTATGGCATATGTGATATCATGTTGAACACCCTATCGACCCGCCACCCAAGTGAGCCCAACACACCCCCTCCACCCTCCTACCTCCCCCCCGAACACCAGTGTCCAAAGATGCTCATTGTCAGTGGGCTGTCGCTATTGCATGCCCCCTCTGCGGGTATCAGGGGCACCCCTGCCTGTGGAGCGCAGGTTCCTTCCAGATCTACGTTGGGGGCTGCCCTGGACGGAACTTGCAACGGATGATGTGTCTGCCTGCTCACGTCCATGCATGTCCCTAAGGGTTTGCGAGAGCTCAGTGAGCACACGGCGCACTGCGGCAAGTTCGGCACATACGTCTTTGGACGTCGCATGCAGTTCCCCCCTCAGGCTCTCGGTGCTTCTCTCAATTTGTGCCCTTAGCGTCTCTGTACCTCTCTCCATTTCTGCCCTAAGTGTCTCAGTTGATGTTTCTATGTCTGCCTTAGTGCCCCCACATTCATCGGCATGGTCCTTGAGGAGTGTGGCCAGTTGCTGCTGTTGTTCGATCAACTGGTCGAGGGACTGTTGCCTCTGCTGGGCCATGGCCATTTGCGGGGGTGTCACAGAGGGGCTGTTGTCCTCATGTTGCCTTGCCACAGGGCTTGTGGGGGATGGCCAGTCGTCGTCTGGTGGGTGCCCCTGCGTGGTATCCTCATGTTGTACGGGATGGAACAGACAGGGGGATTGGGACAGGTCATGGATGGATCTGACTTCGGCATCCCCGTTTTCTGTGTCCGAGCATGCTGCCATCAATGGGGTGTCACCTATGGTGCTGCTGCCACCAGAGGCAGTGCCTTCTGTGGCATCCATTGGGGGGACCTGTGGTGGTGGTGTTGTGGGCATGCTGGCTGCTGGGGTGCCTGTTGATGTTCCCTCCTCTGTGCTGCCACCTGATTTGTGCTGCTGCCGTGTCTTGATGCGTGCAGCTGAGGTGGAGGGTCTCTGGCCGTTGGTCTTGGCCCTCTTTGCAGGTGTGCTGGTAGGGGTGTCCTGTAGCTCGTCGTTTGGATCGGACCCTGTGGTGGAGTAAAGGAGGGCGAGGGTTATTGATGGGTCTGTGGGAATTGGAATGGCATTGTATCACATGCATTGGGGTGGTACCTGAGGGTGATTTGGGTCGGGGCCTTGGAGGTGCTTTGATTTGTGTGTGGAGTGAGGGTGCAGTTGTCTGGCAGCCTGCAGTTAGGGTGTGCCTGCTGCACGTGTAGTGCGTGTATTAGGGGTTTTTAATTATTTATGTATTTATTGTGGGTTTTAACGTGCGCTTGCAGGCCGATGTGTGTGGACGTTCTCCTGGACATGTGTTTCTGTTGCACTATGTGGACGCATGGTACTTCACATGGATGGACTGTGTGGATTTGGCATTGTTTTATCTGGCCCACCTACCTGAATCTTCGGATGTCTGCACTCCTTTCTCCATCCCTCCGACTCCCTCTATGCTCTCCATTCCGATGGTGGAGGCACAGATTTCTTCCCAGGGGGTCAACTTGATGGGTGATTCAGGACCTCCCCCGGTGGCTGTGGCAATGTTGCGGTTGGCAGAGAGTATGCTGCGGACGCGTATCCGCAGGTCGTCCCATCGCTTGCGGCATTGCTGTGGGGTGCGGGGTGCGGTCCCCACCGCACTTACCCGCTGTGCCACCAGAGCCCATATGGCCTTCTTGTTTGCAAGTGCCGTCCTGGTCATTTGCGTGCAGAAGACGACGGCAGCATTCTCCTGGAGGGTCTCTGTTAGCACGGTGAGTTCCTCACGGGAGAAGTGGACCTGCCGCTTGCGGTCGCACGCTTTCTTCGCTACTTTTCCCATTTTTCTTGGTTTCGCTAGGGTGGTTGACGGGTTGGGGTGTGTTTCAGGGTAGTGATTTTAGTGGTTGTGTGGTTTTAGTGTATTTATAGGTGTACGCCGGGATGTTTCCCGTTCCGGGCCCATGTTTTAACTTCCGTTTCCGTATATTTCCGGGCACCGTACTTTCCGGTAGGCGCACACTGCGGTGACCGCTAAGAGGGGTGGCGGTATTGCACCTAGGGCGCCGTACGGCGGCGGTGTGGGCCGTTTTGGGGTCATTTCCGCCATCGCGGACTTTGCACTTCCGCCATGCCGTGGTGCTCGTGCCCGATGGGTCGGAATGGGCCGCACTTTGCTCCTTCGTGCAATGGCGGAAACGCTATTTACGCTGTGGCGCTCCGGTCAGTCGCTTTCCGCCAGGGTCGTAATGAGGGCCATTGTATTTTGTAATAAAAGTCGGCCATTATTGTTGACTGTATAATACTTCATAAATAAATAAAAATGTACTTTGTTTTTATCCAAAGCAGCCAGCATGCTATATACATGGCTCCCATATTTGACACTTAGCTCCACCGCTCAGTCCAGCCCACCCCCCAGACAATCCACCACGCACCCCTAACCCCCACCACACCCATGCCTGCTAGCCCTGCCCCTGGGAAGGAGGGGGGAGAGAGAGTTCCCCCAGTTAATGTTGTCCATTTCCAGCTCTGCCTGGAATAGCACATTGCTACCAACCAGAGGCTACTTCTATCTCTTCCCTTCAAGAAGTAGGACAGATGTACCACATGTGTTGTCTGTAGTACATGCCAATGTGCCCCATCCATTCTGGGACATGCAGTCCTGCACCTCTAACGGAGAAAAGACAGCTGTCATAGCATGTACTGGAACAGGAACCAGGTGATATGACGCTGGCCGTCGAACCCTTGCATTGTCCTGTAGTTCACCTAGGCAACATCCACTTTCAGACCAGCATGTACAGAAATCCTACTGCAGTTTTACATGGTTCCCTCTGTATAGTTTCAGAATGTATTGTACAGTAGCAGATTTTATGATCGAAATGTGTCATATTAGTTTGCCTATAATGCACCCTTTCCTGCAAAACAAGACCCATTGGGCCTCATTACGAGAAGGGCAGTAAGGGGTTAACGGTGCTGGTAAATGTGCTGGAGCTGTTAACCCATTACCGCCCTATTACGAGGTCTGCTCGCGAGGAATTACCGGGCCCTCCAAGGTTGGAATGGCCCGGTATTCCTCATTTAAGGAACCCGGACCCAGTAATGACCCCCATTGTCTTAGCAAGTGGTCTCTGGGCAATTTAGTGCATTTCCTTGTTGTATGTCCCTTCAACTGTACAGTAATGGCTTTACACTATATTGCATCTCATAAAATCAAGACACAATACATACATTCATAACACTATAGACTGCAAAACAAGCAGGGAAAAAACAAATGCAGACACAGAACACATTCACCAAAGCCCACACTTATGCCCCATACCAAAAACAATTAGAAGAGAAAAACAGCACATGCAAAAGATTTAGCCTGTAGAAAATGTAAACACAGAATCATTAATAAATAGCTCAGGCATGCAATGCACATTTTTCTGAATGTTCGGAATAACATTGATGGAGGGGATACAAACAAATTCAATTGGGTTCAGATATTGGGCTACATGCTGGAGTCCAGCTTCTAAGCACAGGACCGGGTTTCAAACTCATGCTGCTCAGCACTGTCTTGCTTCCAAGAAAAGCAAGTTGCCCCTGAGCGACCCCCACAGTTTTCTGGGGTGGAGCTTAGAGAGTGGGCACCCAGTTGATGTGGAATTGGACCAGTTGATGAGGCATCTGCCCGGCTTGAACACCTGTCTCCAATCTATTACGGGTAAACCAGCCAGCGACTCCAATGGCTGTCCACCAATGAGAGCCAGGGATGCTGGATGCCTGTGGGATCCTAAGGAGGCCTATATCACTCTCTCCTCCTCTTTGCAGTCTATTTGGGGCCCAGGCCAGCACCTGCAGGTTCAGGGGTGTTGCCCCTCATTGAATAACAAGGAGCCATATACCGGTGAAATGATAAACATGGTTTCAGAAGGCTGTGGCCTGTCTGCATCAGAGATAAATTAGGCCCAGAATAGTGGTGTAATGTATCAGTGAGATGGCCGATTGGGCAGATGAAAAAAAAAGAGCAATTTTAACAAATGCCGCTCTCAAGTGCAGTAAACCCAAGATCTGCAAATGTGCTGAAAAGATGGAGGTGATGGGCTGTGAAGTGGAAGACATTCAATCATGTTGGACCAGCATCTCATCTGCTGCCATGGCGACCGCATCCATATCTCCAGGCCAGACAGTGAACGAGAATCCACAGCTAAAATGTCTGCATACAGAACCTGCCCAGGCCAAAAGGAGAACAGATCTGGTGACACTCTCAGCACAAGCATCTCACCTTCAACTTTGCAGTGTTTTCTGTTTTTAAAGAAAGGATCATCATGCTTGAAAAGAAGCATGATGGCGTAACAGGTAATTATTGAAGGTCAATGTTCAAGTAACAAAAGAGCATTCTGCTTCCAGGCCCAAGATGCAACCTAAGTGGGAAAGAATCAAACAAGAGTCCATAGAAGCCCCTCTGCAAGAACGAACACGGCCCATTGACCTGGTCTTTGGGAAGGTACCACTCGAGTGTCTGCGGCCACACTTTAGCTGACTGTACCTTTCAGACTGACTGGGAAACATCCATTTGCAACCAACAGCAACCCCATACACATGGACTATTTTTTGATTGTTTAAGGGACTTAGGTTTAGTCACCCTAAGTTTCCTAGGGTCATCCAGATGTGGACCCCTTGCTTAGAGAGGCACAGCTCCACCTCACTGATGAGGCCCAACAAGGCTGAAATGCGTGTTTGGGGTTACTGTTGGTACTCTTGTTCAGAAGGGAATTGCAATAGCATTTCGGTGCTGGATTGCCCATGTGGGTGGGACAAAGACTGATATGCAAATGAATATTTCCCATCTGTGAAACGTACAGTGAGCTAAAGTGTGGCTGCGGACTCTCGAGTGGGTAACTTCCTAAAGAACAGGTCAATGGGCCGTATTCGTTCTCGCAGAGGGGCGCCTATGGACCCTGTGTTCGCTTGTTTGTCAGCTCAATTGAAACCCCTCAGCCGCAGGAAGCCTCCCCAGCGATCGCCCTGTGTCTGCTTGTTTGTTGGCCAAATGGACTCCTCGTGTTGCAATACATTGTTCCTGCCACCTGTTGTTCTCCTATATTTAACAAGCACCTGGACCTTATACAGCACTGGAGGTGCACTTGGCATGTGTGGGTGTTTTAATTAATTCATTTATTTTCTTTGATCATAAAACATGGTCTGATTCTGTTACCCGTGATCCAATTCGCATCATGTTACTTCCAGTCGTGCAGTTTTTTTCTCTAGCCGAGCTATCCAGTTGTATATTTTGTTAGTATCAAACATGTACAGTGATTGCATCCTCTCCCTGGATTTAGTACTTGGCTTATCTTTATTAACCCCCTGCCCTGCAATTGCATTTTGTATGTTCCCCCTAACCGTTTAAAAGCTGAACCATGCACTAGTTAGGCGCTCCTAGCATGCCCCATTCATACACGCCCGTTACCATCTCACCCTGTTCTTTCCAGACCCTATTCCAGTGGGCCTGTTACTGCATTCAGTTATGCTCTGAGCTTGGCCTTACTCTAAGGCATTGTTGCTGGGTGTTTTAGCCTTGTGTCCTGTCTTGTCCAGCACCCAGACTTGATTGCTCAGCTGAGGTACCAGTACTCCTTGCTGCACCACCGCCAACCTCGAACTGTGAGAGAGCTGCTCTCGCTCCAAAGCTTCAGAACCAGAGAAGAGCAAGGGAGAAAATCCGCCATACAGCAGCTACTGCTACTTGTCTGGTAAAATGGACCTCCTTACCCCCAGTAAATGTAAGGGGGAAGGAAGGCTTCCATGGCTGCCCTTTGCCACACATTGCCTGTGGCAGTGTCCATAGACCAGCGGAGAAAGAAAGAATCGCCTGATTGCTGTGGGTCCCAAAAGTTCATTCCCTGCTCTGCTGGAAGGACATGAAGTAGAATCCCGCTCTTACCCTGGAAGGACCGGTAGTAGTGCCGAACTTGCCTCACTGTGTTTAGCCCTTCAGCTAGCCAGTAAAATTATTCTTTATAATTATAATTGTTCATTTGTAACGCACTTAATACCAGAGACCAGTTTCTAAGCGCGATACCAGGATTCAAACCTGTGTTGCTATGCGTTGTCTTGTTTCTATGACAAACGCGTTGCCCCTGAGCTATCCTCCTAGAAAAGTATGCCATCCTTCCCCTTAAGTATGTGTCAGCTACATCCCATATGACTCGAAAAGATAGTTTAAATAAGTGAAGCCACAGAAAATATGCAATAAATACAGAAAAGGGTGAGGGCCTTTCCTGGGCCTGAGTTCGCCTCCTTTGTTCAGGTTATCAAAATAAGCTCAAGGCTACAAGGAGAGTGATGCGCAGGAACTCAGACCACGGTTCCTAAACAATTCTAGGATGCAAAAAACGTTTTAATCACTTCCAACAGTTTTAATGACAACTGCGGCACTATTATTTGTGATTGCTAAACTTTATTTTCAATGCATCAGCCAACACGTGTTTCGACCTGCTACATTCTTCTTCAGGGCGAATTGCTGTGTGTCGAAGAAGCAATATGATTCAGGATACAATTATTTGACAGATCCCTAATCGCCTATATGGTGGGATGCTTAGGCTCTGCAATGCAAGTGTGTCAGTCTGCAGTGTTAAAGGGTATTTGAACGTTATTGAAAATAAACCCTACATACTGAGCATCAATATATATGTTGCAGATAATAATTTAGCATTTATATAGCGCTACGGACCCGCAGGTATCTGAGCACTGCTTATTATTCCCCACGGTGTGTGGTGCTCATTTATCAACCTCAAAAGGATGAAAGGCTGAGCTTGGCCCTGCCTGCGTCAGCAGGCTCTGCACAGATGTCAAAGCCAGTGCTCGCTGTGCTATTGGTCCGGCATGAGGAAGATAATACGTAAGAGGATATTGGGGTGCTGGCTTATTTGTTTGCTGCTCATTTTGTAATTCTTTGGAGTTCATCAGATGCCCTTTGTGTTTTGAATTGCCTGCATTTACATTGCCCGTGTAATATTCAACCTAATTTAAAGTTTTCCCCATTGAGCTGTGTGAATACTACTTTCATATGGTCTTGCCCGTGTCAGAGCCAGCTACCATTATTTGCCCTTCTTGTGTATCCTTTGCACCTGCCTTTCTTTGCAATAGGCCAGTTAATTCTTGCAAAAAATGAGTTCTGGCTGACATCCCTTGTGTCAGCAATCATTGCCGTGTGTCCGCAGTAATTTCAGTGTACACATTAAAGTCTCTCATTACCCCGCTTCACTGTCAGTGTGGTTTATTTATTTATTTATTTCATGCACAAAACCCAGAGGTATATAGGTACTTATGCTTAAGAAATTGATTACAGTGCTTATGGTTACAGGACAGAAAGATCAAGAAAGGATTACATAATTTGCTACATTTATTATGCACTGGTTCGTCATTGCCCATAGCTGTTGAGCACCAAGAGACCCTCAGTCCCCGCCTCCAAGCATCCCCGTTGCAGAGGTTTGCACAGTAGCTATGCCGTCTGCACTGTAGATTTTAATTCATGAACATTTACCACGTGACCCCTTGTTCTACAGTTTTGGGGAGGCACGTACTGCTCAGAACCTTAGCTGGACCAAGCCATCAACCCTGCGAGGGTCCTTAAGAGTAATATGCACCCCTTAGTAAAACCTCTGTGATAAATGTGTATAGTGGGAGACACGCAGGGTGCGAGAGCATCAGCCCAGCACCTAGCATGCCACTGATAAGACGAAACCGGAGATTTCTTGCTATTTGGCTTCTCCGGTCCCGTTAGGTCTCAACTGAGAAGGTGATGTTCAGGAAGGGCCCATATGATGGAATGATCCTGATGAGACCCAAGAAGGAAGGAAGTGACCGGAGGATAGCACAGGGGCAACGTGCAGGTCTTGGAAGCAAGACAACACAGAGCAACATAGGTTCGAATCCCCGATCGTGCTTAGAAACGAAACTCAGGTATTAAGCGCATTATAAAAAAAACAATTAAATAAAGGAAGCAGGAAGGAGTACTCAGGTGGACTGTGCAAACAGTATGGGCTTTGTGTAGATATGGGATAGGGCACTTGCCAGGGTATTAACTGGCCATTGATGGTGGCAGGTGCAAAAGTACGGGTAACAGGGCATCTAATAATATTGCCTGGAAAATGCTTAATACTTATGCACATGAATGCGACTTCAGTGAAGGACAGCAGATTTCTAATACATTGAGTGGCTGAAGGCAGATCCGGTTTAGACATTTCTATTACACCATTAGAGTGTTTACAACTCCAATGAAGTCATTAACTATCTGAAGACTGCTTTGAAAAGACACTGGCAGGCGCTTCGAGTGAAAAGTTGGATAGTAAGGATTGTTTAAAGCGAGCTCAAAGAGTTCCCAGGAGGAGGGGCTTTGGCGGGGGCAGGAGCTGGGTGAGAATGGCCATTGGCCATGTGCAGTCAACGGGTGGGCAAATAACCAAACAACACCTTCAAGCTTTGATTCCCTCCTCATGTGCCACCTCTCCCTGCCTGCACTCTAATGCAACCTTTTAGGCCGTGCCACCTAATAGCCCACACTAAAAAGCAGTGGGAAATCCAACTCGGGACCATCAGCATTAACTTGTTGCAAGGAGCCTGGCCAGTGGAGGAGGGCATGGCCAGCACCAATGCCGACCAGAGCAATTAAACCCTCAGTTTGTGAGTTGACGCGGGATGCAAATTTACAAGGGGGAGAATGAAGCCACGAGATCAACCCCCGCAGAGTGGAGGGCCAACCAAAGAACCATCATATCAGATGGACAGGAAGGATGCTGCACCCCGCGCGAGCGCAAGCAGCAGAAAGCAAGGCATGGAATCTCCAGAAATAATTGCAAAAGGTCGCGTGAGCCAAAGCATGGAGGGAGCAAGGGGGGGAGAGAGAGAGAAAGGGGAGAGAGGACGCAAGCGAGAGACTGCCTATGACCACGAGTAAAGCTGTACGTCAGGTCCGCAGAAAGATGTCCAGAGCACCGGAACCACGCAGAATCCAGCATGGCATTGACAAGGTGGGAGTTCTGAGAAGTATCAATAATTTGGGTGGTATAAGGTCAGGTTGTAAAGTTGCACATTGCATCTGTAAATAAAGGCCCACAACCCCTGGTTCACATACCATCCAGTACACCACTGACAAGTTGTGTGTGCTAAGGGCTGCATGCTGGGAATATGAGTGAGTTTATGTATTTATTCATTTAGATCGCCTTAGTGCACTGTGCAGCTGGTAGTTTTAGCTAATGTTACTTACCTAAAACAGGTGCTCGCCAGTAGTACTCAAAGAGTTTTCCATGAAAAGTCAAGATCTGCTCTTTGTGAATGTGGTCTTCTTGGCTTTGGTAACCGGGACTACTGTTTGCCCCAGCACGTCATTTGGTTTTTAGCATAGTTGGTGGAGTGGCAAGCTGTTAAGTCAGGGGTTCATCAAATTGTGGTGTATGTCACTACATGGGTGATGAGATGGCACCGCTGTTCTTTTACAGGGGTTTGGGAGGCAAATACAGTAAGACCGAGGTGCAACTCCAGATGTCTTCCTGTGCTTTGGAACCTCGCATAGCATATTCCAGAATCACATACAGTCACCATTCACACATCAGCTTGAAACACTGCACCAACCACGCCACACCTCTATGCACTTACCTCCATGAAACAATCCTACAGATTGAAGGTCACTTGGACAGAAACACCCTACAGCCAAACTCAACCAAACAATCAAGGCACCAGCAAACAACTAATCATCTACACCAAACCGATGAGTATTGCACCCCATTATGCCGATTTAAATTATGTAAGGATAGGCAATGGTAACAACCTAGCTGCATCACCCAGCGAAGAGCTACAGAGCCCTAACCAAGCCCCCTCTTCCAATGACTCCTCAACTCATCAGTAGAAGAAAGTGACATCCCTCGAGCCTTTAAAACTCCCAACGTTCATCAATTACCAAAGAACAACACAGCGAACACTGACAACCCTGTAAGCTCCCGCCACATCTATAAGACCTACTTTATCAACAATTTCAGAATCACATGGAGACCAGTAGCATCATGTGTAAATCACAACATGGGTCCAAGCCTATGAGGGGGACCAGAATCAAATCTGTCATCAAAATGGGAACGACTTAAAAATAATGTCAATGCAGGCACGACACGTACAGTCATCCTTCGGGACCTCTCAGTGGCTTTCAACACCATCACCCCCGTAATCCTCCAGAACGGTTTGGAGAGAACACTGCTCTCTTGGAAAGATATTCTCCTTTTGATGAAGACAGCGACCATTCATAGCTACCCGTGTCACATCACGCCCTCCCCCGCTCTCAGCATCACTTGTGGAGAACTACTTTTCAATAGCTACATGATTCCCTTTTGGGAATTATCCTCAAATCAGGCCTCACGACCCGCTACATCTGCACAGTCAGCCCTCACTTTCTCTACAAACATACACAACCGCCAACCCAACCTCCGCGGTACCTTGGCAACTTAGACTCATGGATGTTGACAAATTTACAAAAACTCACCCCCGGGAAAAAAAAATATATGCTACGCGATTGGAATGTCTGCACGCCCTGATTGATTGGCCAGGATGCCAATCAGGAGGCTTGAATCGTTCGTGCAACCTTATTGGGTGGAGTCCTGGGGATTGCAGCCAATCCTAAACTATCCTGGCTCACGTCAACCGCAGAATAAGGGAGTTGTTCTTTAAGCACACTGCTCGGTAAGTAGCCAGGGAGAATTCTGGGGGTGGCCTTCACTGATTCCTGATCAGACCCTAGTATTCCACTATGAACTAATCTGCGTGCTCTGTCACACAAGACGTGCAGCTGCAGCCCATTCTGCACACATCTGGCGCGGGAGCATGCCCCAAATAACGGACCGTGCCCATATGATTAAATGCGGACAAAGCTATTTGCCCCGTATACCGAACGTGCACATATTGCAGTGGTCTTCAAAGTGGGGGGACACAAAGGGTGTCCAGGGGGGGCCGCAGACACTTTAAAAAGGGATTAAGATGACTGTTTTTAATATAAAGAAGGCTGAAACTAGACTACAGCTATTGGTTACATAGGGCTTATAAGTGATGCTGGAAACATTAAAACTGTCAGGCTATCATGCAAGTCTATGCAAAAAGGACGAGCATACTCATCCTTGGCACTAAAGGGGTTAAAAAACACACGTGTTTTTTGGGACCTTATTAATAAGTATTCCAGGCAACATCATGACACCCAGTTAAATCCAGTATCAGAGTCCGAGACGGTCCAACATTTTGAGAAACTGTTTTGTGCAACACAAGCTGAGGATGTGGAGATTCCCCGTTACCATGGCAATAACGATAATTCTTGGGTTCTCTCATTCTTCGAAGAGACCATTGGAGGCATTCTATTGATGATCAGTACGTCCCGGGCACCAGGGCCCAACAAACTGCCGAATGCGTTGTTCAAGAGCAGTCAACGTAATTGGTCCATTGTCCTAAACCTACTTTTTAAACATATTTTGGCTACTAACACCTTTCAGGATTCTTGCCAATTGGCTCATGTGGGGCCAATCTACCAAAAGGGGTCCTCGTAGTAATCCGTGTAATGACAGGCAAACAGCCTTTTTGGATGCCCGACAGCAAGGTCTTTGCCACCTTGATGCTGGAACCGCTGCAGATATGGGCCACGGAGGCAGGAATACGTAAGAAGTGGCGGACCGGTTTTGGTAAAAACATGAGCACTTCACGTAAGGGTGTGCTCTTGAAACCCGTGCAATCTCTTACTTGGGACAAAAGGTATGACTCTGTCGTCATAGCTACCATCGACCTGTCCACAGCCTTCAATGCTGTTAGCAGAACACTTCTCTGGGTAAAACTGAGCAATTGGGGAATTCCTATGGGAATTCTCTGTCCCCTACTTGTTTTACATCAGCATTCTGTCATCCAGGTTAGATTAGATGGTGGGGGTGACAAATACTCACATGTAGGGGAATCAGACAGGGGTGCATATTGTCCCCCCGTCTGTTTACCCTATATATGCCTGATGTAGGGGAATACTTACATCTAGCAACTCATGTCCCTCTGAAACTGAATGACTTTAGTGTGACGTATTTCCGTAAAGCTAAGTTATGCCGATGACTTTCTTGTATTCGACTCTACAGAAATAGGCCTTCAGAGGCAACTAACTGCCTTTGGCAGATCTGTGAAGGATCACTCTCTCAAGATCAATCCAAAGTAAACCGAAATCATGCACCGCTCACAGAGAAAGTAATCGTCTGCATTCATCTAGGATTTCCAATTGTCTCTGGACCATGTAATGCCCAGGTTAGTGAGTGGTTGAAGGCTCATGCATTGCTTTGATGAATCAAATGGTGCGGGTGGACTTACGATTTGGTAAGTTTTACGTACTTCTAGCACTTAGATTTTATAAAGGGCGAATTATTCCAAAACTCTTATATGGTTGGGAAATCCATCTTTTTTGGACCATTAACGCCCTACCGCTTATAGAAAGTTCCATTTGGAGACGAGTCCTAAACGCACAGAAGTCAGTTCCCCCAGCTGCTTTCCAATTTGAACTGGTATTAATTTCTTGAGGTCTCGAGCCTCTTGCTGATTTATGGGAAAATGGTATGACCTCTAGTCGGCTCTTTGTATCAGGACTTAGAATTTGCAATGCAGAGTAGAAGGCTTCCCTTCCTAAACTAAGTCAATGGCTTCTGTGAGCAGACATTGAATCAGTTAGAACTCTCAAAGGATGACCTTGCGAGGAACCCATCTAAGGTTAAAGCATCACTTTATCAACAGGACTGGAATTGACATTATCGAATGCATACATTCCTACGATTCATTGAAACATCTGAGTAAAGAGCACAAGAAACGGGGAGGTGCTTGCTCCCTATATGTCAATTTATCCAAACCGCAGTGTCAAGAGTACATTCTTATTGTTTAAACGAAATCTTCTGTATTCTGGTGCGAATTGGCCAGCGGGAGGCTGGTATGGCAAAGTGCCGATTCTGCGGCAACGATGAGTTGATGGAAGATCTCGAGCATCTGATTATGTTTTGTCCAGCGTTAATAACGCAGTGACAGCTGTGTTATAGGGCATTTCTGTACAGATGTCATGGAGTCGGGATCACTGACTTTTGCTCTGGTTGTTTATCCATCAGGGCGAACCACTTCCATGGAGATAGCGGTTGTGGGGTTCATTAAAGGCCTTGGTTTAAAAGAGATGATGAAGGCAGCTCCCCTGGTCATGTCAGAGGTCTTTGAGTAGACACCCCCAAAGTGCTTGATAATTAGAAAAGGATTTTTTATTTTATGTTGTTTTCAAAGTGTGGTAATGGAATATTGTGTTATAATACGTAAATGGTTTACATTCACTTTTCTCTATTACTTTTTATATGTTGCTTTTCCTTTCTTGTTTTTTCATATAATCCATTCAAAATGCCCTGTGTCTACCTGTAAAAAAAAGGTTTAGTTTCTTTTTGTGAGTTGATGAATGTATAGATTTTTTTTTTTAAGTGTTTGTTAAAGGCTTTATTGCCAACAGCAATAACAAAAATAATATAGATTAGTCTTACATTGACTGCTTTTAATAGAAAATATAAGCAGTAGACAATCTGCTTGAATTTTAAAGAGCCTGTGGCCACAATGGACCTCCCTGGGATCTCCTAGGCGTGCTAACCCCTACGTAGAGGGTGTATCAAAAATCATATTTTTACTCAGGGCGATGAGGAGGGGAGGGGGCGGGCTGTTCGGTATTAAAAGGTTTGAATTCTGCTGGAATGAGGCTGCCAATGTGAATGTGCTTCAGGATACTGGCAAAGGCAATCCTTCAATTAACGACCGGGTGAGTGCTACTGTGCAGGATGTGACAGTAACTTACCCGGTGCTGTGGCTTTAGACAGCTGACCCTACTACAATGAAGAGCCCATATTACATATTAATCTGCGCCTCGTGGCACTGATGCATGCATCGACGCGGCGCAATCTCCACCGTTTGTCTTTCCGGGTCCTTCTATCTGTTGTCGACTAATTGGCTGACAGAGTGCAAATATGAACAGGCGACGGTAGAGTGTAGCACACATGAGCAGCCCGCCCGGAGAGCTGCAACCTAAGGCAATTAACTGTAGACGTAAAACACAAACTATAGACCACTGCCTTCAGATCAGACTGTTCAAATGAAGGCATTTTCCTGCTGTGTGATGCATGCCTGTGAGTGGCCGGTGGGCACACGATTGGTGCTCAATGGGCTTTAAGCAGAGAAGTCTTAATGGGAGAGAAAAAGCTCCCCCCTAACCACCCCCACGGATTTGGCTCTCTGACCTTGTTGCATGATACCAAGAAGTTAGTTTGCATTTAAAAATATGCAAGGAGCTGGCCAATCCTTCTACAGTCTCTACCTCTCCTGTTCCCTACCAGGTCCGCTGTACGGCCTTGGCTTCTCATTTCATCACAAAAACTCAGGACATCCTGTCCACCCTCTCTTTCTCTTCATTCTCCTCCTCCACTCATGGCCTGCCTGTGGCTGCCTCTCCTCCTCCCTTCTCTTCCTTTCCCTTGTTCACCCCTGACGACGTTTCTAGACAAGTCTGATCTATGAAAGTCTTGTCAAAATAGGTTCTACCCTCTTCATCCAAAACCATTAAGGACCACATCGACACCCTTGCTCCAGCCTTGGCTGATTTCTGCAATCACTCTTTTGCCACTGGAACTTTCCCTTTACCCCGTAAGCACTCCCTTGTGCACCCACTCCTAAAGAAGCCCTCTGCCAATCCTTCCTCTCCGGCTACCTACGGCCCCATGTCCATCTCTCCTTTCTTGGTCAAACTCTTGGAGAATCTGGCCATCTCCCAGCTTAATCTTCACACTGAATCTGTCGGTTGTCTCCATGACCACCAGTCTGGCTTCAGAGCGGCCAGAGCATGGAACTGCTTTACTGAACATACGTGAAGACCTGATTTCTAACCTTGACTCTGACCTTCCTTCTGTCCTCATTCTCCTTGATCTTTCTTCTTCTTTTGATATGTTAAAGACATGCAATCCTGCTCAGTCACCTCCATGATAACCTGGGTATCACTAATCAGGCCCTGGCCTGGCTGACCTCCTTTCTTGCAGATCAACCCTCTCAGGTCCAGCTGGGGTCCTTCCTCTCTTCTATCTCTCTCTCTCTCTACCGGTGGTGTTCCCCAGGGGTCGAACCTTTCTCCCTGGCTGTTCAACCAGTACCTGGCACCTCTTGCCCACCGCATCGCCACACCAACTTTCAGTGTTATGCGGATGACACCTAGCTCTCTTAGAGGCGCCCCTCGCCCACCTCTACTCCTTCTCTCATTCCAGACTGTCTGTACGCAAGTCAGGAGTGGTGTGCGCTAATGGTCTCCTCCTTATTGCCAGTAAAACGGAGAACCTCCTCATCGGAACACCTGCTCCCTCCTTTTCTCTCTGGCCACCCACTCTCAGCCCTCTTCCTGCTTCTACCTGTGAGGCTAAGAGCCTTGGGTTCATATTCAACTCCACCCTTTCCTTCTCTCCTCACATTTTCATCGTCTCTACGAAGTCAAACTATCAGCTGCACCCCCTCGGAGGTATTCTTCCTTTCCTCACTTTCCCCCAGATGTTCAATGTCTCCAGAGCCCTGGTTCTCTCTAGGCTGGACAACAGCCTCTTTCTAAATCACCCACCCTCCCTCTACTACTCATCCAGAACAGAACTGCAAGACTTGTCCTTGGCCTCAGGGATCGTATCTCTTCAGCTCTAAAATATCTTAATTTGCTCCCAGTGACAGCAAGGATCAAGTTCAAGACCCTCTGCATCGTCCACAAGGCTTTCTGGGGTCTCCCATTTCAATCATATTTATTTATTTATTCTGCATTTTTAAAGCGCTCACACAGCCCGCGGGCATCGAGGCGCTGTTACATGAATAGTTTTTGTTTAGTTGAGTAATTGTTTTTTTTTGTCTAAGTTGCATATTTATAACGTGCTTAAACACCCAGAGGTTTCTAAGCGCGGCCCCGGGGATCGAACCTGTGTTGCTTTATGGCGTCTTGCTTCCAAGGCACACACGTTGCCACTGAGCTATCCTCCTGGGATGATCTTCTTAAACATCTTCCTTCTCGAGCTCTCCGCTCATCCACCTCCAACTCTCTGAGGGTCAGACGCTTCTCCAAGCAGAGAGTTGGGAGCAGATCTATCTCCTCGGCTGGGGCCTCCCTCTGGAACAGTCTCCCTTCCTCTCTCAAACTTGAGCAGAACCACATACAGTTCCGGAAGAAACTCAAGACCTTCCTTTTCGCTTTAGCTTTCTCTCTTCCTCTCCCCTGCTGATGCACCAGACTGCTCTGCGCACTGGTCACCCTCTGAACTCGGGCCCAGGCTGCTGCATGTCCATTTGCCCTCGCACTGCCTCCGGGCTCCCCAGCACTTAAGGGTCTGTATCTGCAACCCTACAGTCCCTTCTCTCTGCACTTATGAGCCACCCTCTGGCTGCACTTACGAGTTAACTGCACTTCCTGCTGGCACTTCTCATCCCTCTTGCCTGCACTTGTGCGTTCTGACTGACATAAGGCCTATTAAGATCCCTATTTTGTCCACCCTTTGTTTCCACCTCCTTATCTTGTCGTACCTAGAAACACTGTGTAAAGGCACGTTATAAATGCCACATCATATCACATCATATGTTTATCAGTAGCTGATGGGCCATGCTCACCTCTTGATCAAACTGGTGGCCCGTTTCAGTAGAAAGACGCTGCACATTCCTAAAGCTGTCTGGAGGGTGGCACAGTGTTTGCATAATTGCTCTCATTGTTTTTTTTTTAAGGCAGCAGGCTGCTAAATGCAAGTATGTTGTTTTTATCAAGAGTGTCAACTTCTTATGACACAGTCTTTCATTCCTTGCCTTTGACACTGCTCTGTGCAGAAGAGCAGAGAAGCAGTGCATATATTGTGTTCCACCTACGTTGCGTTTTGAAGATGTAGACTCTCAGCTGTGATCATGTCTCCCTTCGAAGTGAATAATGCTTGTTTTTGCCTAACATCATGTTTCTGCAAACACTTTACATAGTTTGTCAGGTTTAATGAGTTGGAACTGTGCCTTCCAACTTGATAGAACAAACTGCAGGTTTAGCACTTCAAATAGAGATGTGCATTGCACTGCCACTTAAATGTGAAGGTGGGAGTGGAGGGCAAGTAGCCTGTTGGGAAAGCACGTGCTGGGAAACCTGGGCACACACCTCCGCTTCCCCACTCCAGCAAGTTGTGTGATCCTGGGCAAACACTTTTCTTCACTGTGCCCCATTTTCTGTAGCCAGTGATACTTTTAAAGATTGAATTGGCATAGATGTTGGGTCCGTATGCCACAATGCCTTGGTGAAGCATCAACCTATTTTGCAGAATTTTATTTTACAGAATATTTAAATTGGAATGAATGTATTTGCAAATAGAACAAAACCAGGTGTTGTATTTTGTGGCATATGCCTTCTTGCTCTCTTTTGTGTGAATGGCAGGCTGCAAGATAAGCCGAGTAGCTAGCGTCTAGACGCCTCAAGTGCGTCGTGTGCTGCTATAAATGCACAAATAAATAAATAAAGAAGATCTGGGGAAGAAGAGGAAGGAGGTAACTCTAAAATGCATGGAATGCTACTTAGAAATGAGCCTCGCTGGTCCCTCTGGAGCGTGCAGCACACTGGCACTATGAAGAGTATTGCATTCCCACACGCTCACCTCGTGCAGACCTTTGAATGTTACATCTGAGCTATCCTCCTCGTCCCTCAGCCGCAACGTGCTCACCTTGGAAACAAGACGACACAAAGCAGCACAGGTTCGATCCCCGGGTCCGCGATTAGAAACTTCTGGCTATTAAGCGTGTTATAAATACGCAACTAAGACATATTCCTGTAACAGCGCCTCGAAGCCTCTGGGCTGTGTGAGCGCTTTAAAAATGATAATAAATACATTTTAAAAAAGGACCAATTTGGGATGTAAGCTTTTAAAATGCCAGGTAATTGTACAGAGCTTCAAAGTTAACGTTTGGGCTTTTGCAAGGGTGCCTGTTTAACACAGTTGTGGGCCATGGCCCTGGGACTATGTTTAAAGAAGTGCAGGCCTTCATGGGGCAGAGTTCATTGCAACCTACAAGGTTCCATACCCATGTGTAACGCTTTGCTGGGCATTGGTCATGGTATTGTTTGTTAAAGGTAAGTTGCTAAATGTTTGATCACCTGACAGTGGGCACTCCACAAATAGACCAACTCATGCTTCGTTTAATGCAGCGTGAGAGCTCATTGCTTGGGCACTAATCAGACATAAAGGCCTGCCACACAATTTCAAGGACGTTAACAAAGTATGTGGGCGATTAAATCCCAGCAACACCTGCGCCCATGGGCTCCAGCCCCATTAGCATCTGGACACAGGCCCTAGTGTCAAATACACTCGCCTTTTCACTTGTGCAATGCAATCTCAAGTTATTGTGGCACAAAAGTGAAACTGTTAGAGACGAGCCAAGTGAATGAACAAAACAAGGGGTGCCTGCCTGGCCGCTGTGGAAACTCGACACGTGACGTGTTGGAAAAGTGTCATTCCACTTGTGAAGGCGAGAAATGTGATCTATAGAGGAGCACGCGCACACAAACATGCAGATTCACAAGTGCAATGGGGCTCAGGGGGTTCCCCCCGCAAATAAAGGGCTTCCAGAGAGTGTGGTGAGATTACACAAACAAAGAAAGGTACGTAGAGCCACAGAGGAAAGGGGCCGGTGGCGCGGGCCTGAGACTGGCATTGGATGTGTGCACCTGGCAGCTAAATAGAAATTGCAAACAATTAACCGCATTTAGTATAAACATTCCTTTAAGGATGGTCAAAGGATGCACCCAGAATGCGCACGTGGGAGGTAGTTTCGCGTCCGTCGATTTGGGTCGGGATGATGGAGGGGCTTAATCACCCGCAACTCTGTTATCGTCCTCCAGTGAAGAAGCGACTATTAAAAGGCTTATGGGTAATTAAGCACAGTTTCCTCAGGCTCTAGAGGTATTTGCGCCCGGCCCAGGGGTCTGCATGCAGTATCCACAGCAGTAGAAATATTTGCACGATAAACATTTATCCTGACGTGAAAACATGGCAGCCTATCCAGAAGAGGTGGCCCCTTTCCATGTCTATAAACTGAAAGGGTACGCTGCGGAGAAAGCCAGGACTCCCTGAAAAGGTAAGTGTGGCTCTGAGGCTGCCGGAGGGACGAGTGTGCGGAGAGAGCTGCGAGTAGCCGAGCTCCCCGGGCGAATGAAGGATTAAGACAACTGCTGCCATCTGGGTAGCCTCGTCACGCTATCCGCCGAGAAGAACCTAGAAGTACAACCGCGCGAATCTTGTTGCAAATAGTTGGAGTATAGACTGCCGCTGTCACTTGCCATAGCGAGGCCATCCCACAACTGCGCCTCTGGGGACGCAGGCACCCTTACCACATACAGGTCCTCTAACCCCCTGCCCCACCTAGACCTCCAGCAGGTGTCCTGAAATAGAGAGACAAGACCAGTTTTAAAAGGTGGAAGTCACAAATGCCGCAGCAAGCTTTATTGCATAAAACCAGGTGTTATCTTACAGGTGATCCATTTCTCTGCCACACCGCAGGATTATTCTATGCTGGGTGTGGCTTCTTAAGCACCTCCCCCATGCCGTCCATGTCCCGAGGACCCTGCCTGGTAAGACCGTCCCTCCATACACATTTCCCTCTCTGCGTATGGACATTTCTTTGATTGCTTTTCAAAGTACACTTTTTTCAATCATTTTTCTCAGTACACTTTTCACTGTACACGTTTGTCTTCAATTTTTGTTTCAGTTCCTAATTTCACGCACCTCCATTTATTTCTATTCCCTTGTTCTACCTGTCTACCATTCTATTTCTAGTGCTTAGTGTTCACTACTTTCCTTTACTTCTATTTACTATTTCCTTGTTCTGTCTAGTATGTTACTCTTCTATTTTCTATGCCCTTGTTCTGTCTAGTACGTTACTGTTCTAACTCCCAGTTCATGATTTCCCATCCTCCCCATCTTCATTCATCTTCCTTCCGTTCTGATTCCAAGCCCTATCCTTCTTCACCCCACACCCAGGCCCCTTCCACCCCAATTACCACCCCCACTTTGTGCCCGAGTTTCTTCCTCCTCCCCAGTGCCCCCCCATGTTCTTCCCTTTTCGCCACTCCTTCCTTCCATATTCAGTTCTATCTATTCCACAAGTTGCATGACACCCGCCTCCCACCCCCGGTTCTAGCCATCATCCCCCAGCAAGTTATTTGCCCAACCACTTAATACCACCCAGCCCTGCCAACCATTACCCCCCCCCCCAGAGCCCTTTCAGTCCCCCACTCTTGCCTTTCCCCCAGGTACTTCCCCATCCCCATTTTCTTTCCTTATCCATTCCCCTACTTCTTTCTTTACCCAAACCTAACTGTAACACCCACTTCTCGGTCCCCCACGACTTCCCTTCCAGTTTCCCCAGTTTCCATTCTCCCTTCCCTTCCCCAACCCTCCCCCCACATTTGGGCTTGGAAGGACCTCCAAGCCCCCTAACCCCTCCCTCCTTTTCCAGGGCCTCCCCTGAATCTAGTACTCCTCGGCGCCGTTACTTCTAAGCTATTGGCTGCACAGTCCCGTATGGGATCTGTCAGTGCTTTCTAGGGGATCGACCTGTGTGACTCTGCCATGACTCTCTGCAGGTCACCGGCGGCAGAGAGTTCCCCCGAGACACCAGGTCGTGGCTCGCCCTGGGGCAAGGGCCTTCCCAAACAAAATCTGCGTAACTGGCACACATCCACACTCATGCTTCATTAATACATTAAAAAAGGCCCTACGGAAGTGTCCGGTGGCGTGTCAAAATTGTAGAGGAGCTCGTATCCGTCCTTCCCTTTAGTGTGAAGGCGGCTCTTGCACCTCCCTTATAAATTGACTTTGTCCTGCTGTAGGTGCCAACTACACCTGGGGGGGGGGATTCGCCCCCCCAAGTTCCCAGAAAAGTGCCTCATGTGTTCTTAATTCCACCATACAGCCCCCGGCCTTGGCCCGTCCTGTTCGCCCACACCTAAATATGTATCCAGAACCAGACAAGGCTTCCCTCCATTCCATGGTCATCAGTGCCAATCCTACATCTGACAGGTGGGTCCTATCACTCCCAAAATACCCCGGTGTCTTCAACATGATCAGTGGATGTCTGATCCAACACATGTCCCTGGCTTTTAAATATGCCCCCATGCTGCTGTTTAACTTTCTCCTCGAAGTCTCCATCGCCCTGTGACAAGATGCCCATCGCCACTCCTGTCTGGTGATTATCTCTGACCAAATTACTTCTGTTCGCTGAAATTTCAACCCCACCTGTGTAAAAGTCTCCTGCATGGTGGACGTTAGTTTCTTCCTCCCCATTGCGACCAGGTCATTGCCCCCCATGTGCAGCACCAGGATGACAGGTGGGCAGGGTTTGCTGAGAAGCCCTAACAAGTACCCCCCACAATTGGCCCCATCGTAACCCTCCTTTTTTGCAATCCACTGAATTTGCGTGTGTGAGAAACTCAGGTTGCCTTGCCGTCCCATCTCGCCTTTCTTGCTCTCTCTGCTGCTCTGGCCATGAACGAATGGCCAACGACCCATACTGACGTACCATCTGTCAAGAGATTGTGGGATGTCTTGACCCACTTTTGCTTTGCCATGCGGCATTCCTGTGTTCTAATGGTGCCAGAAATATCAAAATGGCTGCAAAACCCTTGTGCCCGCCAAAACCTCTGAAAATCGCGCTTTACAACACAAAAAGGTGGCTGCCAAATCTACCATGCATGTTGTCAGTGGTGGAACAGATATCCCACTCCTGAAACATGTCACTGGGCTTCACAACAAGTAAAAATGGAGCACAGAGGGAAATGCAGTGCTTTGCTGAAAGAAATCCAAAATCTTGCTTTTAAATCCTTTTTTCTTGGTTGCTGAAACTGCAGAATGCCGGTACAAAACACCCTCAAACATCCACTATTCTTGCTGGGTGCTACAATTCACTTAGTCCAAGAAATCACGGTGAATTTATAATGTCCTGAAAAGCTGAATTTGTCATAAAAACCTCCACAGCAAAGGTTGTCCGCCTGTGGAATCTGTCAAAATCTGGGCGCAGTACCCCTGGCTGCCTGAATGACAGCTGTCAGAAGCCTGCATGAGAAGCTTTAAACTTGTACAAACTTAAATCAAATGGTTGAAAACTAAGTGGCCTGTTACTGAGAGTAACCTATGTTGTAACTGTTTAATCCCATGGTTTAGAATCTGGAATAAGTGTTCTAGCTGCTTGTTTGAAATTACAAGTTGTTTTAAGCAAAGGAAAAATGCAACAGAATAACTTTGGAATTTAAGCCTGACTAAAAGCAATCAAACCAGTATAACAGCTTCCCCCACAGAGGCAAGGCCTCTCCCTTCTGCTTCCCTCCACCAGGAAATCGCACCTAAGTGATGATTATAGGGTGAGAGGAGAATTTGGTCTGCAGTGGGAAGGAGACAATGGACATCCCCCAGCTACAGGAACTGTCAAGTGTGAAGGGTCGTAAAATGGCCTGCGCCCAAGAGGAACTGGGAGGAGACTGCTTCTGAACTGCAGAGAGATAGAAGGAGGCAGAGACAAACAACCATTTGTTGCTTAAAAAGGACCAAAGACACATTTTAAAAAGACTGATAACTTACTGTGTAAAATTGTCAAAAACACCAAAATAACAGCTTTGTTAATTTAAATATTGGCTGCACATTTTAAAAGGCGCCAGAACTCTGTAACATGTTCTAGGAAGAAACGGCAGAAAATGTGATATTACACAAAATTGATTTTTGATAGAAGCATGAAACTTCATACACGTATGCCCATGTTCAATGCGCACTTTTGTAGAAATTTGCTCCGAAATTGGACATTGTGTTCCGGATGAAAAGGGCGAAATACTGTAAAAAGCAGACACAAGATCTTACAGCGACAGGGTTTGGAGGAGTATCTGCTACACAAAATATGTAATCTGTATATATGATTGTTACAGAGGTTGTACACATGGAAATATGTATTGTACCAAAAGTAGATTTTGTGTTCAAGAGGCTAGGGGTGGACTCTAGGCCTCATAAACCCACATCATCATGGTGACACCCTGTTCTTCTCTTCCTATCAAGGAAGAAAGGAGACTCCGACCAATCCCTGGCAAAGCGGCGCACTTTGATAAACCAGCACTTACAACCCTTTATCATAAGCATAAATAGAGACAGCTCTGCACTCAAAGGGACAGACAGATTCACCTACTAACCGATTGCCAGCGGAGCACCCTGGAGCAGAACCCTCCATCTTCCTTGCTCCAGACTCCAGAAACTTGGCAAAGCAAAAAGGCTCATTCCATTAGCTGAACCATTCTCAGCTAGGCCTTAAAATTCCAGAACCAGAATCCCACAACCTAAGGGGAACATCAAACAAACAACCGGGCTGTGCTGTACTGCTTGCCTGCTAAAAGAATTATCATCAGAATGAAAAGATCCAATCCAGTTGTGCCGTGCTGTGACCAGAGCCATTGCAGACCCGATCTAGTCCTGTGTCCCGTGCTGTGAACAGACCCAGTCCAATCCGGCGTGCCCAGCTGTCTGTCCTGACCAGAATCCCTGACAGTTCCATTCGAAACATATCTAGTGAGTATCTATAGAATAGAACTGTGTCACTAGCGTATGTACTTGGCTTAGTCCAATCCCAATCCAAAATCCATCCTATCTTGTCTTCAGAACCTGCATTAGAAATCTTTTTGAATTGACTGAACTCTCTATCCTATCCCTTCTATCTATCCTCCTGTGTTAGTATTGTTAATACTATCTCTGCGCTGATCTTTCTCATCTGAAGTAGGCGAGCTCCTCTGCAAGCAGTCGCCTTGATCAAGTGGCTGGGTTCTTGCATGGTATTCATTTATTCATAGTCATCCTCTAGTGTAAGAAATCCTTTTTTATCATTTTAAAGTGCATTCCTGCTTCCCATTCTTGTGCCTATCTTGAAAAAACGACTTCCACTAAGACGTCCATAACTTCTTCAGTTTTTGTGGTAGAAATTTCAACTTCTGCTTGTAGCTAACATCCACAGCTTTAATTCGCATCTAAAACCGCATTCCAAATCCATATAGTTCTTCCGTAATCGCGATTATTACGCACTGAAAAGTTTGCTGCAAATTTTCATTTAGGGAATTGCTGACACGTGTAAAACAGCTTTTGATTGCTTCCGACCTCCATTTTAAGATTTCACATTGTTTTTTGTATTAGACCATTGCTAGTGTTTATGTGCAAGTATCCAAAGCGGCTCCCATAAGAATTTAAACAATTTCAGCAATTTAAACCATATTTAGTGTTTTTACCCAATCCATTCTCAAGATAACTTTAAAAACCATTTTGACCGCTTGCCAATCAATTCTGTTTTTCTCTTTTGTTGCTGGGGGGAAGTGGGATTGTTATTTTGTATGAATTCTGCCATTCCTGAATACCTGCTCTCTCTTCTTATCTCTTTATATTGCCTGTTGGGGGGGGTTGAGGGGTGTGCAGGAGAAATAGTAACCGCACTGCTATTGGATCTGAACACACACACACACAAGTATTATTTCTGTGCTGAATTGTTTTGCTCACTATTGCTCCTTGTGCATTAAAGAGATTGCTTAGTGTTACATCACCCCATTGGTGATTATTGTATACCCATTAAACATAGTGGCCCTCATTACGACCCTGGCGGAAATCGTGGTGCAAAATGCACCATGGAGCACGGCGGAAAGCTGCCGATAGCGCCATGGGGGTTGGCGGATTTTCCGCCCCATTCCGACCTTGGCGGGGCGGTAAATCCCCATTCCCCATTTTACCCTTCCCCATTCCCATTTTTGCCCCATAGGGTATAATGGGAGTGGGGAAGGCGTTAATTACGCCACCGTAGAACACGGTGGCGTAATTAACAACAAGGTCCCGTAGCGCCATGGATTTCTCCGCCCGGAAAAACCAGGCGGAAAACGCTCCATGGCGCTACGGGAACTCGTAGTAGGGCGGACGGGTCCGCCGCGAATACCGCTGGCGTAAACCCACTCCGCCAGGGTCGTAATGAGGGCCAGTGTGATTAATTTGTAACTACATAAATAAAGATTTTAACTTTGCAAGCCAACCTGTTTCCTGGTTCAGTGTGACCAGGTGGTTTCCAGCAGGGGGGGGCGTGATACAAGTGGTACATCGTTCAGAATAAAATAACTTTTAGACACAAATAAATAAGGATTTCCGTTGTGCATTACATGCTAAGAGTTGACTTGGGTGTGTGCCGGATTGAATTCACTTACATATTGGGGGCTCATCGCGGGATCCTGAATTAGACATACCACTTGTGACAGTCTAACACAGCGTGCTAACTGACGGGGTACATACACCTTGTTGGGCTACCACACTGTGTTACACTGTAAAAACACCCTTCAATAGACACACTCAAAGGAGTTTGGCCTGTTTTGCAAAGGTAAAAGTAACCCAGACATAAGTCAGAAGGAAATTAATATTTCCGGAATGGCGAACCCACTGGAAATTGATATGGCAAAAGAACACCTACTGCACAAATTGTTTTTCAGGGGTGAATGGGATGAGCAGGATGAGAATGTTTGGCTGCAGGAAATAAAACAGCAAATCACTTCCATAGAATTAGATACATGGCAGGACCAGGGTCTATTACACCAGGCACTTAGTGAACTGTATATGGCCCCAGGGTAAAAGAAGAGCAATGTAAAATTGTCAAAATAGCGGCGTACCTGTACCTCCACATTGGAGTAATACAGGAAATATATGCCGAAAACCTAGACCTGGCAAAAAGGCAAGTACAACCCCTAGAGAAGGCCCAAACTGATCTGGCCTATGCAGAGCAAAGGCTACAAAAGAGTCAAGATTCAGAGAGAGAAACCAGACAGTACCTGACAAAAGTAAAAGAAGATTTGGATCTCCTGCAGCAAGAGAGGGTAGAGCAAGACACCAAATTACTGACAATGCAAAAAGAGTGTCAGGAAAGATTGGACTCTCTACAACAGAGACAACAAAAGCTAGAACAGCAAGTAACCTTTAACAGAGCATGCACAGAACAGATGGTCACTTTAAGGTACCGCATAGACAAATTAAAAGAGGAAAATAACAAATTAATTCTCAAAGACTTTGAATCCCAAACAGAATTTGATGAAGAGCGCCAGAAAGCTGGTGCATTCAAAAAACAAAGGGACGACCTGGCTGCACAGAGGGGTACTCTAATTCAGGAAAGGGATGCCTTAGGTCAGGAAATCAACTATTTAAAAACCAAGGTGGAAGAAAATCACCTGGCCCTTCAGGGACTGGGTGAACTCAAATGGACTATGAAAAGCTGTTAGAGCACACCAGGAGGGTGGAAGAGGCTCTGGCAAAGAATGATCAGGCCAGTAAAGACAGAACTCAGGAGGTGAGTCTCCTGCAGCAGGAATTGGCCAAATACTCCCAAATCAGACAGGAAGCACAGAGGGACAATGAGGCTCTCTGTGAGAAAAATGACAGGTTCCATAGCAGGTAGCCATGCAGGAACAACTAATAAAGAGCAGTAAGGCCTTGATAGAAGAACAAAAGGGTCAGATGATTCTGGCATGTCATCAGAGAGTAGGGGCTGAGAGAGATGAGGTCAGATGGGAGAGGGAAACCCCTGAGCATAACCTCAGGAACCCTGGCCCCAGAGACTTCAGTTCCATGGACTGTGCCACCCCCATGTCCACTGGCTCACATGAGCCAAGGGCCATGGGGATGGTAGACTTCACCCCAATGAGGAATATGGGGCTAATAGGACAGCGCCTCCCAGAAATGGATGGGCGGGCATTTATGTATGGGATCCCAAGTGTTAGGGCCACCTTCTCTGATCAGGGAGACTCCGGTGAGGGGAGAATCAGTGAAATGGATCTTCAGAAATATAACTTACCCAGAGATCAGACGGTAAAATTTGGTGGGGAATTCCATGAGAGTAGGCCTACTAAGAGCATACTAAAAACCTCCTCCCAACTAGGACAGTGGGGGGGGGTACTCAGCCAATCCTGGGAGCAAGGAAGAGTCAGAAGACTCTTCTGAGCGCCACAGGACCCAAGGAACTAGGCCCCCACATTCTGCAAGCGATTCCCAAGCTCGCAGATTCGGGGAGCCTAGAAGACCAGACAGCCACCTCTGGTAGCAGTGCCTCTGAGTCAGAGGATGAGTGGACCAGGGCAACCCGAACTAAAAAAGCCAACAAAGACAAGAGGGCCTTGATCAAGGATCCCCTGAAACAAATAAAAGCTATTAAGAGCGTAATTTACCCCTACCACAAGAATGCAAAATATTCGGTTTGGGAGCACCTTGAGTTATTTGAACAGATGATGGAAACTTTCCATCTGAAGGACAGCCAAAGCTGTATACAGTATGTAAAGTGGTCATTTTCTCCTGAGTACTCCAGCTTCTTTGCGGGGCTGGAGGATCTGAATCATTCTAGGGCGTCCACCTATAGGGCGGCCATCCTGAAACATTTTTCCATTCATGGGAACCCTCAAGAGGCTCGCAAGGCAGCCTATAACTTACAATGTGGGGCAGACCAGGCCCCGCAAGAATGTGTTTAGGAATTAAAAAGCGCCTTTGCACAGACTACTAGAAGGGTGCGCACTGACAGTAAAGAATTTTGATCTCCCTAAGTATATTATGACCCAGCTAGTGAGGGACTTTCACGAGAAAAAATCTCTAGACTGGGTCATTGAACAAGCAACGCGCATCTATGAAGTACAGAAGCCATTGGAAAATAAAAATAGTAGCAAAAAAGCCCAAAACAACCAACACCCCTGCTGCTGCTAAGGTGGCAAAGGTGAAGGTTGCACCCATTTTAGATCTGGAGATGGGGGGGGGCTAAAAACCTTCCCGCACAGAATCCAAACAACCCCAAACCCAGAAGTAGGGAAAAAGAGCGGCAAGCAGGAAGGCACTAGGTGGCCGGGGCTTGCTAAGTGCTGAAAAAGAGCGGCATGCAGGAAGGCACCAGGTGGGTGGGGCTTAGGCCAGGTGACCTAGATCCACTTGCACCTGCTCCCCATCTGCAAAGGAAAAGAGGCTGGAGTGCTCCTTAAGTAGGGAAAAAGAGCGGCAAGCAGGAAGGCACCAGGTGGGCGGGGCTTGCTAAGTGGTGAAAAAGAGCGGCAGGCAGGGAGGCACCAGGTCGGCAGAGCTTTAGCAAGGAAGGAGGAAAGGGAAAGAGGAGGAGAAGAGGAAACACTTGTGTATAGGGTACGCTATAAATGTCATATCATATCATATAATATCAAGGGATTGAGAAGCATCCGGAACTTAAGGAGATTCGGCTCAAGTCTGAGAGGGGCAGGAAGGGCGTTCCAGAGGGAGGCACCTGTGGAGGAGAGAGATCTACCCCTGACTCTCTGCTTGGCAAAGCGTCTGATCTGTTCGAGCTAGATGACCGAAGGGCTCTAGTAGGGAGGTATTTAGTGAGAGAAAGTTGAATGTAGTGTGGTCCGAGGCCTCAGAAAGCCTTGTGTGTGATGCAGAGGGTCTTGAATTTGATCCTTGCAGTCATCGGGAGCCAGTGGAGAGACGTAAGGGCTGGAAAGATGTGGTCCCTGGGCTTGAGGCCAAGGATACTTTTCACAGTACTATTTTGGATTAGTTGAGGGGTCAAAGGGAGGAGTTAGGCAGAGTGAGGAAGAGGCTGTTGCAGTTGTCCAGACTGGAAAGAATTAGAGCTCTGGAGACATTGAGTTTCCTAGGGAAGGTGAGGAAAGGACGAATGCCCCTGGGGAGGTCAGGAGGTAGAGGAGGGAAGCTTAAAGGAGAGCTGAGTGTCATCCACATAAAACTGGAAGTGAGGTGAGAAGGGGGAGATCAGCTGGGCGAGAGGAGCAAGGTAAATGTTGAAACACCACAGCAATACGATAGAGCCCTGAGGGACACCCCAGGTAGAGAGTGAGGTAGAGTAAAAAGAGCCCATTTGAACCTGGGAGGTCCAATATGAAAGGAAATAAGTTAGCCAAGCAGCAGTCGGTTGTGGAGGGTAACATGATTGACTGTGTCGAAGGCAGAGGATAGATCATGGAGGATCAGAACAGAGGGAGAGCTGGGGACACAGCTAGAGAGCAAGTCTTAACAGGCTGGTCTGAAGCCAGACTGGTGGTCATGGAGACAGCCAACAGAGTCAGTGTGATGGATTAATTGGAAAATGACCAACTTCTCCAGACGTTTTCCCAGGAAGGGGGTGGTTGACATAGGGCAGTAGTTTGCCAAGCAGGAAGGGTCTGCAGACTGCTTTTTATAGGAGGGTGTGCACAATGGAGTGCTTAAGAGGTGACAGGAAGGAGCCAGTGGCATAAGAGTGATTGCAGAACTCAGCCAGAGAGGGAGCGAGTGTGACAATATTGGCCTTGATAGTTCTAGAGGAGCAGTGATGCACCTGATGCCAAGGGAGGCCTATTTGCAGGTGGAGTAGTGCTGGGAGGTGAGGAGAGGGAGTACATGCAAGTCTGTAACTAAATGCCTCCAAATGAAGGTTGTAGAAACTGGGCAGTACCTATACCCCGCCTCCTCCCCCCAATGAAGAGTATAATACATTAGTCAGGAGAATTGAGCAGGTAGCCAAATTCAGGAGAGTGGAGGCATGTATCCCAGCTTGGTCAATGTGATCCTGAATAGATCATCCAATCTTATTGTGCTGTCTTTGGTAGAAAGGTTTGGCATTATTTAACCCATTGTCTGCTCATTCTTTGAATGAAAGCAATCGAAATAGAAGGCATCCGAGACAGGAGAAAGTCAACCAAATGTCACTGCCTGTCTTTGTCAAACAAATTGCCAGGTCTGCTTTTGTTGGGATGCACATTTCATGTCCCAACATAGGGAAGCGGTTAAGATTGTGTTAGAACAATGGTGTAGCTAGGTTAGACGCGATGTTGACGCAAAGTTACAATGTAATATGTGTTCAGTAGAGGTAAACGGATTGGGATAAATGTTACTATAAGTGATACTTTGTGTTTAGTTTGATTTTCATTTGAGATTTTCATCACATAGCAACATAATAGAAGTCCTGGGTACACAATATAATTGTGCAATGTACAACGTGTAGTGCTTAGAGTGGGAGGCGGGGAGCATTATGCATGCGAGAAAGATAAGTCTGCCATGGGAAAGCCACTGTTAGGCATTTGGTAGTCCTGAACAATGTACTTGTGGGATCCAATAATCATTTAGATGGGGGAAATGATCTGCAATATTAGGGGAGTACAGGGAGCATTGCGAGTACATGGACATATCACAGGTAACATTCCCCCATAACTGGGTTTCATGTAGGATGCAGAGAGTTTGATTTGCAGAGGTAAACTTTGCTTTTCTGAAGGGTTGAATGACCAGGTCAAAGAACGAGGAACTAAGCAAACCACATTTGGGCAGCTAGTGATAGCATCACATGGTTACTTGAGGTTAAATGAAGTGCCATTGGGTCATGGGTTTATGACTAGATGATTTAGTGGATATAGGGAACAATTCTTTCTGGGAGCTTGGAGTCTTGTTTTTAAGTCCGGGCAAATGGTGAGTCCAATTGTGGTTGGTTAATAAAACACATGGAAGGGGTACTGAAGGGCAAAGTTTGCAGGTGTTTCATGGGTTTTGTTTGGGCTCTCAGGAAGATAAACAAGATGTGAGCTGATGGCTGTATGATCTGAGGTGGCAATCATAAATAAGGTGACGTGAAGGACTGCAGAATGAATAACATGGGACCCCTGCACATCTGGGATGAAAAGAGGTCTATTGCTTGATCAAAGACATGGTTGTTTTTTCCTCTCCCTACTCTTGTTTGAAGCATTGTTGTAAGCGTCTTGCACATCAAGTACTGGGTTAAAGGTCTCCTACCAAATGGGACAAGTCAGAAATGTAATTGCTTTTAGATAATAAGGAGATTATGTTAAGAATGTTATTACTAATTATGGAAAGAAAATATGCAGGGGATTGTGTTTTGCCAATGTGTCCAATAGGGTAAGAGATCATAGGGGCATTCGATTTCCTTGCACAGAGTTACCAAATAGGATTTTGGGGGATGATGTTGCAACAGAATATGTATGATTATATACATTGTTCATATGTAAAAGCTGCAACTTTGTTGAGCACTGGAAGGAAAAGTTAGTTTTCAGCTTCACAAGGCTGTCTAACTCCTTCCGGCCATCAGCAGGCAATAAACTTGTTTTTTTGTCAAAGTGCATTTACTCTCTGTTGGAGCTTTTTTTGTTTTGGAGTCACAGTCCTACACTTTTTTTTACACAAAGTACATTTTGATTTATTTTCCTACAATTTCAAACATACATTGGGCCTCATTACGACCCTGGCGCTAAGTGAAAAACGATGGCGGTAAATGGTTACCACCATCGTTTTCCGCCAGGTCCGATCATGACCCGTGACCGTTAACTACGATGCCATTAGCGGCATCGTAGTTAACGCTGCCGCTAACTGCGCTAAGGGTGCGCGCACGCGACCGCCCACACCGTACTTAGCGCCATGGCGGAAAGGTACGCAAATGCCGACCCAAGCGGACATGCACCTAACGCCATCACCCAGCCCGTTAAGTACCTTACCGCCATGGTGCAAATAACGCCATCGCGAACCAACCGTAAAGGGCCATGTTAAGTGAATGCAGCTGCCACAGGTGCACAGAAACAGCACAGGTGAAGGCAATACAGACTCAGGGAAGTACAAAAAGAGCACACCCCACCCCTTCCCACACCCAGTCACACTCCACAATGATGCCAATATGACTAGTAATGTTGGGGCTGGAGGACCTGATAGCAATGCATGTGCTACAACAGCAACAACAACAACAGGCAGCACAGAGGAGATGCAGGAGGAGAAGGAGGGCAAGGCAGGCCCAGCAAGCCCCACCAGCACAGCCAGTGCCACCACGCAGGCAGCCCCCAATCCCACGCATCAGAGCCAATCCATTCAACCTCACTGCTGAGCAGATCCACACCCTGTACCGTTTGGACCGGGACACCATCACCGCCATCGTAGACATGACACACAACGACATCGTCAGCATGATAGAAAGTCCAACCGCCATCCCCCCCCTACTGAAGGTAGTGTCTGTACTCCACTTCCTGGCCACAGGCACCTACCAGCACACAGTGGGGCACCTGCATGGCATTTCACAACCATTATTCTCACGAACACTCATCCAAGTGCTCGATGCCCTCCTCAAGCACACAGACGACCACATCTCATTACCACGGACTGCCCAGGAGATTGCAAACACCAAAGTGGGTTTCCATGCACTAGCCGGCATACCCGGTTGCATTGGTGCCATCGACTGCACCCATGTGGAATTGGTGGTTCCACGTGCCATGGAGGTACCGTACCGCAACCGGAAACAGTTCCACTCAATCAACGTGCAAATGGTCTGTGACTCCAACAAGATCATCACACATTGTTGTGCCCGATTCCCCGGATCAACCCATGATTCTATGGTCCTGAGGAACTCCACAATACCACGCTACATGGAGCGACATGCAGGGCCAAGATCCTGGCTACTCGGTGAGTCCAATGTCATGGAAGTGGGCAGGTGAATGACGTACCGATGGGGGGGGGTGATGCATACTCCACCTGGCAGAAAGGGGGGGGGTGATGCATACTCCACCTGGCAGAAAGGGGGGGGATGATGCATACTCCACCTGGCAGAAAGGGGGGGGGATGATGCATACTCCACCTGGCAGAAAGGGGGGGGGGATGATGCATACTCCACCTGGCAGAAAGGGGGGGGATGATGCATACTCCACCTGGCAGAAAGGGGGGGGTGATGCATACTCCACCTGGCAGAAAGGGGGGGGTGATGCATACTCCACCTGGCAGAAAGGGGGGGGTGATGCATACTCCACCTGGCTGTGAGTAACACAGAGAACGGAGACAGAGGATGGGCACTCACAATGCACACAACCCCTCTGCATACATTGGGTGATGGCATGCAAAACAGGCCATGGGAGCCATGAGCATATACTGGTTGCATTGTGTGAATCAATCAGTGCATGTAGAAGTGAGCCAAAGTAACAGTTGGATGCGAGCCATGGTGGAACATCATGTTCCTGATCAGACAACATGACTGACACATACATTCTCGCCTACATACAGGTGATGCAGGCTATCCCCTGAAGAGGTGGCTCCTTACACCAGTCCGGAACCCGCAGAACCAGCACGAGGAGGACTTCAACCGTGCACATACACGTACTCGTGTGGTCATAGAGCAGACATTCGGCCTATTGAAGGCACGGTTCCGAAGCCTCAGCAGGTCTGGTGGGGCACTCCTGTATGGCCATGAGAAGGTGGCAAAGATCGTCATGGCATGTGTCATGCTACACAATATGTGCGTCAGACGGAATGTGCCCCTGCCCCCTGACGCAGAACTGCAACCACCTGACGATGAGGATGAGGAGGGTGCAGATGGGGCGGCACCCCATGGAGGAGGCGATGCACAGGAGGGGCGTGCAATGCGCCAAAGTATCATCGACCACTGCTTCTAGCACACACGGCTGGTGTTTATCACATGGAGACTGCACTTGGGGCACTGTGTGTCTCTGGGACATGCACACTGTGGACTGTACACCAATAAAGCACACATACGCAATGAAAATGTCCACACATTACTTTTTTTGAAAGAAAAAAGTGTATTGAAACTATGAAATGTCGTGTCACACCCCCTCCCACCTCCCCCCTGCACACCCCAACACACCCCCTCCCACCTCCCCCCTGCACACCCCAACACACCCCCTCCCACCTCCCCCCTGCACACCCCAACACACCCCCTCCCACCTCCCCCCTGCACACCCCAACACACCCCCTCCCGCCTCCCCCCTGCATACCCCAACACACCCCCTCCCAACTCCCCCCTGCACACCCCAACACACCCCCTCCCACCTCCCCCCTGCACACCCCAACACACCCCCTCCCACCTCCCCCCTGCACACCCCAACACACCCCCTCTAGGTGTCAACAGATGCCTGTGACAGTGGCCACAGGCTGTTACAAGCCCCCTCTCCCGGCCCCCGGGGCACCCCTGGCTGTGGAGCGCAGGTTACGTCCGGAACGTCGCACGGGGCTGCTCTGTGCAGAACTGGCAGTGGAGGATGTCCCTGGCTGCCCCTGTGCATGCACGTCCTGTAGGGTGTGGGTGAGCTCAGTGAGCGCACAACGCAAGCCGGCAAGTTCCGCACAGATGTCCCTGGACATGGCCTGCATGGCATCCCTCAGGGTGGCAGTGCTCTGTGCTTCTTCGGCCCTTAGGGTCTCCGTGGCCTGTTCAATGGTAGACCTAGCCCCCACACATTCCGCGGCATGCTCATTCAGCATCGTGGACAGTTGATGCTGCCGTTCTGTGATGTCCTCGAGGGACTGCTGGCCCTGATGGCCCATGGCCAGTGCTGGTGGAGTGATGGAGGGGCTGCTCCCCTCCTGTGGAGTGTGGACAGGGCATGGGGTGGAAGGCCACTCCTCTACCTCTGTGTGCCCCTGTGTGTGATCCTCATGGGGGCTGGCGTCTGAGAAACAGGGGGAATGTAGTAGGTCAGTGGGGCTTCTGACCTCGTGCTCCATGTCTGAGTCTGAACATGCAGCTGTTGCAGCTGTCTCACCGATGTTGCTGCTGGCCGCTGACCCCGTGCCTTCTGTGGCAGGCAATGTCGGTGGAGGTGGAGCAGCTGCTGCTGGCCTGCTGCCTACAGGGGTGCTTGCCGGTGGGACGTCCGGTATGCTTGCAGTGGGACCTGCTTGTAGTGGGGTCTGCCTCACTGCAGCTGAGGTTGAGGGTGCAGGGACGTTATTGATGGCCTTCTTGGCTCTCTTCGGCGCAGGGGTGTCCTGGTCCTCTGGGTGTGAATCTGTGCCTGTGGTGGAGCAAAGGAGGGAGGGCGTTATTGATGGGTCTGCGGACTTTGGAATGACAATGATTGACATTATTCTGGTCAGTAGATGAGGCAGATTTCAGGCAGGGCCATGCAGGTTGTCTCCTTTTAGTGTGGAATGTGGATGCAGGTATGCGGGTGCCAGCAGTGTATACAGGGTGGTGCTTGCATGTGGCTATGGGCAGTGTTGATATGTGTTGCATTTACACTCTAGGGCAACCTTGTGCTACACATGATTGGACTGCAGTGACTATGGCATGTCTTGTTTGAGGCACCTACCTTCATCGCCTGATGTCGGAGCTCCCCTTTCCATCCCTCCGACGCCTTCAATGGATTCCATGCCAATCGTGGTTGCACAGATCTCCTCCCACGGTTGGAGTTTTAGGGGGGATTCCGACCCTCCACCGGTACCCAGGGCAAGGTTGCGGTTTGCAGAGATGACGGCTCTGACCCGTATGCGTAGGTCATCCCAGCGCTTCCTGCACTGCTGTGGGGTGCGGGGTACGGTCCCCACCGCGCTGACGCGCTCAGCCACCAGGGCCCAGATGGCCTTCTTCTTCCCTATCGCTGTCCTGGTCATGTCCGGGGAGAAAACGACACCTGCGTTGTCTTGCAGGGTCTCCGCAAGCATGCAGAGTTCCTCCCGGCTGAATCTCTCCTGGCGCTGGCGGTCACATGCCTTTTTCACAGCTTTAGGCATTTTCGGGTACGTGGATGGGTGGGTGATAGGTTGGGACAGGTGTCAGGGTTGGGTCTGGTGTTGTTCGGTAGGATGGCAATGGATTGTGTTTTTAAAGATGGCCGATGGGCTGTTTCCCGTTCCGGCGCGATGACGCTAATTCCGGTTGTGCTTTTTACGGCCGCCGCAAATTACGGTGGCCGCTACTTACGGTGGCCGCTACTTACGGTGGCCGCTACTTACGGTGGCCGCTACTTACGGTGGCGGAAGTGCACCTTGCTCGCTTTACGATGCCGGTAGGGGCCTTTTCCGCCATGGCGTTAATTGCATTACCACCATGGCGTAATGCTCGTGCGCGATGGGTCGTAATGTGGCGCTCTTTACGCCATCGGCCCACGGCGTAAACGCTCATTACGCCATGGCGGTAATGACGGACGATTACCGCCTGGGTCGTAATGAGGCCCATAGTGCCTAACTTGTCAAAGTTACTAGACTTTACATATTGACAAAAATGTACATCCCTAAAAGTGATCACCCCCTCGTGGTATGTTCTTCAAACAAGAAAACAAGGGGGTAGGGTGGGCACCGCTGTTGTATTACAATGATAACATTGTTTTTATTGTTTTCAATTCCTCTCAAAGTCTTTCATGTGAGCACACCCTATAGTCTTGGCACAAGGTTGTAACAACATCTGAAAGTAGGACCGGATGATTTCCATTCCTGAGTGTGCGCACTCAAAGTTCCCCTTCCAGGGTTACCTTACGTTATAGTTAATTTAAATATCTTTACTCCATTACTTCTGTTAATAGATCACAGATTCAGAGCTTATAATTGGTTTTTCAAATGAATGATTTCCTTTATTTTCCTGACACATCAGTGCCCCATTTTTTTTATTTGCCAATGCATTTCGGACTTCCGTCCATCGTCAGGGCTGTAGGCACTGTTAATCATCGATCATAACCTATTGAACATAAATACACGGTAACATCATTGATTCCCCATTAACCATCATATTCATAAATGGCAATAATAAGAAATGAATTTTGTGAGGAGAAACAAGTTTAGAGAAAGAAAATAAATACATTTGTCATAACACATTCCAAAGTATAGTTGGGTTCTGTAAGAAAAAGAAAAACAAAAGAAGAAAATTCAGTCTAACACATTGGCCCTCATTAGGACTCCGGCGCGAAACCATGGTGCTATTAGCACTATGGTCGATGCCGGAGTCCGCCATGGCGGAATGGGGAATTACCACCCCATTCCGAGGTTGGCGGGGCGGTAATTCCCCACGTCGCCATGGCCCTTAACCATTGCCATTTTTGCCCCATAGGGCTCAATGGGAATGGGGAAGGCGGCAATTACGGTACCGCAAATTGCGGTACCGTAATTGCCATCAAGGTCCCTTGGCGGGTCCCTACTTTAACGGCTGGTGTAGACCAGCCGTTAAGGTCGGGTCCCGCAAAGGGACCTCATAATTAGGCGCTAAGTGTTTAACGGAGCCGCAGCCTTTTACGGCGCCGTTAAACACTTAGAGCCTGGGTCCTAATGAGGCCCATTGTCAAGTTATCTCTATACTATAGCCTTTTGAAATGGTAAGTTCAATTCTCTACTTGTTAGACTTCAATGACCAAAGTATTTCAGTCTCCAGAAAAACACCCTTGTACAGCCTCTTCGATCTGTAAGATCAAAGAGCAATCTGTTAATTACTTGATCTCCACTGCTTCCCGTGCAGTACTATGTAAATTTTCATAGCCACTCATCTGTTCTTTTCCTGGTGCGCGCAGGCTGCCAAAAGGGAGCTGCTGGCCGTGTTGTGAGTATTTAAATAACACTAGATCGAAGAGGCTGTACAAGGGTGTTTTTCTGGAGACTGAAATACTTTGGTCATTGAAGTCTAACAGGTAGAGAATTGCAGTTACCATTTCAAAAGGCTTTAGTATAGAGATAACTTGACAATGTGTTAGACTGAATTTTCTTCTTTTGTTTTTCTTTTATTAACAATTGTGCAAATGTACCTATGGACCCCAACTATACTTTTGAATGTGGTATGGCATATTTATTTATTTTCTTTCACTAAACTTGTTTCTGTTCACAAAATTCATTTCTTACTATTGCAATTTATGAATATGATGGTTAATGGGGAATCAATGATGTTACCGTGTATTTATGTGGAATTGTGGAATTAGTTATGATAAATGAATAACAGTGCCTATAGCCCTGACGATGGACGGAAGTCCGAAATGCATTGGCAATAAAAGAAATGGGGCACTGATGTGTCAGGAAAATAAAGGAAATCATTCATTTGAAAAACCAATTATAAGCTCTGAACCTGTGATTGATTAACAGAAGTAATGGAGTAAAGATATTTAAATTAACTATAACGTAAGGTAACCCTGAAAGGGGAACTTTGAGTGAGCACACTCAGGAACGGAAATCATCCGGTCCTACTTTCAGATGTTCTCCAAACAATCCTCTCTCATGGTTTAAATGGCTATACTGTTGGCTCATATGTTATTTATTTATTTATTTATTTATTTTGTATCTAATAAGTTCACAAAATACTCTGGCTTTAAGATGCTGTTACAACCAATTACACTTAACTTGTGGAAAGGAAGAAGGATAAAACATACAATGTCAGTTTGCGTTGGTGAAGAGACAGGTTGTCAATGGCGTTCTGAAGTCCCAGTAGGATTGTTCCACTCTTAAATGTGGACGGAGCGAGTTCCATTGGTGAGCAGCCATGGAAGGGAAACTGGCACCTCCATGTTTTGCCCGCTTGGATTTAGGTTGGACAAGTCTGTGGGTGTAAGCTCTTCTAACAGGTCTGGAGAACTGGGCCTTCAAAAATTTTTGAGACAGACAGGGCGTGGCAGAATTGGACAGGTATCTGTGCGTGATCGATAACATTTTACAGAGAATCCTTTCCTTGACAAGTAGCCAGTGGGCCTTTCCTCTTGCCTCGGATAGGTGCTCTCTTCTAGGAATGTTGGTTGAGCTTGGATAGTATTGTTATGGATCACTTGGACCTTGTGGCTGTTCTGTGCAGATGTTCTGGCAAAGAAAGCATTCCAATAGTCCAGCCTAGCTCCAATGATGGCTCTTGCAATGGTGAGACAACTGTTTGGGGCTAGGAATGCTCTGGCGGCATTGATTAGCTTACTTGTGTAAGCAGCTGAGGTTGCAATGGCGTTGACGTGGCATGTCAGGGAGAGTGTAGAATCGAGGTAAACACCTAGGGTCTTCACCGATGTACAGACGGGTATCCGAAGCCCATCTATACATCCGTGGGCATATTGGGGGCAGAGGATCCCCCCACCTGGGCAACTTGTAATGGACAAGTTAGGGAGTACCTTATCTTGTCTATTACAGCCCAGTCCAAAAATGTTCAATAATGTTCTGCTTCACGTCTACAGGTTCGATCTCCCCAAAGTATCTAGGTTGCCACATGAGAACAGGATCCAAGACGAATCTGGGACCCCTAGATGATTCCTGAGGTTGGAAGATGTTCTTCCTCATCACAGTACCCGTGGTGTCTTAGCAGGCAAAAGGGTGGAGGAGCTTGGCTTCACTCAACGGGACCCCTTTAAAATGGACCCCCTTTGCAAGAAGGAGTTGCTGGGATGTCAAGGCCAAAAGAAAAGGTGGTACCAGACAGTGTTGGAAAGGCAGCACTTTCGGTCTACATAGTGGTCTGTGTTGGCGGGACGTTACACTGGCTGTGGATGTCTCACGAAGTTCGAACTTGCTGTGGACTCTAAAAAGGCCTGGCTGAAGAAGATAAGACCGTTGTGGACCTTAGATGCCTTTCAGTGGGAATAATAATAGTGAACAGCGGTATATTGCACACTACAAAATAATGTGCTCCTTGGCTTACTCATGCCAAAAGTGTGGCTCTCTTCTAATCTCAGACCATTAATGTATACCTTCATGGGCAGTTTTTAATCTCGAGTCTCTATCTATGCTATGGTAGGTGCACCCTCCTGTTATCATGTAATCTGCATCCTCTGTGCTATAGTATGTGTGCCTTCCTGGCAGTTTCTAATCTACATCCTCCATCTATGCTATGGTATGTGCACCTTCCTGGTAGCTTCCAATCTGTATCCACTATCTATGCTATGGAATGTGCACCTTCCTGGTAGCTTGCAATCTGTATCCACTATCTATGCTATGGAATGTGCACCTTCCTGGTAGCTTCCAATCTGTATCCACTATCTATGCTATGGAATGTGCACCTTCCTGGTAGCTTCCAATCTGTATCCACTATCTATGCTATGGAATGTGCACCTTCCTGGTAGCTTCCAATCTGTATCCACTAGCTATGCTATGGAAGGTGCACCTTCCTGGTAGCTTCCAATCTGTATCCACTATCTATGCTATGGAATGTGCACCTTCCTGGTAGCTTCCAATCTGTATCCACTATCTATATTATGGCATGCGCACCATCCTAGTAGCCTCTAATCAGTATCCTCTCTCTATGCTATTGTATGTGAAGCTTCCTGCTTGCTTCTTATCTGTATCCTCTGTCCATGCTATTGTAGGTGCACCTTCCTGTTATCTTTTAACCTGTATCTCCAATCTATGCTATGGTATGTGCACCTTCCTGGTAGCTTCTAATCTGCACCCTCTATCTATGCTATGGTATGTGCACCTTCCTGGTAGCTCCTAATCTGTATCTATCCTCCAACTATGCTATGGTATGTGCACCTTCCTGGCATCTTCTAATCTGCGCCCTCTATCTATGCTATGGTATGTGCACCTTCCTGTTATCTTGTAATCTGCACCCTCTATCTATGCCATGGTATGTGCACCTTCCTGGTATCTTCTAATCTGCGCCCTCTATCTATGCTATGGTATGTGCACCTTCCTGGTAGTTTCTAATCTGTATCCTCCAGCTATGCTATGGTATGTTCACCTTCCTGTTATCATGTAATCTGCTCCCTCTATCTATGCTATGGTAGGTGCACCTTCCTGTTATCGTGTAATCTACTCCCTTTATCTATGCTATGGTAGGTGCACCTTCCTGTTATCTTTAATCTGCACCCTCTATCTATGCTATGGTATGTGCACTTCCTGTTATCGTGTAATCTGCTCCCTTTATCTATGCTATGGTAGGTGCACCTTCCTGGTAGCTTGTAATCTGCACCCTCTATCTATGCTAAAATCCCTTAAATTGGCCCTGGCTCTGAGGGAACCAGGAGAATTTTCCATCTGTACAGCTCCTCTGTAAGAAAGTAGGCCTGGAGCAGAGTGTTACAGAAGCGCAGTGGGACTAGAAACTCTCCTAAAATGTGCCACATGTGGCAGTGGCCAAGGATGGTAAAACATTCTTGTGACTGGCCTGTCTGCAGTGACCCACAATGCCTGTTTTTGATTGTTTGCAGCTGGTTTTCTGCATAAAATCCTATTTTTAAGCCTGTGCTGATTGGTTAGGCTCTGTTACCTGACCTGTGAACAGGATGTCTTACTTTGGTGTTAGGCCAATCCATCTAACCCTGTCACTCTGCTATTTACTATTTTCACATAACAACTGGGCACCTATGCACTTATGCCTTAGCCCCTCCCAACATAGCATGGGTATTTTGTTTGGTGGACATTTTTTTCAGATTATATCCAACTAAAACATATTGAAAATTGAATGTAAATGACAAATGCATAAGGGGGAATACTGGAAAGAAAAATTGTGCACAGGAACAATTGTACATTTTTGGGAAACAAATAGATCACATTTATTGGAGTCAAGCAAACAAATTGGGGTGGTCCCAGCCACATAAGCAAAGCAATGTCCTTGGCAACTTCTAAGGTAGCCCTTGAGATTTCTGGGGCTTGCAACAAGATTATTGTCCATTGGTGACATGTGTCACTTCCGGTTTACAGTTTGTAAAGTAGCAGACGTGCGCCTCTGGTTCTCAATTGCCAGGCAGTATAGATCCGGGAGCACTGTATTGAGTTGATGAGGAGTCTCAACAGTCCATAAGGAGGAGGCAGTGCCCGTCGTCAGAACCTGGCTCCAGTGCGACCATCTGAACTACTCATGGCTGCTCCTCCTCGGCTAGGACCGCCACGTAACTCTGCCTGTGACAGAAATAGAAAAGTTAGCAACAAAATGACAAAATCTTATGAACATTAGCAATAGTATCTGACAGTGCCCCATATGTCACTGAAAAGGAAATGGTAGCATCAAAGTATACATTTTATATAATAGAAGCAATCATTAAACCTTCACAATTGAAACACTTCCTCAGCTGGCTATTATTTTAGCCTACGGGGGGGGGGATTGGGGTGTCTGCCTCCTACAGTATCCATCCAGGCCCAACACAGACCAAAACAGCTGCTGGGTGCCTTAATACAGGGAGAGGGAGTATGAGAATTCAGGCGGGGCTGCTACAAAGTGAATGACCTTAGCAGCCCCCGCCTTATAGGTGCTCTCCGGAGCCCCAGGCCAGAGGCTGCTGGGCCCGGGAACGCCCCTTCCGCCTCCCGGAGAGGCGAGGTGTTGGATACCCCCGGGGAGTGGCCAGAGGGGCGGCCCGATATGCAGGCTGTCCATCTAGCGCCCCCTCTGGGGGCTGGACAGCCTCTCATACTTTGCTTTTCCTCTCATAGCCATAGATCACAAGAGTGAGGAATGCCAGCCTTTGGCGAGGGTGAGCTGGGTGACCACCTGGGGCTTCAGGCCGCAGGGCTCAGTCTGCAGTTGCCCTTACTTCTTTCCACTTCCTATCATTTATTTATACCTTCCTTCTCGAGCTCTCTGCTCATCCACCTCCAACTCTCTAAGGGTCAGACGCTTCTCCAAGCAGAGAGCTGCGGCAGATCTATCTACTCGGCTGGGTCCTCCCTCTGGAACAACCTCCCTTCTTCTCTCAAACTTGAGCAGAACCACCTCCGGTTCCGGGAGCAACTCAACACCTTCCTTTTCGTAACTGCTTTCTCTCTTCCTCTCCCTTGCTGACGTTCCTGACTGCTCCACGCACTGGTCACCTGGTCACCCTCTGAACTCGGGCCCAGGCTCCTGCATGTCCAGTACCCCCGCACTGCCTCCGGGTTTCCCAACACTTAAGGGTCTGTATCTGCAACCTCGCAGTCCCTTCTCTCTGCACTCATGAGCCACCCACTGGCTGCACTAGTGAGTTAACTGTACTTCCCCGTTCCCGCTGGCACTGCTCCTCTTCCCTCTTCCCTGCGCGTTCTGGCTGACACAAGGCCTAGTAAGATCCTTATTTTGTCCTCCCTTTGTTTCCATCTCCTTGTCTTATCGCGCCTAGAAACACTTGTGTACAGGCACGTTATGAATGCCACATCATATCATATCATACACATTTTTATCAGCAGCTGAAGTGCCCCTTTCTTGGCCCTCCTGCCAAGCCATTCTCACCTCTTGATCAAACTGGGGGCAAGTTTCAGCAGAATGACGCTGCACATTCCTAAAGCTGTCTGGAGTCCTGCAAGGGTGGCAAAGTGTTTGCATAATTGCTCTCATTGTTGCTTTTTTTTTTAAAGGGAGCAGGCTATCAGCTCTACTTATATATGCAAGGATGTTGGTGTTATCAAGAGTGTCAACTTCTAATGACACTTCCCCTTGCCTTTGACACTGCTCTGTGCAGAAGAGCAGAGAAGCAGTGCATATATTGTGTTCCACCTACGTTGCGTTTTGAAGATGTAGACGCTCTGCTGTGATCATGGCTCCCTTCGAAGTGAATAATGCTTGTTTTTGCCTAACATGTTTCTGCAAACACTTTACATAGTTTGTCAGGTTTAATGAGTTGGAACTGTGCCTTCCAACTTGATAGAACAAACTGCAAGTTTAGCACTTCAAATAAAGCTGTGCATTGCACTGCCACTTAAATGTGAAGGTGGGAGTGGAGGGCAAGTAGCCTGTTGGGAAAGCACGTGCTGGGAAACCTGGGCACACACCTCCGCTTCCCCACTCCAGCAAGTTGTGTGATCCTGGGCAAACACTTTTCTTCACTGTGCCCCATTTTCTGTAGCCAGTGATACTTTTAAAGATTGAATTGGCATAGATGTTGGGTCCGTATGCCACAATGCCTTGGTGAAGCATCAACCTATTTTGCAGAATTTTATTTTACAGAATATTTAAATTGGAATGAATGTATTTGCAAATAGAACAAAACCAGGTGTTGTATTTTGTGGCATATGCCTTCTTGCTCTCTTTTGTGTGAATGGTAGGCTGCAAGATAAGCCGAGTAGCTAGCGTCTAGACGCCTCAAGTGCGTCGTGTGCTGCTATAAATGCACAAATAAATAAAGAAAGAAGATCTGGAGAAGAAGAGGAAAGAGGTAACTCTGAAATGCATGGAATGCTACTTAGAAATGAGCCTCGCTGGTCCCTCTGGAGCGTGCAGCACACTGACACTATGAAGAGTATTGCATTCCCACACGCTCACCTCGTGCAGACCTTTGAATGTTACATCTGAGCTATCCTCCTCGTCCCTCAGCCGCAACGTGCTCACCTTGGAAACAAGACGACACAAAGCAGCACAGGTTCGATCCCCGGGTCCGCGATTAGAAACTTCTGGCTATTAAGCGTGTTATAAATACGCAACTAAGAAATATTCTTGGAACAGCGCCTCGATGCCGCTGGGCTGTGTGAGCACTTTAAAAATGCAAATAAATCAATTTTACAAAGGAACCAATTTGGGATGTAAGCTTTTAAAAGGCCAGGTAATTGTATTGTTATTGTTATTTTGCATTTATATAGCACCTTATATACCACTGGTATGGTCTGAAGGCGCTGGTAGGTTGAACGCCCTTGGGAACCGAAGTTCAGGTCAGTAGAGAGAGTAAGAGTCAAAGGCGCGTGTGTGCACCGGATATGTGTGCAGCTGGTGCGGTATTCGTGTAATAGCTGCTTCTTAGCGGTGGGTGTGGTGGTTGAGGGATCAGGAGTATGTGTTCGTTCTGGCAGGATTTATCCAGACCGAAAGTGGCTGTGTTAAGCCTGAGGAGAACGCCTGGCTGGGGGGTGTGTATAACCAGCAGTGTTTACTTAGAATGATGGGGAGTGAGCGGCTGAATGTTGGTATGAGAACAGTTATACAGAATGGTGTCATAGGCCCTCATTACGACCCTGGCGGAAAGTGACTGACCGGACCGCCACAGCGTAAATAGCGTTTCCGCCATTGCACGATGGAGCAAAGTGCGGCCCATTCCGACCCATCGGGCACGAGCACCACGGCATGGCGGAAGTGCAAAGTCCGCGATGGCGGAAATGACCCCAAAACGGCCCACACCGCCGCCGTACGGCGCCCTAGGTGCAATACCGCCACCCATCATAGCGGACACCGCAGTGAGCGCCAACCGGAAAGTACGGTGACCGTAAATATACGGAAACGGAAGTAAAAACATGGGCCCGGAACGGGAAACAACACGCCGTACACCTATAAAACCACAAAATACACACAACCACTAAAAACACCACCCTGAGACACATCCCAACCCGTCATCCACCCTAGTGAAACCAAGAAAAATGGGAAAAGTAGCGAAGAAAGTGTGCGACCGCAAGCGGCAGGTCCACTTCTCCCGTGAGGAACTCACCGTGCTAACAGAGACCCTCCAGGAGAATGCCGCCACCGTCTTCTCCACGCAAATGACCAGGACGGCACTTGCGAACAAGAAGGCCATATGGGCCCTGGTGGCACAGCGGGTAAGTGCGGTGGGGACCGCACCCCGCAACCCACAGCAATGCAGGAAGCGGTGGGACGACCTGCGGATACGCGTCCGTAGCATACTTTCTGCCAACCGCAACATTGCCACAGCCACCGGGGGAGGATCGGAATCACCCATCAAGTTGACCCCCTGGGAAGAAATCTGTGCCTCCACCATTGGAATGGAGAGCATAGAGGGAGTCGGAGGGATGGAGAAAGGAGTGCAGACATCCGGAGAATCAGGTAGGTGGCCCAAATAAAACCATGCCAAATCCACAATGTCCAATCATGTGATCCACATGTGTCCACATAGCGCAACAGCAACACATGGCCAGGAGAACGTCCACACACATTGGCCTGATAGCGCACTTTAAAACCACAATAAATACATAAATAAGTAAAAACCCCAAAAACACCCACTACACATGCAGCAGGCACACCCTAACTGCAGGCTGCCAAACAACTGCACCCTCACTCCACACACAAATGAAAGCACCTCCAAGGCCCCGACCCAAATCACCCTCAGGTACCACCCCAATGCATGTGATACATTGCCATTCCAATTCCCACAGACCCATTAATAACGCTCGCCCTCCTTTACTCCACCACAGGGTCCGATCCAAACGACGAGCTCCAGGACACCCCTACCAGCACACCTGCAAAGAGGGCCAAGACCGACGGCCAAAGACCCTCCACCTCAGCTGCACGCATCAAGACACGGCAGCAGCACATATCAAGTGGCAGCACACAGGAGGGAACATCAACAGGCACCCCAGCAGCCAGCATGCCCACAACAGCACCACCACAGGTCCCCCCAATGGATGCCACAGAAGGTACTGCCTCTGGTGGCAGCAGCACCATAGGTGACACCCCATTAATGGCAGCATGCTCCGACACAGAAGACGGGGATGTCGAAGTCAGATCCATCCATGACCTGTCCCAATCCCCCTGTCTGTTCCATCCCGTACACCATGAGGATACCACGCAGGGGCACCCACAAGACGACGACTGGCCATCCCCCACAAGCCCTGTGGCAGGGCAACATGAGGCGAACAGCCCCTCTGTGACACCACCGCAAATGGCCATGGCACAGCACAGGCAACAGTCCCTCGACCAGTTAATCGTGCAACAGCAGCAACTGGCCACGCTCCTCAAGGACCATGCCGATGGATGTGGGGGCACTAAGGCAGACATAGAAACATCAACTGAGACACTTAGGGCACAAATGGAGAGTAGCACCGAGAGCCTGAGAGTCCAAATGGAGAGTAGCACCGAGAGCCTGAGAGTCCAAATGGAGAGAAGCACCGAGAGCCTCAGGGGGGAACAGCATGCGACGTCCAAAGACGTATGTGCCGAACTTGCCGCAGTGCGCCGTGTGCTCACTGAGCTCTCACAAACCCATAGGGACATGCATGGACGTGAGCAGGCAGAGACATCATCCGTTGCAAGTTCCGTCCAGGGCAGCCCCCAACGTAGATCTGGGAGGAACCTGCGCTCCACAGGCAGGGGTGCCCCTGATACCCGCAGAGGGGGCTTGCAATAGCGACTGCCCACTGACAATGAGCATCTTTGGACACTGGTGTTCGGGGGGGAGGTAGGAGGGTGGAGGGGGTGTGTTGGGCTCACTTGGGTGGCGGGTCGATAGGGTGTTCAACATGATATCACATATGCCATAAACAATGCACGATCAACCAATGAGATGTGTGGACAATGATCTTTGTGTACTAGGCCATCATAGGCGTACAGTCCATATTGTGCATGTACCAGACACACACAGTGCCACGAGTCCCGTGTCCATGTATCAGCCACCAGGCGTGAGTGCTAGAAGCATGCATCTATGAGATGCTGACGAATTTCACGGCCCTCCTGTGCCTCGCAGACTCCTTGAGGTGCTGCCACATCCCCACCCTCATCATGACCATCTTCAGGTGCTTGCAGTTCTGCGTCAGGGGGCATGGGCACATTTCTACGTACGCACATGTTGTGTAGCATGACACATGCCATCACCATCTTTGCAACCTTCTCATGGCGGTACAGGAGTGCCCCGCCAGACCTGCTGAGGCACCGGAAACGGGTCTTCAGTAGGCCGAATGCCTGTTCAATGACTACACGGGTACGTGAGTGGGCATGGTTGTAGTCCTCCTCATGCTGGTCCCGTGGGTTCCGGACTGGTGTGAGGAGCCATCTCTTCAGTGGATATCCGGCATCACCTGTATGTGGACGATAAACGAATTATGTGGAATGCCATTGCTACGTACGCCCCCCCCCCCTTCCTGCCAGGTCATTGCCGCATCACATACCCCACATCATCATGCATGAAATGAGACTCACCGAGTAGCCAGGATCTGTTCCCTGCGTGTCGCTCCATGTAGCGTGGTATTGTTGAGTTCCTCAAGACCATAGAATCATGGGTTGATCCAGGGAATCGGGCACAACAATGTGTAATGATCCTGTTGGAGTCACACACCATTTGTACATTCAGAGAATGAAATTGTTTTCGGTTGCGGTACTGGGCCTCCATGGCATGTGGGACGACCAATTCCACATGGGTGCAGTCGATGGCACCAATGCAACCCGGTATGCCGCCAAGTGCATGGAATCCCACTTTTGTGTTGGTAATTTCCTGCTCCGAGCGTGGTAGAGAGATGTAGTCATCTGCGTGCTGCAGGAGGGCATCGAGCACTTGCAATAGTGTCCGTGAGAACAGTGGCTGAGAAATGCCATGCAACTGTCCGACTGTGTGCTGGTAGGTGCCTGTGGCCAGGAAGTGGAGTACAGACACCACCCTCAGTAGGGGTGGGATGGCGGTTGGGCTATCTATCATGCTGACAAGGTCAGCCTGTGTCATGTCCACAATGGCGGCTATGGTGTCCCGGTCCAAACGGTAGAGGGTGTGGATCTGCTCATCAGTGAGCTTGAACGGATGTGCTCGGAGGCGTGGGATTGCTGGCTGCCTGCGTGGTGGTAGTGGCTGTGCTGGCAGCCCTTGCTGGCCCTGCCTTGCCCTCCTCCTCCTCCTGCGTCTCCTCCGTGCGGCCGGTTGTAGTTGGTGTTCGTCTTCTTCTTGGAGTTGGAGTACTTGCAGTGCTATCAGGTCCCCCAGGGCCAACATCGCGAGTCCTGCCGGTAGCATTTCGGAGTGGGTGTGGTTGTGGGAGGAGACTGGGTGTGCAATTTATGTGTTTCCAGGCTGTATGGCCTCCACCTGTGGTGATTCATTCCACCTGTGCAAGCTGCTCTCCCCTTTGGGCGAGCACGTCCCGCACACAACGCTGCAATTCGAGGAATGGCATCTTGCTATTACAATCATGTATTAGTACCCGATGGCCGTGTGACATTGGTTGATATGTTCATTCGGCTATGGTCCCATTGTTTCACATGCATTCTTTGCAGTCGCGAACAGACTTGTGAAGGGTCAGTGGAACGTAGTACTCGAGTAACGGTGGACCCTCATGCATCACTGTACCGAGGTTCACCGACGGGCGGGGCGTGCCATTTGTGAGTGAAGGCAGTTGCCATTTTCACACACAGCCGCACTAGATGGATTAATTTGTGATTTCAAGCAGCCACAGATGCCTTTTCGACGTGATGTTGCAAATGAGGAATTCGAAGGGCGGCGCTTTCGGTCTTCAGCTAGCGGCGAGGAGATGCCCACAGGTCTGACTGCAAATATAACGTTCTATTGTTCAGTGTCCTTGGGACAGGGGCCATGGCGAGGATGCAATGATTGATATGAATAGTTTGGGATGCGCAATAGCGAAGCGGATGATGAGGCCGGACGTTCCCAAATACATGTTACTTCACAACACTGGAATTACGGGCTGGGGCACAGTGGATTTTGCAGGCTGCATAACGCACAGACTCAATGGAATTCTCACATGTTATGTGAGTATGGAAACAGGCGTTATCATTACGGGATGAGGGTATGATGAATGGATGCATGGACAGATGATTTGATACGGTGTTTGCCATGTACAGGGCTTCTTGGAATCTGTCCGCCTCCCCTGCGCTATGTGATGCAGGGCTGCCATAGTGGGACCATCGTCTATCTGGCCTTGTTGAGCCCTCCCTGTCTCGACGCGCCTTCAGACACTTGTGTCCATGCACGTTACCAATCCCATCTGATGGATTCTGTTTTCACAGACGCATGCACAGGTACACTCGTTTGTGATGGTGTTTTCACCTCGATATGGATAGTTATGAGTCGCAAGTGGTTTTGGGGTGGTGATGATCCTTTGGAGTGGGCTAGCATGCATATGGCTGTGGATTTAGTTTGATCATTGAAGTGTGTTGTTCGAATGTAGTTCTGATGGCCATTCTATTCTTTTTCTTTTCTTTTGGTTGACAGGTATCTCCTCCCCTTTTGCCACTGCCATCTGTATGCCACTCCTGCAGATGGGTTTTACTCCCGACACCTGCTGCTTCGTGTTGATCAGTGGAGCAGCATTACGATCTTATGGGACGATCGCCAATGGGCCACATGCCCTTACGCAGTACTAGTGGCTCGGAGCAACATTTCGGCCTTTCAGCTGGACTAGTGCCTCCCTATTGGGACGGCCCTGCGGTTCTAGGCGCTTCCATGTTGCCTTTTCGTACGGGAATGTAGCCCCTGTGTACCATGAAGGAACAGGGCGTCACACAAGAAGTAGCTGGTCATTTATTGCGGATGCAGCCCACAATGGTGAAATGTGTTTTGGAGTTCATGGCCTAATGGCTGTATGGGCTTGGTGAATTTGTTGTGCATTAAATTTCTATTCTGATATGGGCCGTGTAGCGTTCTTCTTTGCAAGTGATGTGGCATATTCCTATTTGGGGGGCGATGTATTGTGAGGAGATCTGCATTGGGTTCCAGCTTCGGAGTATAGTTGCGTGGTACTGTGCTGGGCGCGTTTGCCTACGAAGCCCAGTGAGGTCAGGGGTGAGGGCTGCCAATATGACTGTTTGAATGATGTCATGCTCAGGGGCGGGGGATTAGGTTTTGTGTAACAGATGCCGGTCAGCCAGGTGGATTGGTGGAATGATGTGATTATCGGAATATTGCTGGTCACAGGTGCCTGTGTTTGCGTGCGATTCTTGGTGGGAGACTGAGGTCATGTCCATTGGTATGGCTTCTGTATTCGTGCCATCTGTGCCCTGCAGCTCCCATTGGCCCCTCTTGTGATTCTTTTGTTCGTTGGCATGCATGGGTGACTTGTACATTTCACTGGTTGCATTGTGACTTCGTTGCACCTACGGGGAGTTGTACTATGTGGCCAGGGAGCGGTGTACAGGCACTCAGTGGGGCCGTTTACGGTTGATTCGCGATGCCGTACTTCTCACCATGGCGGAATGGTACTTTCCGCCGTGCCTGATGGCGTTAAGTACATGTCCGCTAGGGTCGGAATTCGCGTACCCTTGCGCCATGGTGCTAATTACGGTTTGGCATGGCGCGCGCGCGCGTACCTGGTGCAGTTAGCGTTGGCGTTCACTACGGTGTCGCTAATGGCATCGTACTTTACGGTGACGGGTCATAATCGCACCGAGCGCTATTCGATGGCGGTATTGCATTTCCGCCATCGTTTTTCGATTTCCGCCAGGGTCGTAATGAGGCCCATAGTATCTCTGTGTTCTAGTTGAGTGGTGGTGTAAAGAAGAAGGTAAGCGTATGGTGGGTTATATGCTCTTTCAAACGTTCCCTTCAATTCAAACCATACTATATACGTCGCGCAAATAGGCCTTTCTCAATTCAACTTTATACAGGGAGGGTATTAGGCATAAAGCTAAAAACAACTTTGCACAGAGAGGTTATTAGGGAGATCGGTCGGTTCGGCCGGGCACGCTATTAGACTATTAGGCTATTGGACACACTTCTAAATTCAACTTTTCACAGCGAGGCCATTGGGCACACTTCTAGATTCAACATTTCACAGCGAGGCTATTGGGCACAGATGTAGATTCAACATTTCACAGCGAGGCTATTGGGCACACTTCTAAATTCAACTTCTAAATGCACTTCTAAATTCAGCTTTCGCATGGAAGCTATTGGGCACACTTCTAAATTCAACTTTCCACATAGAGTATATTGGGCGTGCTTCTAAGGAGAGGCTTCAAAGTTAAAGTTTGATCTTTTGCAAGGGTGCCTGTTTTAACACAGTTGTGGGCCATGGCCCTGGGACTATGTTTAAAGAAGTGCAGGACTTCATGGGGCAGAGTTCATTGCAACCTACAAGGTTCCATACCCATACCCATGTGTAACGCTTTGCTGGGCATTGGTCATGGTATTGTTTGTTAAAGGTAAGTTGCTAAATGTTTGATCACCTGATAGTGGGCACTCCACAAATAGACCAACTCATGCTTCGTTTAATGCAGTGTGAGAGCTCATTGCTTGGGCACTAATCAGACATAAAGGCCTGCCACACAATTTCATGGGCGTTAAGAAAGTATGTAGGTGATTGAATCCCAGCAACACCTGCGCCCATGGGCTTCAGCCCCATTAGCATCGGGCCACATGGCCCAGTGTCAAATACACTCGCCTTTTCACTTGTGCAATGCAATCTCAAGTTATTGCGGCACAAAAGTGAAACTGTTAGAGACGAGCCAAGTGAATGAACAAAACAAGGCGTGCCTGCCTGGCCGTTGTGGAGACTCGACACGTGACGTGTGGGAAAAGTGTCATTCCACTTGTGAAGGCGAGAAATGTGATCTATAGAGGAGCACGCGCACACAAACATGCAGATTCACAAGTGCAATGGGGTCAGGGGGTTTCACCCACAAATAAAGGGCTTTCAGAGAGTGTGGTGAGATTACACACAAAAAGAAAGGTACGTAGAGCCACAGAGGAAAGGGGCCGGTGGCGTGGGCCTGAGACTGGCATTGGATGTGTGCACCTGGCAGCTAAATAGAAATTGCAAACAATTAACCGCATTTAGTATAAACATTCCTTTAAGGATGGTCAAAGGATGCACCCAGAATGCGCACGTGGGAGGTAGTTTCGCGTCCGTCGATTTGGGTCGGGATAATGGAGGGGCTTAATCACCCGCAACTCTGTTATCGTCCTCCAGTGAAGAAGCGACTATTAAAAGGCTTATGGGTAATTAAGCACAGTTTCCTCAGGCTCTAGAGGTATTTGCGCCCGGCCCAGGGGTCTGCATGCAGTATCCACAGCAGTAGAAATATTTGCACGATAAACATTTATCCTGACGTGAAAACATGGAAGCCTATGCAGAAGAGGTGGCCCCTTTCCATGTCTATAAACTGAAAGGGTACGCTGCGGAGAAAGCCAGGACTCCCTGAAAAGGTAAGTGTGGCTCTGAGGCTGCCGGAGGGACGAGTGTGCGGAGAGAGCTGCGAGTAGCCGAGCTCCCCGGGCGAATGAAGGATTAAGACAACTGCTGCCATCTGGGTAGCCTCGTCACGCTATCCGCCGAGAAGAACCTAGAAGTACAACCGCGCGAATCTTGTTGCAAATAGTTGGAGCATAGACTGTCGCTGTCACTAACCATAGCGGGGCCATCCCACAACTGCGCCTCCGCGGACGCAGGCAACCTTACCACATTTATGCCCCCTAACCTCCCACCCCACCTAGACCTCCAGGAGGTTCCCTGAAATAAAGAGGCAAGACCAGTTTTCAAAGGTGGAAGTCACAAATGCTGCCGCAAGCTTTATTGCATAAAGCCAGGCGTTGTCTTACAGGTGATCCGTTTCTCCAGAACACTGCAGGATTATTCTATGCTGGGTGTAGCTCCTTAAGCACCTCCCCCCTGCCGTCCATGCCCCGAGGACCCTGCCGGGTAAAACCGTCACTCCATACACATTGCCCTGTCTACCTGTGGCCATTTCTTTGTACACTTTTCACAGTACACATTTCACAGTTCACTTTTTTCAATGCATTTTTTTTACAGTACACTTTTCACTGTACACTTTTGTCTTCAATTCTTTATTTCAGTTCCTAATTTCACGCACCTCCATTTATTCTAATCTCTATTCCCTTGTTCTTCCCGTCTACCATTCTACTTCTAGAGATTAGTGTTCACTACTTTCCTTCACTTCCGTTTCTATTCCCTTTTTCTGTCTAGTGCGTTTTCGAAACTCCCAGGTCTTGATTTCCCATCCTACCCGTCTTTGTTGATCTTCCTTCTGTTCTAATTCCAAGCCTTATCCTTCTTCCCCCCTAGCCCGATGCCCTTTCCCCCCCTGAATTACCAATTCCCCCTTCATGCCTGAGTCTCTTCCTCCTCCCCAAGTGCCCCCCTTTTTTCTTCTCTTTCCGCCCCCCCTTCCTTCCATATTCAGTTCTTTCTAGTCCACAAGTTGCCTGCCGCCCCCCCCCGGTCCTAGCCATCATCCCTCAGCAAGTTCTTTCCCCAGCCAACTAATTGCGCCCAGCCCTGTCAACGTTTACCCCCCCCCCCCCGAGCCCTTTCAGTCCCAAAATCTTGCCTTTCCCCCAGGTACTTCCCCATCCCCATTTTCTTTCCTTATCCATTCCCCTACTTCTTTCTTCACCCAAACCTAACCGTAACACCCTCTTCTCGTTCCCCCACGACTTCCCTTCCCTTTTCCCCAGTTTCCATTCTTCCCTCCCTTCCCCAACACCCCCCGCATTTGGGGTTGGAAGGACCTCCAAGCCCCCTAGCCCCCCCCTCATTTCCCGGGGCCTCCCCTGAGTCTAGTACTCCTGGGCGCTGTTACTTCTAATCTATTGGCTGCACAGTGCCCTATGGGATCAGTCAGTGCTTTCTAGGGGATCGACCTGTGTGACTCTGCCGTGACTCTCTGCAGGTCACCTGCAGCAGAGAGTTCCCCCGGGTCGTGGCTTGCCCTGGGGCAAGGGACTTCCCAACAATTTCTGCTTAACCGGCACACATCCACACTCATGCCGACATTAATACGGACGTGTCCGGTGGCATGTCAGAATTGTAGAGGAACTTGTATCCGTCCTTCCCTTTAGTGTGAGGGCGGCTCTTCCACCTCCCTTGCTCCCTTGTAAATTGACCGTGTCCTGCTGTAGGTGCGGGTGGGTGCGACCTACTCCTGGGGGGAATTCGCCCCCCCAAGTTTCCAGACAAGTGCCTCATGTGTTCTTAATTCTGCCATACAGCGCCCCCCCCCAGCCTTGGCCCACCCTGTTCCCCCACACTTTCATACACATCCAGAACCCGACAAGGCTTCCCTCCATGCCATGGTCATTGGTGCCAATCCTACATCTGACAGGTGGGTCCTATCACTCCCAAAATACCCTGGTGTCTTCAACATGATCAGTGGATGTCTGATCCAGCACATGTCCCTGGCTTTTAAATATGCCCCCATGCTGCTGATTAACTTCCTCCTCAAAGTCTCCATCGGCTTGTGAGAAGATCTCCTTCGCCACTCCTGTCTGTTGATTACCTCGGAACAAAATACCTCTGTTCCCTGAAATTCCAACCCCATCTGCGTAAAAGTCCCCTGCATGGTGGACTTTAGGTTCTTCCTCCCCATTGAGACCAGATCGTTGCCCCCCATGTGCAGCACCAGGATGACAGGTGGGCAGGGTTGCCGAGAAGCCCTCACAAGTACCCCCCACAATTGGCCCCAACGTAACCCTCCTTTTTTGCAATCCACTGAATTTGCGTGTGCGAGAAACCCAGGTTGCCATCCGATCTCGCCTTTCATGCTCTCTCTGCTGCTATGGCCATGAATGAATGGCCAACGACCCATACTGATGTACCATCTGTGAAGAGATGAACGCAAGTTACCCCCCAAATGCTCATTGCTTGGCCCCTATTCACTGACCCACCTTCGTCCCTCCCACCCCCATTAGGCCCCTCAAACCCCTCAACCAGACGGCCCATCTTCTGGTCTGATGTAAAGTTTAAATTTGTCTGTATCTCATCTCCCATTTTTTTAACACTTCGTCCCCCAGCAATTCCCTGTGCGCCGTTGTGGAAACCCCTATCCAAAACGAGTGTGGGGAATACAAGGTTGGATCACATCCCACCCGGCTAGTGTTGCTGCCAAGACTCCCCTGAATTGGAATTGCGTGAGGGGTTGTAAAAGCAAAAGGAAATATCGAGGCTGAATACCCCGAAAGGAAATACACCAAACACGGGCTTATAAAGATTCACAGATCTTTATTCTATAACTGTACAGTTTTACAAAGAAACAAAGTATCAGATAGCTATCTGGCCCTCAGTACAACACAGCGAATACCAGCCCTTTCGGTGTGAAAAGTGAGCAGTACTGGACGTCTAAACATTTACACTTTTTATACATTTCTGATCGTAATGTCCAGCCCCCCTACAGGTTAATATTACTCGGTCTAGGGTTTGTGCCGAGTTCACTTCTAGTTTGTCCAACTATATGAATGTGGATTATTTTCAGTTTGTACATCAACAAGTCACAATGGCAACAGTGTATCTTTGGATTTAACACTAAGCCATAGTACATGTCCTATACAATGTAATTCAACAAGTGTCCACGTTTAGTATTTAGACAGCATTGTATTTGGTGTATGTCTGCGGATCGGACTTGTTGGCGCAGGTAATCCTCTATCTATGAGTCAGGCGTAGGACAAGGCCTCTTTACTCGACCCAAACATTCGGCCAACGGACAGTTTATGCATTAACTTGTAAACAAAGGTCAGGACGGCTCAGTTACAAGCGGGAAACACTGTCCACCATTTTGGAACACAGAATTACTTCGGAGTGAGAATCAAAATGGCGGATAGACCTAAAATGGCAGCCAAGTCGATCTAAGATCGGAGCTTTGCAATGCGGATTTCTTCGCAGAGCGACTGGGTTTAGGCCAATATATACAATAAAGGAGGCACAATATCATATCTCGTTTAACAGGGTGAGCCATCCTCATGCGAAAAAAGGTAAGATGACCCATCCACCCTTGCACCTAGGAATGTTGACATGGCCACTACTGGGCAGAAGGCATCCTCCCCCCCATTTCTTCAACACCAATCACTTCCCCTTTGCCAGCTGATCCTTTTTGGATAACCTTATCTTGACATGTAATACTCCCTCCTTTATGACCACATCCTTAGTTAATAGTGCCCTTTGGTCTGGATCTGACATGGCCCTGACCACCAACTCACTGATATGCAGCGGCCCGAAGGAGGCCAAAGCGAAGCAAGCTCTGAACAAAACGTGCTCGTACCCGGAGTAACACACAAACTCTAATACTGACATGATGTTTTTCAGGAGGTCAAAATGGATGGGCCGCCACTTGTCTTTGTTCTGAGGTGGCCCCCTGTCACACCCCTTCAAGGCCGCCCTTAGCAGAAAACCTTTTGTTGGGTCCCCCTCCCCGCCAACTGACTGTGACATGCAATCGCGCCAAGATGTGCTGCCACCAAAGACTTTGCTTTCTTTGTGTCCCTGGCCCATAGCAGGTATCGCTGCACTTTAAGTCCCCAGTTGTCCAACCTCGAGTCTGTGGTTGCCTGCTAAAACGTGCTACAATTCTTGCTGTATCTGTCTCTGGTGCGCCGGGCCAAGGACCTTGCTGTAAGCTGCCTCATGCCTTCTCCCAACTCGCTAATCTCCAAAGGTGATTGCCGAACGGTGTCATTGTTGCTTGGGACTCTGGGTGTACCTTCCAAAAACGTGCCATCTGCAAACGAGAAAGTGCATCAGCAGCAACATTATAGCTCCCGGGAATGTGGCGTGCTTTTATGGCTGTGTTTATTTTCAGGCACATGCCCAACAAGTGACGTAGCAGACGTAGAGTTGCTGGGCAACACGCCGAATGAGTGTCGGCCACTTGTAACACAGCCAGCTTATCGGACCATACTACCAAGTGCTTGTTGGCCAGTTCCTTGGGCCATAAATGTAAAACAAGTACTATTGGGAACAGCTCAAGACATTGATGTTCTTGTTCAAACCCTTTCTGATCGAAGCATTGATCCAGTCTCCCCTACACCATTCCTTCCCGAGAATTGCCCCCAAAGCACCCCCACCCTGTGGCATCGGTAAAGAGCTGGACTTGGCAGCAGGTAACCGAGGGAGTCTGCCACAAACAAACCCCATTGAAATCCCTTAAAACTCCCAGCCATACCCGTAGGTCCTCCCTTATTCCTGCGCTTAAACATACGTTGTGCCAACCTTTCGCTGCGCCCCCTTGTTTTGGAGCGAGGTGCCGGTTAAATACCCTTCCAGACGGATTGACACTACCCACAAAATTCAGTGGCCCACTAGAGACTGAATAGCCCTCACCATTGCCCTGCTGCCTGATAGCGCTGTTTTGATGTCCGCAATACATTAGTGTATCTTTTCCCCAGGAAGGCGGCAGATCCCCAACAGTGTCGATTCGATACCCAGGTAAGTCAACCTTGTGCATGGGCCCTGAGTTTTTTCCCCCCGCTAGAGACACCCCCAGTGCTGCAAACATCCATCCCCTGTTCATCAACAAACAAGAACTAATCTAAATAATGTGTCCCACACCTCGCTCTCCATCTCATTCAAGGCCCATCCTAGAAATGAACTGAATGCCTCAAAATAAGCTCATGATATGCTGCACCCCATCGGCATGCATCGATCGACCTAGATATCCCCCTTGAACTGGAAACCCAATAGGTGGAAACTCCCCGGGTGCACAGGGAAAAGTCTAAAATCTACCTCGATGTCTACCTTAGCCAATAGTGCCCCTTTCCCGGCATTTCTGGCCAGGCTAATCACCTGATCAAATGATGCATAAGAGACTGAGCAGTCTGCCTCCTCCAACCAATCGTTCACTGAATCCCCTTTGGGGTGAGGCAAATTGTGGATTACCCGGTATTTCCCCCTTTTCTTTCTCGAGCACTACCCCTAATGGTGATATTATTAGATCCCTCAGGGGAGGTGTCTGATACGGGCCCACCACCCTTCCTAGGGATCTTTCTTTGTCAATTTTTTTCTTTTACCACTTTGGGAAAGTCCTTTGCGGACCTCAGGTTCTCCACTGTCCTTGCTCCCCGAGGACCTTTATATGGTATTTCGAACCCCATTGTGAAGCCCTCAACCCAGCTCTTGCGCCAGGTGGTATCGAGATAAACACGGGAGTCATTTGTCCACCTTAGTAGGCCCTTGGTGTTGAGTGCCCTTAGTCCCCATCCCCCACCCTTCCCACCACACTCTGTTGGCCTACCATTACCATTTTGCCTTAAAACGGCTGCATTGAAGGCCCGGTGAGCCCTTTGTGGATCTCTTCATGTTCCACCATAAATGCTGCCACCTTGAAGAAATAAATAATTTATTAGGTCAATTAACAACATTTCTAAACGTACAAAGGAAAAACCCTAAATAACGTTTCCCCAACCCCGCATTTACCTGACTCCATCTCAATGCCCTCTATTATTTCCGCTGATTATTGCTTTCACCCCTGCCCCCACTCCTGCAGCTCCTTGCAGGGTGCCCGAACACTGCGCACATCGCACAACTGTGTTGGTATCTGCAATTAGGTCCCCAGCTGCAGTCGCTGTCATTATAAAATTTGCATGTAAACAGGGGGAGCCCATTGGCCTGGTTTACCGGACCCTCTCTGCTCCTGAGGCAGTCCCTGCGGTGGCCTAGGGCCGGATGCTGTTGCCCTGGGTCGCTGTTTCCCACGTATGCTTGGTGAGTGCTGCTCCTCCCCCACCCCAATTGGAGCCCGACCACCTGCTGTCTCCCCAACTCCCTTGTTTCTGATCCTGATTTGATTTTGCTGAAATCACTCCTCCTCCTAACTGGGATGTGCTGTTTGAGAACCCTCCAGCGAATTACATTTTTCCGTCCAGTTTCTCAATTGCCCCTTTTGTTGACTCTAGCCACTCCTCAACTAGTTTATGGTCCCATTTCATATCTGGATCACGCTCCATCCTTAGGCGGAACTGTTGGACCGCCAGTATCCATGCAGTGCCCCCCAACCTCCTCAATCAATCACGCATCTACGATAAATCAATAATGCAGGCCCTTGATCAGGTTCCTTTTGTACGATAATCTGTGCAATTATTTTGAAACCCTCCATCCAATTTTCTAAATTTTCCTCGGGCCTTACCCGCTTTCTGGCCTTCACTGCATCCCTCCCCCCATTCCCCTGCAAGGTATCATGGCCCTTTGTGTTGTGCTCCTGTAACGAGAATATGTCAATGAACCTTCTCTTCCAGTTATTGTTCTTTTCCGCCACTGGGATATGCCCGCTCGAGTAGTTATTCCTGGTGATTGCTGAAAATCTGCTGGTGGTTCCCTTAATTGTGCAGGGTGACACTGCTGCCCTCCCATGGTTGCTACCAATACACCACCTACCTGCTCTCTGTGGCTCCCGCCCGTTCCTTTTCCCAACCAGACCCTGCTCACCAACCCCGCTGCCCGATCCACCTTGTCCACCACCTGAGTCCCTTGTTTTGCATTGTTGCCCTGAAGTACCAACATAATCTTGGCCACTTTCTGCGTTATCTCAACTTCACCCTCCATGTTCGAGGTCTTGACAGCTGCCAACGCGCCCCCCCCCCATCCTGCCCAAGCTTGTGTCTTCCACTATTGCCAAGTTTGGGGTTTCATAAGCTTGGACGGCATGGATCAGCGATGACGTCACTACCCCCGAAGACGCCATCACGGGCGCCCCAATGCGGGAATTTACTGCAGCCAATTCCTCCTCCAATTCTTTCTTGGTCCTCCGTTGACAGGAGCCACCGCTCATCTTGATAAGCCTTTTGGGAGAAACGTTCTGCTCAGCCCCCGCTGCTGAGGCCTGAGATTCCCTGCTAGTGTTTAGCAAAGGGCATATGAGCGCCCTCGTGCTGTTCGCGTAGTTGTCCCCTGAGGGACCCGACATCAAGGCTTTTATGCTATTTCCATTGTTCCCCATCGAGGGGCCCCCCATCCTGGTCATCGCCGTTTCGCAGCCCACGACTTTGGCAAGGGCTGCATATTCCGCCCTGGCTTCGGTATCCATGAATCGGCCTGCCGTAGACGTTTCCTCAAGTTCCTCCTCCGCTAACCCTTCCTCTATTTGTATATGCTCCACGATCTCCATTCCTTGACTTCTTGGCCTCCCTTGTTTTATTTTTTATTTTTATTGTGCTTTATATAGCACCTTTGTCCAAAGCGCTTTACATAGGACGACCATCAGTACATTAAAATCAGCAATGCAAATCAGTGTTCAAATACTGCCTGTATCAACCAATCAGAAGACTGAAGCAGGTGCGTTTTTAGAGAGGAACGGAATAGAGCATAAGAAGTGATGGAGCGAAGAGACAGAGGAAGCAGGCTCCAGTGAAGAGGAGCAAGGAGCTGAAAAGAATGAAATCGCGATTGAGCACGGGGGGCGGGGAACATTTAGTCTAAAAAGACCATCATGGCAGAGGGGACGAGATGGAGGCTAAAATGAAAGGAGAGATGCAAGGTAGTCGGGGGCGAGCCCATAAAGAGATTTAAAAAATAAGGCAAAGAAAATTTTATTTAAGCTGGGAGTATAAAGAAAGCCATCCGAGTGAAGCAAGAGAAGAAGAGATTGAGTCCCGGTAAGAGAGAAGGCAGAGTGAACGAATAGAAGGATGATAGATTGATTTAAGAGGAGCAAGACATGAACAGGGAAGACCAAAGAACAGAACAGAAGAGTAGAATAGTCGGGAGAAGATTCACGAGGATACAAGAAGCTTTGTGGCGTGAAAAGTAAGAAATGGGCGGACTTTGCGAATATTGCTGAGATGAAATCGACAGGCGTGGGATGTAAGAGAGATATGATGGGCGAAGGAAAGATTAGAGTCAAAGTAAAGACCGAGATTGCGGGCAGTAGAAGAGAGAGAGACACTGGAGGGAGCAAAAGAAATAGAAGAGGGAAGAGACTGTGACAGGAGAGTGTTGGCAGGAAAGAATAAGACTTCAGTCTTACTGGCATTTAAAGTGAGGAAATGAGAGGTCATCCAGGATTTGATAGCAGAAAGACAGGAAGAGAGAGTGATGAATGAATATCAGACATGAAAGGTGAGAAGGAAAGCAAGAGCCGAGTATCATCAGCATAAAAGTGGTGTGATACTCCAAAAGATGAAATAATAGGGGCAAGAAAAGAAGTATTTAAGGAAAATAGGAAAGTACCAAGGACTGACCCTTGAGGAACACCATGATCGAGGGAGAAAGATGGAGAGGTATTGCCGCCCCAGTAGACAGCAAAAGTACGGTTAGACAGATAAGACGAAATCTACGAAAGAACAGACAAACAGACGCACGAAAACCAAAGGAGGAGAGAGAGTCCAGAAGCAAAGAGTGATCCACAGTGTCAAAAGCAGAAGACAGATCAAAAGAATGAGAACAGAAGAGTGTTTACAATAATGAGCTGTGAGAAGCATGCAAGTCAGGGCTGTTTCAGTGAGCAAGACTGAGTGGTGGGATGGAGAGATAGACCAGACACGAATGTTGAAATTTGTGCGTAAACAAGATGCTCCAGAAGCTTGGATAGAAAAGGTAAGAGATATAGGATGAAAATTTGAAAAAAGAAGGGGCTTAGCTGTAGGTTTTTGTGGATAGGAACCTACTGCTCTGACGTGACCCCCACTATACCTTTTGGTACTCGTACGGTCGACCCTGGACATCTCGCTGCTCAGTTCACTTGGCGTAATAATCGCTTGCTCCTGTATCTGTGAAAACCACAATTGTGTAAGATACTCATATACCTTGTTTGTGGCCTTGCATGTATCTAACCTTTACCGCACACTCTTTTCGTTTGCAGCTGGGGAGCAGATGCAAGTGGATCTGGGTCACCTTCCCTAAGCCCCGCCTACCTGGTGCTTTTCTGGTTGCCACTCTTTTTCACCACTTAGCAAGCCTTGCTCACCTTGTGCCTTCCTGCTTGCCGCTAGTTTTCACCACATAGCAAGCCCCACCCACCTGGTGCCTTCCTGCTTGCCACTCTTTTCCCTACTTAAGGAACCCTCCAGCCTCTTTTCCTTTGCAGATGGGGAGCAGATGCAAGTGGACCTAGGTCACCTGCCCTAACCCTGCCCACCTTCTTAGCCCTGCCTCTTCCTTCCTGCTCTTAACTCTTAGATCAAGGGTGTCTCCCGCCCAGGCGTCCGAAGCGAAGGGCAGACAAAGAAAAGGGCAATTCCTGTTCGGACCAAGGGCCCAGTGCCAGAACCCCTGCTCAGACAGCAGTAAGCATGCACCAACATGTGTTTACTCCCTCTGTCCCCACAGGCCATCCCCATCCCTCTAGTTCCCCCTTGATGTTCCCTTGTGCCCACCCTCTTCTCGCACACAGGTGTTGCCTGTTTTGCCTGATTCTTCTACCCTGCTTCCCCACCCCCCTCCAGCCTACTTCTGTAGGGGTCTGTCCTGATACATTGTGGTTTCACCATCACCATTGTGTGGCCAATGCTGGATTTGACTTTTATGGACTTCCTTGATGGTGTGTCACACTTTCTCAACTCTCATGCTGGACTTCCCCTGCATTTGTGCTCATGGTGGCCCTGAATCATGCTGTTCCCATCTTCATCTTGAATCCTGGCTTGTATTTGCTGTTCTCTTGCAACATTATGTGTTACTACTGACTTCTGCAATTGTATTCGCTCTCCCCTCTTGCTTCTACACTCTTTTTGACTGCTTAATCTCTGTTCTCTCCTCCCCTCTCCCTTTTCCTATCTCCTCCCCTTACTTTCTTCTATACACTTACTCTATCAGAATTGTCCCTGGACCTAGTATGATAGCAACCTTGTCTGTCTCCTCCCCCACCCCCGTACTGTTTTTTTCCTCCCCACTCCCGCTCCAGCACTATCTGAAATGTCATCAGGCCTAGTATGATAGTCGCTTCTTTTGTTCCTCCCCTACCTTTCTGCACCCCTCTCCCATGCCTTTTGTTTTCTTCGGCTCTACCAGAAATGTCATCAGGCCTAGTACAGTAGTCGCCTGTCTGTTTCCATTTCCTTCCCACTCTCCCCCTCCCTTCCTTATCTATGGCTTAGCTCTTGCACTACCTGAAATGTTGTCAGGCCTAGTACAGTAGTCGCCTGTCTGTTTCCATTTCCTTCCCACTCTCCCCCTCCCTTCCTTATCTATGGCTTAGCTCTTGCACTACCTGAAATGTCGTCAGGCCTAGTACAGTAGTCGCCTGTCTGTTTCCATTTCCTTCCCACTCTCCCCCTCCCTTCCTTATCTATGGCTTAGCTCTTGCACTACCTGAAATGTCGTCAGGCCTAGTACAGTAGTCGCCTGTCTGTTTCCATTTCCTTCCCACTCTCCCCCTCCCTTCCTTATCTATGTCTTAGCTCTTGCACTATCTGAAATGTCGTCAGGCTGAGTACGATAGTTAATTTCACATCCTTACTGTTTATGGCCTGTAAGAATGTCATTGTATTTTCCCTTATTCCCTCCCTTGCCTTGAAGCGCTTTGAAACACATTGTGTATCGGCGCTATATATATAAACTATCATATCATTAATGGTATGCGCCCCCCCTTCTCCCTGGTACCTATTGGTCCCCCACCGGCATTCCCGACGCTGTGCCCTTTGTGTGTCATGACCGTGAATTTTCTGATGCTGCTTTACCGCTCACATTTACCCCTCGTTATCCTAGCTGTTTGCGTCATTTCCCACTTATACCGAGGTAGGTTGACAGGAACCCTGGGGACATTATTCTCATTGCTTCCCTTATTTCTCCATATTTACCCACTACCTCATGTCATCCCAAGGAATAACCTTGCACCATTGGGCCCCACGCCCTCCCTTCAAACTTTGGCCACGCACCTCGACGTTGCGGCTGCCGTATTACTGACGCGAGAGTAAAGTTACCTTCTCAAGTACGAGCAGTGCTTTAAGTGGTCCGGGCCCTGCCGGCAGTCTCCAGAAAGTGGGGCTGAGCCGGGACCCCCCAATCCCACAAAACATTGGCGGGACGCATTATCCTGCAACGAAATGTAATGCGTGTCACTCCCAACACCCTGAATGCGCCGAACACACACCCGCACCCCTCCATTCACGCACTTCTCAGTATAAACATTGCAGCGTGCTACGACATTATGGGCCTCATTACACGGTAGGCGGTGAGCCATGGTGCTATTAGCGCCATGGCTCATGCCGGTAAAATACCGGCACCGCCTTGGCGGAAAGGGGATTTACCGCCCCATTCCAAGGTTGGAGGGGCGGTAAATCCCCTTTCCGCCATTGCCCTTCCCCATTCCCATTTCTGCCCCATAGGGCTCTATGGAAATGGGGAAGGCGCTAATTACGCCGCCGCAATTTTGCGGTGCCGTAATTAGCTCCGAGGTCCCTTAGCGGGTTGGTTTTTAACGCCTGCAAAAAGCAGGCGTTAAAGCACCAACCCGCTAAGGGACCTCGTAGTAAGGCGGTAAGGGTTAACGGTCACCGTTGCCATTAACGGTGACCGTTAACCCTTACCGCCGTCCGTGTAATGAGGCCCTATGTATTGGACACTGTAGGTGAAGCCCCCTCCCATACAATTGCATTACTTCTATACAAAGGCCGCCCCTTTTAACCTATCACTACTCAAACGGGTGTTGCATGTTCTGTAAGTGATCTATCTAAGCTGCAGGCAGTCTCAGCTGAGAGATGCTGTCACTCTTACTCTTGTACAATTGCGTAGGGGCATTTTGTTAACTAATAGCCTTTCTGCCCCAGTTGATCACCACCACCAAACCTGTGTTTTTTTTTGTTGTTGCATTTTTAAAGCACTCACACAGCGGACATCGAGACGCTCTGTTTCTTAGTTGCGTAATTGTTTTTTTTGTTGTCTTAGTTGTGTAACGCACTTAAATACCCAGAGGTTTCTAAGCACGGACCCGGGGATCGAACCTTTGCTTCGTGTCGTCTTGCTTCCAAGGCGAGCACGTAGCCGCTGAGCTGTCCTCCCGGGATGAATGTTGCAAGGCCGCACCATTGCCCCAATCACCTCAACCCAAGAAACTCCCAAACACACGATAAATCAATTCTGTTGTGCGTTGCCCCGCTGGAACCCAAGATGAACTTGACCAACTTCCTCCCATTTTCCGACCCTAAGACCACACTACCCAACATCGCTATGTTTTCAATGAGCCTGTAACGGATGCACCAAGCAATATCATGCCTGCATAAGGCAACTCTGACCTCCCAACAGTAGTCCCTCCTTATGCAATTGGTGTGCCATTAACATTCGGACCCATCCACACCTAAGGAGTTGCCGCGACTGCAACCACGTGCGCAGGCCCACACCTCAATGGAAGCCCCCATCACACCAAACTCGTGCCATGCTCCTGCCCACGCATCAGGGATTGGTGTCCATACTTTGGTGAACAGGGTGCTCTGCCGCCACACTCCCAGCATACCGTCTTCACAACCACCCCTCCCCCCTTGTCAGATCAAAGGCACACAACATTGCCCCAATGCGGCTGCAGTAGCACTGCGGCAGACAACCAAGGCCCACGCCATGCGGCTTTCAATCGGCCAGGCTGATGTTTGCCACCAAACCTGCAGGCAAAGAAATCTGGCTACCATCCTCCTACTGGTGCCATGCCTGAGACACAACATGCCCCCTGCAGAAAAGATAACTTTTTTTAAATTTATTGTGCAATAGCCAACATTTGACTTTTAACACATCTACAATCATACAAAAGAATAATAAAACTAAAATACTTCAAGCAATTTACAAAATTCATAAAAATAAAATCTTCACCTTAAAAAGATTTTAAAAAATAAAGGAAAGAAAAAAAAACAACAACATGCCCCCTGCAGAAAAGATAACAGCAGCCCCCGCCGTCTTCCGCCTGCCATCACGCACCTCCCCTACGCCTCGTGGCCCCTCAACTGCGCCTCACCGTGCGGTCAAACCTTTCAATGATACTAACCGCAGTGAAGAAACTCCCTGGTCTCCGTGCATATTGTGCGGATATGAACCGCCGGAGTTACCTGATTAAACCCACGGCGTCCTATCATTGCAGCGCATGCGAACGCCTGCTGCACGCGCACGCGCTCATTTGAAAGGAGACTGCAGGCAGTGTTAAGACAAATGTGATATAAAAATACGGCCAAACTATCCGCGACTTGCTATAGTTGGTTGCAAAACCCCTTGATTCCTCTCTTTTGCATTTTTTGTAAAGCGCTCACACAGCCCGTGGGCATCGAGGCGCTGTCACAGAAATTGTTTGTTTTTTAGTTGCATAATTGTTTTTTGCCTTAGTTGCGTATTTATAACGCGCTTAATCTAAGCGCGGACCGAACCTGTGTTGCTTCGTGTCGTCTTCCAAGGCAAGCACGTTGCCTCTGAGCTATCACCGCATGAGTTTTACTCATCAAAGCTTAAAATCACCCATACCAACTCTTCCACTCGCCTTTACCCAACCATGTGACTCTATGCATGGAAAACAGCCTGCCAAGCAAATACATTATGTGCGAGCGCATCGGGCCATAAGTAGAAAACATCTCACAGTGGCTCGAGTGACTGGCACCAGAGCAGGCGCCCACCTCACTGAGTCTTCCTCCCAGCTACTAGGAATTTTGGCGCAACATCACCCGTATTAAAATTGACAACGAATAGCTGTTGGAAATTGCCTCTACCTCATCAAGGCGCGGCTGCAAAACAATTCTACACAAGTCGCAACCCACCCCCCCCCCCGCCACCCCTTCTTCACGGCTGTCACTACCTTCTTGCCCAATTGGTATCAATAGCTCTTCCCCATCGCCACAACGCAGCTCCTACCTCCTTGCGGTAAACCACGCTACTTTCTTTCCCCACGTCTTCTTCTTCTTCTTAATTATCGAACGTGTGGGCGGACCCACGCAGGCGCTTCCCCATCCTAAAGGATGATGTGCACCAACCCCACCAATCAACACACAGGCCACACTTCCACGCAAACCACCAGCTACCTAACCACAAACAACCACACCCCCAATCCAACACCACCAGCCACCCCACCGCAAACACACACCCCCCACCACTCAAAACACCACCCAGCGAGCCCTGGAGACCAGCGCGCAGACCCGCGAGACCCTGGCCCGTACGCCTAAACATGCGCTTCAGGCGAGGCACCGCGCGTCGCCGCCCACCCACCGCGACCAACCCGAGCGACACCCACACTTCCACACAAACCACCAGCCACCCTACCGCAGACAACCACACCCCACCAATCCACACCAACAGCTACCCCACCGCAAACAAACGCCCCCCACCAACTCACACCCTGTCCCCAGCTCCGCCAACTACCCGCCACTTCCAAACGCATCCGCCATTCCCCTGTCTAGTGAGTGACTTCGCGACTAGTGCCGCGGCACTTCCTCTGGCCGCTCCCCCTATGACCTGCCTTCCGCCATCTTCATCAAACAGTGCCTCTTTCCCCACGTGCCGAGCAGGGCACACACAATCATGCGTGCATCACGTCTGTACATCAAACGACGTCGCTCCCCATGCATCCAGGTGCCGACCCATTCCCCAACAGACTACGACCCCCAGCATGCAATGCGCATATACCGGCACACACACGTGACTTGCCCTCATTGGAGTCCCATGTTACAACCTGCCCTTAACAACGAGACCTTCCTTCTGAGGAAAAAAACGGCAATCAACGGGTTAAGAATGCAGCACAATGCTTTTCAACAACCATCATCCCAATTGACTTTCCTCCACCCTTTTCCCCAATGGACATCACTCCCTCTGATATTACCTCGTCATACGGAGCCCCCAGTCCCCGGATGTCCCATGCTTCCACTACTTGCTGTGGTTACCTCATAAATGCCATTGTTCACCTCATGTGTGTGTCGCTCTGCTACCCATCGCTCCTCCGCCATTACGGACAACATATCCAGCTCTATGCTTCTATGCTAAAATCCCGACCTGCACCCCATGCTGCCGGTGCACTCGGGAACCGGCCCTGCTTTACAGACAACAACATAGCTCTCTTGCACACTAAGATAGAATCCAAAAAAAGCTAACCTCGCCACCAAAGAACACTCTTGCATTAGACAGAGATCTCCACGACCCGACTGCCCCCCCTTCCACTTCCCCTCAGTCACAGAGGACGAAGTAGTTAACATTATCGCCAGCCTTGAACCCTCTAACTGTCAAGGTGACCTGCGCCCTCGCTCAGTTATCAAGGATGGGGCTAAAGATCTAGCGCCTTCCATCACCACTTTGATCAATTCCTCATTTAAGAACTCATCCGTCCCCAACAACCTTAAAGAAGCATGGGTCCTACCCCTTCCCAAAAAACCTAATCTGGACCCCAATACACCAACTAACTATAAACCCATAACAACTGTCCCTTTCCTCTTGAAAATAATAGACAGAGTACCATACCTCCAAATACAATGACATTTGGAAGACAACCTACTAGACCTGCGACAATCTGGCTTTAGACCCAGGCATGTGACCGAAACAGCCCTCCTGGACTTAAAAATCCAAACGGATGAAGCTAAAGACAAGGGTAATCTGGCCATCTTGTTGGATCTGTCTGCGTCCTTCGACCTGGTCGACCATCAAATTCTGACTAAACACCTCTCCTCGGCTGCCGCATTCTCCCAGAATGCCACCAATTGGATTTGGTCCTTCCTGTCTGACAGAACGACCAGGTTTTTCGCCCCTTACGCGGCAGACAACCCCATCCCAATCCAATGTGGAGTTCCCCAAGTATCATGTACTTCACCTACGCTTTACAACATTTTTACCAAGCTCCTTTTTGACCGCCTTGACGACCTGGGTGTCACCTCTACAAACTATGCAGACGACACCCAGGTCTTCATCACGCTGACTGGGAGCTATGAGAAAAGATGTTGCAAAACTCAATGAAATCTACCTTGAAATCCAAGCTTGGATGGCTACCCATAGCCTTTTCTTAAATGACGACAAGACGGAACTGCTTATCGTCGGTTCCCAGGCCCAACTCAACAAACTCGATCCCAGGTACCAATCCTTCACCATTGATGGCAATATCATAAAAGTCTCAAACGAAGTAAAAACTCTGGGTGTGTATCTTGATTCCACACTCTGGCTCAAAAAACAAAAAAATGCTACTATCTCATCCACTGCCTACACCAATAAACTTTTCAATGCCTGTAAACCATTCTTATCCACCAACAGCTGCCTCACATTGGCTGGGGCTGTGATTTTATCGAGATTGAATTACTGCAACACACTCTTCCTTCCTTGGCTCTACTAATCACAAACTGAACAGACTACAAGTTCTACAGAACAACGCCCTCAGATGTGCCCTTAATCTCCACCGAAAGGCCCACATCTCAACCATTAGAAAGGAAGTTCATTGGCTCCCTATCCGTGACCGAATCAAGTTCTGATCACTCGTCATCACACACAAATGCCTCTCCCAGACAGCCCGTCGCTATTTATCTGATAAATTCTCCAGACAAAGCTCATCCAGGCCTACTAGAGCCCCTTACTTGTATCAATTTAACATTCCAAAGTTTAACTTGAAAACAGCAGGGGGAACAAGCTTCCTGGTGTTAGCAGCAAAATGTTGGAACGCACTGCCCATGGTAATTAGAGCCGACGCCTCGTTTTGGTCATTCAGAGCTAAGGTGAAGGAGCTGCTCACGACTCAGCAATAGCTGGCTATCCGACCTCAGCAAATCTTCTCAACCTGTAACACTGTGCCATCTATAGCTACGACCACCTTGTAACCCAATCCTCAATGAACTGTCGCATTCTGCAATTCTATGTAAGCTACAGTAGCGGACCACTCTGTAACCCGGTCCACTTGTAAACATTTATGCGCTCTACTCTCCGGACCACCATGTAACACAGTCTCTTATGATATTTATTGTATTGTATTCTCCTCTGTTATCTTTCATATGTGGAACTGTCTGTAACCTATATTGCCTCACAAGTCTAATACGCCCAGTTACCCCAGGGTTTGGCTGCGCTTTACAAATAAACAAGCTAAACTAAACAAGCGCATAGACTAGGGTGACCAGACGTCCTGGTTTCCCCGGGACAGTCTGGGGAAATCACCCTCTGTCCCGGGGTCCTGGGAATTTTTTGATTTTATAAACCCTGTCCGGGTTTTGCCGGGACCCGATTTCGCAATCCCGAAATCTGGTCCAATTAGAGAGGTGTGCCCGTGAGCACACCCCCCCCGACTCCCCTCCCGCAACAGCCCAGCAACATAGAAGTAGGACGAAAGTTGTATTTGTATTTATGTTAGTCCTACCTCTATTTCTATGACCTGTCCCAGCTTTTAAAACAAATCGGGTCACCATAGCATCGACCCCCCCAATCTCTTATTCATGGCCATGCGTACTATCATTATTAGCAAACTCCCATATATGACACGCATAAGCCCACTCCCTCAGCCTGTACCTTCTCTCCCTTGCTAACAACAACTCCTTTCCCGGCTGGAACTGACACCTGCTGAACTGAAATCCCAGGACACGAACGCTGGAACTCCTTCCCTGGCAGGACAGTACCATGATTTCCACTATTCTGTGAGGGGAGCGGGACCCAGATGGTGCACCTGGGGGATGGAGGCTTTATATAGCCCGTCCCTCTCTTGGTGCAGTTCCCTCTCCCACCCTCATCGCCTCCTTGTGACGTGCATCCTTTTGCTGCTCCCCCACGCCACTGCAAATTGGGGCCTATTGTGGGTCCTTGTTTGTTTCCTTGGAAGGCTGGGTGTGAGCACCCACTAAGGGCGGCAGCCGACATTTGCCACCTGGTGGTCAGCGCCTCCACCTGCCATTTTATCACAGCCGCAAGAATTGACAGAAGACAATTACCTGAGCGGGCGCCCAAAAAACAAATCACCAACGATTTCTGCGAGGTACGTATAACACACCACTCTGGTGGACACTGGCCATAGGCATGGCTACCCGCACTCATCAGAATACAGCAAGGACTATGACAACATTTGTTTGTGCTGTTCACATAACTCTCTACGCACTCGCACCAGACCACACCTCAACACCACTGGCATCAGAATGCAGTGCAGACCTGTGACAATTTCAGGCACGCTGGACACATAACGAGTCTTTAGACTCCCACCATCTTCTGACTCCTCTCAGCACCCATCCACATGCCTGACCTCATGGGTTGCTTCTCTACCGGAGCCTGGCCAGCCCTGCTAAGCCTTATTTGGCCAAATGCACACACGCATCGTAATCATACTCCATGACTTCCAACACTCTGGACTTCCGTCCTCCGAGGGTATTCCCACTGACAGCGCATTAAGACTATAACAATGGTAAAAAGTGCTATATAATTGACAAGTACAGTACAGTACAATTTGTCCACCAGTAGTGGCCACATTTCAAGGATCCTGGCTGGCCAACAGACAACCGTTTCACTTGTTGGTTGGTACTGGACTACTGTCATGCTTATTATATAATAATGACTATTTACAGAGAACACTCAATAGGCAAAATTGACTTTTACTTAAATGATGGCCCTTTACTTGGGAGTCACAAAGCTATTACTGAAAAGACAAAGCATTAGAAAGTTTGGAGGGCGGGGCGATTCCCTGGGGCATGGGTATCAGACAGTTGGCCTAAATCGTTGAATGTATGTTGATAAACAAACAAAGCGATACCAGTCGTTTCTGAGCAATGTTTAGTAATCATGTTTGTGTGTGTGTTTCTTGGTATTAAGTTTAGTTGCTTTGACACATTATATTTGTGTCAATGTGTTGTAAATGCAGGTGCAGAATTTGTAACCATGAGAGCTGGACTCAAACCTGGCTACCCCACATTGGCACAATGGTGTGATCTTGGGAAAATCACCTTTCCTCTGTTGTGGGAGAGCCATGCTCATCTGATGTTGTTGGAAGGGAACAGCAGTGGTTGTTGGTAGGTGGCAGACATGCAAGTCAGCCTCCGGGTCTTAAAGTGAGCCGATCTGACTTGCCATTGGGTGACACCTAGGAGGAGGGATGGGAAGAGGCAGCAATTCCTGAAGGCAGTTTGTTGAGGAGTTACACGCACACAACTGATTTTACTATTACGCAGAAGCAGAGATTCAGGGAGGCAGGTGATACACTAGTTAGTGTCCATCTCCTGAAGTGAGTGGACGAGAAACACACCATCAGGGAAACCCAGGAGGAGGTGGGAAGATCCAGGAATTCCCAAGGGCAGCTTGCAGGAGAGTTACGCCCACCTACATTTGGCTGGGAGGAGGCAGTTTAAGATTCAGGGAGGCAGGTAAACCACAAGCCTGCGTCCATCCCTCAAAGTGAGTGACCAAGACAAGTGCCATCAGGTGACACCTGGGAGGATGAGTTGGAGGTGCTGGGAATGCCTGAGGCAGCTTGTGGGAGAGCCATGTTCACCTGATTTTGCTAGGAAGGAGCAACAGAGTTTTATTTAGGTGGCAGGTGATTCACTAGTAAGCGTCTGTCTCTTGCAATGAGTGGACGAGATACATGACATCGGTTGACACCTTCCAGGAGGAGCTGTAAAAGTAGGAAATCCTTTAAGGCAAGGATGTGGGAGAGTCACGCGTGTGGGAGAGTCACACTTGCTTGAATTCATATCAAATCCAGCGATCAAAATAGTTTGATATAAAATAGTGAATCCTGCCATGTTTATAGCTGAGCCAATGACAGAGGGAGAGCCTGTACACGATTGCGCGAACTATGAAGAGTTCTGTGAGTAGCTCCCCAGAAAAAAGGAGAATGCATTAGCAGGGGGAGAGACTGTTTTTATTGATGGTTCTTCAAGGATCAATCAAAATAACGGACAGAGATATACAGGTGCCACTGTGGTAAAGCACACAGCTAATGGGGAATTTCGGGTGCTTATTAGTACTCGATTGCCGTCTCATTATTCAGCACATGCTGCTGAATTATTTGCGTGGATGCTCGCGATCAATAATCACGCAGAGCAGTAAGTAACAGTGTACAGCGACTCTGCCTATGTAACATCAACAGTGCTCGCAGAGCTAGCATGTTGGAAAAGGAGGGTCTACCTCTAAGCGGACGGCATGCCAGTGCAGCACGCCACCTTAAGGGATAGGCTTATTAAGGCCCTTCAACTCCCAGTAGTCATTGCAGTCGTTAAATGCGCAACCCATACTAAAGGGGCAGATTTGATCTCACGTGGAAATCAAGCAGCAGATGCTAAGGCCAAGCGCGTAGCAATTACAGATAAAGAGATGATGAATGGTGAGACTCTTGATGTGAATGAAAAAAATGATTATTATGATGACTGTATCTGAAGGGTACAACCACTTGTCAAAAACGCAGTTAGTGGAGGTCCAGGGGGAAGCACCTCAAGAGGAAAATAATTTGTGGAAGTGAAGAGGGTGTTCTTTAAACCTCTGAAGCATTGTGGCGACAGGACAGCACTGGTCAACCGGTGATGCCTATAGCCATATTAAGGGTGGTGCTGGAACAGCTACACTACCCCGCACATACAACTAGGGAGAATCTCACTGCAACTATTGCTGAGGAATGGTTTGTGGCATATATAATGGAGCATGTTGCATGTTTTTATGGTGAACTGTATTGTGTGTCAACACTTCACGGCTGGCCACACTGCGCACAGTTTGGGGAGTCATTCCGAGACCTAATGACCCTTTTCAGTACTTACATATCGACTATGTCGACATGATACAAGTATGTAATGGATATGGATATCTGATCATAGTGGTTTGTCCTTACTCAAGATTGATAGAAGCAGGTCCATGTACACACCCATACTCTACCTGTGCAGCAAAATTCTTAGTATGGGAAGTGTTTCCTAGATGGGGAGTATGTGAAGTTATGAGGTCAGATAATGGTCCTCACTGTGTTAATCAGATATTTGAACAGATCAGCTCGTTGCTTGGTATAAAGCACATGTTTTCTTCGGCTTATCATCTGCAAGGAAATGGGATCTGTGGGAGTCTCAATTGCTTCCTTAAAAAAAGAATAGGCAAGTTGAAGCTTACCTTGAAGAAAGGGTGGTTGCATTGCCAACCACTGGCATATGCTTTGAGGAACCAACCAGGTTCTGACCACCATCTCACACCCCACGAAAAAGTGACACAGAGACGAATGAGGACACCTCTAATGCCTTCATCCAGAGTTGGAAGTGATGCTCAGCCAACTGCAGAACTATTAGGATTGGAATTACGTGATTATTTGAACTGTATGACTTCCAGTTTTTCTGTCATTTCAGGACAGCTGCAGAGACAAGGGTGTAGGGCAGTACAGAACACAGAAGGAGATGCTTCGACAGACCAATCACAAAAACTTTGTGTTCCCTAACTATTCCCAGGAGAGGCGGTTTTAATCCGCAGCCACGCAAGAAAAAAGTGGGACAAACCCCGTTTTTACGGTCCGTTCATTGTGTAAGATATCACGCCGTCTGCTGTTAAAGTGCAGGGCAGGCGTGCCTGGATCTTCTTGGGTACGTTAAAATCTTTGCTGGAGAAACTCCTCTGCCTGCACCCCTACACGATGAGGCAAGTACAAGCATCGGGAAGAACCACACCACGTGCAGACGAGATCTATGACGAGGAAGAAGGACGCAGAAGCTGACAAGTAGAAAGACAAAGAGTTCATTGGACTGTGGCTTGGTTCGGGACACTCCTTTTAAGACATTTATAAAAGGGTCAAGGAAAACTAGTTTGAACACTTTGTGCTGTCATTTCAGGGTGAAAGAAGATCTTTGGTTCTTAAATCCACATTAGCTTATTGACTTTGGAATGAGGCATGCTTAAGCCTTGATAAGAAGAAAGTTATAAGAGGTTATAAACTTTGGACTGAGGCATGCTTAAGCCTTGATAAGAAGAGGATTATGCCAGATTCTGATCATGGATATAGCAATTGGAAAAGCGTACAGTACCCAGACTCATTCCATACTGTATTCAAGTTTGGATTTACCTATGGGGTTACCCAGTGATGACCTTTCTAGGCACATTCTTACTTATTTCGAGTTGGTGTTGCGCTCTTACCTTCGCTGGTGGGGAGAACCACTCGCATTCCAGCTTTCTCACAAAATCCTAAGAATGAAGAAGATATAAGAAGATTGCTGATAGTCATCACTAAACAATTCTTGCAGCTACCTGAGTACAGCGAGGAGAATACAAATGCCCCTATCAAACGAAGCTGCTCATAGACTAGTCAGTTTGGTTTTCTTTCGTCTGATTGAAGAGTATCCGCACCTTGTTGGGAGGCACGCTGATTTGCTCACCTTTCTAATGGATTCGAGAAACACTACAAATCTGAATGTGATCATGGTAGGCATTATAGTCCAAGTGAGCATATATTCTGAGCGAAATCACAGGTCGGTGTAGAAACTTTCCTTTGAGGGACAGATCGGAAGGTTGCTGATAAAGAAAGACTTTTGGTTCCTGCTGAAATAAATTCGCCATGTCGTCTGGGCTGAGGCAGATTCGAGGCATAGATTGGGAGATAATCTATGTCATAGAGCTCGTTTAGACTTACCGAGGTCGCTTTTTCTTCATGCTAAAAAGGCATCTACATTTCAACTGATGAAAGACCGATTCCAGAGATGCTGAGAAAGTTGTTTTCATCGCCCAGTAAACAGACAACTGATCGAGGACGAATTGCTGAGTCAAGACAGCAGCTTCCGGAAACAGTTCACAATGCTGATGTATTAAAGTTTGAGTTTTTCCTTCCTTAGGTAGTCAAGATGGGAAATCTAAGCAGCTACATTATATATTACCGCATGAAGAAAGACGTTCACGTCGTCCAAGAAGTAAATGTTGTAGGTTGACATATCATTGTGTCATTTACACTTGCATTGTGTTCATAATCGTACTGCTTTCATTGACTGTGCGAACGGTATTCTACATTGGTGCAAATGGAGCTAACACTCTTGTGCATGTTTCTGAGCAGAGGGAAAATGTACGCGTGGCAACTACTAGGCAGCCTAGACCCTATGTAGTCATTCCTGTCCCAAAGAAAGATGGTAAATTGCCTGAGCTTGAGATGAATGTCATTAGCAATCATTCACATGCAAAATGTGTCTTAGAGACTGTTTCTGGATGCCAGAGACAGACTATGCAAAACAGGCAAGGCAAAGGGTTGATAAAAGGTGAGCCTACACAAGTAGTACATGCAAATACACATGGTCCAGTGAAAATTGACCCAAAAGCAGTTATAAAAGAGGTCCCAAGTGGAGATTATTATTATTATTTTTTTTTATCTGTTTTTTTACTTGAATTTTAATTAAAAAATAAATTTTCAATTTTTACAAGGGTTTTTCCCAACTTAAGGAGTCGCGAAGTGCGGAGATGAACTATTGACTCTGGAGTCCTTTGATCCCGTCTGGTTATATTCCGTTTTTTTTTTTGTTTGTTTTTTTGTTTAGCTGCAGGAAGCGTCTCCCTCTTCGGTAATCGGGTTTAGATCAAGCTATTCCCTGGTTTTCGGATGCCGTCTCAATGGTGCCTGTCTGGTTTATCCTCTTAAAGGCTGTTTCTATTAGCTTCACCAGTGACAGGGACCAACGTGTTGTCTCTCCTGAAATTAGTCTGTGCCACAGCACCTCGTTTTCTACCAGCGTTACACCTTGCAGACGAGGTTGGAGATATGTGACTCTGCCTTGTTTGGTATTCGGGCACTGCAGGGTCAAATGTTTCAAGGTTTCCACTTGGTCAATGTTCTTACATAGCCGACAGCTGTTGTCTGTTGCCTGATTACGTATGGCTAGAATTTCCTTTGTCCTCAGCAAGTTGAGTCTGGCCCTCAGGATCATGTTTCGCATCGCTTTGTTCGGAAATTTCAGGAGGTAATTTTGCGGTTTTTTCACTTCATTAAATGTTGGTGGGAGGTGGGCCAGTAGTTTGTTGGCACTGGCTTTTTCGGTTGTTTCGATCCAGTCTCTCCATTCCATTTTTAGTTTAACCCGGTCTGCGTTAGATATCAGATCTTCCTCTGTGCAGGCTATTTCTATTAGAATGCTTTGGAGGCTTGCCGCCCAGTTCTTGAAAGCCTTGCATGAGCCAGTCTTGAGTTCTTCTGCGATGATTTTGAAGATTGGTAGTGAGTCCGTCATTAAGATTTTTCTCCATAACCTCATTTTGCTTTGGTCTACCAGTGAAGCTAGGGAAACAAGGCCCAGTTCTCGCCTAATCGCAGGCATGGAGGTTGAGCATGGTAGACCCAAAACCGACTTCCAAACATGACTTTCCAACTTCTGCCACACAGTTATTGGAATGTTTAAGGACGCTTCCATGCCATAAATGATCGCTGGGACCACCTTACCTTTATAGAAGTTAATGGCCGGCAGCATGGAGAATTTGCCAAATTTCCTATCGACCGCTCTTGTCTGTGCTGTTAATGTTCTGACCTTGGTCCATAGATGCTCTTGCATTGCTTTATCTCTGGCCGATCCGTCGATAATCACCCCCAGGTATTTGAACTCGTTCACGACCTCAATTTTTGTTTTGTTCAGAAAGCATTTTGGCGGTCTCATCGATTTCTTTGTAGTTTTTTCTAATACTAGCATTTTTGTTTTTGCTGTATTAATCTCTAGATGGTTCAGTTCTATGTATCTCCCCAGGTTAGTTAGTCTGCGTTGGAGTCCGATTTGGGTCTGATCGATGATAATTACATCATCTGTATATAGTAATCGCGATATTTGAACATTTCCGATTTTAGGTGGAAAGGCTCTGATTTGTTCTTCGTCAGTTTGGTAGTCCCCTAGAAAAGCGATAAACAAGGCCAGAGCTAAGGGGCATCCTTGTTTGACGCCTCTTTTTACCGGGATCTCCTTAGACAGGCCTCCTTGTTTGTTCAGTTTCACCCTGATTTTCCTGTCTGCATGCAGGGCTTTTATCGGGTTCAGAATTGGCGGTGGACAGTCCCAGAGTTTTAGTTTAGCCCACAGTTTTGCCCTGTCGATTTTGTCGAAGGCTTTCGACAGGTCTACAAATGTAAGGTACACTTTTGGGGCTCCTTCTCTCACTTTGGCCTTTAGGATGTTGATCAGTAAGATGTTTATTGAAGTGCTTCCGTTTTTTTGAAAGCCTGTTTGGAAGGTGTCATAGCATTGAGCGGTTTTGGCCCAGTTTCGAAGATGGACTAGTAGCTGGGATGTGAATATCTTCCCCATGATGTCGAGCAAAGCTATCGGCCTGTAACTTTCTGGGTCGTCTCTGCCCCATTTCTTGTAGATGGGGACGATTATCGCCTTCTGCCAAGTTTTGGGAATCATCTTAGTGTTCTTACAATGGGTGAAAATTTTGCTGATCACGTCTGCCCATGCTTTTGGTGATTTTTTCAAGTCGACATTGGTCAGCCCATCCGGACCCGGGGCTCTTGAAGTTTTTAATTTAAGAATGGCGTTTTCGATTTCCTCTGCATTTGATACTTCAACCCATTCTGTTGTGGCCTCTTTTCCCTCCTCCGGTACTTCCTCTTGCGGTAGGTCAAATTGGGCCGTTAGGTACGACATCCATTTTTCCTCTGACACTGAGTTTGCCATTTCTGTAGCCATGTTCGAGTTCGTTGTTTTAATCAGTGCCCAAAAATCGCTAGCCTTTTTTGTGTTAAGAGCGCTCATCATTTGCTCGGCGTCTTGCTGATAGAGTTGGAATTTGTGATGTTTTAGCCAGTGTTTGTAGGATTTTAGTTCCTTTTGCCACTGCTCCCATGCTTCTTTGGTATTACTTTTATTTGCAAATCTCTTCAATATCCGGACTGTTTTCCTCTTTTCGACTATCTGTTTGTCGTAGATGTGTTTCGGACAAACTGCCTGTCTTTGTTTTCCAGCGACTGGTCTTCTGAAAGGAGCAGCATTGGTAGATAATTTGGACGTTCAGCCCCCCCCCACTGGGTCGTCTTCTTCCGTGGTCTTGCCATAGTTCCTGGTTATCTTTATGATGTCTGCTTCCGTTAGACGTATACGCGTTTGCTGGTTATTTACCTCCACTTGAAACTTGTATGTTGGATTAACCGGGTGATTACCTTTCCATGCGCACCTCAGGAGGTTATGGTCACTGTGCGAGGTTCTTTGGACTTTAAATTCCAGGATCCTTGTCAGGAGGCCTTGGGAAGCGTAGATGTAATCCAAGGTGGCTTTGGCGTTCAGATTTTCCCATGTAGGGATGTTTGCTTGGTTGGGGAATAGAGATTCGATGTTGTATAAATTTCTCGGCTTGGTCACCGACTTCCAGGCCTTGCCCCGTTTAGCTGCGTTTCCTTGTGGGGCCTTGTCTTTTCTGATCGAATGGGATTCACCACAATCCGCGTTCAAATCGCCACACAGGATGATGTCAGTTCTTTCAAACTCAGTGTAAATCTAGTCTATTGTTTCCCCCATTTTCTCACAGTATGTTTTTGTGTTGGTCCGTTGGGGGTTCCAATATGTATTTATTATTACTAGTTGGCTAATTTCTTCCTGTTCCCCCACTGTGGGTTGTTTGCTCCAGGATGTAAGTATCACCAGCATCTCATAGGATTCCATTAGTTTCTTTGGCGAGGAGAAGCCAGAGCTCATTTTTATGGCTGTCAACAACCCCGAAGATGGGCGACCCAGAAGGCCTTTTATGGCAGGTGATATTTCTACTTCAAATCCATCTAGGGTCGGTGTCTCTAGCAGCCATGTCTCTTGGAGACACACAATGTCCATACTGGTTAGGTCTACGTCACTTACCGTTGTCAGGTGAGCGTGCCCTCACGTGTTCCATGAGCCTAAGGTTAATCGTTCAGCACCTGCATTGATCATTATGTTCACCGATCCTGTGTGCGATTGTGCCGGGCTTGTAGTTCGCTGCTATCTCCGAGAGTTCGGGTTCAGGGTTGATTTTAACCATGCCCATGGACCTTTTGGTTTTGAGAGGACCTTTGTTTGGTCCCAGTTTCTCTCTTCGTTTGCCTCTGATGCTTTCCTGCGTGTGTATCTTCTTGGGCTTCGGTTTCTTACCCTTTTCGGCTCCTCTGAGTTAGACTGTGTGTTGAACTTTTGCTGCTCCTTCATGACTCTTTCTTTCTCTGTTTTTTCGCTAAATTCGCCGATCTTCCTGTTTTCAATTGTGCTGGTACGGTGGCGATGCCGTTGCTCCAGGTCTTCCTGATATCTGTGTCTTGATGGGCTGGGATACCTCTTTTCCCGCCACTCTTTTCCCAGGCGGTTTGATTTATATCGCTCTTCTGTTCTAGATAAGTATCGCTGTGTTTGTTCTCCTCTGGGTTTTTCCTTGCTCCTTTTTTCTTCGGTGTTGGTTATGGTTTTTATTTCTGATAATGTGAAACCGCTTTTTTCCAGTTCACTGACTGCTATGGGGTTTATGTATTGAATTCCAACCGCCTTTATGTGGAGATATGCCTTTGCTGTGTTACCTCTGTGGTAAGGCTCCACTAGTTTGATGTCTACCGACTTGATGCTTTTTAACGTCGTTGTTTTGCTTAAGTGGAGATTATCCCAGACATTCATGCCTAAATGGGCTGCTGAGCGTATGAGATGTTCTGAACTTTCTCCAAGTCAAGGAGCACATGTAGGTGTACCACGTCCACTGATAGATGCGCCTATGTCTTATCCAGTCAGAAGAGGCTATGCTGGTACACTTCATGATATGATTATGGAAGCTCACATGAAAAGAATGAGACCTCAAAGAAGCACACAGGAAGATAATTATGAATTGAATAATTACCTGGACAGCACGGCACACTTGGGAAATAACATATGGTATCAACACATGAAGGAAGTTGGGAGAAGAACTTCAAAGGACGAATGCTTTGTATGTGCACTCCTGCCATACAGCATGGGGAAGTCGAAGCTCTTCATAGCTGTTGAAATAGATCTTCACACAGCACATTGTCTTTCACACATAGCACTTTTCAAGACCAGAGGCCAGTTCATGGGTAGTGATGCTTCTCTCAAATGGGCAACTGAATGGACAGATCCAGATGAAGATGACTATATACAAGATATAAAGACAAGAAACAATGCAAAGACAAGGAATCATGTGATAAGATATGGAAAAACCTTGAGTAAAAGGAGCTGAAATCAGAAAGGAAGTGAACAAGAAATTTGAGGTCACAGGAAAATCTGCAGACAACATGTGAATTTGGAAGAACAGAGGTCAGATGCAGATCTGGGGATCAGTGTTATCACCAGATGGATGGGGGAAAGGAGTGGTGATCTGCAGAGCCTGGATTGTAACTAATCGTCCTGAATCAACTATTTTGAATGCACACGAGGTGTGCAAACTGTTGTGGCCAAGACTTTCTAAACTACTGACATGGGTCAAAGACAGAGGAGGACCCCTACAAATAGTGCCTTTGGAGAGCTCAAAGCTGTGCTTCAGAAATAATGGCACAAGAAAAGTTGGAGAGAATCAGAAATGCGATTGTATATTTGATACATTAGGAATGATACATGGAGCAGCAGGAATCATGGCTCATTATTGGGCTTGTGGATCCAAGGCCTACATAAGGCTACCTAAAGACTGGCGAGGAATATACACACTGGTGAATGTCCATGTTCCAGCATTAGTGATTCCAAAGAGTGATCTGAATCTCGACAGGTTTCCAAAAGCACATGCTCACCTGAGGAAGAAGAGATCTGTGGAGCTGATGAAGAGGATGAAGAGAGAGGACTAATTTTCAGCCAAGTCAATAGAAGCTTTTGATTCTATCCCATATGAACACAGACTGTTCAGCCAAACTTCTTCAGTGTTCACGTTGATCTTCATGCCAAGAATCCAAGTTACAGCAAATACCAAGTGGCTTCAGATAACCAGATGGGAATTGCTGCAGACAATTAACACTACCATAAAGGGATTCAATGCAATCAGAGAAGAGATGAGAGCCATAAGAATGATGATTCTCCAGAACAGATATGTCTTGGACATGATCACAGCTATGGATGGAGGTGTTTGTGCAAAAACTGGAGAATCATGTTGCACATTCATACCTTCTCATGATGACGAGAATGGAACCTTGACAGAGGCCATAGACATGCTGACAAAACTCCATGGCCAGATAATAGACGAAGTAGAAGACATTGCTGGTAACAGCTGGTTTGGATCACTCTTTTCTTGGGTTCCACAATGGATGGCAGACATGTTCAAGTTTCTTGGAGCCCTGATTGTGTTGGTATTGCTTGGATCTTGTGTAATCAAGATAATAATCTCACAGTGCAAGAAGACAGCAAGGAAAGACATAGGGATGAAGATTACGATTGATGTTGAACCAGGATGGAAGCCCAGAGATCTGACGGATGAAGAGATCAGAGACTTTGTGAAAGCCAGTATTTATGCACCTGAGGGAACAAAGTTCCTGCACCCAAAGAACCATAAGAAATAGGTGGGAAGATGGATCTATTGCAGTCCAAGTGGGCAGTGGATGCTCATGACATGGAACAAGGATGAGCATGTGAAATTAGCAGGATGTCTGAAAGGAGTCATAAAGATATGGATCCCAAAGAAGCAGTTCTTCAGACAAGGATGTCTAGATGTTAAGGGTGATGGGAAAGTGGTCGATGAATCCTCCAGAGGGGGGAGTGTAGAGGAGGAGCCAAGTACCCCTACTCCAACTGCTCTGCCTCTATTACCTATAGAGTGGGAACCAAAGTATGTGACGTATGCAGAACAATTGAACTAGCAAAGAGCAGAGCGTGGACTCTGTGCAGTACCCATAAGAATACCCATACCTAAGAGGATCTAGGAGGCAAGGTACCCATTGAGAAAACCGTACCTGCATGCAAGACAATATGATACCCATTTGAATGAGATTCCTCAAGAAGCAGAGTAGATGAAGAGATGACGGACACAGAAGAGATGCAGAGACTAGAGAATTCAGATATTCTATAATGCATCAAGAAGGTTCATCTTGGGATCAAGGTGAAGAAGCTTATGCCACAGAAACAGATGAAGATATTAAGTTAGTTTAAACATGTACAGATGCAACAGAAACACAAGCAGCAAAGTAATCTTCAAAGCTAGCCTCAAGCTTTATAGTAAATAGATTGCAACAAGCTCCAATATATATAGATGCATATGGACAAATAAAAGATGGATGTTTCCACTACGCATTATAAAGCAGTGCTCAACATGAACAAGAAGGCCTCACTTCAGTGTGTCGCAGTTAAAAGCAAATTAAATTACAAATGAAATCTCAGCAGAAGGAATTGAATGAACCAAGAAGCCAAGGTCTTATCAAACAGGAATTGGCTCACATTGGATACAAATTGTGTGAAAGAACAGAGATTCCTCTTCAGAAGGCTTGGGCAAAACAAAAGATGTCAGAGGACTATTAGAAAATAACATTAAATCCACAAAAAGGCTCTATTTCATGGTGTCCAGTCACGTGGAAGAAGGAAGTTGGACGATCGAGGAGGTCACACCTATGCACGAGGGCAGGCTGTGCCCACACTCCTTAAAACAGTACAAACAGTACAAACTCAAGGCCAAACTTCAAAGCACTAATTGACACAGGACTATTGAGGTGATGATGGATTGATATATTAATTGGTGGGAAGCTAGTGTTAAAATGTGCCCAAATAGCACCTGGATGTTCAGTCTGCATGCTGCTAGACGTAGGTGGAAAAGTACTGACGGGGGAAGCCAACCAATCATAGAGGACTGTGCAATTAAGGGTCCTATAGATTGTGTAGCCAATGAAACGTTGTGTGTTTAGTGACGTTCATAGTGGCCATTTTGAGGGGAGGGCTTAGTTGCCCCACCTGATGTTAAGTACCCTATCACTTTCCTTCACGGTTCTATACTGATATGGAGCTTACGCTTAGACATTCACTTAGAGCCTATCACTCCCTCAAATAGGTTTTTGTAGTTTGCCACGTAGGCAGCGACGCAGGTTGACACGTTGCTGATGACCAATTTGCCTAACAAAACCTCTGTTTTTTGTAAGGTTCGTTGAGTACGAGTATCGAGTGAATGCTGATGTTCGTTGTACTCCCTGTTTTAGACAATTGATATTAAAACTGACTCCTTTTCAAAACTACCTGAGTCATCTTGATTGTTGATGCATGTCTAAAATCTGCATCCCCATCCATCTCCAGGGTATTGCTAATCATCTTAAAGGGCTGCAGCGACCCAGTTCACATGGAGAAATAGTACAATAGATTCAAGTCACCAAAAGTGCATAAGCGCATTTCTCAATGCATTGTCATGCCGGTCCCTTCAATATATGCCAGTATAAGAAACATTTACATGCTGGCTGTGCCCATACATTTCCATGCTGGCTTCACCAACATACGCTAGTATTCCCATATAAGAACATAATCATGTTCGCTTTGAGATTTTTTTTATAGTATCATTACTGGCACTATGCAGAAAGCTGGCTCTGCCAATATATGCCAGTACTCCTATGTAAGAAAATACTCCTGTTGGTTTGAAATGTCATAGTAAGAAAACACACACACACACACACGCACGCACGCACGCACGCGCACGCACGCACGCACGCACGCGCGCGCACACACACACACACACACACACACACCCCTTTCACCCACCATACATCTCATCTCAAATACATTCACACTGCATTCAACACACAGGTATGTACCCACCCACCCAGAACATTCACACACACAATCACATTCATGCCCATTCACCCGCAAGTCACTCACCCATACACCTTCTCTCACATACACTTACAATGGCACCCACCCAGAACATTTATACACACACACTCACATTCCTACTAACTCAGCCACCATTCACTGACCCAAACACCTTCTCTCACGTCCACTCACATTGCATTCTCCACACAGACACGTACCCATTGAAACACACACTACCACACTCATACTCATTCACCCACCAGTCACTCACTCATACACCTTGTCTCGCGTCCACTCACACTGCATTCTGCACACAGACACGTACCCATCCAGAACATTGAAACACACACTACCACATGCCTACTCATTCACCCACCAGTCACTCACTGATACACCTTCTCTTGCGTTCACTCTCACTGCATTCTCTACACAGGCTCAAACCCACCTACACACCAAAATCATTCCTCCACACACACTATCACATTTCATTTCATTCAGCCAACACTCACTGACCCATAACACATACATACATCTAACATGCACTTTGCACATGGAAAATACACATCACATGTTTTTTTCCCTGTTTTTCCAGCTTCCGTCCGTCATTCCAGACCACCCTCAGCTCCTCTGTGCTACTCACAAACAGGAAGCAGGGAGCTGCAAAAGCTTCATGGTTCTTGTATAAGTGCCGCGAGGAAGCCTGAGGAGAAGGGGTTGGAGTTGAACGTGGCATGTGACACGTGCCACATGTCACTGTCAGCTCCAACCCTTCCTGAGCATTCCCTTCTCGCGCTGCCAGCCCCGGCTCAGCCTTCATGGGTTAAGACTGCACCGGGGCACCCTCAGACCTGGTGCACTGGGGCCCCCACTACTCCAGGAGCATCAGTTTATTAAAAAAAATAAAAAATAAAACCTTTTTTTTCACAGGGTCAGCCATGGAGAGTGCAGGGGTAGCAAGGGAGAACACATGGGTCGCGGTTGCGAGCCCTGGCGACCCCCAAATGATATCCCTGTATAATAGCTGCCATTTTAATGTTCTGTTGTTACAGAGCGACGTCTCAGGTGCTGGGGAGTGCGCTCTGCTGCCTGGAGCTCACTCGAATTTACACACGAAAGCGTGAGCCTTGGAAAGGCCGAAATGACAGGGTGGGTCACGTGTCCTGCAGACAGTGGTCGAAGTGAGCAGGAGCGGTTGGGAGCGGTGCTCCTCTACTTTTTTTAATTAAGATTTACTGTTCCTGTACTTTTATTTTAAAAATAAAAATAAACCATTCCGGAATGGTTTCGTTTCAAAATAAGAGTAGGAAGAAGTTGAAACTTGCACTTTCAGTGCAGCGCACTGAACGTTCCCTTAAACAGCAGGTGTATGTGTTTGAGGGTTTGTATTGTGTGTGGAAAGGGGTGTGGTGATGGGATTTGTGGGGAGTGGGTGCAGGCCAGGAGGGAACATAGTTCCACTACTTCTTTTCGTACACTTCGACCACTGCCCGCAGACCCCCTCACAAGCAGCCCGAAGCAAAAGCAGGACTTTTGTCATTCCGCTGAGGGCTGCCGCATATCGCAGGACCTACTTGTAATTTCGGGACATTATCCTGCCAGCAGGAGACCTTGCCAGTTGGGACTCCTTACCCATTCAGCACTCTCATTAATAAGAGTGCCGAATGTGAGCGGTCTCTCGCTGCACAGTATTCTGGTCCGGTTCTTAAAAGAGCCACTGGGGGCAAGCAGCCCCACCCCCAAGCTTGGTACGCCACTGGTGCACAGTGAAGCATTCCCAGCCACAAGCCAACCGTCTGTTGCCAAGCTGTAGTGTCCATGATCTACCAGACGCCACATCTGTGCGTGCCTCCAGCCTCCACCTGCAGATGTGTAACCCAGGCAGCAAACCCCACATCATTCCTGCGATGATGACGCGGGTCATTTATCACAGAAGTTTAATGCATTAATGAAGTGCTTTCCCTGCTTCGGCGGTGATCCATCTTCTGGGGCCATCAGCGGCGCCGCCTTTCGCTGCGGAGACGGGATCGCCTTGCGTCTTCACAGTGGGTCGCATTAATGAATGGCCCATTTCTTGAGCGGTTCTGAGTGCAGTAGCCTCAGTCTCTACTGTTACGCGACTCAGTGATACTCATTTGGGCCGAGTTAGCTGTGCCGGGATGGTACTATGATCAGACAGGTTGCCGACAGATCACCACATATCTTTGCATATCCCCCAAAGTGTACATACAGCGCCTGCCTGCTTCGATGGGCGAACCAACCTGATTGGTGCCAGATAACAGGTGTAGTAAACTGAAGCAGCCTCTGGGTGAAGTTAGGGGCGAAGTAACAACTTAACATACCCAATAAATATGTGAATGTTGTCTCTTCTGTGACGCAGTAGTGATCTTAGCGGGGCTACCCCCTACTTTGGCCCCAATCCCCAGAACAACATAAACATATTAGTTTACAAATTAGACCACAGAGACAATAATATTTTTAGAATAGACAGATCACATTTTGCGAGTCAACAAAAATGGGCGTTCCCAGCCGTCTTCAGCATAAATAGCCTACAACACCTTTTGGGTGGCCCTTTCTAATTCCCGGGCTTTCACCAGTATTTTTAGTCCTTATTGTCCTCGGGTGACCCTTGTCACTTCCTGTCATTTCATAGTGGACTACCGCCTCTAGTTGCCTTTCTGCCAGGCCAGCAAGTCTCCCACGCCATTGCATGGAGCAAATAACCCCGTGTCCACTGCATTCAGTTGTCGAGCAGTCTCAACTGTCCGTAAGGGCGTCAGTGCTCATCTAACCCCGAACCTGGCTCGTGCGGCCAGTGGGTAATACTTGCAGCAGGATACAGAAGCGTGACTCCTGCCCGGCTAGGACCGCCCAGTAACTCCATCTGTGACAGAAAAAGAAAATTACCAATAAAACCAACACCACCTAGGGAGCCAACAAAGTTGTTAGTATATAGCAATGAACACATCACCCTCCTGACATGCTGAAAGAACCAACATCGCCTCTGAAGACACTTCCCTGGAAAACACTATCCCTCCCCAAGCTGCTCAAACCCGCAAAGAAACTCAAGGCTGTAAATTCCTTGGGCGGTGGGTCGGAGGGTGTTAGTCCTGGGCTTCACAGAGTCAGAGACTCTGCAGCCCCGAATCTTTAAGTATTCCCCTGGGTAGAGACAGATATGGCTGGACCAGAGGCACGACCCTTCTGCCCCCCTCGGGAGAGGCAAGGCGATCAAAACCAGGGGGGGCCAGAAAGGTGGCCCACTATGCTGGCTGTCCCTCTAGCGCCGCCCACGGGGGCTGGTCGTCCACTAAATATGAAGTAACTGCTTAGTAAGGAAATGCTGCAGCCCTCTAAACGTGGCAATGCTGAACTACGAACTCATCTCAGCTTTTATCATTCCTTCATTTAAAATGAGTTATGAAAAAAATGCAGAAACACAGCACTGGTGCCTCAGCCTTTCAGCTCAGTTAATTTTACAGTACATAGATGTCATTGTATTTTCGCATTAGAAATCCAGGACTACTCGTACCAGAATGCAAAGTGGTGTGAGCTTCAAATCCAGGACCGAGCAGTCGATCACCTGACTTGGGACAATTCGAGATACGCCTCTGGGTTTTTAGATGTGTAGTTAGTTAAAAGAATTAGGGCCCGATTAATGTAATATTTGCCCCGTTCAAAGTGACTTTGCACTGCTGACACAGTCCCCGATTTATGGAACCGTGCAAAGTGTATTTTTGCAGTGCAAAGTCAGTGCATAGTCATTTTTGCAGTACAAAATGACTTTGTTCGGCAAAAATACCCTTTGGACGGTTCTATGAATCAGGGTTTGTGTCGGCATTGCAAAGTCACTTTTCAGCAGTGCAAAGTCACTTTTCAGCAGTGCAAGTACACTTTGAACCGGGAAGATTTTCCATGAATCGGGCCCTTAAAGTCGTGCTTCAGAAGGGCCTTGGGTGCAAACCACTTGCCTTGAGACCTTTTTTGCAGATAGCTGGACCTTGTCATTCAGCGCCCTGAAGCCAGCAACGAGTGGCGTGTGGCACTAGGCCAGAATCTTTGGATTCATAAATTGACGAATAAATAAATACACAATGTAAAATGGCGCAGTTTTGTAAAAAAAAAAAAAAAAGTAAACATGCTTCTACGACGCATCGGAATTCTCGATAATAGTGATAAAAGCTCTGGAAAGTTAAAAATAAAAGGTTTTATTTTGGGACTGACAGATTGCACTATACTTTCTTAAGAAGATGGTACAGAGTGAAGAGTCAGCTGTTGGTTGTGTGGACTTTTGGCGATCTGGTGGTCTCTTTCCAGACATATTGCCCCAAAAATGAACACTCATTACTTGGATCTAAATCAGCTCGACGAAGAGGGGCTCCCCCCAGAATCCACTCACACGGGAGCGCTGCAAATTACAAGCAAGAAAGGAACAGGGAGGAACCATACACATGGTTGCCAACATGACGCATTCCAATCTGTAGGTGCTCATCCAGTCCTGTTTTTTCTTTGCATTCTGGGACTTGCAGTTCCACTTCTCCCATTATAAAACTCGGACTACAAATCCCAGATTGCAAATAAGAAACCAGGACTGGATAAGCACCTGCAGATTGGAATGGGTCACGTTGGCAAATATGCATTATACATCCAGCCAATCTGGAGACCCTTTGAGTCAGTGCCCACTTGCTGCCACCCTCATGACAGCTTTTACGTAAAAGCCTAGGATGAAAAGCTTGTCACCTCCAAATGATGCAATTGAGCCCTTTATCCTTAATCATGTATTTGATGAAATCTTCTGTTGTCTGTTTTTCCTCTTGGGACTGCTGAAACAAGAGAACACAGCTCTGTTCCCCCTAATCTCACGCAAGGAGAGAACACCTCTCATGATGTGCACGGTGACAGGTCTCCTTCCACTCAAGAGACACATCTCCAGTAGTGTTTTTCCCATTGGTGTTCTAGAGCTTGCACTCATGAGTTCATTATTATTTATTTTTCATATGTATATAATTGTTTCGCCAAAGCGCTGTACACTTAAAACTCATTGTTATCACCCACCCGAAGCTGGCAGACATTCATTGGCCACAGTAGGATGAACGGCGGAGCTGGTCTTGCCAGGACTCAAACGTGCAACCCGCTGATCACAAACAGATCGCAGTAGCGAGCACTCAACCCGCTGAGCTCTATTACCTGCGTATTTGCTGCTATAGTTCCTGGAGTAGAAATTCCATAAAGCAAAGGAAAACAAAGGTTGGCCCAGCATCCCCCGAATGGAATGGCCCATGTTGCCGGCCAGATAGTACAGCGAGCTAAGCACTCGCCCCTGATATCTGTGCTCACCCTCCTGTGGCAGGATCAAATCCCAGCAGGGTCAACTCCACCTTTCATCCTTCTGAGGTCGATAACTTGAGTACCACTCTCTGGGATGATAATGTCACTGGTTATTTCAGCGCTCTGAGACCTGTGGGCTTGTAGCGCTATATGAGAAATGTATTATTGTATGTTATGTTAATATTTTCTCATATTTTCTGGGAAATTAGCCTAGTGTGCCCCTGCCTTGGGCTTCCATGCATTAGTCTGCAGAGGCATGGAAAAGGGGAGAGTAAAATAATAATAATAATTTTGCATTTATTTAGCACTACGAACCTCTGAGCGCTGCTTATTATTACCCACAGTGTGTGGTGCTCATTTATCAATCTCTGAAGGATGAAAGGCTGAGTTTGGCCCTGCCAGGATTCAAACCTTCCTCCGCAGGTTCTGCACAGATGTCAAAGCGAGCGCTCTACTCGCTGTGCTATCTGACCGGAGCAAAGCGAGCATGAAAGGTGTAGCAAAGGAGGAGAAGGATGAAAGGTAGGGATGAAGGTTGGGAATAGTTTGCTCGCCTGTAGCATCAGTGCAGAGTGATTGAAGTATACAGCTGATCAGGAAGTGGACTAATGTATAAAGCCCCATAGACCACCTGACCTCTGAGGATAGTTTCTAGCCCTTTGAAGGATTACTGAAGTGTGTCAATAAGCAGATGCATGGCGGGCTGCAGATGTGCTGCAGCGTGTCCTTGAAGTATGGAGGCGTGTTTCTCTGTTTGGTGTTACACTGTCCTGTCAGACCCCATAGGGGGAACCCTGTGATTGCCTGATCAGCTGTCAGAAGTGACAGTGCCCAGAGTGGACCATGGCCATGTGGAATGCGGCTATCCCTCATACCTCCCAGTGCTGGAAATGGAAACCTTTTACTCCGGGAACCCCCCTCATTGGATGTGGGGTGATGTGGGTGGGGCTGAGGGATGGCAAGCCGGTCATGCAACCACCTACGTAGCTCCCTAGAACAGTATCCATCCACCCTGTTACTGCCTGCTTATCTCCTTAAATCTACGGCCCATCCATGTATGTTATGCATGCCCACGGCGGGCCCTATTGTTAAACTATTGTTTATATTACTGGATGCTAGTCTCCTTGTTACAGCCATAGACACCTCACAATCTGAGGGTCAGCGTATAATCGTGACTACTCCCACAGTACCACACTTTGGATCAAACCTTCTAAATTCTTACCACCTCAATCTATAAACATTAGACTGACTAAGTTCCTACCAGAGCTCAATTCGGAAACTAAGCATACCAATATAGACGGCGTCACCACCACAGACTCGGACTTAACGCCTATCCAATGGATTAAACAGTTTGCCACCAAACCAGTGCCTAACAAACCTTGTTCTACTGGAGTGAGAAACAGCAGGCTTGGTTCTAGACTCACTAGAACTTACTCTATACAAACCAGACTCCCCACTAAACTTAATCATACCCTTAATAACCCCACCTCTATGACAAAATACACCAAGAAAAAGGTAACCACTCAGAGTAACCTTGTCCTATCCTCGCTAACACTACTAGCCCACTGATCAAAGGCGCCTTAATCAATGCTCGATCAATGGTAGCTCATGCCACAGACATAGCCGACCTGATTATCTTACAGAAATTAGACTTCCTTGCAATCACTGAGACGTGGCTCCACGCAGCCGCTGGTCCCTCTCTTTTACTTTCCATACCTGACAACTATATTATCCTGAGAGCAGACAGAGAAGTTTCTAGAAGTGGTGGCATTGCCTTCATTGCTAAAGCCAGTCTAGGTCTTAGAGTATCCACATCACCGCACGTTCAGTCTTGTGAACTGCTCACGGTGCAATTACCTGTCAATAACTCTTGCACACTAACTGCCCACCTTATCTACAGACCACCGGGTCCCATCGGCTCTTTCGAGGAAGACATCACTATGATACTAAGCCGACATTAAAAATACTAGTGCTAGGAGACTTTAACCTGGGTCTCAATTACCCTAACGACCAACACGCATTGGCACTGTCAAACAGTATCATCGAACTAGGCCTTACGCACAGAGTTCATCAACCCACCCACGACAAAGGAAGAACCATAGATTGCGTGGCTGATCTTAACTGTGAGACTTCAATCACTTCCATTGAACCGCAAACCTGCACTGACCATTATCTATTGTCCTTCTCTATTTCGGCTAATACACAGGCCACGAAGTCTAATCTAATAGCTCCTCCGTTCCGCACCAGAAACAAACGGAACATCGCAGTAGACAAGCTACTGCCACATCTGACCCCTATACTTGACCCCATACCAGCCACGTCGGACCCAGCTACACTAGTAGAGTTATTCAACTCTACTATCACGCTAGCCATAGATACCATTGCACCGCTCAAAATGCGCAAGGGTAAACCTAGAGATCATCTTAACTCCTGGTTTACGTCCCATCTTAAAGCCCTTTGGGCAGAAAAAAGGAAATTGGAAATCTTGTGGACAAATCTTCCCAATGAAGAGAATAAAAGCAAGTTACTAATAACGACAGCTAAATACAAAGCTGAAATACTACAGACCAAACGCGAGACTTATAACGAGATGAAGAGAATAAAAACAAGTTACTAATAACGCCAGCTAAATACAAAGCTGAAATACTACAGACCAAACGCGAGACTTATAACGAAATGAAGACAATAAAAGCAAGTTACTAATAACGACAGCTAAATACAAAGCTGAAATACTACAGACCAAACGCGAGACTTATAACGAAATGAAGACAATAAAAGCAAGTTACTAATAACGACAGCTAAATACAAAGCTGAAATACTACAGACCAAACGCGAGACTTATAACGAAATGAAGACAATAAAAACAAGTTACTAATAACGACAGCTAAATACAAAGCTGAAATACTACAGACCAAACGCGAGACTTATAACGAAATGAAGACAATAAAAACAAGTTACTAATAACGCCAGCTAAATACAAAGCTGAAATACTACAGACCAAACGCGAGACTTATAACGAGATGAAGAGAATAAAAGCAAGTTACTAATAACGACAGCTAAATACAAAGCTGAAATACTACAGACCAAACGCGAGACTTATAACGAGATGAAGAGAATAAAAACAAGTTACTAATAACGCCAGCTAAATACAAAGCTGAAATACTACAGACCAAACGCGAGACTTATAACGAAATGAAGACAATAAAAACAAGTTACTAATAACGCCAGCTAAATACAAAGCTGAAATACTACAGACCAAACGCGAGACTTATAACGAGATGAAGAGAATAAAAGCAAGTTACTAATAACGGCAGCTAAATACAAAGCTGAAATACTACAGACCAAACGCGAGACTTATAACGAGATGAAGAGAATAAAAACAAGTTACTAATAACGGCAGCTAAATACAAAGCTGAAATACTACTGACCAAACGCGAGACTCATAACGAGAGGATTAACAAAGCTAGCTCCAGCACCAAGGAACTCTTTGTTATCCTAAGAGAACTGGAAGCCCCTATCCCTCCTGATAATACCTGCACTAAGGACAAAGTATGGTGCACTAATATCCAAAACACTCTGTCCATTAAAATGGCCCTCCTCCAAAACAAAATACCTGAGAAACGGTTAAACATTACCAAAAACGGCACTTCTCACAGTCCCGTCGACCACTCATCCAAGCCCCCTCAGCGTTTTCAATTTCCCCAAGTCTCCACGCTTGAAGTGGAAACTATCATTGCCTCGCTTAAGCCTTCAAGATGCCAGGGAGATATTTGGCCAGCCAAAATATTCAAAGAAGCGGCCAGACACCTGGCTCCTTTTATCACTAACTTAATCAATGCCTCATTTCTAACTAGTAGTATCCCAAATAACCTTAAGGATGCATGGGTTCTACCACTCTTAAACAAAACATCTTTAGACCCTTCCATCCCTACTAACTATAGGCCGATTACCACAGTCCTGTTTCTACTCAAGATAATAGAGAAAGCAGCGTACCTCCAGATGCAAGCAACCTGGAGACTAACAATCTTCTAGGGCTTCGGCAATCTGGCATTAGAACACAACATCCCGGGAGGATAGCTCAGCAGCAATGTGCTTTCCTTGGTAACAAGACAACCCGAAGCAACACAGGTTCGATCCCCGGGTCCGCGCTTAGAAATCTCTGGGTTTTTGAGTGTGTTATAAATACGCAACTAGGAGACATATTCCTGTAACCGCACCTCGATGCCCCCGGGCTGTGGGAGCGCTTTAAAAATGCTAAATAAATAAAATAAACATGGCACAGAAACGGCACTGATAGATCTCAAGAATCAAATTGACCAACTTAAAGATAATAGGAAGCTTGCTCTGTTACTATTATTAGATCTACCTGCAACTTTGGATCTGGTAGACCACAAATTGATCTGTAAACATCTGTCTACTGCGGCACATTCCACCCAGGAAGCCGCAGAATGGATTCATTTATTTCTGACTAATAGTCCAATGAGAGTCTTTTCTCCTTCCGCCTCAGCTGACCCTTCACCCATTACATGCAGAGTACCCCAAGGCTCTTGTGTATCACCTATGATGTACAATGTCTTTACCAACCCACTGTTTGATAACCTTGACCATCTGCGTGTCAACTACACGAATTATGCAGATGAAACCCAGATCCTCATAACCCTCACTTGTGACTATGATACTGACCTGGCCTTGGTGAATAAAAAAATATCTAATCCTTCAGGCATGGATGGCATCCCATGTACTATGCTTGAATGATGATAAGATGGAGCTCCTGATCCTAGGGGCCCCCGGCTAACCTCAACAAACTTTGCAACACAAACACAGCCTTCAATATTGATGGTATCAACATTAAAGTGGCAAAAGAGGTAAAAACCCTAGGTTTCGGCCTAGACGCTGCTCTTAATATACGCAAACAGGTGAATGCCATGGCCTCTGCCACAGCCTACACCTGCAAGTTGATAAATGCTCGTAAACCGCTCCTCTCCACTGAGAGCGGCATCACATTAGTGAGAGCCCTAATTCTTTCGAAACTTGATTACTGTAATGCTCTTATTCTAGGAGCAAGCAAATACATCATCAACAAACTTCAAATACTGCAAAACAATGCACTTAGAACAGCTCTTAGTATACCTAGGAGACAACACATCTCGGAACCCAGGCGAAAAAACAAGTGGCTTGCAATTAAGGACAGAATCCAGTTCAAAACAGTCTCCTTTACCCACAAATGCCTAAACAACGCTGCCCCAAAATACCTAAGGGAAAAAAATTGTAAAAAAATCATCAACACGTCCTACCAGGATAGCTAATTCCTTTTGCCTTACAATCCTGAGATTTAATCTGAAAAAAGCAGGTGGTAGCAGTTTCGCAGTTATGGCTGCACAGTCATGGAACGGCCTACCCTCTGGTCTGCGATCTGAACAGTCTTTCCACAACTTCAGGAAAAATACTAAAAGTTGGGTAGCTTTTAATGACAGAAGAAGTCCTCCAGACCCCTTACGGAGTCTCTGCCACTTCATTATGACATCTGCTGTTATGTTATTACTGTATTGAACCGTTTCTGAATGTACCTTGTCCTTCTTTTTGCATCATATCTGTATTATGACTGTAAATACTGTAAATTACTATCTGTGTAATGCAAAAACTTGAAAACTACTTGTATTATGCGCCCAGATACCTCCGGGTTTGGTGCGCTTTATAAATCAATAAACAAACAAACAAACCTCTCTCTTCAAGGAACCCAAACCTGGTGATTTGCATAAAAGCAAAGAGCATTTTGGGGGATAAGAATGTGTTTAATTTTATATGTAAAACATGTCTGGTAGCGATTCAACAAGAAACACTTTTGAGCGAGTAATGGAAGTTGGGCTCTATGCTCTTTTCATTTGTCGCAATACTCACCCTAACAAAAAATGCCTGAAGATTTCAAGACATATATACCAAGTTGAACAGCTTTGAAACAGCTTGGAAGGCATTAGCTGTGTCTGCATGAGGTTTAAAGTTAATATTATAACTGCCTGTGGGTGGGAGCTCCAAAAAAGGAAGAGAACTCAGAGATTCTTGGGCTAGTCTTGGCTTGTGTGATGCTCTGCCTTGTTCCTGCACTTTTACTTCCCCAAATACTGCCATGTGCTGGAGTTTGGGTGTTTTGGGGCTAGAATGGGGAAATGTGCTGTGAGATAAAAAGGGTTGGAAGCAATAGACTCAAAAGCAGTCCAAATTGTGTTTGTGGGATTAGGGTATGTGTTGTTTTGCAAAAGCATCTATTAAAATAGGACATTAATTGAATGAGCTACCATTGCAAACTGTCTCTATTTTCTTATAGGTGATCAATCCTAGATGAACTGTCTGGCAGACTCATATTGCTCTCTTCCATAATTCCCCAATGAGAAAGGTGAGGGGGCAAATAGCAGCAATGATATTTCCTTGCTACTTTGCATAAACTCAAAGAGAAGTTTAGAAACATTAGAATGATCACAAATCTTTATATGTGACAAATATTTCTGTAATAAAGGGTTATATGATTGATTCACTAATACACACTGGCCTTGATGCGCATTTCATTGTTCACTGCACTCACCCTAACCTTAAAGTGTTTGTAACCATTGTTAGGAACGATTTCCATTTCCTGTGTAATACTCCCTCCAATTGTGTGCTCCCCAACTTTTGCTGATGTTAAACACCATAGTCTGACTTGCCAGAGGAGCACGGCCTTCTGCTGCACTCCCCTGGGATTTTCACTCAATTCTTCTGGGGAAGCTGACATGCCCTTAAAGACAGTTGGTACTGGGAGACTTTGTTTCCCTTAGTCCTTGTAAATGTTGTAACTTTTCTAAAACATGTAGCAAGTGAACAATGTATCTTTCAGTATAGTGCACATGGTTCTTCCTGTCATTTCTAAAGGCCCTAGATATCCTCGAAGTATTTTGTAGGAGAAGTGCAGGTGTGCCTTGGACAGGGCTGGTGGCAGCTTATCTTTTCATGTATTTTTAACCCTTTCCAGCCAGGTAAACAGTGTTTATTGCATTTGGCAGGAATAGGTGGCCTGTCTCCAAAATGCCCATTCCAAGAGGTTCTTTGTTCTGTCCTTAGGCCATCTTTCCCGTTTGCCTTTCCCAGGTCGAGCCGACCTGGATCAGTCCTTATTTGGGAATGCATTTTCCTGTGAAACGCCAAGCTTTCTCAGGTTTCTGCATGCCTTCTGTGTGTGCCTCCGGGATGTGGGCTGGGGTGTCTGTCCCCAATACACATCCTGAGTGCCAGAGAGTCTGGAGTGCTGTGAATGCCTGGGACCACCGTGGTCTGTGATTGGTCCACGTATGGTATGCCTGTATGTGAGCAAATCTCCCATTGGGGCCTCTTCGTTCTGGCGCAAATTAGGTTTTGGATAGGAGAAGGCTCCAAACACCCATACCATGTCGATCTCTGGGGTTCTCACTGAACGAAGGATAGGATCCAAGTATCCTGAAACTAAGAAGCTGAGTCGACGTGGCCCGCTGTCGTCCCGCTGGACCCCTCTGCATCTAGTTGTCCTAGATGGTCTGCAAAGGTGCTTCGACCCATTGGAATAATGGGACCAACTATTCTTGGAACCTTCATCAAACCCTGCAAGTAAGCCTTCTCGGAAGAGTCCCCTGGGCCAACCAGTGGGCTGACCAGCATGTGCAGGACCATTGCTCTGATACCGCCGCCGTTTCGAGGACGCCCCTGAAACTTGGTATACCGCAAGCTCTGTGTTCACAGCACTCTCACACCGATTTTCGTACACCTGACCGTCCCAGGTCTGGAGTAAAGAGAGAGCACCCAACCGGAGTACACACGGTTAACGTGTCGCCCAGCCATGGTAACCAACTTTGCAAGTGCCTTGCAGCTGTGACCCTCTGTGCCCTGAAGCCTGCTACAGTGAAACTGGCCTGATCCATCTACCAGGAGCAGAGAAATCGCTACTGTCCAGTTTGGGAATCAACTTCGTCGCTGAAAGTCGCAGAGCTGAGAGATTACCAGATTTGAACCTGCAACCGAAGTGGACTCGACTGCCGAAGTTTGGTCAGGAGTGCAGCGGAGGTCGGTGAGTAATTGCAACTCTTACCAGTGGCCCCTAGCGCATCCATCCAATTTTACGCATGAGTGGCCCCTGAGGGCCCCGCTCCTTTCCACCGCTAGTGCAAACTGGCAAACTATTCCCAACTCTTGGAACCTGTTCTGCCCTCACGGGAAGACCCTCCACAAATGGTGGGAACCTATTCCGCATCACCTCACCCACCTTCCTGAGCTACTACAGACCCTACAAGAGACCCTGTTTGCGCCCATCTGCACTACCGCGTGCGCCAGCATTGCAAGTACATTTGAGCACTAGGCTCCTCTCATCGTAGGGACTGGACTGCCTTTCAGTTAGGATTGTAATTACTGCAGAGTTGCCTAAAGACTATTTGCACTACCTGCTTCCTTACCTTTTCTAGGTTGTGGACCCATTTCGTGCATTAACTCTTTAGGCCCCTTGGTTTTGTATATATGTATATTAGTAGGATTGTGTTGGTTTAAAAGTGTTACTGTTGATAAATATTGTGTTGAAACTCAAAGGCCTTGAATGAATGTATTTGTATTTTTAATATATATACACCTGACTGGGAGTGATTTGTAAGTGTCCTTTACTCTGTGTGCTCATTGAGGTCTTTCAGTCACCCTCACCCCTCCTGAGACCTAGCCTTGACCACCGCCAATGCTACCTTGATTGGTCTGGCTTTTCCAGAAGGTGACCCTGTTCCAAGAAACTAGGCTGGCCTCCCGAACCTCTGCCCACCAGGTCAGAGTTCAGAAATCCATTTTAACAACCATCTGACACTAGGTACTGATGTGGACAGCCTACAGTTTCAGGTGTGATGATAAAATGCCTCCTTGTCCCTCCTTCGGGGTTTAAGGGCCAGCTAGAGTTAATACTTTCTTTCTCAGCACAACACTGACACCATGTCTAAAGATGGCTGAGCACATACTCGGCTCTTAACCCAGAGACATCCCGAGAGAATTATTTATTTTGGATGTTATCAAAGCTTTTTACTGAAAACTGTGCTTTGATATTCTACCCGGCCAGAGCCAAAGTTAAGGCCAGGAGGAGTAGGAAACTGGCAGATACATTCAACACTTCCTCTGCTTATGCCCACAGTATAGTGGCATCAGACGCAGAAACCCGCCACACTCTTTACTAAACAGAGGCATTCGATGCACGGTTGAAGGGGAAGAATTGTGCAAAAGGGCACGTGCAATAGAAGTCATGTCTTGGTCCACAGGAAACGAACTCAGTATTAATGAAGTTTAAAACGATTACAAATTGATGTATTTTAATTGCACTCGTTGTATGATGATCAGTTGTGTACCCTGTGTTGCAAAGGATGTGTCTAATGCATTCGTTGTATTCTGCACCGTCATGGATTCGCGTATTTCCTCTTGTGTCTTCGTGGTTTGTATGCATAGTTTTTTTAAATGTACTTTTATGGCTATATTCCGAAATAAACTAACTATGATGTGCCCAGAAGCCCAGAGTTTTGTTGAAAACCTTTGTTTCGATGGCACATATCATTGTGAAGCGAGTGACTCCTCAGCCTTCCAGAACCCCATTATAGAACACTTTTTGGTGTGGGTGCGGGGGGGGGGGAGGGGACTGGCTGAAGAAAGCTGAAATGCCCTTGCAGGCCTTGAGGGATGGGGGTGGTGCGTGCAATGCTTCGTTGTGGGTGGGTGTGAGACACCGGGCCTAGCATTTCAGCGTGGGGCCTCTAGGCACTGCACACACTGGCAATGCCTGGGGACGGCCCCGTGAAGACCCTTTTCCCAGTGAACAAGCACTGCATTTCTCCTTATTTCTGAACATATTAGGGAGCGCCTCTGCGGTTCGCTGAGAAGAGGGGAAGGCAATACTGTCTGCCTTCAATAAACCTTCCACGGCCTCCCCCCTGGTTCTCCTATTGTGTTGCCGCGTCCCCGGGGGTGCACTCCTCCGCTTGATGGATGGCGCTGCCTCTTCTGCTTTGCTAGCCCTGTGGAGGTGGCGAAGGGTGGCGCGGGAAGTGTACAAACACTGATAATTGCCTGCATGGCTGGGTGCTTCTCGCTGCTGCGCTGCTTCCACCGGGCACAGGGCAGGCGGGCTTATGCGGGAGAAAGGAGACCTTACACCGTGACAGGAGGTGCTGACTCGGACCCAGGCCCACCAGCTCTTAGGGGAACTCGCAGAGACTAGGCGCTTCCTGGCATAGATGCATGCCCCACACCAGCGCTGCTGTTCTTAAGTTTATTTATTTATTTTCGTATTTATTTCAGCACATAAAATCCCGGAGGCATCTAGGCGCTAGTTGTCTTCTGCCTTGACAGTTGGACAATCAATTCACCGGAAGGGGTCACCGGATTTCCCGAAAAGAGTTTTAGTTACCAACATGATCCATTCCAATCTGTAGGTGCTTAATCAGTCCTGTTTTTTTCTTTGTATGCTGGGACTTGTAGTTCCAATTATAAAACTCGGACTACATGTCCCAGAATGCAGAATGCAAAGATAAAACAAAAAACAGACCTGGATAAGCACCTACAGATTGGAATGGGTCATGTTGGCAACTATAAAGAGACGGTCAATAATTCGAATTAAAGTATAGAATTAGGGAGAAGTACATTTTAAGAGAAATCGAACAACAAAATAATCACATTTTCACATAGAAAAAGGGAAATAATGCCACCAAAAAATGAGAACCAGAAAGATAATAAGGTCTGGGAATGTGTGAGTGGTGCCCGGGTGGCACATGCTGTCAGTGGCCTAGGTGCTGGATCCAGGGAATGTGGGCTCTATTCCTATCTTTGACAGCTGATGAGGAATTGGGTGATTCGGGGTATATCTCTCTGGCCCTTATTCAGAGAGTGTTTTCCAATGGGCTTTTGCCCATTATAAAACGCTTCTCTGAATGGGGCTCTGTATCTCCCAGTGGCTCAGTTCTGAGCATGGGCAGTATAAACGTGGGCAAGAAATGGAAGTGATCTTCCCGAGTAATGGTGGCACTTGCCACCAGCTGGACGCACTTTTCATTTATTGTCTTATTTATTTTACTGTTATCCTATGTACTGCACTGCACCACACCCTTTCCCCCGCACTTTTCCCCTGCCCCCGTCCCCTGCACTTGCGCTACCTCAAAGTCACCTAGCCTAGTAAGATCGTTGTCTGTCTTCCCTCTGTTCCCCCTCCCTTGCCTCGTTGTGCCTTGAAACACTTGTGTATAGGCACGTTCGAAATGCCCTATCATATCATATCTTCCATCAAGCTTAACGGATGCCCAGCCATCTGCCACCCTGCACGCAGACGATACCACTATCCTGGATGCCAAAGGCAACACTGGCCTCCATGGGTAGTTGGCACATCTCGAAGCGCTACAAGGAAAAAAGTCCTTTGGATTACATATTGATAACTAAGATGTTGTCCGTTGAGAAAGGAAATGTGCAAAGTTCCGTACGGGTCATGGGCAACATGGACAGGTTGACTTTTACCGATATCCAGGATTTTCTTTTGGCCCCACGGCTATCATGGAGGCAACATTTGAAAATGGTGGTAGAGGAGACCAATGGGGCATCATCAGCATTCGGTGCTTCTAGCAAAAAATGGGGTGGTCCAACAGCTACGCCATTAACCATGAGATGGGGCCACATCTACTGGACATGACAGAGCTATGAAGTTTGAGTGATATCTTGAAGACTGAAGCCTTGGGTGGTTCTTCACGGAGGCAACTCTAGCAGTGATAATTAGACATGGCTAGGATTTAGGACACTAAGTGGGAAAATAATAACCACAGGGATTAACCCTGCTATAACGACAAAGACACCTATCGGCTGATCCAGTAGCAAAGCGCTGATGGTAGTAGTCTTAAAAGTCTCCCCCCCCAAGAACACTATGATTTGTTCTGATACAAGTAGGGTTTCCAAAAGGTTGTTCTTCTGCATCAACTTAAGCACTTAAGTTTCGGTTGTCGCAGAACATTCATTCAAATCCAAGCCTTCTTCAGGACACAATTGTTGTTGGTGAGTACTTATGTAATCGTAAGCAAAGAAGTCAGTTATGAACAAATCGATTAATAATAGTTAAAGAAAGATTTCCAATGGATTCCTTTGTTCTTCACAAATTCTCCTTTAATGGGAACCCAAACGCATTTCGAGCTGGTATGCTCTTCATCAGGGGTTCATATAGGTGAAGTTTAACTGTAATGTAACATAAAAACTGTTCCAGAGGAGAGTGTGAAGTTCACTTTCATTCAAGAATGGCTTCTTAGCCCAATAAGGGCTCTTGCTAACCTTTGCTATTGATGACAGTGTCTGATTGAACCTTGTCACAGATAGCTAAAAGAACACTCCATTCCTCAGAGGCAGTTCCAGTGTTTTTAGTTCAGTTTGTAGCAGGGAACTAGGGCCCTCTCTCTCTCTCATCTATGCGCACCAATACCACCCTAACCCAGGCCTCTCTACTCCCTGGGTTATTATATACTGAATGTTTCTCCCTACTGTATAGATTCTGAGTTATGCTAGAAAGGACCTACCTAAAGGCCAATGACTCCTAACTTTCCCTGTACTATCCAGTGGTTAGTGGTCTAAAGGGAATAGTGGATTGTGCCGTTCAGCCACTCGCCAGGAATTTGCTGCTTCCTGTCAATTTCATGTATTCCTTTCCTTGTTCCTTGAATTGATGTTCTCCTCTCACTACTCTACTTCACCAACTCCCCCACCAACGCCCCTTTTACTTCCTGCATCCTTATCCTTTGTCCATCCAATGTCTTTCAATCCTTGTCCACTGGGCCTTTTATGGCCTGGGAGCAGAGTATCTGCAGGAAAGGTTTCGGTCATATGTTCCGACGCACCCTTTGTGCTCTCAGGGTGCCCATCTTCTCCCGGTCCCTCGTTTCCGTCTGAACCGAACGGAGGACTGCTCGTTCTCTATCTCAGCAGCTAAGCTGTGGAGCTCACTGCCCTCTAATCTTCGAGCTATAGAAGATCATCTTGCCTTCCGGCATGCCGTGAAGACGCACTTTTAATAGGTTACTTCTTTTCGCGTCTGTTTGCATCCTCCAGTGCCAAGATGCCTCTGGCGGATGTTCGCTTTATATAAACCAAAATCAATCAATCAGTCCTTCTAGGTCTTCCCTGCACCCTTTAATGTAACTACAATCTCCTACATGCTGCTACTCCCTCCTTCACACTGCTACTCTCTACTCCACACTGCTACTCGCTGCTCCAAACCACTACTCCCTGCTCCAAACTGCTACTACTCCCTACTCTGCACTATTATCCCACCTCCACACTATTACTACTTATTCCACAGAATACCTACCACTACACCCTCCTATTCAGATACCCTCCTTTCACTCAAACATTCACTTCACAGTCATTCCATGCACCCACTAACACGCTTGCTGCTCTTTCAGGAACACTCGCAACGTAATACCACTTGAATTCACTAACCAATGCGTCACTTTCTCCTTCCCTCCGGCTGGTCCCTTGGTCTGCACCGCCTTCCCCTCTGACTTCACTTGAACAATCCACAACTCCCTGTTCCCTTCTTTTCATTTCATGCTCCCCTTCTCCTTCCATCGGATCCCTCACCCTGGCCAATCCTGCCCTGTGTTCTGCTCCCAGGAGGTGGTGCAAACAACACAAATGTTAAATAGCTGGCTAAGCCCTGCCCACTTCTGTGGAATACTGATGGAGGCCTGGGAAATCCTGTTTGCAAGTTTGTGTTTGTGGGGCCTGGGTCTTGGCTCCCCTGAGGTAAGTGCAGTGTGTGTGGGGGGGGTCTGTGCCCTTTTTCTAGTCCCTTGTGGTCTTGGGAGTTCACCTCAGTCCAGGCCGTTCATTGCCAAGGCTGAGGAGCGTTGCACATTCTGCGTCGCAGACGTGTAAGTGCAGCGGTTCCTTCCCTGCCGCACCTCTCGCCTAGTGTTCGTGCTCTGTTTTGGTCGCCAGAAGGAGCTCAGCAAGGGATGCTTGAGGGTAGATCATGGGTTGGGGTCCCCATCCAGACAGATTGTTCATTCTAACCCTGCACTTGTTCTCTTACTCTGACAAGTTAGCACTATGGAAGATCGAAAGAATCCGGCGAGGATTTGGTCCAAGAGGCATGGCTTGAGACAAACGGGTGCATCTGAATTAAATGCTGGCACAAGGGGAGGGGGGGTGGCAGAAAACAGGGCCCTCTCTCTCAACTGCCACTGTCCTCCTCAGGGGTAGGACTGGCCTCTGGATTTTTCCCTGGTAGGCCTCTCAACCTCGGGCCGAGAAGGGTTCCCATCCCCTCTTGACAAAACTATGGTACTAGCTCTTCACAGTGTATATTAATTTCATAAGGATAGGAATAACAGCATGTACACCAAATGGTGTTTATTTTCAACACAGCTGCTCACATTATGTATTTATGACCATAAACCAAGAGCTGTTTAACATTGGTTTTCACTTTCTAAAGCTGAAAGTAGGGAAGTCCATTTGAGCCAAGTCACACATACTACAACCACTTAGTAGCTATCGCTGGAAGTTCACCTCCAGTTCTGAGACACGTTATCAAGGCAATGAGGAATGCAAATTAGTCCAAATGCAAGGCTTTTTCTCCAGAAAATTGTCTATTTCTTAGAGAGCTGTGCTACTTTATACATAGCTTAATAAACCCAAGACAAACATTTTGCAAGGCTGTCGGGACAACTACCTACCAAGATTCACTTTTATAAAAGATCATCAGGACAGTATAGTTTAAAAGCCTGGTGGTTGGAACATTGAGACATGTGTTCAAAACACCAATAAAGTTATGGTGGGTTTAGAAAAGCTTGGGAAAAAACCCTTCACCAGAAATATGAAAGTAGGTTAGTCCATTTGAGCCAAGTCACACATTCCACAACGCCACTTACTAGCCATTGCTGGAAGTTCACCTCCAGTTCTGAGGAACATAATCAAGGTATTGTGGATATACAAATTAGCCCAAATGCAAGCCTTTTTTTCGAGGATGTTATCTATGGGCCTGATCCATGGAAAAGTGTGCATTTATCCTGCAAAGGCCACATGCCGAGGACAAAACTGTGCAAGCCTGCGCGCAGAATGAAAGAAGCACGCTCTGTATATTCATGGAATTGTCTGCACAAAGTAATCGTATAAGCAAGTTGCGGCTGGAACACTGCCGACACGCCCCCACGCAAAGCAAAATCAGCCAGAACAGCTATCTTTGTGTGCATGGGGTCCCCCGGAAGCCGGCCTGCATCTCGGGGACCCTGTGCATGGTCCCCTGTAACTGTTACCGGCACCCCAACAACATGCGTTAAATGTTTCGGTACTCGGGTAAAACTCGAAAAAACTGTGTGCGAAACCCCTGTAAACGTTCCTGCACATCGCTACACTGCGTACAAGCACCCCCAAGTTAGATCAGAGCCCCGGCTGTGTGCCCGCACCCCTAAATCCGATCTTACCTGTGCGTGGTGATTCATATGTGCAAGTGTCTGTACGCCTGCCTTCAGGTGGCGGATAGTATGAGGGCTTTACGTGGCCATTTCCCTGCCGGGAGTTGTGTGTTTGGATCCCTGAATACATACTGTTCTGCGCAATAGTGGGCGTACGAAGGAGTACCAGCGGGCCGTCCCGTGTAATACCCACTTTTTTGCATTTTCTTCCCCATTCTTGGTGTCTGCCCCCTTCCTGCCCTCTACGCAAGCCACGCCCATGCTCTATGTGGTGTCTCGCGCAAGGTGCTCGTCCACTCGCAGAGACGTGCCAGGTCTGTGCGGAATCCTCGCAAGTCCGGATAAGTCCTGCACATTCAGTTGCATGAACCCCCGAACAGGGATTTGCGTGCATATTGGCATATTTCCATGAATCGGGCCCTAAGTCTTGGAGGGATGTGCTACTTTATACAATAAACCCAGAGCAGACATTTTGCAAGGCTGTCAGGACAGCTATATATGCCTGGTTTCACCCTTATTAGGGATCATCGCTGCTTAAGCTGCCATTTTAGAAGATCATATAACTTCTGAAAGGTTTGAAATGCAAGTGAGTGAAGGCCACAAGCATTATTGGCTTTCATTAAGACATGGATGCATGATTTGCTTACACTAGCTAGAAAAGCTGAAATAAAACCATCTACGCAGTCACAAAGAGTAGCACTGTACACTGTACTATCTTTAGGTCTCTCTCCCTCTGTCTCTCTCTCTGGCCTCTATGGCCCTGTCTAATTCTCTCTCGTCTTATCTCTCTCGTTCCCTCTCTCTGCCTCTCTATCTCCTTCTCCCTCTCTTTCTCCCTCCCCTCCTTCTCTCTCTCTCTCTCTCTCTCTCTCTGTCTCTCTTTCTCTTTATCTCTGTCTCTCTCTCATTCCCTCTCCTTCTCTCTCTCTTTCCCTCTCCCACTATCGCTATCTGCCTCTCACCTTCCCTCTCTTTCTCTCTCTCCTTCTCTCTCTGCCTTTCTTTCTCCCTGTGTCTCCCTCTCTCGTTTAACCCTCTCTCTGCTTCTCTAATGGCCTCTCTCTCTCTCTCTCCTTCTCTCCCTCTCTCTGTCTCTCTCTCTCCCTCCCTCTCTCTCTCTCTCTCCTCTTTTTCCGCCTCTCTCTCCTTCTCACTCTCTCTACGTCCTTCTCTCTTTCCCTCTCCCTCTATCGCTATCTGCCTCTCACCTTCCCTCTCTTTCTCTCTCTGCCTTTCTATCTCCCTCTGTCTCCCTCTCTCTTTCACGCCTCTCTCTGCTTCTCTAATGGTCTCTCTCTCTCTCCTTCTCTCTTTCTCTCTCTCTCTCTCTCTCTCTCTCCTTCTCTCTTTCCGCCTCTCTCTCCTTCTCTCTTTCTCTCTCCCCTCCTTCTCTCTTTCTCTCTACCTCTATCGCTATCTGCCTTTCACCTTCCCTCTCTTTCTCTCTGTCCCTTCCCCTTTCTTTCTCTCTCCTCTCTCTCTGACTTTCTAGCTCCCTCTGGCTCCCTCTCTCTTGCCCCTCTCTCTCTGTTTCGCTAATCTTCTCTCTCTCTTAATCGCTCCTTCTCTCTCTCCTCTCCTCTCTTTCCGCCTCTCTCTCCCTCACTTTCCCTCTCTCTCTGCCTCTCTCCTTGTCTCTCTCTCCTTCTGCCTCTCTTTCCCTTTCTCTCTGCCTCTCTCGCTGTCTCTCTCTCCCTCACTCTTCCCCCTCTCTCTCTGCTTCTCTCACCTTCTCTCTCTCTCTTAATCTCTCCCGTTCTCTCTCTCTTTCCACCTCTCTCTCTCTCTCCTTCCTTCTCCCCTCTCTCTCTTTCCCTCTCTCTGTGCCTTTCTCATCTCTCTCTCTTCTGTCTCTCTTTCCCTTTCTCGTGGCTTCTCTCCCTCTCCTCTCTCTCCCTTTCCCCCTCTCGCTCTCTGCCTTTCTCTCACCCCTCTACACTGCATACAGGAGACCCTTGAGATGTATGAACACAGTTCCCTGCATGCCAGAACTCTGGTACTGTGGCACCCTTCTTCCGTGTACAGGACTCGCTAGTGCTCCCCATATCTTAAATTGAGCGGCCTCTTTTATTAGCTAGCCCACTAGGGTAAGAGAGTAAATGGGGTTGCATAGTGAAACTACCAAAGTAACCTAAACACCCTGTGAGAGAAATGGACCCCAGATGCTGCATTCTGGGAAATGCAGAGAGCACTATAGCATCCAAAAGACATTGTGAAAGAAAGATAGCCTGGCATGTCATTCTAGGACATGGAGGGAATTTCCACAGAAATCCACAAGAAAGTCTTTATGACAATACGTACTAGTTTTGAAAGCAATATTAAAGAAATCTCATATTAAGAACTTTAACCGTATGAATAGAATCTACAAAGGTGTGTGTCATCACCTTTGACTGGCTCACCACATGAGACTTTGCACTCAATATGGCGTTCCTGTACGGCATGAACCATCATGTTAAATGTTAAAGGTATTTGTACCGCGCACCATCTGCAGGCACTAAGGCGGATCTGAAAACAAGAGGGCGGGATGGGTTAGTAAGGTGAAGAGGGAATGGGATAGTGAGGGGAGTGGTATTCTGTTGGCAGCTTCAGTTCGGTATACACTGTGCGCTGAGCTTTGGTGCGAGTATGGGATCGGAGTCGGTCCTTGTTTGCTGTTGGTGCAGCTTATGTGTTGTTCATTTGTTGTTGCGGTGTGGTGAAGTGCGTGCGGTTTGATGTGCGAGAGGTGGTTGTGTGAGTTTTTGTGTGAGTTAAGTATGCAGACATTTTGAGCTTTTTGGTTAGTGGGCGTATATGTTTCGCAGCATGGCCAAATTGAATTTGCATTTTGAATTTGAATTTGATATGGCATTTATAATGCGCCTATACACAAGTGTTGCTAACATGCATAGATTCTGAGAATCCTGTGGTATGCTAATATTCACAATTCTATCTAAAAGTGGCACCTACCAATATTCACAATTCTGTCTAGATGCGATGCATGCCAATATTCACCGTTCCATCCAAGTGTCGCATTTGCCAACATTCACAAATCCGTCTACATGTGACACAGGCTAATATTCACAATTCTATCTAAATTTGGTGCATGCTAATATTCACAAGTCTGTCTAGATGCGAAGCAGGCTATTATTCAAGAATTCTATCTAAGTGTGTCAATTTCTAATCTTCACAATTCCGTCTAAGTGAGGCACATGCTAACATTCACAATTCCGTCTAAGTGTGGCGCTTGCTAAAATTCACAAATATGTCTGAATGCGACGCAGGCTAATATTAAAAAATTCTGTCTAAGTGTGTCCATTGCTAATCTTCACAATTCTGTCTAATTGTGGCACATGCTGACATTGACAATTCTGTCTAAGTGTGGCACATGCTGACATTGACAATTCTGTCTAAGTGTGTCGCTTGCTAACGCTCACAATTCTATGTAAGTGTGGCACACGCTAATGATCAAAATTCCGACTAAGTGTGGCACATTCTAACATTCACAATTCCATCCAAGTGTGGCGCTTGCTAACATTCACAAATCTGTCTAAATGCGACGCTAATATTAAAAAATTCTGTCTAAGTGTGTCGATTGCTAATCTTGACAATTCTGTCTAAGTGTGGCACATGCTGACATTGACAATTCTTTCTAAGTGTACCGCTTGCTAACACTCACAATTCTGTCTAAGTGTGGCACACGCTAATAATCACAATTCCGACTGTGGCACATGGTAACATTCACAATTCCGTCTAAGTGTGGCACATGCTAACATTCACAATTCTGTCCAAGTGTGGTGCTTGCTAACATTCACAAATCTGTCTAAATGTGACGCGGGCTAATATTAAAAAATTCTGTCTAATTGTGTTGATTGCTAATCTTGACAATTATGTCTAAGTGTGGCACATGCTGACATTCACAATTATGTCTAAGTGTGGCACATGCTGACACTGACAATTCTGTCTAAGTGTACTGCTTGCCAACGATCACAATTCTGTGTAAGTGTGGCACACGCTAATGATCACAATTCCGTCTAAGCGTGGCACATTCTAACATTCACAATTCACTTAAGTGTGGCACATGCTAATAATCACAATTCCGTCCAAGTGTGGCACATACTGACATTCACAATTCTGTCTAAGTGTTTCGCTTGCTAATACTCACAATTCTGTCTAGACGCAATGCATGCCAATATTCACCGTTCCATTCAAGTGCCGCATTTGCCAACCTTCACAAATCAATCTAGGTGTGACACAAGCTAATATTCACAATTCCATCTAAATATGGCACTTTCTAACATTCACAGAGGTGTGTCGCTTGCTAGCTTTGACAATTCTATCTAAATGTGGTGCATGCTAATATTCTTAATTCTGTATAGGTGTGAAGCAGGCTATTATTCAATAGGCTGAGGATTGTCCCTTTCTGAATAATGGATCGGAGCCCATTGTCTGCCCCCGTGCTTCCCTTCGCCCCCTTGCATTGTGTGTGTCGGAAGTTAGAAGGCAATGCTGCTGGCAGTTTGGAGGTACCAGGTCTACTGGAAGCCACACCGAGGGCAGGAAGGGACTTCTAAACAGGGAAACATGGAATCTCCTGCCTTGCCTCCCATTGGCCACAATGCCCCAGGTGGACTAGACCGCAAAAGCCATCTCTGGGACTTCATCGCACCCGCTCTAACGCCATCATGCTGGTCCCACGTTCAGCCCGCGTCACTGTATTATTGTCTATAACCATTTTTATTAAGAGCAGTCGTATTGGCCCCGGATTGACTTACAGATAAAACAGTAGAAAATATCTACAGCAAAACCAAGAGGCAAAACATGCAATATCATAGGCAGGAATGAACCACATCTGTGATCAAACCATAGAGAAGTCAGAATAGGTTGGCTGTCAATACTTGTGTGCGCATTAATTTTCTGCCGGTGTAATTGTGCTAAATTCACAAATTCGCAGGTATGACAAGTTGCAAAGTGTCATGTTTTTTTTCTCTACATTGACAGCATGGTTTTTTGCTGCGGCATTAATTTAGTGTAATGTATTGCAGCTCCTCTCCTCAATTCTTTGGACTGGTTTGAAAGATAGGGCTGTAGCATTGATCTTTGTCCTTGTGGTTGGGCCTCTGCTATCTCCGTAGCATTGACCTTTCCTCTTGTGGTTGGGGCTCTGCTCACTCTGTAGCAGTGATGTTTGTCCTTGTGGTTGGGGCTCTGCTACCTGTGTAGCATTGATCTTTGTCCTACTGGTTGGGGTTCTGTAACCTGTGTAGCACTGATCTTTGTCCTTCTGGTTGGGGCTCTGCTAGCTCTGTAGCATTGATTGTTGTCCTTGTGGTTGGGGTTCTGCTACCTGTGTAGCACTGATCGTTGTCCTTGTGGTTGGGGCTGTCCTATCTCTGTGGCTGTCATCTTTGTCCTTGAGGTTGGGGCACTGCTACCACCTCTGTAGCATTGACCATTGTCCTTGTGTTTGGGATTCTGCTACCTCTGTAGCATTGATGACTGTCCACGTGGTTGGAGCTGTACTATCTCTGTAGCGTTCATCTGTGTCCTTCAGGTTGGGGCTCTGCTACCACCTCTGTAGCATTGACCATTGTCCTTGTGGTTGGGATTCTGCTACCTCTGTAGCATTGATGTCTGTCCACGTGGTTGGAGCTGTACTATCTCTGTAGCGTTCATCTGTGTCCTTGAGGTTGGGGCTCTGCTACCACCTCTGTAGCATTGATCTTTGTCCTTGAGGTTGGGGCTCTGCTACCACCTCTGTAGAATTGATCTTTGTCCTTGTGGTTGGGCCTCTGCTACCTCTGTAGCATTGATCTTTGTCCTTGTGGTTGGGCCTCTGCTACCTCTGTAGCATTGATCTTTGTCCTTGTGGTTGGGGCCCTGCTATCTCTGTAGGATTGATCTTTGTCCTTGTGGTTCGGCCTCTGCTATCTCCGTAGCATTGACCTTTCCTCTTGTGGTTGGGCCTCTGCTGTGTGTCTGTAGCATTGATGTTTCCTCTTGTGGTTGGGCCTCTGTCTCTCTAGCGCTCATCCCTGTGGTTGTGGTTGGGGACTTGCCATCAGTAAAGTGTTTTTTTACCCTTGCAGTTGGCGCTCAGAAAGTGCTTGCCGTATTCAGCGGCAATTTGAGTAATGCAATCTGATGTCATAAAGAGCAGCGTCCCCCGTGCGCAATAAAAACAGGACCAAAGAGACAGTCAACAGATGGTGGGCATTAAAATGCAATCATAGAAAGCAAACATCTGTCGGAGTAGTTCGTACCCAGTGGCAGCACTGCCCATCTGAAGAGCGCGCTAGGCACCCCATATTTGGGCACACATCAGCACAGACATTTGTGCTCCTGATGGCGACCGCGGCGGGCACAGCTCGCATGAAGAACAAGCTGCTAACAGGAAGAGGCAGGCTGGTGGCGCTAATAGATTTTTACATTGTAATAGTTCAGAGCAATTACTGAGTCGCTGTAACAGCTGGCTGGGATCCATTGCCCTTTCCGGAGTGGATATGATGAGCGCAATCGCTTTATGCAACTAGAAGTGAACAGATAGCAACCATCACATCCGATGCATGTACAATTATCTCCAGCAGTCGACACTGAAGAGGGACTCTAATTCCCGTCATGCACCCTTCTGTTGAAAATAAGGAATCATGACCAAAATGGCAGCTGCCGGAAGAAACTCGTGCAGAACGTGCCAAAAAAAGACTGTAGAAATTACTTTTAATCCACTTTTCAAATGGTTTGGCATGTTGGTTTTTTCTAGCTTTTGCTTTAATTTGTCGTCGTGATCATAAGGTTTTTTGGTTCTCTACATGAGAAGTTTTCATGTTTTGTGCGTGTTTTTTTAATCATTAATATCAGGAAACAGGCAGCGACTCCATTCCACCAAAACCAAAGAGGAAGGGGAAGTGACATCACTCAACAAAAAATGCTCTCAATGACTTGACAGGAAGTAACACCAGATGATAGTTTTCTTAGAAGGCAGGCCTTTGTGTGTTTTTGCAAAAATCTGTATAAACCACTTGAGGCTCTGGTGAGGCCACTAAGATTGCTTGGTAATAAACACAGAAAGGAAGCTGTTAAAACAAAGCAATACCTGAAAGATCAGGAATCAAAGTGAACAAATAAAATGCGTTGCCAAGCGGTCTCCGGCAGTCCCTGGCAGCCATTATTACCTCCCCCAGTGGCCATCAAACGACCTAGAAGAAAGCGGCTAGGATAGCACTGCCAGTTAAGCACCTGCTGCCATTATCTGTGTACAACCTGGAGTCGCAGGTTCGGATGCCGGCAGGACCCACTCAGTCCTTCATCCTTCTGAGGCTGATAAATCAAGTACCCTTAAGGAGGGCAATAGGGACACCTATGATTCCAGTGCCCATACGCAAGAGGAATAATGCATAGGTGCCATCTAAAAAAGAGTGATGCCATACACCAACTCCAGATATTTTTTACCAACTATGCTGACGACACTCAGCTGGTCCTGGAACTGAGTGGGGATTATGCTAAGGATAGTACGATACTAAATACACTCTACGAAAACATCGAAGATTGGATGGACAACAACTGGATGTGCCTGAACGGCAATAAAACTGAATTAATGGTTTTTGGCTCCATCCAGGCTCGTGCCAAACTCCCCGCTGAATATCAGGTCTTCCAAATTAAAGAAACCCTTATTCCAGTGACAGATAAGGTTAAAACATTAGGCATGACGTTGGAAGCCTCCCTCAACTCTGATGCCCAGGCTACGTATGTTAGTAAAAACTGTAACTATTACATCCGGCTACTTAAAGCTATTAGACCACTATTGAGTGAGAAAAACTGCGCCATTATAGCAAGGCCTACCATCATGTCAGGTTTGGACTATGGTAATGCCCTCCTGGCAGGAGCTAGCAAGCAAAGCATCCAAAAATTCCAGCTGGTCCAAAATAACGCGATCAGAATGGTCAAAAAGAAAGCAAGAAGCGAACACATCAGTGAAGCTAGACGGGACCTTCATTGGCTGAGAATAGAGGAACGCATACATTTTAAGTCTATGTGCCTAACTCACAAGTGTTTATATGGCAAGGCACCAGCCTATTTGAAGTCCAAACTCACCTTTTACCACCCGCCCAGGGCATTAAGATCAGAAGCAAACGGGCTCATAACGCCCCTGAAACATAAGCAGGAACTTGGCATGGGCAGAGCCTTCCCTAACCGAGCGGTCTCTAATTGGAACAAACTGCCCAAGCACCTTAGATTGGAGCCCAATCTTTTGGTCTTCTGCAAAAAAACTCAAAACAGAGCTTTTCAAGTAACCCCCCTGTCTAGGCCCCACTGAATCAGTTAACCGGTATTTGTATGTATTTGTCCTGTCGCCTCTTTCAGGCTCCATCTTGAGCTTTGTACATGTCTACTTGTAAGTGCCCCGATGCCTGCGGGCAGTTGGCACTATACAAATAAATGAATAAAAATAATATTAGGAAATTAACTGTATCAGAGAAAAGGCGACAGAAAGCAAAGGAGCAGATCAAGCCTACACGGATCACACCTTTAACACTGCTGGTCTCTGGGAGAATACATCAGGGATTTTTAAAGTGCTTCTTGGTACCTAACCATGTGGTGCGTATGAACCCCTCGAGTGACCACTGATGTGCAGGTGTTTGCTAAGGATTTTATGGGGTAGGTCTGGGGTGAAGGTGCTGCGAGTGGACCTGAGGGGGGAACAAATCCCTTTAGGCCCTCCCCATCTCCTACTTGTCCAGGTGACATATGCACAGCTTTGTTCTTTCTGATCAGGGGGGTCAGGCAGCGGGGTCAGACCCCCAGGATGTCCAGGTGACATATGTGCAGCTTTGTGATTTCTGCTCAGGGGGGTCAGGCAGCGGGGTCAGACCCCCAGGATGGACAGGTCACCTATATGCATCTTTGTGATTTCCGCTCAGGGGGGTCAGGCAGCCGGGTCAGACCCCCAGGATGGACAGGTCACCTATATGCATCTTTGTGATTTCTGCTCAGGGGGGTCAGGCAGCGGGGTCAGACCCCCAGGATGTCCAGGTGACATATGTGCAGCTTTGTGATTTCTGCTCAGGGGGGTCAGGCAGCGGGGTCAGACCCCCAGGATGGACAGGTCACCTATATGCATCTTTGTGATTTCTGCTCAGGGGGGTCAGGCAGCGGGGTCAGACCCCCAGGATGGACAGGTCACCTATATGCATCTTTGTGATTTCTGCTCAGGGGGGTCAGGCAGCGGGGTCAGACCCCCAGGATGGACAGGTGACCTATATGCATCTTTGTGATTTCTGCTCAGGGGGGTCAGGCAGCGGGGTCAGACCCCCAGGATGGACAGGTGACCTATATACATCTTTGTGATTTCTGCTCAGGGGGGTCAGGCAGCAGGGTCAGACCCCCAGGATGGACAGGTCACCTATATGCATCTTTGTGATTTCTGCTCAGGGGGGTCAGGCAGCGGGGTCAGACCCCCAAGATGGACAGGTCACCTATATGCATCTTTGTGATTTCTGCTCAGGGGGGGTCAGGCAGCGGGGTCAGACCCCCAGGATGGACAGGTCACCTATATGCATCTTTGTGATTTCTGCTTGGGGGGTCAGGCAGCGGGGTCAGACCCCCAGGATGGACAGGTTACCTATATGCATCTTTGTGATTTCTGCTCAGGGGGGTCAGGCAGCGGGGTCAGATCCCCAAGATGGACAGGTCACCTATATGCATCTTTGTGATTTCTGCTCAGGGGGGGTCAGGCAGCGGGGTCAGACCCCCAGGATGGACAGGTCACCTATATGCATCTTTGTGATTTCTGCTCGGGGGGTCAGGCAGCAGGGTCAGACCCCCAGGATGGACAGGTTACCTATATGCATCTTTGTGATTTCTGCTCAGGGTGGTCAGGCAGCGGGGTCACACTCCCATGATGTCCAGGTGACCTTTGTGCATCTTTGTGATTTCTGCTCAGGGGGGTCAGGCAGCGGAGTGAGACCCCCAGGATGGGCAGGTGACCTACATGCAGTTCTGTTCTTTCTGCTCAGGGTGGTCAGGCAGCGGGTTCAGACCCTCAGGATGGACAGGTCACCTATATGCATCTTTGTGATTTCTGATCATGATGTCCATTTAATCCCCTCCGCAACCTGGTCAGAATGTCCCTCAAACTCACCCCATTGTAAGACACGCAATGCTTTCTCTCAAATCTGATTTCTTATCTATTCTATGCAGATTTGTGATGAAAAGGACCTTGTTCATCATGTTTAAAAATAAATAAAGCAAATGTCCAGGTGACCGTTGTGCATTTGAGTTTTTTTCTGATTAGGGTGGTCAGGCAGCGGGGTCAGACCCCCATGATGTCCAGGTGAACTTTGTGCATCTTAGTGATTTCTGATTAGGGTGGTCAGGCATCGGGGTCAGACCCCCATGATGTCCAGGTGAACTTTGTGCATCTTAGTGATTTCTGATTAGCGTGGTCAGGCAGTGGGGTCAGACCCCATGATGTCCAGGTGAACTTTGTGCATCTTAGTGATTTCTGATTAGGGTGGTCATGCATCGGGGTCAGACCCCCATGATGTCCAGGTGAACTTTGTGCATCTTCGTGATTTCTGATTAGCGTGGTCAGGCAGCGGGGTCAGACCCCCATGATGTCCAGGTGAACTTTGTGCATCTTAGTGATTTCTGATTAGGGTGCTCAGGCAGCGGGGTCAGACCCCCCAGGATGTATGGGGGATATATGGATGGTGCACTCAGGAGAGAATTATGATGCCATGGTCTGTAGGAGGCATGCCACGGTTCACGATTGTGGGGCAGGTCATGTCTAAAGTCATGGCAAAGGTTTGGGTACTTATATGCCTTCCTGATAGGCCTGTCTCTCCATGGCGTGTGAAGGTCATGTATGAGTGCCTGTGCAATCTTTGGTCATTGCTCTTGTAACGGTATACTGGGAGACCACATTCAACAAAGGGAGTCCTCCCGACTTGAGAGAGCCCACCTGTACCCTTAATTCAGGATCCAAATACATCCCTCTTAAGACCCATATAGAGCCCTGTGGATCCCTCCCCTGTGCCAACAATGAGCCAAGAACCAGGCCGGTGTACAGAAAGAGTCTATTTATTTCAAGTTTAGGATCAATAAATAGGTAACACACTTTATTTGTTAAAACATGTTCACTGCACACGTCTCAAGAGATTAGACTCTCAACGCCATGAACTATTTATTAGAGATAAATAAGAATGCCAACGATTATAGTCAAACAGTGTTAGTAGTCGTTCCGATAGCACAGTGAGTAGAGCGCTCACTTTCATCTTTGTACAGAGCCTGGCGACGCAGGTTCGAATCCCGGCAGGACCCAAACTCAGCCTTTCATCCTTCCAAGGTCGAAAAATGAGCACCAAACACTGTGGGTAATATTCGTAGCACTATATAAATGCTAAATTATTATTATTCATGAACAATATTAAATATAATGCAAATATTTGGAATAGAAAAAATCATCCAGAATTGTTTTCATACAATCACATCCTGCGTAAAGGTATATAAATTCTAAATATAATATATGTACATATTTTGAAGTTATGTTCTACATTATAATGCTAAATTTACAAGACTCCAGTTGATGTCAGGATGAAAGTGCCATGTCATTCTATGCTGCAATAAACTGATGTGTGTGTATATGTGCAGTAACCCCAGACTATTGTTGGAGGTAGGTGGCCCATGCATGCTATGTTAAGGAATTTATGAAAAGCTAAGCAGTGATCCACATAACTCTCTACCTCCTATTCTGACCGACACGCTTGTAGGGCCCCAGCAGCACCCTCACTTGCCTTCCTATCCACACATAACATGCATCAGACCTTGCCACTCACTTAGCCCTACTGTGACAAATCACCTTCCGGGCCACCAGGGGTCCAGTGGTGAATATCGGTTTCTAAACCATCAATCAACCCCACACCTCTAGTACACCAGAAGGGATCTGAACAGATTGGAATACAAATTCAATGATAAACAACCTCTTTGTCCAATTTTGGTAACGTGGACGGAACGGTAGGCTTATTTCTGCAAAGTCATTGGTTACTTGCAACACAGTGAAAATGTAATTATTACCCAATGATAAAAGGGACTGCACTGTCAAGGTTGCATATAAATATCTACCTTATTATTATCACAACACACAGTTCTAGCAACACTACAAAATAAAACCCTCCCTGTAAAGGAATGCAGAGGGCAGACAGTTTCAAAGAAGGAAAAGGGATGACCCTGGGTATTTACAGGAGGATAGTCAGTATGGTTAATAACCACAAAAGTGTGTTAAGATTTCTTGGCTTTAGCAAAAAGGGAGCAATGGGTCTTAAAATCTCTCCAGGGGCCTTCTTGGAAACTCCAGGGGACTGACCCACAATTTCCCTTGTGCTGTAGATGTTCATGGTGCTCGACAAGGTCGAGTCGGCTTCAGGGCATGTTGCAGACTTCTGTTACAGAGTTCAAGACGGGAGTCAGCTGCCTGTATCAGGCGGCAAGACAGTTTGATGAGCAAACCTAGATGTGCAGTTGAAGGATGGCTTACATGGCAGCTTTGGGTCAGGAATCGTTTTCTAAGTGCTGAACGGCAGTTCTGAAGCACTGGTCGAGACGTCCCGGGTGTCTTTAAGCAGCGGTGGCTTGACAATGGTCAGCGTTGCCGTCAGTTGCAGATCGAGGAACTCGACTGGCTCGAAAATGTCCTTTAAGGCGGATGTTGATAGAGGCTCGTCGAGGCACGTCTCCCAGCTTCTTCAATGGGCTTGTGTCGTCCTTTAACGCGGACGGCCCAAAGCTGAGGAGTGTGTTGCAGGCAGATGCCTTGTCCTTGGTTGTAGGTTCAGAGACCTTTCTGGTACTTCCTATCCAGGAAGCTTGCTGCCACACCTAGCAAAGCACGCTCTGTGCTGGCTGGGCACTGTTTCTAGAGCAGCTCGAGGGTTCTCTGAGTTCTGTATCTCCCTCTGTTCCCTGAGAGATGTTTGGGGGAGGGGTCTTGCTTGCCTCCTTGGATATCCTAGCCTTCCTTCACTGGCGGAAGTTGTAAGGCAGACTGTACCTTCAGCCAGGGCCCAGGGTTGAGTTATTCTTTGTTACTTCAAGTGAAGTCTTCATATGATCTGCCAAAAGAGAGACTCAACCCTCTTTTAAAGCCATATTGGTCTCAGTGATTGGTGTAGGCTAAGCCTACCATAATGACCCAATCCTGGGGGCCCTACCTACAATCTCCTGTATGCATGAGTTCATAGCCAGAGTGCTTTGCAACAGTGAAGGAAAAGGGGCGAAAACAGGAACAAGTTGTGCCCCAGAACTAAAATGGCAGAAACCTTGTCTCAAGAGAAAGCTCTGACCACACTCCCTTGTGACGCTAAGTCCCACCCATCTCCCTGTCTGTTGTGTTCAAAGAGTCTCCCTGGTTAATGGTCCTCTCTATGTGGTCCCTGTTAAAGAGGTAGGTCTCCCTTGAAGCTGCAGTGAGAGCAGACTCTCTGGCTCCTGAAAACCACATTCTCGTACCTCATGAATGTGGTCCCCCCCTAGCAGGGTGACTTACTGAGAAAAGCAGCCCCAGACATGACAGCTCACTGACATTGATACTGAGGGTGGGAGCTGACTTTGGGTTGACACAATTACATATGAAAGGTTGTTGGGTTTCCTGTCTCCTTTGCTAACCTTTGCAGCCAGGCCCCATGAGGGCCTGTTTGAAGTACCCGCTATTGGTATTTTAATCAGTGCCACCATCTGCAGTGCCTTATAAAAGAACAGTGCCGATCCATGGAGCCTTTGTTAGTTAATCAGGCTGGCCATGGCAGGGGGAAGGTTTGGTCCACCGCCTTCTTGGAGATGACCTAGTACACTCATGGCTTTCACTCTCCAACTAAAAATGGCAGGGCAGACTGTGCCTGTAGGCTGTGTCCACCCAGAGTACACAGGCCTATGCATTTGTAGTGACTGTGCCTGTAGGCTGTGTCCACCCAGAGTACACAGGCCTATGCATTTGTAGTGGTGTGAGCATAGAAAAATGTGTGTGGATTAGCCCCACACATTTTCCTGAAGTTAGTCTACCATCATTCCATTTAATTAAACATTTCAAAAAGCCCATAGGAGCGCACGCCCACCGAGCGGATGGCCGAATTCCTCCTAGCTACACTAACCCACACGCAAGCAATGATTTTTTGCGCGCTTTATATGAAGATCCAGGAATTCCGTAATGTACACCACATTCAGAGCACACCAGCAACCTCTGCTCTGCTCCCTCCATAACTCCACCGTTTAACATGCAAGAAAGGAAGCGCCAAGAGGTCATCCAACTGGCACAAGCAGAGTTATAGAAAGACTAAGCTACATAACCTTAGTAAATATACTCTGCAAACTACTTCATGAATACTTAAAATAACTAAAATATAATAGTTAATAAAAATAGGCGCGCTATATTGCTACTGGAGAGAACATGTGCACAGAAATGATGGGGCCTGCGAAAAGAACGTGTGCCCTTAGAAAGTGTTTTACATCTAGTGGACAGGGCAGGCATTCTGCGGGTTGCTCTTTACATTAAAACATACTTCCCAGCCCATTGACACCCCAAGGGTGGATGAAATCCGATGTGCTTGGGTGGCGTGTAGCGGGTGATCCCATTGAAGTCGATGGGAACACATGCAGTTTTGAATGTTTCTAAAACTCTGCCTGGACCACTGAATTGGGAGGGTAAACATATGTCCAAGGCGGGCGACTCCCTCCAAATGCGGGTGAGTTGAGAGGTATGACAAGATGCCAAACATTTACACTTTTAGGGACCGATCGATGACTCATTTTACACCCACCCAGGGCTGTGCAAATGGCTGAGACAGACAGTCGGGGCAGGCTGCGGGTGATGGGGTATGTGTTGCGACAGTCGGGACAGTCATTGCGTCGCCGAGGGAATGCCTCCCACCCAACGCCTCATTGTGTGCAAGTGGAGTGCCCCGCGGGTGCAGTGCAGCCAGCAGCTGTGTCGATAAATCCCCTCCCATTGCTGGCCATGTCACTGTCGCCCCCTCCCCAGCACACAGGCAAAGTCTCCTTTGCATACGCTAAGCTCCGCATGTCTGAAGTGCTTCCTGCAGGCACAATGAGAGGCAGTCAGGGGCCCTCTGTTCTGGGCACAGCTGACAGACTGGAACTGGCAGCTGGCATTGTGGAGGTGCTGTGTAGCCCCACTCCCTGATACACGACAAGAGTTGCAGCCTGACAAAGGCAGCCAGGGGGGGCACTCACCCTGCTCCGCCCAGAGCCCGACACCTCAAGGGGATAGGTCAAAGGTCAAGGGCGTATTATTCTCTGTAGCCCCCCCGAGACACAGTTCAATATCATTACTACAATGGCACATTGGCTAAACAGCCTCTCAGTAAACACCCGGGGCCCTGTTCACCTCTGTGCCCTGCCAAGGGGTAACACATCACCCGGCCAGGCGCATACAATGTAGGCTTTAACCACTTTTCTTTATTGGGACAGAAAAGTGGATTGACTCTCGGTGGTTTTCACTATCCATCGCTCTACTCCGCACCCTGCTCACCATTCTATTGTATTTAGACCCCTTCTTCTGTGTGCCCCCCACCGGTCTCCCACTGCATAATATTATTTCAGATTGCACCCCATCTGCCACCCTCTCCATATATATCCGCACGTCCCTCCTTCTCCCATTAACTTTTCCCCACTATCACATCTTTACTTCCACTCTCCCCCATGCCCTCTCCCCATATTTACTTCCACTCATCCCCCTGTGTTCCCCTCCTCATCTTTACTCCGCACCCCCTGTACCCCTCTTCCCATCTTTGCGTCCACTCCACCCCCCTGTGCCCCTCTCCCCATAATTACCTCAACTCCACCCCCGTGCCCCTCTACCCATCTTTACTCCCACTCCACCCCCTATGCCCTTCTCCCCATCTTTACTTCCACTCCACCCCCTGTGCCCCTCTCCCCATCTTTACTTCCTCTCTCCCCCAAGCCCCTCCCCCATCTTTACTTCCACTCCACCATCTGTGCCCCTCTCCCCATCTTTACTTCCACTCCACCCCCTGTGCCCCTCTCCCCATCTTTACTTCCACTCTCCCCCAAGCCCCTCTCCCCATTTTTACTCCCCACCCCCTGTGCCCCTCTCCCCATATTTACTTCCACTCTCCCCCAAGCCCCTCTCCCCATCTTTACTCCCCACCCCCTGTGCCCCACTACCCATCTTTACTTCCACTCCACCCCCTGTGCCCCTCTCCCCATCTTTACTTCCACTCTCCCCCAAGCCCCTCACCCCATCTTTACTTCCACTCCACCCCCTGTGCCCCTCTCCCCATCTTTACTTCCACTCTCCCCATGCCCCTCTCCCCATCTTTACTCCCCACCCCCTGTGCCCCTCTCCCCCTCTTTACTTCCACTCTCCCCCAAACTCCTCTCCCCATCGGTACTCCCCACCCCCTGTGCCCTTCTCCCCATCTTTACTTCCACTCTCCCCCAAGCCCCTCTCCCCATCTTTACTTCCACTCCACCATCTGTGCCCCTCTCCCCATCTTTACTTCCCCTCTCCCTAAAAGCCCCTCTCCCCATCTTTACTTCCACTCCACCATCTGTGCCCCTCTCCCCATCTTTACTTCCCCTCTCCCCCAAGCCCCTCTCCCCATCTTTACTTCCACTCCACCCTCTGTGCCCCTCTCCCCATCTTCACTTCCACTCTCCCCCAAGCCCCTCTCCCCATCTTTATTCCCCACCCCCTGTGCCCCTCTCCCCATCTTTACTTCCACTCTCCCCCAAGCCCCTCTCCCCATCTTTACTCCCCACCCCCTGTGCCCCACTACCCATCTTTACTTCCACTCCACCCCCTGTGCCCCTCTCCCCATCTTTACTTCCACTCTCCCCCAAGCCCCTCACCCCATCTTTACTTCCACTCCACCCCCTGTGCCCCTCTCCCCATCTTTACTTCCACTCTCCCAAGCCCCTCTCCGCATCTTTACTCCCCACCCCCTGTGCCCCTCTCCCCCTCTTTACTTCCACTCTCCCCCAAACTCCTCTCCCCATCTTTACTCCCCATCCCCTGTGCCCCTCTCCCCCTCTTTACTTCCACTCTCCCCCAAACTCCTCTCCCCATCTGTACTCCCCACCCCCTGTGCCCCTCTCCCCATCTTTACTTCCATTCTCCCCCAAGCCCCTCTCCCCATCTTTACTCCCCACCCCCTGTGCCCCTCTCCCCATCTTTACTTCCACTCTCCCCCAATCCCCTCTCCCCATCTTTACTTCCACTCCATCCCCTGTGCCCCTCTCCCCATCTTTACTTCCATTCTCCCCCAAGCCCCTCTCCCCATCTTTACTTCCACTGCACCCCTGTGCCCCTCTCCCCATCTTTACATCCTGCTCCCCCAAGCCCCTCTCCCCATCTTACTCCCCCCTGTGCCCCTCTCCCCATCTTTACTTTCACTCTCCCCCAAGCCCCTCTCCCCATCTTTACTCCCCACCCCCTGTGCCCCTCTCCCCATCTTTACTTCCACTCTCCCCCAAGTCCCTCTCCCCATCTTTACTTCCACTCCACCCTCTGTGCCCCTCTTCCCATCTTTACTTCCACTCTCCCCCAAACCCCTCTCCCCATCTTTACTCCCCACCCCCTGTGCCCCTCTCCCCAACTTTACTTCCACTCTCCCCCAAGCCCCTCTCCCCATCTTTACTCCCCACCCCCTGTGCCCCACTACCGATCTTTACTTCCACTCCACCCCCTGTGCCCCTCTCCCCATCTTTACTTCCACTCTCCCCCAAGCCCCTCTCCACATCTTTACTTCCACTCCACCCCCTATGCCCTTCTCCCCATCTTTACTTCCACTCCACCCCCTGTGCCCCTCTCCCCATCTTTACTTCCACTCTCCCCCAAGCCCCTCTCCACATCTTTACTTCCACTCCACCCCCTGTGCCCCTCTCCCCATCTTTACTTCCACTCTCCCCCAAGCCCCTCTCCCCATCTTTATTCCCCACCCCCTGTGCCCCTCTCCCCATCTTTACTTCCACTCTCCCCCAAGCCCCTCTCCCCATCTTTACTCCCCACCCCCTGTGCCCCACTACCCATCTTTACTTCCACTCCACCCCCTGTGCCCCTCTCCCCATCTTTACTTCCACTCTCCCCCAAGCCCCTCACCCCATCTTTACTTCCACTCCACCCCCTGTGCCCCTCTCCCCATCTTTACTTCCACTCTCCCCAAGCCCCTCTCCCCATCTTTACTCCCCACCCCCTTTGCCCCCTCCCCCTCTTTACTTCCACTCTCCCCCAAACTCCTCTCCCCATCGGTACTCCCCAGCCCCTGTGCCCTTCTCCCCATCTTTACTTCCACTCTCCCCCAAGCCCCTCTCCCCATCTTTACTTCCACTCCACCATCTGTGCCCCTCTCCCCATCTTTACTTCCACTCTCCCCCAAGCCCCTCTCCCCATCTTTACTTCCACTCCACCCTCTGTGCCCCTCTCCCCATCTTTACTTCCACTCTCCCAAAAGCCCCTCTCCCCATCTTTACTCCCCACCCCCTGTGCCCCTCTCCCCATCTTTACTTCCACTCTCCCCCAAGCCCCTCTCCCCATCTTTACTCCCCACCCCCTGTGCCCCAATACCCATCTTTACTTCCACTCCACCCCCTGTGCCCCTCTCCCCATCTTTACTTCCACTCTCCCCCAAGCCCCTCACCCCATCTTTACTTCCACTCTACCCCCTGTGCCCCTCTCCCCATCTTTACTTCCACTCTCCCCAAGCCCCTCTCCCCATCTTTACTCCCCACCCCCTGTGCCCCTCTCCCCTCTTTACTTCCACTCTCCCCCAAACTCCTCTCCCCATCTTTACTCCCCACCCCCTGTGCCCCTCTCCCCCTCTTTACTTCCACTCTCCCCCAAACTCCTCTCCCCATCTGTACTCCCCACCCCCTGTGCCCCTCTCCCCATCTTTACTTCCGTTCTCCCCCAAGCCCCTCTCCCCATCTTTACTCCCCACCCCCTGTGCCCCTCTCCCCATCTTTACTTCCACTCTCCCCCAATCCCCTCTCCCCATCTTTACTTCCACTCCACCCCCTGTGCCCCTCTCCCCATCTTTACTTCCATTCTCCCCCAAGCCCCTCTCCCCATCTTTACTTCCACTCCACCCCCTGTGCCCCTCTCCCCATCTTTACATCCACTCTCCCCCAAGCCCCTCTCCCCATCTTACTCCCCACCCCTGTGCCCCTCTCCCCATCTTTACATCCACTCTCCCCCAAGCCCCTCTCCCCATCTTTACTCCCCACCCCCTGTGTCCCTCTCCCCATCTTTACTTCCACTCTCCCCCAAGTCCCTCTCCCCATCTTTACTTCCACTCCACCCTCTGTGCCCCTCTCCCCATCTTTACTTCCACTCTCCCCCAAGCCCCTCTCCCCATCTTTACTTCCACTCCACCCCCTGTGCCCCTCTCCCCATCTTTTTATTCCACTCTCCCCCAAGCCCCTCTCCCCATCTTTACTTCCACTCCACCCCTGTGCCCCTCTTCCCATCTTTACTTCCACTCTCCCCCAAGCCCCTCTCCCCACCTTTACTCCCCACCCCCTGTACGCCTCTTCCCATCTTTGCTTCCACTCCACCCCCCTGTGCCCCTCTCCCCATTATTAACTCAACTCCACCCCCTGTGCCACTCTACCCATCTTTACTCCCACTCCACCCCCTATGCCCCTCTCCCCATCTTTACTTCCACTCCACCCCCTGTGCCCCTCTCCCCATCTTTACTTCCACTCTCCCCCAAGCCCCTCTCCCCATCTTTACTTCCACTCCACCCTCTGTGCCCCTATCCCCATTTTTACTTCCACTCTCCCCCAAGCCCCTCTCCCCATCTTTACTTCCACTCCACCCACTGTGCCCCTCGCCCCATCTTTACTTCCATTCCACCCTCTGTGCCCCTCTCGCATCTTTACTTCCATTCCACCCTCTGTGCCCTCTCCCCATCTTTACTTCCACTCCACCCTCTGTGGCCCTCTCCCCACATGGACTTCCACTCCACCCGCTGTGCCCATCTCCCCATCTTTACTTCCACTCCACCCCCCAAAGCCCCTCTCCCCATCTTTACGTCCACTCCACCCCCTGTGCCCCTCTCCCCATCTTTACATCCACTCTCCCCCAAGCCCCTCTCCCCATCTTACTCCCCACCCCCTGTGCCCCTCTCCCCATCTTTACATCCACTCTCCCCAAGCCCCTCTCCCCATCTTTACTCCCCACCCCCTGTGTCCCTCTCCCCATCTTTACTTCCACTCTCCCCCAAGTCCCTCTCCCCATCTTTACTTCCACTCCACCCTCTGTGCCCCTCTCCCCATCTTTACTTCCACTCTCCCCCAAGCCCCTCTCCCCATCTTTACTTCCACTCCACCCCCTGTGCCCCTCTCCCCATCTTTACTTCCACTCTCCCCCAAGCCCCTCTCCCCATCTTTACTTCCACTCCACCCCCTGTGCCCCTCTCCCCATCTTTACTTCCACTCTCCCCCAAGCCCCTCTCCCCACCTTTACTCCCCACCCCCTGTACGCCTCTTCCCATCTTTGCTTCCACTCCACCCCCCTGTGCCCCTCTCCCCATAATTAACTCAACTCCACCCCCTGTGCCACTCTACCCATCTTTACTCCCACTCCACCCCCTATGCCCCTCTCCCCATCTTTACTTCCACTCCCACCCCCTGTGCCCCTCTCCCCATCTTTACTTCCACTCTCCCCCAAGCCCCTCTCCCCATCTTTACTTCCACTCCACCCTCTGTGCCCCTATCCCCATTTTTACTTCCACTCTCCCCCAAGCCCCTCTCCCCATCTTTACTTCCACTCCACCCACTGTGCCCCTCGCCCCATCTTTACTTCCATTCCACCCTCTGTGCCCCTCTCGCATCTTTACTTCCATTCCACCCTCTGTGCCCCTCTCCCCATCTTTACTTCCACTCCACCCTCTGTGGCCCTCTCCCCACATGGACTTCCACTCCACCCGCTGTGCCCATCTCCCCATCTTTACTTCCACTCCACCCCCTGTGCCCCTCTCCCCATCTGTACTTCCACTCCACCCCCTGTACCCATCTCCCCATCTTTATTTCCACTCCACCCCCTGTGCCCCTCTCCCCATCTTTACTTCCACTCCACCCCCTGTGCCCCTTCCCCATCTGTACTTCCACTCCACCCCCTGTGCCCCTCTCCCCATCTTTACTTCCACTCCACCCCCTGTGCCCCTCTCCCCATCTGTACTTCCACTCCACCCCCTGTGCCCTTCCCCCATCTCTACTTCCACTCCACCCCCTGTGCTCCTCTCCCCATCTTTACTTCCACTCCACCCCCTGTGCCCCTCTCCCCATCTGTACTTCCACTCCACCCCCTGTGCCCCTCTCCCCATCTTTACTTCCACTCTCCCCAAAGCCCCTCTCCCCATCTTTACTTCCACTGCACCATCTGTGCCCCTCTCCCCATCTTTACTTCCACTCTCCCCCAAGCCCCTCTCCCCATCTTTACTTCCACTCCACCCTCTGTGCCCCTCTCCCCATCTTAACTTCACTCTCCCCCAAGCCCCTCTCCCCATCTTTACTTCCACTCCACCCTCTGTGCCCCTCTCCCCATCTTTACTTCCACTCTCCCCCAAACCCCTCTCCCCATCTTTACTCCCACCCCCTGTGCCCCTCTCCCCAACTTTACTTCCACTCTCCCCCAAGCCCCTCTCCCCATCTTTACTCCCCACCCCTGTGCCCCACTACCGATCTTTACTTCCACTCCACCCCCTGTGCCCCCTCTCCCCATCTTTACTCCCACTCCACCCCCTATGCCCTTCTCCCCATCTTTACTTCCACTCCACCCCCTGTGCCCCTCTCCCCATCTTTACTTCCACTCTCCCCCAAGCCCCTCTCCACATCTTTACTTCCACTCCACCCCCTGTGCCCCTCTCCCCATCTTTACTTCCACTCTCCCCCAAGCCCCTCTCCCCATCTTTATTCCCCACCCCCTGTGCCCCTCTCCCCATCTTTACTTCCACTCTCCCCAAGCCCCTCTCCCCATCTTTACACCCCACCCCCTGTGCCCCACTACCCATCTTTACTTCCACTCCACCCCCTGTGCCCCTCTCCCCATCTTTACTTCCACTCTCCCCCAAGCCCCTCACCCCATCTTTACTTCCACTCCACCCCCTGTGCCCCTCTCCCCATCTTTACTTCCACTCTCCCCAAGCCCCTCTCCCCATCTTTACTCCCCACTCCCTTTGCCCCCTCCCCCTCTTTACTTCCACTATCCCCCAAACTCCTCTCCCCATCGGTACTCCCCAGCCCCTGTGCCCTTCTCCCCATCTTTACTTCCACTCTCCCCCAAGCCCCTCTCCCCATCTTTACTTCCACTCCACCATCTCTGCCCCTCTCCCCATCTTTACTTCCACTCTCCCCCAAGCCCCTCTCCCCATCTTTACTTCCACTCCACCCTCTGTGCCCCTCTCCCCATCTTTACTTCCACTCTCCCAAAAGCCCCTCTCCCCATCTTTACTCCCCACCCCCTGTGCCCCTCTCCCCATCTTTACTTCCACTCTCCCCCAAAGCCCCTCTCCCCATCTTTACTCCCCACCCCCTGTGCCCCCAATACCCATCTTTACTTCCACTCCACCCCCTGTGCCCCTCTCCCCATCTTTACTTCCACTCTCCCCAAGCCCCTCACCCCATCTTTACTTCCACTCCACCCCCTGTGCCCCTCTCCCCATCTTTACTTCCACTCTCCCCAAGCCCCTCTCCCCATCTTTACTCCCCACCCCCTGTGCCCCTCTCCCCCTCTTTACTTCCCACTCTCCCCCAAACTCCTCTCCCCATATGTACTCCCCACCCCCTGTGCCCCTCTCCCCATCTTTACTTCCATTCTCCCCCCAAGCCCCTCTCCCCATCTTTACTCCCCACCCTCTGTGCCCCTCTCCCCATCTTTACTTCCACTCTCCCCCAATCCCCTCTCCCCATCTTTACTTCCACTCCACCCCCTGTGCCCCTCTCCCCATCTTTACTTCCATTCTCCCCCAAGCCCCTCTCCCCATCTTTACTTCCACTCCACCCCCTGTGCCCCTCTCCCCATCTTTACATCCACTCTCCCCCAAGCCCCTCTCCCCATCTTACTCCCCACCACCCTGTGCCCCTCTCCCCATCTTTACATCCACTCTCCCCCAAGCCCCTCTCCCCATCTTTACTCCCAACCCCTGTGTCCCTCTCCCCATCTTTACTTCCACTCTCCCCCAAGTCCCTCTCCCCATCTCTACTTCCACTCCACCCTCTGTGCCCCTCTCCCCATCTTTACTTCCACTCTCCCCCAAGCCCCTCTCCCCATCTTTACTTCCACTCCACCCCCTGTGCCCCTCTCCCCATCTTTACTTCCACTCTCCCCCAAGCCCCTCTCCCCACCTTTACTCCCCACCCCCTGTACGCCTCTTCCCATCTTTGCTTCCACTCCACCCCCCTGTGCCCCTCTCCCCATTATTAACTCAACTCCACCCCCTGTGCCACTCTACCCATCTTTACTCCCACTCCACCCCCTATGCCCCTCTCCCCATCTTTACTTCCACTCCACCCCCTGTGCCCCTCTCCCCATCTTTACTTCCACTCTCCCCCAAGCCCCTCTCCCCATCTTTACTTCCACTCCACCCTCTGTGCCCCTATCCCCATTTTTACTTCCACTCTCCCCCAAGCCCCTCTCCCCATCTTTACTTCCACTCCACCCACTGTGCCCCTCGCCCCATCTTTACTTCCATTCCACCCTCTGTGCCCCTCTCGCATCTTTACTTCCATTCCACCCTCTGTGCCCCTCTCCCCATCTTTACTTCCACTCCACCCTCTGTGGCCCTCTCCCCACATGGACTTCCACTCCACCCGCTGTGCCCATCTCCCCATCTTTACTTCCACTCCACCCCCCAAGCCCCTCTCCCCATCTTTACGTCCACTCCACCCCCTGTGCCCCTCTCCCCATCTTTACATCCACTCTCCCCCAAGCCCCTCTCCCCATCTTACTCCCCACCCCCTGTGCCCCTCTCCCCATCTTTACATCCACTCTCCCCCAAGCCCCTCTCCCCATCTTTACTCCCCACCCCCTGTGTCCCTCTCCCCATCTTTACTTCCAATCTCCCCCAAGTCCCTCTCCCCATCTTTACTTCCACTCCACCCTCTGTGCCCCTCTCCCCATCTTTACTTCCACTCTCCCCAAGCCCCTCTCCCCATCTTTACTTCCACTCCACCCCCTGTGCCCCTCTCCCCATCTTTACTTCCACTCTCCCCCAAGCCCCTCTCCCCATCTTTACTTCCACTCCACCCCCTGTGCCCCTCTCCCCATCTTTACTTCCACTCTCCCCCAAGCCCCTCTCCCCACCTTTACTCCCCACCCCCTGTACGCCTCTTCCCATCTTTGCTTCCACTCCACCCCCCTGTGCCCCTCTCCCCATAATTAACTCAACTCCACCCCCTGTGCCACTCTACCCATCTTTACTCCCACTCCACCCCCTATGCCCCTCTCCCCATCTTTACTTCCACTCCACCCCCTGTGCCCCTCTCCCCATCTTTACTTCCACTCTCCCCCAAGCCCCTCTCCCCATCTTTACTTCCACTCCACCCTCTGTGCCCCTATCCCCATTTTTACTTCCACTCTCCCCCTAGCCCCTCTCCCCATCTTTACTTCCACTCCACCCACTGTGCCCCTCGCCCCATCTTTACTTCCATTCCACCCTCTGTGCCCCTCTCGCATCTTTACTTCCATTCCACCCTCTGTGCCCCTCTCCCCATCTTTACTTCCACTCCACCCTCTGTGGCCCTCTCCCCACATGGACTTCCACTCCACCCGCTGTGCCCATCTCCCCATCTTTACTTCCACTCCACCCCCTGTGCCCCTCTCCCCATCTGTACTTCCACTCCACCCCCTGTGCCCATCTCCCCATCTTTATTTCCACTCCACCCCCTGTGCCCCTCTCCCCATCTTTACTTCCACTCCACCCCCTGTGCCCCTTCCCCATCTGTACTTCCACTCCACCCCCTGTGCCCCTCTCCCCATCTTTACTTCCACTCCACCCCCTGTGCCCCTCTCCCCATCTGTACTTCCACTCCACCCCCTGTGCCCTTCCCCCATCTCTACTTCCACTCCACCCCCTGTGCTCCTCTCCCCATCTTTACTTCCACTCCACCCCCTGTGCCCCTCTCCCCATCTGTACTTCCACTCCACCCCCTGTGCCCCTCTCCCCATCTTTACTTCCACTCTCCCCAAAGCCCCTCTCCCCATCTTTACTTCCACTGCACCATCTGTGCCCCTCTCCCCATCTTTACTTCCACTCTCCCCCAAGCCCCTCTCCCCATCTTTACTTCCACTCCACCCTCTGTGCCCCTCTCCCCATCTTAACTTCCACTCTCCCCCAAGCCCCTCTCCCCATCTTTACTTCCACTCCACCCTCTGTGCCCCTCTCCCCATCTTTACTTCCACTCTCCCCCAAACCCCTCTCCCCATCTTTACTCCCCACCCCCTGTGCCCCTCTCCCCAACTTTACTTCCACTCTCCCCCAAGCCCCTCTCCCCATCTTTACTCCCCACCCCCTGTGCCCCACTACCGATCTTTACTTCCACTCCACCCCCTGTGCCCCTCTCCCCATCTTTACTCCCACTCCACCCCCTATGCCCTTCTCCCCATCTTTACTTCCACTCCACCCCCTGTGCCCCTCTCCCCATCTTTACTTCCACTCTCCCCCAAGCCCCTCTCCACATCTTTACTTCCACTCCACCCCCTGTGCCCCTCTCCCCATCTTTACTTCCACTCTCCCCCAAGCCCCTCTCCCCATCTTTATTCCCCACCCCCTGTGCCCCTCTCCCCATCTTTACTTCCACTCTCCCCCAAGCCCCTCTCCCCATCTTTACACCCCACCCCCTGTGCCCCACTACCCATCTTTACTTCCACTCCACCCCCTGTGCCCCTCTCCCCATCTTTACTTCCACTCTCCCCCAAGCCCCTCACCCCATCTTTACTTCCACTCCACCCCCTGTGCCCCTCTCCCCATCTTTACTTCCACTCTCCCCAAGCCCCTCTCCCCATCTTTACTCCCCACTCCCTTTGCCCCCCTCCCCCTCTTTACTTCCACTATCCCCCAAACTCCTCTCCCCATCGGTACTCCCCAGCCCCTGTGCCCTTCTCCCCATCTTTACTTCCACTCTCCCCCAAGCCCCTCTCCCCATCTTTACTTCCACTCCACCATCTCTGCCCCTCTCCCCATCTTTACTTCCACTCTCCCCCAAGCCCCTCTCCCCATCTTTACTTCCACTCCACCCTCTGTGCCCCTCTCCCCATCTTTACTTCCACTCTCCCAAAAGCCCCTCTCCCCATCTTTACTCCCCACCCCCTGTGCCCCTCTCCCCATCTTTACTTCCACTCTCCCCCAAGCCCCTCTCCCCATCTTTACTCCCCACCCCCTGTGCCCCAATACCCATCTTTACTTCCACTCCACCCCCTGTGCCCCTCTCCCCATCTTTACTTCCACTCTCCCCCAAGCCCCTCACCCCATCTTTACTTCCACTCCACCCCCTGTGCCCCTCTCCCCATCTTTACTTCCACTCTCCCCAAGCCCCTCTCCCCATCTTTACTCCCCACCCCCTGTGCCCCTCTCCCCCTCTTTACTTCCACTCTCCCCCAAACTCCTCTCCCCATATGTACTCCCCACCCCCTGTGCCCCTCTCCCCATCTTTACTTCCATTCTCCCCCAAGCCCCTCTCCCCATCTTTACTCCCCACCCTCTGTGCCCCTCTCCCCATCTTTACTTCCACTCTCCCCCAATCCCCTCTCCCCATCTTTACTTCCACTCCACCCCCTGTGCCCCTCTCCCCATCTTTACTTCCATTCTCCCCCAAGCCCCTCTCCCCATCTTTACTTCCACTCCACCCCCTGTGCCCCTCTCCCCATCTTTACTTCCACTCTCCCCCAAGCCCCTCTCCCCATCTTTACTTCCACTCCACCCCCTGTGCCCCTCTCCCCATCTTTACTTCCACTCTCCCCCAAGCCCCTCTCCCCATCTTTACTCCCCACCCCCTGTGCCCCTCTCCCCATCTTTACTTCCACTCTCCCCCAAGCCCTTCTCCCTGTACGCCTCTTCCCATCTTTGGTTCCACTCCACCCCCCTGTGCCCCTCTCCCCATAATTAACTCAACTCCACCCCCTGTGCCACTCTACCCATCTTTACTCCCACTCCACCCCCTATGCCCCTCTCCCCATCTTTACTTCCACTCCACCCCCTGTGCCCCTCTCCCCATCTTTACTTCCACTCTCCCCCAAGCCCCTCTCCCCATCTTTACTTCCACTCCACCCTCTGTGCCCCTATCCCCATTTTTACTTCCACTCTCCCCCAAGCCCCTCTCCCCATCTTTACTTCCACTCCACCCACTGTGCCCCTCGCCCCATCTTTACTTCCATTCCACCCTCTGTGCCCCTCTCGCATCTTTACTTCCATTCCACCCTCTGTGCCCCTCTCCCCATCTTTACTTCCACTCCACCCTCTGTGGCCCTCTCCCCACATGGACTTCCACTCCACCCGCTGTGCCCATCTTTACTTCCACTCCACCCCCTGTGCCCCTCTCCCCATCTGTACTTCCACTCCACCCCCTGTGCCCATCTCCCCATCTTTATTTCCACTCCACCCCCTGTGCCCCTCTCCTCATCTTTACTTCCACTCCACCCCCTGTGCCCCTTCCCCATCTGTACTTCCACTCCACCCCCTGTGCCCCTCTCCCCATCTTTACTTCCACTCCACCCCCTGTGCCCCTCTCCCCATCTGTACTTCCACTCCACCCCCTGTGCCCTTCCCCCATCTCTACTTCCACTCCACCCCCTGTGCCCCTCTCCCCATCTTTACTTCCACTCTCCCCCAAGCCCCTCTCCCCATCTTTACTCCCCACCCCCTGTGCCCCTCTCCCTCTCTTTACTTCCTCTCTCCCCCAAACCCCTCTCCCCATCTGTACTCCCCACCCCCTGTGCCCCTCTCTCCATATTTACTTCCATTCTCCCCCAAGCCCCTCTCCCCATCTTTACTCCCCACCCCCTGTGCCACTCTACCCATCTTTACTTCCACTCCACCCCCTGTGCCCCTCTCCCCATCTTTACTTCCACTCTCCCCAAAGCCCCTCTCCCCATCTTTACTTCCACTGCACCATCTGTGCCCCTCTCCCCATCTTTACTTCCACTCTCCCCCAAGCCCCTCTCCCCATCTTTACTTCCACTCCACCCTCTGTGCCCCTCTCCCCATCTTAACTTCCACTCTCCCCCAAGCCCCTCTCCCCATCTTTACTCCCCACCCCCTGTGCCCCTCTCCCCATCTTTACTTCCACTCTCCCCCAAGCCCTTCTCCCCATCTTCACTCCCCACCCCCTGTGCCCCACTACCCATCTTTACTTCCACTCCACCCCCTGTGCCCCTCTCCCCATCTTTACTTCCACTCTCCCCCAAGCCCCTCTCCCCATCTTTACTTCCACTCCACCCCCTGTGCCCCTCTCCCCATCTTTACTTCAACTCTCCCCTAAGCCCCTCACCCCATCTTTACTTCCACTCCACCCCATGTGCCCCTCTCCCCATCTTTACTTTCACTCTCCCCCAAGCCCCTCTCCCCATCTTTACTCCCCACCCCCTGTGCCCCTCTCCCTCTCTTTACTTCCTCTCTCCCCCAAACCCCTCTCCCCATCTGTACTCCCCACCCCCTGTGCCCCTCTCTCCATATTTACTTCCATTCTCCCCCAAGCCCCTCTCCCCATCTTTACTCCCCACCCCCTGTGCCCCTCTCCCCATCTTTACTTCCACTCTCCCCAATCCCCTCTCCCCATCTTCACTTCCACTTCACTCCTGTGCCCCTCTCCCCATCTTTACTTCCATTCTCCCCCAAGCCCCTCTCCCCATCTTTACTTCCACTCCACCCCCTGTTCCCCTCTCCCCATATTTACTTCCACTCTCCCCCAAGCCCCTCTCCCCATCTTTACTCCCCACCCCCTGTGCCCCTCTCCACATCTTTACTTCCACTCTCCCCAAGCCCCTCTCCCCATCTTTACTTCCACTCCACCCTCTGTGCCCCTCTCCCCATCTTTACTTCCACTCTCCCCCAAGCCCCTCACCCCATCATTACTTCCACTCCACCCCCTGTTGTGCCCCTATCCCCATCTTTACTTCCACTCTCCCCCAAGCCCCTCTCCCCATCTTTACTTCCACTCCACCCCCTGTGCCCCTCTCCCCACCTTTACTTCCACTCTCCCCAATCCCCTCTCCCCATCTTTACTCCCCACCCCCTGTACGCCTCTTCCCATCTTTGCTTCCACTCCACCCCCCTGTGCCCCTCTCCCCATAATTAACTCAACTCCACCCCCTGTGCCATTCTACCCATCTTTACTCCCACTCCACCCCCTATGCCCCTCTCCCCATCTTTACTTCCACTCCACCCCCTGTTCCCCTCTCCCCATCTTTACTTCCACTCTCCCCCAAGCCCCTCTCACCATCTTTACTTCCACTCCACCCTCTGTGGTCCTTTCCCCATCTTTACTTCCACTCTCCCCCAAGCCCCTCTCCCCATCTTCACTTCCACTCCACCCTCTGTGCCCCTCTCCCCATCTTTACTTCCACTCCACCCTCTGTGCCCCTCTCCCCACATGTACTTCCACTCCACCCCCTGTGCCCATCTCCCCATCTTTATTTCCACTCCACCCCCTGTGCCCCTCTCCCCATCTTTACTTCCACTCCACCCCCTGTGACCCTCTCCCCATCTGTACTTCCACTCCACCCCCTGTGCCCCTCTCCACATCTTTACTTCCACTCTCCCCCATGCCCCTCTCCCCATCTTTACTCCCCACCCCCTGTGCCTCTCTCCCCATCTCTACTTCCACTCTCCCCCAAGCCCCTCTCCCCATCTTTACTTCCACTCCACCCTCTGTGCCCCTCTCCCCATTTTTACTTCCACTCCACCCTCTGTGGCCCTCTCCCCATCTGTACTTTCACTCCACCCCCTGTGCCCATCTCCCCATCTTTATTTCCACTCCACCCCCTGTGCCCCTCTCCCCATCTTTACTTCCACTCCACCCCCTGTGCCCCTCTCCCCATCTGTACTTTCACTCCACCCCCTGTGCCCATCTCCCCATCTTTATTTCCACTCCACCCCCTGTGCCCCTCTCCCCATCTTTACTTCCACTCCACCCCCTGTGCCCCTCTCCCCATCTGTACTTCCACTCCAGCCCCTGTGCCCTTCCCCCATCTCTACTTCCACTCCACCCCCTGTGCCCCTCTCCCCATCTTTACTTCCGCTCCACCCCCCGTGCCCCTCTCCCCATCTTTACTTCCACTCCACCCCCTGTGCCCCTCTCCCAATCTTTACTTCCACTCCACCCCCTGTGCCCCTCTCCCCATCTTTACTTCCACTCTCCCCAAGCCCCTCTCCCCATCTTTACTTCCACTCCACCATCTGTGCCCCTCTCCCCATCTTTACTTCCACTCTCCCCCAAGCCCCTCTCCCCATCTTTACTTCCACTCCACCCTCTGTGCCCCTCTCCCCATCTTTACTTCCACTCTCCCCCAAGCCACTCTCCCCATCTTTACTCCCCACCCCCTGTGCCCCTCTCCCCATCTTTACTTCCACTCTCCCCCAAGCCCCTCTCCCCATCTTTATTCCCCACCCCCTGTGCGCCACTACCCATCTTTACTTCCACTCCACCCCCTGTGCCCCTCTCCCCATCTTTACTTCCACTCTCCCCCAAGCCCCTCTCACACATCTTTACTTCCACTCCACCCCCTGTGCCCCTCTCCCCATCTTTACTTCCACTCTCCCCCAAGCCCCTCACCCCATCTTTACTTCCACTCCACCCCCTGTTCCCCTCTCCCCACCTTTACTTCCACTCTCCCCCAATCCCCTCTCCCCATCTTTACTCCCCACCCCCTGTGCCCCTCTCCCCCTCTTTACTTCCACTCTCCCCCAAACCCCTCACCCCATCTGTACTCCCCACCCCATGTGCCCCTCTCCCCATATTTACTTCTATTCTCCCCCAAGATCCTCTCCCCATCTTTACTCCCCACCCCCTGTGCCCCTCTCCCCATCTTTACTTCCACTCTCCCCCAATCCCCTCTCCCCATCTTTACTTCCACTCCACCCCCTGTGCCCCTCTCCCCATCTTTACTTCCATTCTCCCCCAAGCCCCTCTCCCCATCTTTACTTCCACTCCACCCCCTGTGCCCCTCTCCCATCTTTACTTCCACTCCACCCCCCGTGCCCCTCTCCCCATCTTTACTTCCACTCCACCCCCCGTGCCCCTCTCCCCATCTTTACTTCCACTCCACCCCCTGTGCCCCTCTCCCCATCTTTACTTCCACTCTCCCCATGCCCCTCTCCCCATCTTTACTTCCACTCCACCATCTGTGCCCCTCTCCCCATCTTTACTTCCACTCTCCCCCAAGCCCCTCTCCCCATCTTTACTTCCACTCCACCCTCGGTGCCCCTCTCCCCATCTTTACTTCCACTCTCCCCCAAGCCCCTCTCCCCATCTTTACTCCCCACCCCCAAGCCCCTCTCCCCATCTTTACTCCCCACCCCCTGTGCCCCACTACCCATCTTTACTTCCACTCCACCCCCTGTGCCACTCTCCCCATTTTTACTTCCACTCTCCACCAAGCCCCTCTCCCCATCTTTACTTCGACTCCACCCCCTGTGCCCCTCTCCCCATCTTTACTTCCACTCTCCCACAAGCCCCTCACCCCATCTTTACTTCCACTCCACCCCCTGTGCCCCTCTCCCCACCTTTACTTCCACTCTCCCCCAAGCCCCTCTCCCCATCTTTACTCCCCACCCCCTGTGCCCCTCTCCCCCTCTTTACTTCCACTCTCCCCCAAACCCCTCTCCCCATCTGTACTCCCCACCCCTGTGCCCCTCTCCCCATATTTACTTCCACTCCACCCCCTGTGCCCCTCTCCCCATCTTTACTTCCACTCCATCCCCCATGCCCCTCTCCCCATCTTTACTTCCATTGCACCCCCTGTGCCCCTCTCCCCATCTTTACTTCCACTCTCCCCAAGCCCCTCTCCCCATATTTACTTCCACTCCACCATCTGTGCCCCTCTCCCCATCTTTACTTCCACTCTCCCCCAAGCCCCTCTCCCCATCTTTACTTCCACTCCACCCCCTGTGCCCCTCTCCCCATCTTTACTTCCACTCTCCCCAAGCCCCTCTCCCCATCTTTACTTCCACTCCACCCCCTGTGCCCCTCTCCCCATCTTTACTTCCACTCTCCCCCAAGCCCCTCACCCCATCTTTACTTCCACTCCACCCCCTGTGCCCCTCTCCCCACCTTTACTTCCACTCTCCCCAATCCCCTCTCCCTATCTTTACTCCCCACCCCCTGTGCCCCTCTCCCCCTCTTTACTTCCACTCTCCCCCAAACCCCTCTCCCCATCTGTACTCCCCACCCCCTGTGCCCCTCTCCCCATATTTACTTCCATTCTCCCCCAAGCCCCACTCCCCATCTTTACCCCCCACCCCCTGTGCCCCTCTCCCCATCTTTACTTCCACTCTCCCCCAATCCCCTCTCCCCATCTTTACTTCCACTCCACCCCCTGTGCCCCTCTCCTCATCTTTACTTCCATTCTCCCCCAAGCCCCTCTCCCCATCTTTACTTCCACTCCACCCCCTGTGCCCCTCTCCCAATCTTTACTTCCACTCTCCCCCAAGCCCCTCTCCCCATCTTACTCCCCACACCCTGTGCCCCTCTCCCCATCTTTACTTCCACTCTCCCCCAAGCCCCTCTCCCCATCTTTACTCCCCACCCCCTGTGCCCCTCTCCCCATCTTTACTTTCACTCTCCCCCAAGCCCCTCTCCCCATCTTTACTTCCACTCCACCCCCTGTGCCCCTCTCCCCATCTTTACTTCCACTCCATCCCCTGTGCCCCTCTCCCCATCTTTACTTCCACTCTCCCCAAGCCCCTCAACCCATCTTTACTTCCACTCCACCATCTGTGCCCCTCTCCCCATCTTTACTTCCACTCTCCCCCAAGCCCCTCTCCCCATCTTTACTTCCACTCCACCCTCTGTGCCCCTCTCCCATCTTTACTTCCACTCTCCCCCAGGCCCCTCTCCCCATCTTTACTTCCACTCCACCCTCTGTGCCCCTTTCCCCATCTTTACTTCCACTCTCCCCCAAGCCCCTCTCCCCATCTTTACTTCCACTCCACCCTCTGTGCCCCTCTCCCCATCTTCACCCCCATTCCACCCTCTGTGCCCCTCTCCCATCTTTACTTCCATTCCACCCTCTGTGCCCCTCTCCCCATCTTTACTTCCACTCCACCCTCTGTGCCCCTCTCCCCACATGTACTTCCACTCCACCCCCTGTGCCCCTCTCCCCATCTTTACTTCCACTCTCCCCCAAGCCACTCTCCCCATCTTTACTCCCCACCCCCTGTGCCCCTCTCCCCATCTCTACTTCCACTCCACCCCTTGTGCCCTTCCCCATCTCTACTTCCACTTCACCCCCTGTGCCCCTCTCCCCATCTCTACTTCCACTCCACCCCCTGTGCCCCTCTCCCCATATTTACTTCCACTCCACCCCCTGTGCCCCTCTCCCCATTTTTACTTCCACTCCATCCCCTGTGTCCCTCTCCCCATCTTTACTTCCACTCCACCCCCTGTGTCCCTCTCCCCATCTTTACTTCCACTCCACCCCCTGTGCCCCTCTCCCCATCTGTACTTCCACTCCACCTCCTGTACTTCCACTCCACCCCCTGTGCCCCTCTCCCCATCTTTACTTCCACTCCACCCCCTGTGCCCCTCTCCCCATTTTTACTTCCACTCCACCCCATGTATCCCTCTCCCCATCTTTACTTCCACTCCACCCTCTGTGCCCCTCTCTCCATCTTTACTTCCATTCCACCCTCTGTGCCCCTCTCCCATCTTTACTTCCATTCCACCCTCTGTGCCCCTCTCCCCATCTTTACTTCCACTCCACCCTCTGTGCCCCTCCCCCCACATGTACTTCCACTCCACCCCCTGTGCCCCTCTCCCCATCTTTACTTCCACTCCACCCCCTGTGCCCCTCTCCCCATCTGTACTTCCACTCCACCCCCTGTGCCCCTCTCCCCATCTTTACTTCCACTCCACCCTGCATGCCCTTCTCCCCATCTCTTCTTCCAGTCCACCCCCTGTGCCCCTCTCCCCATCTTTACTTCCACTCCACCCCCTGTGCCCCTCTCCCCATCTGTACTTCCACTCCACCCCCTGTACTTCCACTCCACCCCCTGTGCCCCTCTCCCCATCTTTACTTCCATTCCACCCCCTGTGCCCCTCTCCCCATTTTTACATCCACTCCACTCCCTGTGTCCCTCTCCCCATCTTTACTTCCACTCCACCCCCTGTGCCCCTCTCCCCATCTTTACTTCCACTCCACCCCCTGTGCCCCTCTCCCCATCTGTACTTCCACTCCACCCCCTGTACTTCCACTCCACCCCCTGTGCCCCTCTCCCCATCTTTACTTCCACTCCATCCCCTGTGCCCCTCTCCCCATTTTTACTTCCACTCCACCCCCTGTGTCCCTCTCCCCATCTTTACTTCTACTCCACCCCCGTGCTCCTCTCCCCATCTTTACTTCCACCACACCCCCTGTGCCCCTCTAACCATCCTTAATTCCACTCCACCCCCCTGCGCCCCTATCCCCACCTTTACTTCCATTCAACCCTCCTGTCCCCCACTCCCTATCTTTAATTCCACTCCACCCCCTGTGTCCCTTTCCCCAACTTTACTTACACTCCACCGCCCTGTGTCAGTCTCCCCAACATTACTTAAACTCCATCCCCTGGTTCCCTCTCCCCATCCTTACTTCCACTCATTCCCCTGTGCCCCTCTCCCCATCTTCAGCCTGATTAGCATTTCAAGGCCCCATGGACCTGCATCTCTGTTGTTACACCTGGCTGGTGGCTGCAAATACTGAAGAATGCTAATTTAGCAGCCCTCAGGGAGGCCTGGGTGCAGGAAGTGACAGAGACCAAAACCTCTTTGTAATGCAATGTGCCAAGTTGGTACTAACAGCCCTCCTTGGTATGAAAGGGCACTGAATGTTCTATCTGGAACCACTCCTTTCAGAGCAGGGAAGTATGTGAATTGTAGGAGACTAAAGTCTGCCTGCAACCCCCTACTTCAAAGGAGGCCCATGTTGTGACCAAACTCTGCACAGGGCACAGTTAATTAGGGAGACACTTTGATGCACAGCAGACAGGAAGATGGGTGCAACTTAGAAGTATATGTTTTCATCCTTCCCCTGTCTGTTGCAAAGCCCTCTGATTCTGACCTGCAGCGTCACTGTAGATTGTTGTGGGGACCCAGGATTGGTTCATTAAGCTGGGCCTGTTTGTCTTTAAAAGAGAGCTGAGATCATCTGAAGACTTTGCATGGAGTAAGAATGACGCTTTTGGACCCAAACTGAAGGTACAGTCTACCTTACATCCTCCGCCAGTGAAGGAAGGCCAGGAGTTCCAAGAGGGAAGCAAGATCCCTCCCCTAAACATCTCCCAGGGAACAGAGGGAGATACCAGACTCAGAGGACCCATCCAGCAGCACCAGAACTGGTACTCAGCCAGCACACAGCATGCCCTGCTAGATAGTGACAGCAAGCTTCCTAGGTGGGAAGTGCCAGAGAGTCTGTGGACAAAGGACAAGGCTGCTGCCTGCTAACACCCTCCTGCACTTTGGGCTGTCTGTCTTGAAAGGGCACAAGCCCTATCAAGAAGCTAGGAGTGCCACACAAGCATCATCCAGCGTCCATCTTTTTAAGGACAATTTCAAGACAGTCGAGTCCTCGAACTGCATCCGGCTGCACTGCTGACTGTTGTCACACTGCAGTCACTAGAGCCATCCCAGATGCCTCGATCAGCATTCCAGATCTGCCAACCAGCACAGAGACAACAATTCTTGGCACTGAGTTGCCACCCCGGTCAGCCTGTAGACATCCGTCCAGCCTCGCTTGCCGAACTGCCTGCTGCCTGATACCCGCAGCTGTCTCCTGCCACTAACTCTGTCTCACGAGCTGCAAACTACCCTGGAACCACCTTTGCGCTGTCGAGCAGCGAAGGCCAGTAGAGACAGTTACAACCCTTTGCCCCTTTGGTGTTGAAACTATACATCTGATTACTTTACCAATTACCCTCCTGTCAGTATCCAGAGTGCATCCCTTTCCTTGTGAAACTGCCTGTCCTCTGTGTTCCTTTACAGGGTGAGTTGTATTTTCAGTGCACTAGAACTGCAGTAATAATAAAAGTAGATATTGTTATACAACCTTGACTGGAGAGTCCCTTTTATCATTGGGTAATAATTGTATTTCGCTGTGTTGCAAACTCACCAATGATCCCCGACCTTGCGGAGATAAGCCTGCCGTTCTGTCCACGTTACCAAAATTAGACAAGGAGGTCTTATAATTCACTTATATTCCAATCTGTATGGATCCCTTCTGGTGCACTAGACGTGTGCGGTTGATTGATGGTTTAGAAGTGGACAAAGGACAAGGCTGTTGCCTGATAACACCCTACAGAGCTTTGTGCCGTCCGCCTTGAAAGGACACAAGCCTTGCGAAGAAGCTAAGAGGAGTGCCACACAAGCATCATCCAGAATCCATCTTTTTAAGGACAAGACAATTTTGAGACAGTCGAGTCCTCGAACCGCATCCGGGTGCAACGCTGACTGTTTGCCCACCACAGTACCAGAGCCATCCGAGACGCCTCGACCAGCATTCCAGATCCGCCAACCAGCACAAAGACAATGATTCTTGGCCCGAGCTGCTGCGCCGCATAGCCTGAAAACGTCTGTCCTACCTTGCTTGCCGAACTGCCTGCTGCCTGGTACCTGCAACTGCCTCCTGCCATTAACTCTGTCTTACAGGCTGTGAAGCGCTCTGGAACAGCCTCAACGCTACCAAGCACCAAGAACTTCTTCAGCACCAAGTACATTGTGGTTCTGCCCCCCTCTACCCCCCAGGTCTTTCTCTGAAGGCCCCTAGAGACAGTTACAACCATTTGCCCCTTTTTGGTGTTGAAACCAAATAATCTAGAACTATGCGACTGATTACGTCACCATCTACCCTCCTGTCAGTATCCAGAGTGCATCCATTTCCTTTGTGAAACTGTCTGTCCTCTATGTTCCTATACAGTGTGGGTATGAATCTTAGTGTGTTTTAGTGTGCTAGAACTGTCTGTTGTAGTAATAATAAAGTCAATATTTGTATACAACCTTGACTGGACAGTCCCTTTTGTCATTGGGTAATCATTATATTTTCATTGTGTTGCAACTAACCAACGCCAATACGTAGACCCCGAATTGACCAAACCAATGTTGAGACTTTCCATCCACACTATAATTTTAGAATTATACATCAGCTCCATATTGTACTAATCATAGCCAATAGGGCAGTCTCTTAGTATATTTTCTGTAAAGCTTCACAGATTCAATAATAGGTCTCATGTTGTTTATAGACAAGGTTACAGTCAAAAAATGTTGCTAAATTAAATGTGAAGATTATGCTTGACAAACTGTTTTTTCTAACATTTTCCGTTGAATGCTAGCTCATAATGTCTCCGACTTTCTAACTTCCTAACTCTTGATTTAGGTCTTTTGTGAAAAATGCTTTAACTTTTTGTACAGATTTTGCTGATATTTTTATTGCAAAGAATAAATGTGACACGTGCTAGGATACAGCCCAGTGTGTTATAGCTCTTACCTAATAGAGAGTCAACATGAGGACACTACCTAAGGTGTACATTACAAACACAGTGGCCCTCATTACGACCCTGGCGGAAAGTGACTGACCTGACCGCCATAGCGTAAATAGCGTTTCCGCCATTGCACGACGGAGCAAAGTGCGTCTAATTCCGACCCATCGGGCACGAGCACAACGCCATGGCGGAAGTGCAAAGTCCGCGATGGCGGAAATGTCCCCAAAACGGCCCTCACCGCCGCCGTACGGCGCCCTAGGTGCAATTCCACCACCCATTTTAGCGGTCACCGCAATGAGCGGCAATCGGAAAGTACGGTGACCGTAAATATACGGAAACGGAAGTAAAAACATGGTCCCGGAACGGGAAACAGCACGCCGTACACCTATAAAAACACAATTTCCACACAACCATTAAAAATACTACCCTGAGACTCATCCCAACCCGTCATCCACCCTAGTGAAACCAATAAAAATGGGAAAAGTAGCGAAAAAAGCGTGCGACCGCAAGCGGCAGGTCCACTTCTCCCGTGAGGAACTCACCGTGCTCACAGAGACCCTCCAGGAGAATGCTGCCGTCGTCTTCTCGACGCAAATGACCAGGACGGCACTTGCGAACAAGAAGGCCATATGGGCCCTGGTGGCACAGCGGGTAAGTGCGGTGGGGACCGCACCCCGCAACCCACAGCAATGCAGAAAGCGATGGGACGACTTGCGGATACGCGTACGGAGCATACTATCCGCCAACCGTAACATTGCCACAGCTACCGGGGGAGGATCGGAATCACCCATCAAGTTGACCCCCTGGGAAGAAATCTGTGCCTCCACCATTGGAATGGAGAGTATAGAGGGAGTCGGAGGGATGGAGAAAGGAGTGCAGACATCCGAAGAATCAGGTAGGTGGGCCAAATAAAACAATGCTAAATCCACAATGTCCAATCATGTGAAGCACCACGTGTCCACATAGTGCAACAGAAACACATGTCCAGGAGAACGTCCACATACATAGGCCTGATAGCACACTTTAAAAGTCACATTAAATACATAAATAATTAAAAATCCTAAAAACACCCTCTACACGTGCAGCAGGCACACCCTAACTGCAGGCTGCAAAACAACTGCATCCTCAATCCACACAAAAATGAAACCACCTCCAAGGCCCCAACCCAAATCACCCTCAGGTACCACCCCAATGCATGTGATACATTGCCATTCCAATTTCCACAGACCCATTAATAACGCTCGCCCTCCTTTACTCCACCACAGGGTCCGATTCAAACGACGAGCTCCAGGACACCCCTACCAGCACACCTGCAAAGAGGGCCAAGACCAACGGCCAAAGACCCTCCACCTCAGCTGCACGCATCAAGACACGGCAGCAGCACAAATCAAGTGGCAGCACACAGGAGGGAACTTCAACAGGCACCCCAGCAGCCAGCATGCCCACAACAGCACCACCACAGGTCCCCCCAATGGATGCCACAGAAGGCACTGCTTCTGGTGGCAGCAGCACCATAGGTGACACTGCATTAATGGCAGCATGCTCCGACACAGAAAACGGGGATGTCGAAGTAAGATCCATCCATGACCTGTCTCAATCCCCCTGTTTGTTCCATCCCGTACACCATGAGGATACCACGCAGGGGCACCCACAAGACGACGACTGGCCATCCCCCACAAGCCCTGTGGCAAGGCAACATGAGGTGACCAGCCCCTCTGTGACACCACCGCAAATGGCCATGGCACAGCAGAGGCAACAGTCCCTCGACCAGATGATCGTGCAACAGCAGCAACTGGCCACGCTCCTCAAGGACCATGCTGATGAATGTGGGGGTACTAAGGCAGCCATAGAAACATCAACTGAGACACTTAGGGCAGAAATGGAGAGAAGTACAGAGACACTAAGGGCACAAATGGAGAGAAGCACCGAGAGCCTGAGAGTACAAATGGAGAGAAGCACCGAGAGCCTGAGAGTACAAATGGAGAGAAGCACCGAGAGCCTGAGGGGGGAACTGCATGCGACGTCCAAAGACGTATGTGCTGAACTTGCCGCTGTGCGCCGTGTGCTCACTGAGCTCTCACAAACCCTTAGGGACATGCATGGACGTGAGCAGGCAGAGACATCATCCGTTGCAAGTTCCGTCCAGGGCAGCCCCCAACGTAGATCTGGGAGGAACCTGCGCTCCACAGGCAGGGGTGCCCCTGATACCCGGAGAGGGGGCTTGCAATAGCGTCTGCCCACTGACAATGAGCATCTTTGGACACTGATGTTCGGGGGGGAGGTAGGAGGGTGGAGGGGGTGTGTTGGGCTCACTTGGGTGGCGGGTCGATGGGGTGTGTAACATAATTTCACATATGCCATAAACAATGCACGATCATCCAATGAGATGTGTGGACATTGATCTTTGTGTATGAGGCCATTATAGGCGTACAGTCCATATTGTGCATGTTCCAGACACACACAGTGCCACAAGTCCCGTGTCCATGTATCAGCCACCAGGCGTGAGTGCTAGAAGCATGCATCTATGATATGCTGACGAATGTCACGGCCCTCCTGTGCCTCGCAGACTCCTTGAGGTGCTGCCACATCCCCACCCTCACCATGACCATCTTCAGGTGCTTGCAGTTCTGCGTCAGGGGGCATGAGCACATTTCTACGTACGCACATGTTGTGTAGCATGACACATGCCATGACCATCTTTGCAACCTTCTCATGGCGGTACAGGAGTGCCCCGCCAGACCTGCTGAGGCAGCGGAAACGAGTCTTCAGTAGGCCGAATGCCTGTTCTATGACTACACGGGTACGTGAGTGGGCATGGTTGTAGTCCTCCTCATGCTGGTTCTGTGGGTTCCGGAGTGGTGTAAGGAGCCATCTCTTCAGTGGATACCCGGCATCACCTGTATGTGGACAATAAAGGATGTTTGTGGGATGACATTGCTACGTACGCACCCCCCCCCTTCCTGCCAGGTCATTGCCGCATCACATACCCCACATTATCATGCTTGAAATGAGACTCACCGAGTAGCCAGGATCTGTTCCCTGCGTGTCGCTCCATGTAGCGTGGTATTGTAGAGTTCCTCAAGACCATAGAATCATGGGTTGATCCAGGAAATCGGGCACAACAATGTGTAATGATCCTGTTGGAGTCACACACCATTTGTACATTCAGAGAATGAAATTGTTTTCGGTTGCGGTACTGGGCCTCCATGGCATGTGGGACGACCAATTCCACATGGGTGCAGTCGATGGCACCAATGCAACCCGGTATGCCGCCAAGTGCATGGAATCCCACTTTTGTGTTCGTAATTTCCTGCTCCGAGCGTGGTAGAGAGATGTAGTCGTCTGCGTGCTTCAGGAGGGCATCGAGCACTTGCAATAGTGTCCGTGAGAACACTGGCTGTGAAATGCCATGCAACTGTCCGACTGTGTGCTGGTAGGTGCCTGTGGCCAGGAAGTGGAGTACAGACACCACCTTCAGTAGGGGTGGGATGGCGGTTGGGCTATCTATCATGCTGACAAGGTCAGCCTGTGTCATGTCCACAATGGCGGTTATGGTGTCCCGGTCCAAACGGTAGAGGGTGTGGATCTGCTCATCAGTGAGGTTGAACGGATGTGCTCGGAGGCGTGGGATTGCGGGCTGCCTGCGTGGTGGTAGTGGCTGTGCTGGCGGCCCTTGCTGGCCCTGCCTTGCCCTCCTCCTCCTCCTGCGTCTCCTCTGTGCGGCCGGTTGTTGTAGTAGTTAGTGTTCGTCTTCTTCTTGAAGTTGGAGTACTTGCAGTGCTATCAGGTCCCCCAGGGCCAACATCGCTAGTCCTGCCGGTAGCATTTCGGAGTGGGTGTGGTTGTGGGAGGGGGTTGGGTGTGCAATTTATGTGTTTTCAGGCTGTATAGCCTCCACCTGTGGTGATTCATTCCACCTGTGCAAGCTGCAATCCCCTTTGGGCGAGCACGTCCCGCACACAACGCTGCAATTCGACGAATGGCATCTTGCTATTACAATCATGTATTTGTTCCCGATGGCAGTGAAATATTGGTTCATATGTTCATTCTGCTATGGTCCCATTGTTTCACATACTATCTTTGCAGTCGCGAACAGACTTGTGAAGGGTCAGTGGAATGTAGTACTCGATTAAAGGTGGACCCTCATGCAACACTGTACCGAGGTTCACCGACGGGCGGGGCGTCCCATTTGTGAGTGAAGCCAGTTGCCATTTTCACACACTGCTGCACTACATGGATGAATTTGTGATTTCAAGCGGTCACAGATGCCTTTTCCACGTGATGTTGCAAATGAGGAATTCGAAGGACGGCGCTTTCGGTTTTCAGCTAGCGGCGAGGAGATGCCCACAGGTCTGACTGCAAATATAACGTTCTATTGTTCAATGTCCTTGGGACAGGGGCCATGGCGAGAATGCAATGATTGATATGAATAGTATGGGATGCGCAATAGCGTAGTGGACGATGAGGCCGGACGTTCCCAAATACATGTTACTTCACAACACTGGAATTACGGGCTGGAGCAGAGTGGATTTTGCAGACTGCATAACGCACAGACTCAATGGAAATTTCACATGTTATGTGAGTATAAAATCAGGCGTATTCATTATGGGATGAGGGAATGATGTATGGATGCATGGACAGATGATTTAATACAGAGTTTGCCATGTACAGGGCTTTTTGGAATCTATCCACCTCCCCTGCGCTATGTGATGCAGAGCTGCCATAGTGGGACCATCGTCTATCTGCCCTTGTTGAACCCTCCCTGTCTCGACGCGCCTTCAAACACTTGTGTCTATGCACGTTACTAATCCCATCTAATGGATTCTGTTTTAACAGACGCATGCACACAGACACTCGTTTGTAATAGTGTTTTCACCTCGATTTATATAGTTATGATTCGCAAGTGGTTTTTGGGTGGAAATAATCCTTTGGAGTGGGCTAGCATGCATATGGCTGTGGATTTAGTGTGATCATTGAAGTGAGTAATTCAAATGAAGTTCGGATGCCCATACTATTCTTTTTCATTTCATTTGGGTGACAGGTATCTCCTCCCCTTTTGCCACTGCCATCTGTATGCCACTCCTGCAGATGGATTTTACTCCCGACACCTGCTGCTTCGTGTTAATCAGTGGAGCACCATTACGATCTTATGGGATGATCGCCAATGGGCCACATGCCCTTACGCAGTACTAGTGGCTAGGAGCAACATTTCGGCCTTTCACCTGGACTAGTGCCTACCTAATGGGACGGCCCTGCGGTTCTAGGCGCTTCCATGTTGCCTTTTTGAACGTGAATGTAGCCCCTGTGTACCATGAAGGAACAGGGCGTCACACAAGAAGAAGCTGGTCATTTATTGCGGAAGCAGCCCACAATGATGAAATATATTTTGGAGTTCATGACCTAATGGCTGTATGGGCTTGGTGATTTTGTTGTGCATTACATTTCTATTCTGATATGAACCGTGTAGCGTTCTTCTTTGCAAGTGATGTAGCATATTCCTATTTGTGGAGCGATGTATTGTGAGGAGATCTGCATTGGGTTCCAGCTTCGGAGTATAGTTGCGTGGTACTGTACTGGGCACGTTTGCCTACAAAGCCCAGTGAGGTCAGGGATAGGGGCTGCCATTATGACTGTTTTAATGATGTCATGCTCAGGGGCGGGGGATTAGCTTTTGTGTAACAGATGCCGGTCAGCCAAGTGGATTGGTGGAATGATGTGATTATCAGAATATGGCTGGTCACAGGTGCCTGTGTTTGCGTGCGTTTCTTGGAGGGAGACTGAGGTCATGTCCATTTGAATGGCTTCTGTATTCGTGCCATCTGTGCCCTGCAGCTCCCATTGGCCCCTCTTGGAATGAGCCTGGCTGCTCAGTCACTCTGCCAACTTGTGTGGTACATGCTTATGCTGATGGTTGGTTTGTTTACTGGCAAGAGTACAAGGCTGGTGCAGTCTCACTCAGGTTACTGCTTTGAATGTTGCCTTACACTGGTGTCAGTCGATGGGGGGGCCTGTTTTTGTTTGTCTCATTTTTCTGTTCATGTTGCTGGACTTGACCCTTCACATGCCTGTGCTGCATCAGTGCGGCAATGGTGCCATGGCAAATATGGATGGCCACTCACAAGGCACTTGGAGCCCCTAGATTCATTTGTTTGTTGGCAGGCATGGGTGACTTGTACATTTCACTGGTTGCATTGTGTGACTTCATTGCACCTACGAGGAGTTGTGCAATGTGGCCAGGGAGTGGTGTACAGGCACTCAGTAGGGCCGTTTACGGTTGGTTCGCGATGCCGTACTTCTCACCATGGCGGAATGGTACTTTCCGCCATGCTTGATGGCGTTAGGTGCATGTCCGCTAGGGTCAGAATTCGCGTACCGTTGCGCCATGGTGGTAATTACGGTTTGGCATGGCGCGCGTGCGCGTACTTGGTGCAGTTAGCGTTGGCGTTCACTACGGTGTCGCTAATGGCATCGTACTTTACGGTGACGGGTCATGATCGCACCGAGCGCTATTCGATGGCGGTATTGCATTTCCGCCATCGTTTTTCGATTTCCGCCAGGGTCGTAATGAGGGCCAGTGTGTGCAGTCCCTCTTGAGACATTTTACAGTGACTGAACCCAGTGTTAAACCGTATACATCTTCCTGTCGGGACACACCCCACTTTCCTTCTAGCAACTAACCAACGATCCACGTCCTTCCGGAGATAAGCCTGCCATTCCGACCATGTTACCAAAAATTGGACATGGAGCTCTTATAATTCACTAGTATTGCAATCTGCACAGATCCTTTCTGGTATACGAGAGGTGTGGGGTTGATTGATAGTTTAGAAACCGATATTCATCCCTGGACCACTGGTGCCCCGGAAGTTGATACGTCACAGCACCTCTCCCCATCTTTACTTCCACTCCACCCCCCTCTGTTCCTCTCCCCATCTTTACTTCCACTCCTCCACTGTGCCTCTCCCCATCTTTACTTCCACTCCACGCCCTGTGTCCCTCTCCCCATCTTTACTTCCACTCCACCCCCTGTGTCCCTCTCCCCATCTTTACTTCCACTCCGTCCTGTGTCCTTCTCCCCATCTTGACTTCCACTCCTCCCCGTGTATCCCCCTCCTCATCTTTACTTTCACTCCTTCCCATGTCTATCTCTCCCCATCCTTTCTTCCACTCCACCCCCTGTGTCCCTCTAACCATCTTTACTTCCACTCCACCCCCTATGCCCCTCTACCCATCTTTACTTCCACTACACCCACCTGTGTTCCTCTCCCCATCTTTACTTCCACTCCCCCACTGTGCCTCTCCTCATCTTTACTTCCACTCCACCCCATGTGCCCCTCTCCACATCTTAACTTCCACTCTACCCTGTGTCCCACTCCCCATATTTACGTTCACTCCTTCCTGTGTCCTCCTCCCCATCTTTACTTCCACACTCACCCTGCGTCTCCCTCCCCATCTTTACTTTCACCCCTTCCCATGTCTATCTCTCCCCATCTTTACTTCCACTCCACCCCCTGTGGCCTTCTCCCCATCTTTACTTCCACTCCTTCCTGTGTCCCTCTCCCCATCTTTACTTTCACTCCTTCCCATGTCTATCTCCCCCATCTTTTCTTCCACTCCTTCCTGTGTCCCGCTCCCCATCTTTACTTTCACTCGTTCCTATGTCTATCTCCCTCATCTTTTCTTCCACTCCACCCCCTTTGTGCCCATCTCGGCATCTTTACTTCCAATCCACCCCCTGTGCCCCTCTCCCCATCTTTACTTCCACTCCTTCCTGCGTCTTTCTCCCCATCTCTTCTTTCACTCCAGCCCCTGTGCCTTCTCCCCATCTTTACTTCCACTCCTTCCCCTCTGTCCCACTCCCCATCTTTACTTCCACTCCACCCCCATGCCCCCCCTCCCCATCTTTGCTTCCACTCCACTGCCCTGTGGCTCTCCCTCCATACTTACTTCCACTTCACCTTATGTGTCCCATTAACCATTTGTACTTCAACACCTTTCCCTCATGTTCACGTCCACTCAACCCATGTGTCTCTCCCTGCATCTTTACTTCACCCCCTTCCCATGTGCCCCTCTGCCCATTTTTAACTCCACTCCTTCCCGTCTCCCTGTCTTTACTTTCACCCTTTCCCATGTGCCCCTCTTCTGATGTTTAAATCCTCTCTACTCCCGTGTCCCTCTCCCCATCTCTTCTTTCACCCCCTTACCCTTCGTGATGAATTTCCATCTGGCAAGGTTGTGAAAACTGTGGCTTTTTTGATTTGTATTAAGTATTGGTACCCGGCGAGGGGTGTGTGGCAGCCTCCCAGCAAATGGTGAGGCTCGGAAATCGGGCATTACCAGACGGTAATCCCGGCGCCCTTAGCCTCCGCAGGGCTGGCAGCCGCCATCTCCCCTTGCCGGAAAATGAGACAAGTGGCTCCCCTGCCTCCCCTTTACCTAATATTTCACTCCCTCCCCGCCCCGCTTACCTTAATCCATTCCGGATCGGGACCGGACGAGCCAGGTACACGTCTGTCCCTTGCGCATCCGCTCCAGATCTGCGGCACACCGCCATGGAAAGGGAGAAGGGACTGCACATAATCCCTTCTCTCCTGTCCATGGCAGCCATTTTTTTGTTTACTTTTTATCCTATATTTTTGTATAACTGCCATGGAAAGGGAGAAGGGACTATGTGTAGTCCCTTCTCTGGTACCATGGCAGCCTTTTGTCTTTGTTTACCTTTTTTTCTTTTTATTTTTACTAATTCCAATTGTCGCCATGGAAAGGGAGAATGGACGTTTTTTACTTTTATTTCTCCATTGTCGCATTTCGCAACAGAGAAAAAAATGCTTCTAGTTCCCAGGTCTAACAGGCCGGGGTACTAAGAGCAGTAAGCCCCCCGCAGGGGGGGCATTACCACTTCAGGTAAAGCCCTGGGGCCTTCGTTAAGGGCCTCAATTTGCTCGGGCCTGTAACTATGGGCCCCGGTGCATTACCTGAAGTGGTAATGCCCCCCCTGCTTGGGGATCATTGCTTGAATAAAATGATGCAGGTAATTCCATCTCTGAATGGGAAATCTGCTAATCAGAATCCCATGTTATAAGCTCCATTCAATGTGTACTTGTGTCCTGCTGTGTCACTTTCCTGATTTACAGCACTTGCTGTACCAGTGGCACAGTGGCACAGGTGCCCTCTTGACAGCTGCAGCGTCTGTGAAGTCTCTGCAGCGCAGGAGCTGCATTTAAAATATGCACCCCTGTTCCAAACACCCTAGAAATATGGGTCTACCTCCTGGTGGCAGGATAATCTTTAAACATAAGCCACACCTGAGTTAAGGTATGGTAGATGGTATTCTCATAATTATTACAGCCACATCCAATTTGATTTTGCCCATGCGTCAGCCCTGTGGGCCCAGTTCAGCTGTGGAAGGATAATGCACATTCTTTCTAGGCAAGGACCACCCCTGGTCACTGACAGGACGACAGACTTATGGAATTGCTTCTCTTTCTTCCTGCTACCCATCTTTACTCCCACCCCTCTCCTGTGTCCTGCTACCCATCTTTACTCCCACCCCTTTCCCTGTTTCATTCTCCCCATCTTTACTGCCACCCCTCTCCTGTGTCCTGCTACCCATCTTTACTCCCACCCCTTTCCCTGTTTCATTCTCCCCATCTTTACTGCCACCCCTTCCACTCTGACATTCTCCCCATCTTTACTCCCACCCCTTTCCCTGTTTCATTCTCCCCATATTTGCTCTCACTACTTCTCCTATGACCCACTCACCATCTTTACTCCCACCCCTCCCCTGTGTCCTTTTACCCATCTTTACTCCCACCCCCTCCACTGTGTCATTCTCTCCATCTTTACTCCCACACCTTTCCCTTATTCATCCTCTCCATATTTAGTCCCACCACTTCTCCTTTAACCCACTCACCATCTTTACTCCCACCCCTTCCACTGTGTCATTCTCCCCATCTTTACTCCCACACCTTTCCCTTTTTCATCCTCTCCATATTTAGTCCCGCCACTTCTCCTTTAACCCACTCACCATCTTTACTCCCACCCCTTCCACTGTGACATTCTCCCCATCTTTACTCCCACACCTTTCCCTTTTTCATCCTCTCCATATTTAGTCCCACCACTTCTCCTTTAACCCACTCACCATCTTTACTCCCACCCCTTCCACTGTGTCATTCTCCCCATCTTTACTCCCACCCCTTTCCCTGTTTCATTCTCCCCATATTTGCTTTCACCACTTCTCCTATGGCCCACTCACCATCTTTACTCCCACCCCTCCCCTGTGCCCTGCTTCCCATCTTTACTCCCACCCCCTCCACTGTGTCATTCTCCCCATCTTTACTCCCACCCCTTTCCCTGTTTCATTCTCCCCATATTTGCTCCCACTACTTCTCCTATGACCCACTCACCATCTGTACTCCCATCTCTTACCCTGCATCCTTCTCTTCTGTAAATTCGGCCATTTGTGAAGCTGTTGATCTAATGGCTATAGAAGGCTCTATTTATTTATTTTGTGCTATTAGCCATTGACTGCCTCGGGCCAATAGGAGATGAATTAACTTCTCCATGGCAAGGCTGGTCCAAACTCCAAAATGTATGCAGAATTTAAAACAAAAGCATGGTTCTTTAATAGATTTCAATTGAGTTGCCTGTCTGAGGTCCCATCAAGGCTTTGGGACCAGTGAATCTTACTCTAAATGTGATGCTGCCATTCATTCTAATGGGGGCCAGTGGTGGACCTTGCACTTCCAGACAGGTTCGGCCTGCATCCTGTACCCAGGAGCCTAAGGCAGGTGTCCCCGAAGACGGCTGGGGAGCACTTTTGAACAAGCTGGTGTTGGGGCCGGGTCCTCATAAAGAGGAGATTGTTTCTATGTACAGTATGGGATGCCTTCAAAATGTCTCTGTAAGCAAGCCCATAATGTGCGTGTTATGTGTATTAAGCACATACCTATATGGCCAATGTGTTCTTGAACATGTCATATCGTCTAAGGATTACAACAGAAACACAGCTGTTAGAGTGAATATCCTAAAATAAAAATTAATAATAAAATACACTAACAACAATATGCACTGAAAAAACAACAGGGGATACATTTAAAAAAAGATTAAACAAGTAACAATACATATTCAACCCATTCAATTGTGTCCTCTGCTTATTTCCCACGCCCAAAGAAAATAAGAGTTTATAAAAAATAAATCATCTTATAAAAAGGAGATAAATCAAAACAATAAATAACTCGGGTTTTAAAAGTACTATGGTGAGGAATTCGGCCATCCTCACAGGGGGAGTGTGCTCACCTGTGCTTTTTGATTTGTGTCTATTTTAAAAGAATGAATGATGGGAGAACAACCTCCGGAAAATATGTGGGGCCATTCCCACACATATTTTCCATACTCACCGCACAACAGAAATATTTTCATGTACTCTGGGAGGACACAGTTTACCAGCGCCACCCTTCCCTGTCATGTGTAGCTGATAGTTGTGGGTATATAAAAATCCTCTGGCCGTGGGCAGCCTCATTAGCATTTCAAGGCCCCATGGATTTACCTCTCCATTGTTACACCTTGATGGTGGTGGCAAATACTGAAGAATGTTAATTAGCAGGCCTCAGAGAACGCCTGGGTGCAAGAAGTAACAATGGAATCAAAACCTCTTTGAAATGCAATGTGTCAACTTGGTACTAACACCCCTCCTTTGTATGAAAGGGCAGTGAATGTCCTGTCTGGAACCACTCTTTCCAGAGCAGGGAAGTATGTGAATTGTAGGAGACGAAAGTCTGCCTGCAACCCCCTACTTCAAAGGAGGCCCATGTTGTAACCAAGTGCTGCATAGGGCTCAGTTAATTAGGGAGACACTTTGATCTTCAGCAGGCAGGAAGATGGATGGGACTTCGGAGTATATGGTGTCATCCTTCCCCTGTCTGTTGCCAAGCGCTCTGATTCTGACCTGCAGCATCACTAAAGATTGTTGGTGGGGACCCAGGATTGGTTCATTACGGTGGGCTTCGCCAGCACCAATCATGGGGCCTGTTTGGCTTCAAAAGAGTGCTGTGCCGCTCACTGAGAGATCAACTGAAAACTTTGTACGGAGTAAGAAGAAGGACTCATTTGGACCCGAGCTGAAGGTACAGTCTACCTTACATATTCCGCCAGTGAAGGAAGGCCAGGAGTTCCAAGAGGGAAGCAAGATCCCTCCCCTAAACATCTCCCAGGGAACAGAGGGAGATACCGGACTCAGAGGACTCATCTAGAAGATCCAAAACCAGTACCCAGCCAGCACACAGCATGCCCTGCTAGGTTCTGACAGCAAGCTTCCTAGGTGGGAAGTACCAGAGAGTCTCTGGACAAAGGACAAGGCTGCTGCCTGCTAACACCCTCCTGAGCTTTGGGCTGTCTGTCTTGAAAGGGCACAAGCCCTATCAAGAAGCTAGGAGTGCCACTAAAGCATCATCCAGCGTGCATCTTTTTAAGGACAATTTCGAGACAGTCGAGTCCTCGAACTGCATCCGGCTGCACTGCTGACTGTTGTCACACTGCAGTCACTAGAGCCATCCCAGATGCCTCGATCAGCATTCCAGATCTGCCAACCAGCACAGAGACAACAATTCTTGGCACTGAGTTGCCACCCCGGTGAGCCTGCAGACATCCGTCCAGCCTCGCTTGCTGAACTGCCTGCTGCCTGGTATCCGCAGCTGTCTCCTGCCACTAACTCTGTCTCATGAGCTGCGAACTACCCTGGAACCACCTTTGCGCTGTCGAGCACCGAAGGCCCGTAGAGACAGTTACAACCCTTTGCCCCTTTGGTGTTGAAACCAAATAATCTTGAACTATAAGTCTGATTACTTTACCAATTACCCTCTTGTCAGTATCCAGAGTGCATCCCTTTCCTTGTGAAACTGCCTGTCCTCTCTGTTCCTTTTCAGGGTGAGTTGTATTTTCAGTGCACTAGAACTGCAATAATAATACAAGTAGATATTGTTATACAACCTTGACTGGAGAGTCCCTTTTATCATTGGGTAATAATTGTATTTTCGCTGTGTTGGAAACTCACCAACGATCCCCGACCTTGCGGAGATAAGCCTGCCGTTCTATCCACGTTACCAAAATTGGACAAGGAGGTCTTATAATTCACTTATATTCCAATCTTGTAAGAGGATTCAATTCAACACTACAGCTAAGTCAACGCCTAGTCTGGAATACTGAATGAAAACCCTTATTGATATATCTTTAGGTCCAGTTCATGCGTTCTGGATGACTACCCTTATATAACACCCCTCTCTTGGAATCCCCCTGACCCCACTGAGCCAAGAAGTAGTTCTGTTTTGCAAGTTAAAAGGGTTTATTTGATGATTTAAACAATAGATATATATATGACACTTTATAATAAATTAATAATTGAATAGCACACTTAATCTGATATGATAAAGATTGACAACAGAGAATCTGGCACTAGCACACTTCTTTATAATTACTAAGGAGTTGAGATGAAATGGATAAGGTAGCACACTGGTAATTAGGAACAAAAGTATAATGTGGTAGAGGATGCTTTATGTAAGCTCAGGTGGATGCAATATTCAATGAATGCAGTACAGAAAATACGCAATATGATTTCAACCAAACAATGTAATCACTTTTCTCTGGCTATTCACTCCCCCCCTCTTTATGCAATGCAAGGAAATGGGAGGAAAGCACACAGTTCTCAGAAATGCAATCAATGTAATCAGTTCAATCCAGCAAGCTTAGACAACAGAAAACAGATAGGAGTTTTGAAAACACAGGCCCAAATGCTTTGATATGTGCTAGCAATGGATGAGAAATATGCTGGAAATGCTTTTTAATTCCCTTTCAGAGGTTCAGGGTGAGTGGTATCTAGTTAATATTAGTCCAGGCTCACACTAGCAATGAGGCAGGGATAGTTAGCAGGTTAACCGAATTTCTGGCAAATGGAAGGCAAGCAGCAGCTGATTTTACATGTGAAGAAATTGCAAATCGCGGTAAAATTCGCGGATGCGTGTTCCGCGATTGCGGTAAAACTATAAGGGGTAGGAATGCGGTTCTTGGTGCGATTCAAAGCTACGATTCTAAGCTATCAGAGGAAAGTTACTGCAAGTCTCTAGCCCAAACGGTCGCGGAGATATGAGCGATTTAGTGAAGGTCGTTTTTCAGATTTGCAAATTTCAAAAGCTCAAAATGACAAGTGCAGCTTGCACCTAGAAATGACAGGTGACAGCTAGGAGGCAGTTCTACTTAGGTTAAATAGATTGAATTAGATGAATTTAAACTAAGAGATTGGTTTGGTACAGTTTGGCGGTACTCACAAGAGATTTTAAACAGGAAAGCGACTTGGTCACGGACTTCAGTCTGGTCAGTTCTCTCTGGGTACAGCACTGCTTTCTCTCTGGTCTGGTCTCTGCTAGGCACAGCACTGCTTTCTCTCTGGTCTGGTCTCTGCTAGGCACAGCACTGCTTTCTCTCTGGTCTGGTCTCTGCTAGGCACAGCACTGCTTTCTCTCTGCTCTGGATAGATTGAAGTCTCTAGTTTGGCTTTCTGGAGGTTGATGAATTTGAAGTCTGGATCTTTGGATGTTGTAGTGTCCGGCAGAGTGCGTTGCAGCAAATGGAATTGAAGGTCTCTACCTAAGTTTCAGTGGTCCATTTATATGTTCTGCAAATGGGCGTGTGTGTTTGGTCATAACTAAACTCGCCCCTCTCAATTGTCATTGGTCAAGCTCTCATTCGTCCGCTGATTGGCGAACTGAACTGTGAGTCAGAGGGATGTCATTTTATGATCTCTTGAAACAACCTCCCTTATCATCTGTGCACCCAAATCTATATATGATCAAAATACATACTTCAGAGTTACACAGTTGTTTGAAATTACATATACATGGTGTGGCTGAATCTAGCCATGTCTCTGTCCAAATCTGCTCATTCTAGGAGCTTGCATTCAGGGAGGGTACATAATTGACTTTTTAACTGCTTTTTCAATTTCTGACATGGACCCAACTTTACATACATGTGTGCAGGGAGTAGGGACATTAACTGATGAAGTTTCAGATTTTTAACATGCACACATTTAGAGTAATATCCACTTTTCCGCTAAAACCCCCCCGAACATACCACCGGTTCCTACCACGTCTTAAACTGTGGGCAGAAAAATCACAAGAATTATGGTATCATTTATAAAATTTTCACATGTCCGCTCTATGAGTTATTCATCTTTTTAAAGTTATGTTCTGGCTCCAAAGGGGTGTGGTTTCCCAGGTCACATGGTATAGAAACCAGTCTTTCCAGTTTCTGCCAAGCCAGCTTGCTCTCACAGGCAGTGCCCCTCCCAGCTCTTGCCAAGAGGAAGCTACATTTTACGACTGCGGTAATAAAAACCTTTGCCTGAGTGAAGAGGGCTTTGTTCACTCTCTTGCAGAGCACAGGTAATTCAATTATCAGATAGCTGGCATATCCTTAGTGTGGGCAGCAAAAGGAAGGTTGGCCTGGGAACACAGTGGTGACTCAAATTTCACTCCTGATGGGGGTAGTTGCCAGGCAGAATCAAGTTCCTTAAGCCAGACTTTCAGCTACTGTCATGTTATTTGTTGCTTTTTAAATTAACTTGCAATTTTACACATGCAGCTAGAATGCTGATTCTAAGTGCAAAACTATGACATTTAAACAATTGCAACCTATGTGACACTCAAAAGTAGGTCACTCAGTCAATTTAAACATTTAGATTTTTTTTTTTTAGTGTCTTTCAATCCAGTGCAACTTAAACTGCTGAAATCCACAGCGCAGCCAGTCTTGTTATAAACCTTGTCTTATGATCTTCATTTCCCAGATTTTGTAGGCACACAAAACTCCATTCTGCCAAATGTCTGCTGGTGTTCAGTAAATATTTTGCACATATTGCAATGTTTGAAAATAGGCATTTTGACTTGCCTTCAGGGAAACAGAGTGGTTTTAAAACGCCGGCTTTTGGATAGTGGTGAGTACTGGTACTGCACCCATTTTTGGGATTTAAGAAAATGAATTCCCAACAATTCTAGGTTGCATTTGGCAATCAGCATTGCCATTCCCAATGGTTTCAGACTACTGTGTGGGTAGTCCAATGGTGGTTTTAGGCAGTTTCCTTCTGTGCCCATAACATCGGCAAAAATGAATGGCAGCCTATTCTTCATGCATTTCCCTGTGCATTTTCTGGGAAGCTCTGGCCATCATGATGTTTTCCTGTCAGTACTGCACAGTTTTGAGGTAGGGCTTGGATGCATGGGTAAATACATCCCACAAGCCCCCCTCTTGCGATGGCCATTCGGTTTCACTGATGGGACTCGCAAGATCTGGGATGTTTCCTCATCTTCTTCCAATAGATGGCACAGTTCAGCATCTTTTCCTCCATCCGGTCGGATCGATCGGTTCTCCTCGCCGGTCCTGATGGGAATATTGGGCGGTACCCCGAGCCCGTTGCGTCTCAGCTCCCGGTCTCTGGATCGTCCTCCTTGGCCCGTCTCAAGGTTTTCTTTCTCCTAGGACGACAAAGGAAGAGCGGCAATACCTATTCATAGACGTTTTTCCACCACCGTTGAGATAGTGGGGCAGCATATGCATTTCATCATCACGAAACATTACATTCTTATTTTGAAAAAAAAAAAACAGTATAACTAAGAGACAGTTTCATGCAAATCACAATATTTTAGAGACTAGATGTGGTATGTTTTATGATTGGAACTGAATTAGTCTGAGACAGTGCCTGCTAGGATTCCAGAGGATTCCTCCAGTTGTTGCAGAGTGTGCCTGGGATGGCAACACTTTAGCTGGTTAATGTGGACCCACTTGTCTTCCCCCTCTGCCGAAGGACCTTTGGGGATGTGGATTTTGTAGGCCACAGGGGAGATCTTGTCGATGATCTCAAAGGGTCCCTTCCATGTAGGCAAAAATTTGCGCTGCTTGGCCTGGTTCCTTTGGAAGTTGTATAGATAGACCCGGTCTCCCACCTGATATTCCTTCCTGGAAGTTTTCAGGTCATAATGGGTCTTCATGCTATCAGCCGATCTTTCTAGATTCCGCTGAGCATAAGCAAAAGCATGTTGGAGGTGTTTCCTTAAATTCTCTACATACTCATGAGTAGTGGAGGCATTTATCAGTGTCTGCTCTTGGGTCCTGTAGAGCAAATGCTGAGGAAGCACCATCTTGCGTCCAGTCATCAACTCAAATGGTGACATTTTGGTTGCAGATGAAGGGGTAGATCTGATGGCCATTAGGACCAGAGGTAATCGGATATCCCAACTTGGCCCAGAATCTGCCACAAACTTCTTTAATATGCTCACAATTGTCCGGTTATATCTCTCTACTGCCCCAGAAGAAGCTGGCCGATAAGCAATATGCAACTTCCTTTTGACCCCCAGTATCTCCCACATCTTTGTCATTACTTCACTGGTGAAGTGGCTACCTCTGTCTGACTCAATCCTTTGAGGTAGACCAAAACGGGAAAAGATGTGGTTAATCATCAAGGCAGCTGCCGTTTCTGCCTTGCAGTTTGGGGCTGGGAGACATTCCACCCACTTGGTAAACAAGCATGTCACAGTCAACATGTACTTATTCCCCCTAGCCGAGCGAATCACAGGGCCCACAAAGTCGATTTGTAAATCTGACCATGGCAGTGTCATTCCCCTCTTTTGGAGAGGCGCACGGTGCGTGAGGGATGATGGCTGAAATTGTGCACACACAAGACAACCCTTCAAATATTGGTTGAGGTCCTGGCCCATGTGTGGCCAGTATGCAACCTCTCTTAAGATTTCCAGTGTTGTGTGAAACCCCCTATGACCGGCGGTGGCCGCATCATGGGCGTGACTTAACATCAGGCTTCGGAATGAGGTAGGAACCACCCACTGATCGTGGCCAGCTTTGGATTTCCTTACCAGCAAACCGTCTTGGATCCGGAACATTTTTGGACATTTCATCAACACTCTTAGGTCCTCCTTCCCAATGTAATCGGTATCCGTCAGGGGAAAGTTCTCAGGGTCCTCCAGGTGCTGGTAAAATTTACCAATAATTGGATCCCCCTTCTGAGCGGTAATCAAATCAGCATCAGGGGTCTCCTTACTCCATTGTGCAATTGAAAGGTCGTTGTGAGCATTTGTCTGGGACCTAGTGATGGCAGTGACCTGGATTTCCCCCAACAGGGACTCAATCTCAATTAGATCCCCTTTGGATGGCTCCGGTTTTGGCCAGCTGATCAGCTAAGTCGTTTCCAGTTTTGTCTGGTCCCTCTACTTTGGAATGACCCTTGATCTTTTTCCAATAGATGGTCATCTCATTCGAGGTGACCAGATCATCAATGTTTTGGATCAACTTCCCATGTTTCAAGGGTTTGTTGTTAGCACATAACATGCCTCTGGTTTTCCAATTAACCAGGTGCTCCACGAACCCGTTCCGTACATAATCCGAATCTGTGATTATGACCAGTTCGTGGAGTTGATGCTGGACAGCAGTGAGGATGGCCTGATGCACAGCCATCAATTCTGCCACCTGACTACTTCGGGGGCCAATTTTGTATCCAGCGGAGGGTTCTGGGGACTCATTCACCCATGCATTCCCTACGCCGGCCACCAGTTCTTTCTCCCCGTTGTTGTCAACATGGTAAGAGCATCCATCCACATACACAGTGGGCATTCCCTCACACTTGTCTTCTTCAAAGACTTTGTGTGGGCAATTAAGGTATGCCTCCATGTTGTCCTTGATTTTCAGACTTTGGTCCTCGAGACAGTTTTCTCTGGCACAATCATGCAAGTCCGCCAGACCTTGCGCGAGGGGACTCTTCTTGTTTTGGCCATATCGGACCTCCACAGGAAAGCCTTGCATTGACAGAATCCAGGAAGTAATTCGGGAATTACTCACATTTCCGGCCCGGATTCTGTCACTTTGGAGATATTGCAGAGGCTGGTGTGGAGTCTCCACTATGATGTGTTCCCCCTGGATAAACGGGCGGTAATTCTTCAATGCCCACACCATTGCCAGGAGTGCCTTCTCACAATCGTTGAATTTTTCCTCCACAGAGGATAAAGTTTTGCTCGCATAGGAGATTACTTTATTGACCTTGTCATGCTTTTGGTATAATACTGCCGTCAAGCACGTATTAGAGAACCCCGTCTCCAGGAAGAACTCCTTGTTTCTGACAGGGTAAGCTAGGCAAGGCGCTTGTGAGAGGCTTCTCTTGAGTTGTTTTACTGCCTCGGCTTGTTCTGGACCCCATTCCCACTTGACCCCCCCCTTCAGGAGATGAATCAGGGGTCTGGTGATCTCTGCGTAGCCCTCAATGAACTTTCTGCTGTAATTAGTCAGTCCAAGGAGGCTCCTTAGTTCCCGCAGGGTTGTGGGGTCTTTCAGTTTCTGAAGTGCTTCCACTTTCTTTTCCTGGGGACAAAGACCCTGAGGAGTAATCTCATGCCCCAAGAAATTAACACGGGTTCTACACCACTGTGCTTTCTGAAAGGAAAGTTTTGCTCCGGCGGCCCTCAACTGTGTCAGAACATAACGGATCTCCGCTATGTGTTCCTCCACAGATGAACTTTTGATGAGGACATCATCTACATAAGCCAGGTTACCCCTCGCACCCAGGTCGGGCATGGCCTTATGTAGGAAAATGTTGAATTCATTGCCGGAGTTGAGGTATCCGAAGGGAGTCCGGGTCCATGTGTACTGCTGGCCCCCAAAGGTAAAAGCCAGTTTGTATTGGTCCTCCCTGCTGACAGGCACGGTCCAGTATCCATTGGTCAGGTCTATTGCAGTGAATACCTGTGACCCCTGAATCTGGGCCAGCCCTTGATCAATGTAGGGCAGAGGCCATCGGGAAGTATGGACCCGTTTGTTGAGCTCCCTGAGGTCGGCGCAGAGTCTCCACTGGCCGTTTGGCTTCAATATTCCCAGCACCGGATTATTGAAGGTGCTGTGGACGGGACGGATTATTCCCCGGGACTCAAGGTTCTTAATTATTTCGGTAAGGGACTCCATTGATGCGAGAGGCAAGCGATATTGCTTCACAAACACAGGAGTCATGCCAGGGTCCGTGGGGATTGTCGTTGTGTGGATGTCAGTGCGACCACAGTCATATGAGTCTACCGCAAAGAGATCTTGGAAATCCAAGAAAACTTGTTTCAACTTTTGCTTTTGTTCCAGAGTCACACAGGCATCAGCTAGGTTGACTCTCTCTTCCACCATCTGCCTGAAGCCTGGAAAGACTTCTGGTTTGGCTATTTCCGCGGCCTCCTCCAGCTGGGTGGAGAAGTCCCTGGTCAGAGTGCTGATTTGGACCGGAGGCTTCAGGTGGGAAAGGCAGCCCTCATGTACCTGGAAAATCACCTCATCCCTCCTGAAGTCACACGTCACATCTTCCTTACCATAGGGGCAGGAAGTGTACACCAGGAAGTTCCCCCCATGCCGGGTAAAAATTCTGTCTGGTGTTGTATTGTCCTCACTGTCACTGTCAAAACAGTCCTTGGGGATTGGTCCTAACAGTTCATTTCTAAGATCAATGGAGAAATGTCGGTCATCGACCGCCATTCCAATAATGGTGCCTGCGGCTAGAGTAATACTCTTTAAGTCGCTGTTATCCACCTCTATTAGAATGGTGTCATGTTCTATGTTGACTAATGGAGTTGGGTTTACCCCCAACCCTTGCTGTTGGAGAGAAGCATTTAGATGTATGTAAGCATCAGGGTTTTTCAACTCTTGTCCCCTTTTAACTTTCACTTCCAGGGAGAATTGTCGGGTCCTTTCTGGGATGGTGACTTCCTCTTTGATCTGAATTTCAACTGCATAAGGTAGCAATTGAGCTGACCTAAATGCTTTTTCTGGATCATCAAAGCCCATGGGATTATCCGCTAATCGGGACCAAGCTTTGAAGTTTATTAGGTCCAAACTAATGGCAAAGCGATTGAGAATGTCACTGCCTAAGTAAAAGGCGGCAGTGACGTCTCGCACGACCCAACAATTATGGACTATGCTCTTGTTGCCAATGGAGATTTTGAGCATACACCTGCTTGGCAGGAGATGTTTTGAATTGGGTGCTTCCAGGTCCATTTCCCATTTGTCTATCAGTTTGAAGGTGGGAATGGCTGGATCTTTTGGAAGTTGGCGAAACATGGCTTCACTGATGAAGCTCTTACCGTTGTTCACACACACTCGAGCGAGAACAGAGTCCTTCCCATCATTTAACTGAGCAGGGATGAACAACTGCTCTCCAATTTGCTGAATCTCAGCCAGGCTCTGAGCTGATTTCACATCTTTCTGGACTATAGGAGTGGGAGTTTCTGATTGTGGATTAGTATAGAATTTCAGAGTGTTTCCTTCCAGCGTGGAATACCACTTTAGACTGGAAGGAAGGTTGATTTTCAGAAATAGAGAGGACCCCCCATCACCAGTCTGTTGTCCTACTGCTATTACTGTCACGTCTGGAATTTGGTTGTTCTGGAAGTGAAATTCTACTTGGTCAGATTTTTGTTCAACCATGTGGCATGTGCCGTTTAAACTAACATGGTTGACACTCTGTTTTAATTTTATTGGTCGGCTAGTCTGGGTCCAGAGGACCTTGTTTACGCAATCAATTAGGGGTGACAACCTTCTCAGGAGGTCATTCCCTAGTAAACAAGGGGTGCCCTCTGGGGTCACAACTATGACCGGGTGTTTCAACTTGTGTCGCCCGATCTTAATGTCCAAGTCTGCAGTCCCCTCAACGGGAATTTCCTTCCCGTCAAAGTTCTGCAGTTGTCCAGGAAGAGAGGTGAGAGGAATTTGGTAATCCTCTCCCCTCCCTGCATTCAGTTCATCAAAGGCCCTTCTGGACAGAAGGGTAGCTTGAGATCCAGTGTCCACCAGTGCCGAGATTGTACCCTGCCCCTGTACTTGTACCGGGGCATAATATCTTCCCTCCTTCTCCTCAAGGGGGCACAGATAATGTACATTTTTGGACAACTGGTGGGCTAACTTTCTGGTTTTGGACATCGCGAGAGAAGAATTTTGGGCAGAATTCTGTGGAGAGCCTTGGGAATCTGAAAGAAAAAGTTGGCAACTGGAGATCAGAGCCATTGTGGGTTCCCCTGGTTCCGGTTCTGGGCCGCCCCCCCCTTTTTGGAGGCAGTCACCAGGATGGGTTTGAACCAGGGGATTTTCTTGCTGTTGGTTCTGGGATGAGATAGTGGGCGGCGGTAGCTCAGTCTCCACATCTCCCCAGTCTGAATTTGCATCCCTAGGGACCCATTTTTCATTGGGAGGAGTTCCCCCCTCTTTGAAGGCGAAGATCCTTTTCCCAGGATCCTCTGAGGATCCCTCTCCCTCAAATTGGAAGATCTGTACCTCCTCCTCAAACTGAGTCTGTTTGGGTCTTTTGTTTCTCCTACCCCCCCTCTGCTCCTTAGGAGGCAGACTTTCAGGGGCAAGAGATTTTGTTTCCGGTTCCTGGGTTTCCAGGGGCTGTTTACAAGTGAGGAAGGAAGCTTCCTCCAAGGCTTTACACCCCCCTTCCCCTTGTGCCTCCTCCCTGGGAACCGGTGCGTTATCGGGGTGCTGCCCCCGTCATTGTTCTGGAGCACCAGGTCCAGAGTTGGGTGCGTTCTGCGCCGGCATGCTGATCTGAGGGTTCTGCTGCGCCCTCAGTATATGACCCATATCCCGCGCCATGTTTTGAACCTGGCGCTCTAACTGGGAAACCCGCTCAGGCTGATACGGGGCCCTGTTTTCTCCCCTGGGCTGATCCCGGGAAGGGTAGCTGTCCCTCCTCTGGTAATACCCCGGGTTGGGAAGATTTGGGTACCCCTCCACCCTTGGCCTCCCCTCTCCCGGATTCAGTGATCTGGGCTCAGGGAATTGGGGAAAGAAGGATGGATGGTTTTGGGGCTGAAAGTCGGGTGGATATCTGGGGAAAAAGTTCTGCCCAGGGTTTGGTAAATTTCTGCCCTCCGGTGGGAAGTTTGGAGGGAAGTTCCCAAGGTTAGGTGCTTGGCTGGATCCCCCCCCTTGGGCTGGAGGAGTCCACACATAACCCAGGATGGGTCTGTTACCTTTGTAGCGAGGACTTACATAGTCAGGAGAGCGAGGGACCCCATTTGTGGGGCTGCCTCCCTGGCTCCCTGTCTGTGACTGGCCCGAGGACCTTCTGGGCCTAGCATTATTAGGTGCAGGTAGGTTTTTAGGCCCCCCCATCTCCAGATCCAAAACGGGGGTGACCTTTACCTCTGCCACCTTGACAGCAGCAGGGGTGCTGTTGGCTTTGGGGTTTTTCTGGGCATTGCTTTTATTTTCTATGGGCTTCTGCACCTCATAGATCCGGGTAGCCTGTTCAATGACCCAGTCTAAAGATCTTTTCTCATGAAAATCTCTCACGAGCTGGGTCATTATATATTTGGGCAAGGCATGGAAAAATGTATTGACAAACTCTCTACTATCTGTGCGCACCCTTCTGGTGGTTTGCGCAAAAGCACGCTTTAACTCCTGCACAAATTCTCGTGGGGCCTGATCCTCCCCACATTGCAAATTGTAGGCCGCCTTGCGAGCCTCTTGAGGATTTCTGTGAACAGAAAAATGTTTCAGGATGGCCGCCTTATATGTGGACCATCTTAAATGATTTTGGTCCTCCAGCCCCGCAAAGAAACTGGAGTATTCTGGGGAGAATGTCCACTTTACATATTGAATACAGCTTTGGCTGTCCTTCAAATGGAAAGTCTCCATCATTTGTTCAAACAACTCTAAGTGCTCCCAAACAGAATACTTAGCGTTCTTATGGTAAGGCGTGATGACGCTCCTGATCGCCTTAATCTGCTTTAAGGGGTCCTTAAGCAAGGCCCTTTTTGCCTTATTGGCCTTTTTGGTTCGGGTAACCCTTGTCCATTCTTCCTCGGACTCAGAGGCACTGCTCCCAGAGGTTCCCGTCTGTTCTTCCAGGTTTTCCCGGATTCTGCGAGCCTGGGAATGGCTGGCAGAATGTGGGGACCTGGTCTCCTGTGTCCTGCGCAGTTCAGAGGAGTCTTCAGATTCCTCCTTGCTGCCAGGATTTGATGGGTACCCCCTCCACTGACCTAACTGGGCAGAGGTTTTCAGGATGCCCTTAATGGGCCTACTCTCCTGGGGTTCCCCATTGAACTGTACTGTACTTGGGTGCCCATACCCGGATGCCCACCCCTCCATTCCTGAGTGGTACTGGCCTATGAGCCCCATACTCTTAGCTGGATAGTAATCTGCCATCCCTGCGGCCCTGTGCTCATGTGCGCCAGGGGACATGGGGGTGGTAGAGTCCAGGGACTGGGGGAGATGAAGGCCCCTGGGGTTAGGGCTCCTGCGGTTATGGTCAGGAGTCTCTCTTTCCCAGCGGACCTCATCTCTATCCGCCCCTGCTCCCTGTTGCAATGCAAGAGCCTGCATTTGTGCTTTCAGTTCCTCTGTTAAGGCCTTACTCGACTCTATCAGTCTCTCCTGCATCGCTACCTGCTGTTGGAGCCTATCATTGTGTTGACAGAGGGCCTCATTCTCCCTCTGTGCTTCCTGGTTGGTCCTGGAGAACTGGGCCAGTCTTTGCTGCAGGAGGTTTACCTCCTGGGCAATGTCCCTATTGGCCTGCTCCTTTCTTGCTAGAGCATCTTCCACCCTTCTGGTGTGCTCTACCAAGTTCTGGTTTTCTTTTTGGAGATCACCCAGCCCCTGGTGGGCCAGGTGATTTTCTTCCATTTTTCTTTTTAAATGGCAGACTTCCTGGCCTAAGGCGTCTCTTTCCTGACTAAGAGCCTGGATTTGTGCCGCCAGGTCGTCCCTTTGCCTTTGGAAGGCACCAGCTTTCTGGCGCTCCTGATCAAACTCTGCCTGGGTATCCAGGTCTTTCAGAATCAGTTTATTGCTCTCCTCCTTCACTCTATCTAGGTGGCCTTGCAGGGTGACTACCTGCTCAGCACATGCCCTATTGAAGTCTAGCTGTTGCTCCAGCTTTTTCTGGCTTTGCAGTAGGGAGTCCAAACCTTCTTGGTGTTCCTTCTGCAAGGCCAGAAATCTGGTATCCTGTTCTGACTTTTCCTTTTGCAGCACATCCATATCCTCCTTTATTTTAGTGATGTACTGTCTGGTCTCATTTTCTGACTCCTGGCTTCTGTGCAGCCTTTGCTCAGAAGAGTCCAGATCAGATTGGGCCTTCTCTAACGCCATCTGTTGCCTTTTTGCCAGATCATGGCCTTCAGCACATTTATCCTGTATGGCTCCCATGTATAAATATAAATATGCCGCTATCCTAACAATCTTGTCGTGCTCATCTTTGGCCTTAGGAGCCATATATAGTTCACTCAGGGCCACGTGTAATGGACCCTGATCTCTATATATATCTGACCCTGTTTCGGTGACCTGTTGCGTGATGGCCTGCAACCAGATTGTTTGGTCCTGGTGAGTCCATTCACCTCTCACAAATAGTTTGTGTAAGAAGTGCTCTCTGGCTATTTTCATATCTACCAAGGTCGTCATTCTAGAGATTGGTCTCTGTCCTGACTTACAGAAGTTAGTATTTTAGTTTTGCAGAACAGAACTTTTCTTGGAGTGTCCCTTTTGAGGAATGCTTCACAGCGTAATGCAGCGTGGTGATCCGATTGGATGTATGTATCCCGTCAGTTAGCACACTGTATTAAGCTGCACAAATGGTATTCTAACCCAACGTCTCGGCTCGAGCCCCCACTTTGTAAGAGGATTCAATTCAACACTACAGCTAAGTCAACGCCTAGTCTGGAATACTGAATGAAAACCCTTATTGATATATCTTTAGGTCCAGTTCATGCGTTCTGGATGACTACCCTTATATAACACCCCTCTCTTGGAATCCCCCTGACCCCACTGAGCCAAGAAGTAGTTCTGTTTTGCAAGTTAAAAGGGTTTATTTGATGATTTAAACAATAGATATATATATGACACTTTATAATAAATTAATAATTGAATAGCACACTTAATCTGATATGATAAAGATTGACAACAGAGAATCTGGCACTAGCACACTTCTTTATAATTACTAAGGAGTTGAGATGAAATGGATAAGGTAGCACACTGGTAATTAGGAACAAAAGTATAATGTGGTAGAGGATGCTTTATGTAAGCTCAGGTGGATGCAATATTCAATGAATGCAGTACAGAAAATACGCAATATGATTTCAACCAAACAATGTAATCACTTTTCTCTGGCTATTCACTCCCCCCCTCTTTATGCAATGCAAGGAAATGGGAGGAAAGCACACAGTTCTCAGAAATGCAATCAATGTAATCAGTTCAATCCAGCAAGCTTAGACAACAGAAAACAGATAGGAGTTTTGAAAACACAGGCCCAAATGCTTTGATATGTGCTAGCAATGGATGAGAAATATGCTGGAAATGCTTTTTAATTCCCTTTCAGAGGTTCAGGGTGAGTGGTATCTAGTTAATATTAGTCCAGGCTCACACTAGCAATGAGGCAGGGATAGTTAGCAGGTTAACCGAATTTCTGGCAAATGGAAGGCAAGCAGCAGCTGATTTTACATGTGAAGAAATTGCAAATCGCGGTAAAATTCGCAGATGCGTGTTCCGCGATTGCGGTAAAACTATAAGGGGTAGGAATGCGGTTCTTGGTGCGATTCAAAGCTACGATTCTAAGCTATCAGAGGAAAGTTACTGCAAGTCTCTAGCCCAAACGGTCGCGGAGATATGAGCGATTTAGTGAAGGTCGTTTTTCAGATTTGCAAATTTCAAAAGCTCAAAATGACAAGTGCAGCTTGCACCTAGAAATGACAGGTGACAGCTAGGAGGCAGTTCTACTTAGGTTAAATAGATTGAATTAGATGAATTTAAACTAAGAGATTGGTTTGGTACAGTTTGGCGGTACTCACAAGAGATTTTAAACAGGAAAGCGACTTGGTCACGGACTTCAGTCTGGTCAGTTCTCTCTGGGTACAGCACTGCTTTCTCTCTGGTCTGGTCTCTGCTAGGCACAGCACTGCTTTCTCTCTGGTCTGGTCTCTGCTAGGCACAGCACTGCTTTCTCTCTGGTCTGGTCTCTGCTAGGCACAGCACTGCTTTCTCTCTGCTCTGGATAGATTGAAGTCTCTAGTTTGGCTTTCTGGAGGTTGATGAATTTGAAGTCTGGATCTTTGGATGTTGTAGTGTCCGGCAGAGTGCGTTGCAGCAAATGGAATTGAAGGTTTCTACCTAAGTTTCAGTGGTCCATTTATATGTTCTGCAAATGGGCGTGTGTGTTTGGTCATAACTAAACTCGCCCCTCTCAATTGTCATTGGTCAAGCTCTCATTCGTCCGCTGATTGGCGAACTGAACTGTGAGTCAGAGGGATGTCATTTTATGATCTCTTGAAACAACCTCCCTTATCATCTGTGCACCCAAATCTATATATGATCAAAATACATACTTCAGAGTTACACAGTTGTTTGAAATTACATATACATGGTGTGGCTGAATCTAGCCATGTCTCTGTCCAAATCTGCTCATTCTAGGAGCTTGCATTCAGGGAGGGTACATAATTGACTTTTTAACTGCTTTTTCAATTTCTGACATGGACCCAACTTTACATACATGTGTGCAGGGAGTAGGGACATTAACTGATGAAGTTTCAGATTTTTAACATGCACACATTTAGAGTAATATCCACTTTTCCGCTAAAACCCCCCCGAACATACCACCGGTTCCTACCACGTCTTAAACTGTGGGCAGAAAAATCACAAGAATTATGGTATCATTTATAAAATTTTCACATGTCCGCTCTATGAGTTATTCATCTTTTTAAAGTTATGTTCTGGCTCCAAAGGGGTGTGGTTTCCCAGGTCACATGGTATAGAAACCAGTCTTTCCAGTTTCTGCCAAGCCAGCTTGCTCTCACAGGCAGTGCCCCTCCCAGCTCTTGCCAAGAGGAAGCTACATTTTACGACTGCGGTAATAAAAACCTTTGCCTGAGTGAAGAGGGCTTTGTTCACTCTCTTGCAGAGCACAGGTAATTCAATTATCAGATAGCTGGCATATCCTTAGTGTGGGCAGCAAAAGGAAGGTTGGCCTGGGAACACAGTGGTGACTCAAATTTCACTCCTGATGGGGGTAGTTGCCAGGCAGAATCAAGTTCCTTAAGCCAGACTTTCAGCTACTGTCATGTTATTTGTTGCTTTTTAAATTAACTTGCAATTTTACACATGCAGCTAGAATGCTGATTCTAAGTGCAAAACTATGACATTTAAACAATTGCAACCTATGTGACACTCAAAAGTAGGTCACTCAGTCAATTTAAACATTTAGATTTTTTTTTTTTAGTGTCTTTCAATCCAGTGCAACTTAAACTGCTGAAATCCACAGCGCAGCCAGTCTTGTTATAAACCTTGTCTTATGATCTTCATTTCCCAGATTTTGTAGGCACACAAAACTCCATTCTGCCAAATGTCTGCTGGTGTTCAGTAAATATTTTGCACATATTGCAATGTTTGAAAATAGGCATTTTGACTTGCCTTCAGGGAAACAGAGTGGTTTTAAAACGCCGGCTTTTGGATAGTGGTGAGTACTGGTACTGCACCCATTTTTGGGATTTAAGAAAATGAATTCCCAACAATTCTAGGTTGCATTTGGCAATCAGCATTGCCATTCCCAATGGTTTCAGACTACTGTGTGGGTAGTCCAATGGTGGTTTTAGGCAGTTTCCTTCTGTGCCCATAACATCGGCAAAAATGAATGGCAGCCTATTCTTCATGCATTTCCCTGTGCATTTTCTGGGAAGCTCTGGCCATCATGATGTTTTCCTGTCAGTACTGCACAGTTTTGAGGTAGGGCTCGGATGCATGGGTAAATACATCCCACAATCTGTACGGATCCCTTCTAGTGCATTAGAAGTTGATTAATCTCAAGTAGTTACTGAATGTTTTAAAATAACAATAGAAGAGTGGCTTGAAACCTGTGACCCAACTGATTTAGGGGGTCACACAGTTAAGGAGCTGTTTGCCCAGGTAATTACGTGCTTACCAGGCCCTAAACTTGGTCTGCAACCTATAAGGGATCAGAGGGCAGTTGTTCAACTCTACTAAGGCAAGTCACAGAGAAGTGATCTCGTGTGTGGGTAAACGGGCTGCACACGCTGCACCTCAGGGAGAGTGGAGGAAGGTGCATGTGCTTCGTTGATTGATAAGGGCCGCCTTGCAGTTAAATGATTAATAGCATCATGAAGCCTTTGTCAGGTATTTATCAGAGATAAATGGAGGTCAGAACAGTGCTGAAATAGTCTGGAGGGACCGTCCTTTCAGCAGATAAGAAAGAGTCGTGTGTATATATATATATATATATATATATATATATATATATATATATATATATCAATATCAAATACAGCGTTAGGAGGCTTATGATTTCCGTGCAGGGAGGATCACGCAGGTAAACTGGGTTTTTTCAGGTAATAATTCTTTCTCCCCATTTCTCCAGTGCCTGTCTCCCTCGGTTAGGGGCCACCATTTTGACTACGTGTGTGTAAGGCCAGTCACCGAAAACGCTGACTAAATACCTCAAACCTTTGGAAGCCATCATTGAAAATGAAGACTGCGGATGAGATGTTTGCCATATTGTGAAACCTTTGTGGAGGACAGGCTGACATGTCAATGAAAGTTCCTGCCCTGTTGTTTGGGCTGACCCCCCCAGGGTTTTTAACATGACTTTGGGAAATGGGTTTAATATCCATCACAGTGGGCCTCATTACAAGTTTACCGGTATTCCGGTGGCAAATCTGCCAGAATACCACCAAACGGAATTACAGTTACTGCCACTTGGTCCAGAGCAATTACTGCCAGATTACAAGCGGTGGTATAGTGGTGCTAGCACCCATCCACTGAGTCATACAGCAGCAGTAACTCCACCAGTGGTAATTCCGACAATTTTGCCAATTTTTGGCAGTAAGATGGTGGAATTACCTCCAGCATTTTGCTGGAGTTTTTTCCTCTGCCTTACCACCAAAGTTGCAGTACGGGGGTGTGGTAATGCAGCAGTAAAGCAGTGGTACTGCCATTGTTTCCCACACCGCCGTACTTGTAATGAGACTCAATGGTTGAGCATGTGCCTTGCACATCATGACCTGACCAGTGTTATTTTCATTCTGTTGCCACATTAAACATCATATTATCAGTTTCAATCGACGTCGATTCGATGCAGTGTTTATAGAGTGGCTCGAGCTCATCAAACTGCCTGATCATGAACCTCTGGTTCCTTGCGCTGTTTGAAGCCTTAGGTTCTTTGCGCTGTGTTACTAAGGCTGTGTTCTCTGCTTGACCCACCAATCATTTCAGTGATTCAATGTTCTCCTGGCAGGGGTGGACTGGCCTATTGGGAACTCTGGAGATTTCCTGGTAGGCCTCTGCTCCCTGGGCAGGGGTGAACCGGCCTATAGGGAACTCTGCAGATTTCCTGGTAGGCCTCTGAACCCTGGGCCTCTTTTGCCTGGTCTTTGCAAATTTTCCCATAGGAAAACGGTTCGGTTTGCTGAAAATGTGTAATATGGGGCCACTTTGGAAATTATTTCCAGAGCCTCTTTTGGTTCCCAGTCCACCCCTGTCTTCTAGTCAAAACACTAAAATCGATACATTCGTGGCACCAATCACTATTACTAACCCGTATGTTTTCATTTCCCTACATGTTGTGCGTTAAGTCTGTACATTGTTGTCTCCTGGCCTTTTCCCACTCTTCCCCTCTTCCCCACTCTCCATGGCCAGTTTCCTTTCCACACCGCAGATCCCAGTCTGACTGCCATGCTGAGTGGGGTCGCAACTCACCTCTGATGGGCACAGTATCAAAGACCGATCAAATGCAACCAGGGCCTAGCCATCTTGATCAGGGCTGGGCAGGACAGACAAAGAAAATGTCCCACCCAGAAGCGGGTGAAGCCAGATTGTGAAGCGAAGATAGCGAAGTGTGGGGCTTGGTCTCCCCATGCCCAGAGGCAAAGCTCGTTCTTCTCACCTTGTGCCATGTATGCCACGGTGTGCCACTGTTTTCCAGGGTGACAGTTGGATAACATTCATGAAGACATTTTTGAAGAACACTACCGCCTACATGGCCTTAAAAATGTCCAATGTTGGTTGTCCTTAATCTATGTATGTCCACTTAGGTATTGTCCCCGGTGACTGTTCCATTTACTCCCCTCCACAGCTTGGTCAGAATGTCCACCAATCACACCCCATAGCTCACTGCTTACTATGGGGTGGGATTGCTTATCTGTCACACCTTTTTTGTGATCAAAAGAGCATTGTTCCCCCTGTACATGAATAAATAACGACTTCACTTACTTATTGTTCACTGAAGAAACTCGCCAAGCTTCTGCACGGGTGTCGTAAGCAGTGCAGCCGGTCATGCAGCCGGTCCTGGGGATTGGCGTACCGTGCCAGCACCCTGCATATTGTAATTCACAGCATTACTCGGTATTTACTAAGATGAAGTATTTGCCACTAATGCAGTTAAACAAACCAACTGGACATGAGCGATCTCTTACATATGCAATATCCTTCCCCGTGCACTGTCATGATGCAGCATATCCCATGTAGGTTTACACCAAGGACCCCCAGAACCCAAACACGTGAAGCACAGCTCTTTACGACAATGTTAAAGGCAAGGAGTGCTGCCAATGACTTATTACAACACGATAGGTAGGCCTCGGATGTGCTACAGGGTGTAAGGTGAGTGTGGTCAAACGTGACCTTGATTCTGAAGCTCCCCACTTGACCACACTGTGTGACCCTGGTTAAATCTCTTTATCGCCCTGTTCCCCAGTTCCCTCAGCTTCCAAAATTGGCAGCACTTAGGACTAGGTTAAATGCCACTATTTGTGTATTAGAAATCAAGACAGGAATGGCAATTAATGGTAGCAGAGCTGCATCATGTCAGACTCTGGGTTTGTTCTCATAGTGTATGGAGGCAACACTGCCCATGTTCTGCATGGTGCGTTGATGTATAGGAATGTGGAGCTGCACATGGCCACTAAAACCCAATACATGGCCAAGGAACGCATGTGCATTAGATCTGCAAAGTGTGCAACGTCGAACTGGATAGCTTCTTGGCGCTTGGCAGCAAAGCAAGAAAGAAAAACAACACCTAGGAGGGCTCTATAAATCTAGAAGGAAACGCTTAGAAAGGGATACAGGTGTAGAGGCATCTAGGTGAGAACTCAGAAGCATCCTACTGGCTACCGACGGGCACCCACTATCTGAAGCTCAGGCTGCCTGCACCCTAAGGCCCAAATGGTTTGGGCATCTTCAGGAACCGACAGAGGAGCGCATCTGCCCTCGGCATTTCAGGCTCCCTGCTCTGGTCAGAAATGCACTGCCCTCATTAGAGTCCACCAAGGTCCTATTCCTTGGGAGGAGATGTGAACTGAAGGCCAGGTTGGCAGTGGGCTTAGCTGGGCTGTTGTGGAATTCTGACTTCCACGCCAATCCCTTTGTGTAATCCTGGGCTAATTCTCTTACATTCATTCCTGCGCCTGTCTTCCCACACCAGCAAACCCAGGACCATGATTGGAAAACAGAAATAAACTGCAACCAATTGACCCAAGAGCTACTATATTTACAACCGGAGCAGTTTCATGTGTGCCGCTGTGGTGCACGTTGAGGTATGTGTAAAGTGCATGCGCTGTGTGTGGCTTTTTGCATTATACTGACAGGCTCAACAGGCTGGCACTATACAAACATATATAATGTATGTGCCCAGATTCCAGTTCAGCGTGTGAGTTTAGGGAACCACTTTGACACTTTGTTCTCCAGTCTTCTTGGTACTCACAAAAGTTTGGAGCACTTATGCATGTATAACTACCCTCCCAAAACCACGTACAACATCCTGTTTATCCATCGAAAACCTAACAACACCAATCGACCAGACATCGACATCCCACGACTCATCACACCCCTATTGACGCCTTGAACCAAATGTATTATCCTCGGTGACATTAACTTGGGCTTCAATGGCATAGCTGACTCCAAAGCCGCTGCGTTAGCATCAGCCCTTCAAGACATGCAGTCCTCCCAACTCATCAATACACCCACACACAACAAAGGCAGAATTCTCTATTGGATTCTCACTTCCAACTCTACCATTAACATTGAATCCATCTCTGGAGTACCTTGGAGTGATCACTTCCTGATTACCTTTGAACTAGCCATCAGCAACTTACAGCCCTTCACGAGACACACCCCCAAACCTATAATGGTCAGAAATATCCATAAGCTAACATACGACAGCCCAAATCTCACGATCACAGCGTCACTCTTAAACCATGAACCCACCAACACCCCAAGCGACATTGCCAACCTCTACCACTCATGCCTTCAAAACACTCTAGACACACATGCTCCTATTGTTGCAAAAATCCCTAGGGTGCACAAACCCGCCAACTCGCGGTTTGATGTGGAACTCATCAACTTACGTCGTAAGAAACAAGCCCTAAAACACCTGCACAACAAGAACCACTCTGCGACTAATGGTACGGCACTAGCCACAGCTACCAAAAATTACAAATCGGCAGTAGTGGGACACAAATCCAGCTCTTACAATACCCGCATTTCTAACGCAGGGTCGAACACCAAAGAGCTTTCCTCCATACAAAGAGAATTGGAATCATTGATTCCCACCGCCTCAACCACGTAAGTAGATACAATATGGTGTACAACCATCCAAAATTCTCTGACACATATAATGAATTCCCTCCACGATAAAATTAAAGGCAAAAGAGATGCCCTGGCTACCAAACATTATCACACTGAACACCGTAGACACTGCTAACCTTTACCCTCCACATAGTTTGCCCCAATTCAAATTTAACAGTCACTCAAGAGCAGACACTATCTACCATCCTTGCCCTAAAACCCTCCAACTGCAAGGGAGACACTTGCCCTGCCCGACTTGTGAATCTCTGCGCACCGACTCAAGCTCCCATTATCACTGACTTCATCAACGTCTCCTTCTCCAATTCGGTTCCCACGAATTTCAAAGCAGCATGGATAACCCCTTTACTCAAAAAGCCCTCTATTGCCCCACCATTCCTACAAACTACCGGCCAATCACTACCTTTCCCTTTCTACTTAAGATAATAGATTGTGAAGCCTATTCCAAAGTCCAACTGTTTCTAGAGAGAAACCACCTTCTTGGCACCAGACAATTAGGCTTTCGGCCCAAGCACAGCATGGAAACTGCCCTACTGAACCTCAACTTCCAGGTGGACAGCCGCTGTGATGCTGGAAATCTAAGTATCCTTCTCCTCCTTGACCTCTCTGCCGCCTTCGACTTAGTTGCCCATGAAAAACTCTGCCAGTCCCTTAGCGAAACCATTAATTTCTCCCCAGAAGTCACATTCTGGGTCAAATCTTTGTTATCAGAATGCACCACCAGAGTCTTCATTGGAGAAGAGGCCACAGATCCCATCTCAACTCCTCTCAGGGTTCGCCAAGGATCCTCCATCTCCCTGACACTCTACAACACTTAAACAAAACCCCTAGTTGATGTCCTAGGCTCCCTGGGTATCATATATAGAAACTTTGCTGATGACACCCAAATTCTGATCCCTATCTCTGGTGATTACAAGCAGGACACTGCCAAAATCAAGAAACTACAGATAACCATCCAAAATTGGATGGCTACTCACAGCCTGTGTCTTAATGACGATAAAACAGAGCTCCTCATCGTGGGCTCCCCGCTCAACTGAAATCTCTCCATAACAACTACTCCACCATACTCATTGGCGTCACATCCATCCCTGTATTGAAACAAGTAGAAACACTGGGAGTCTACCTAGAAGGTGATCTCTCAATGGCCAGGCACATTAACGCCTTAACCTATTCTACAGCATATACTTCTAAACTCATCTCACTAAGCAGACCATACCTGTCACCGCATAATTGCCTGACTCTAGCGCAAGCTCTGATCCTAACACTATTGCAATGTGCTCTTCCTGGGTAACTCAGCTACAAACCAATCTAAACTGCAACTATTATGGAACAAAGCCCTACGAGCCGCCCTAGGCTTAAAACGCAGCAACTACATCTCCTCAACCAGACGAGAAGCTCATTGGCTGCCCATAAAAGCGAGGATTCTTTTTTAAGACGCTCACCCTGACTCACAAGTGCATTTACAATGATGCACCCGCATACCTCAATGACTGTGTTACTCTAGAATCATTGCAATGGTCTTTAAGATCTAGTTGTACTATCTCACTGGACATACCAAGGTAAAAGAGCAAAAGGGCGATAGGCACCAGTTTCACAGTTGCAGCCCCCACTCTATGGAACACTTTGCCTGCATCTATTGGAAATTAACCCCAATTTAAAAAAACTGGGCAAAACCTGCCTTATTGACAAATATGAGTGCTGCCACCTGTTTCTGTTCATATGATTGTACTTGTATCTGATAATATGCTGTAACAAATGTTGTGATACCCCTGGGTATGGGCGTTCATGAAATGCTATAAATAAATAAATAAATAAATAAATAAATAAATAAATCCGAATCCAGACCAGCAATCTGAAAAAATAAGCAGAAGAAAAACAGAGTTCAACTGATCTTTCATTGAAACTCTGGTGTCAAGATATAATCCAAGAGCTTTAACCTTAGGATGTGCTTCTATGAGACAACCAGCTACAAATAAACTGTTATAAGTAGTTGGGAGTTTATCCAACTTTTGTTGAGTACCAACAAGAAGTAACTGTGCCTTTGTGAGGAATTCGAGCATCCACGTGGTGGGTGTGCGCTCGCCTGGGCTTTTTTGAAATGTTAAATGAAATTGAATGATGGTAGATCAAGCTCTGGAAAATGTGTGCAACTAATCTGCACAAATCGTCCTATGCTTACCGCACACCATACTCTGAGTTCACACAGCCTACAGGCGCAGTCCCCCCATGAATCTTTAGTTGCAAGTACACCATGTCATCTCAGAAGGGGAAGGGCCAATCCTACTCCCTGCCACGGCCAGCCTAGTTAACTAACAAAGGCTCCATGGATCCCCCCTGTCCCTTTGTTGAGCTTTGTAGCTGGTGGCAGCATTCACATACTAATCAGAGTTTAATAGAAACAGGCCCAAATGGGGCCTGGCGGCTGCAGAGGCTGGAAAAAGAGATAGGAAACCCCAACACCCTTTTATATGCACTGTGTCAAACTAAACCCAGCTCCCACACTTAGTATTGATTGACAGTGAAAATGTAATATCTGGGAAAGCCTGTTTACAGTAGTCATCCCCGCAGGGAGATCCCATTCAGAAGGTACGAGTATGTGAATTGCTGGAGCCAGAACGTCTGCTCTCCCCACAGTTTCAAGGAAGACCTGCCACTTTAATCGGGAAGCCCAGAACGCTCCATTAACCAGACAGAGCTTTTGATCCACAACAGACAGGAAGATGGCTGGGACTTAGTATTCCATGTGTTCACTTCTTTACCTTTTCTGTTGCAAATCACTCTGGTTATGACATCACGCACACAGGAGATTGTTGGTGAGGGTCCAGGATTGGTTCATTAAGGCAAGCTTAGCCTAAACCTATCACTGTGGCCCATTTGGCTTTAAAAGAGGGCTGAGCCACTCTTTTGGCAGATCAGCTGAAGGTTTCACCAGAAGCAGAAGGAAGAACTCATCGTTTGGACCATGGCTGAAGGTACAGTCTGCCTTACATCTTCTACCAGTGAAGGAAGGCCAGGACCTCCAAGAGGGAAGCAAGATCGCTCCCCTAAACCTCTCCCAGCGAACAGAGGGAGATACTGAATCCAGAGGACCCTCCAGTAGCCCCAGAACCGATACCAAGCCAGCAAACAGCGTGGACTGCTATGCTCTGCAGCAAGCTTCCTAGGTGGGAAGTGCCAGAGACTCTCGGAACCAAACAAAGGACAAGTCCATTGCCTGCAACACTCTCCTCAGCTTTGGGCCATCCACCTTAAAGGACGACATGAGTCCAGTGAAGAAGGTTGGAGGAGTGCATCGACAAACATCTACCGGCGTCCGCCTTAAAGGACTTTTTTGAGCCAGTCAATACCCTCGAGCTGCAACTGACTCCACTGCTGACTGTTGTTACGTCGCAGTTGGTAAAAAGTCATCCGAGACATCCTGACCAGTGCTTCAGAACCACTGACCAGCACTGGGACAATGATTCCAGAACCCTAGCCGCCATGTAGGCCAGCCAGCCGCCGTCCATCCAGCTTTGCTCATCAAACTGACTGCTGCCTGATACTCACTGCTGTCTCCCGTCTTGAATTCTGTCGCAGAAGCTGCAAAGCACCCTGAAACCGACTCAACACTGTCGAGCACCAAAAACTCCTACAGCATAAGGTACATTGTGGTTCTGTCCCCCTGATCCTTATCCGAATGTCTCTTAGTGACATATTATGACTGATTGCTCCCTTTGTGTTGAAACCAACTATCCTTTAACTATTTTGATTATTTACTATCCCAACTACCCTCCTGTCAGTATCCAGCGTGCACCCCTTTTCCTTCTTTGAAACTGTCTGTGCTCTACATTCCTTTAAGGGTGGATTGTATTTTGTAGTTTGCTACAACTGTCTGTTGTGGTGTACTAGAAATGTGGGGCTGATTGATGGTTTAGAAACCGATATTTATCCCTGTAGCACTGGTCCAGAGCTGAACAAGATCAAATATAGTGTTAATCATAGCGGCATCAGCTATGTACTCACCCGACAATTTTAACATTATCTGGGTATTATCAACGGGTTTGTATAAAAGACACCTGCCTCATCAAGCATTGAAAACTAACGTTTCATTAAGATGTTGACAGGCAGATGAATACGTCATCCATAACTTCTGCCCCTCGCCCGGCCCAATTCCGCACAGGTGAGAAACATTACTCACTGAGGCAACCATACCCTCTTATCCCAGACAAGTACAGCAAGACATAGAGACTATTTAGGCTGAAGATGGGGAAAGAAGAAACTAACGTTGTAACATGAATAAGCACAATCATTAGACACGAAGCACACATGCACTCAACATGAAGAGACAAAGACACTATGTAAAATATGCATGTATACATGAAGAATACTAACATAGCATCCATGAGACGTGAAGAATACTAACAAGCCTAATATATAAGGTGAATGCAACATACCCTGCACATGAATAAAGCTCACGAACATAGAAATAAGAGTGTAATCGGGCAGCCATCTTCTTTAAAATGGAAGCCACAGCATTCTTTTAATAAAAACGAAAAGCTTCAAGACGAAAACACTCAACACGTTGAATCTCCAGAAATAAACATCTGTGCAGAGCCCAGCCAGTAGCCAGCAACCCAAGCCAAGGTTACAGTGATAAGAGAGGATAGGAATGGCAAAGAGAAGGCACGAGATAGTAATTCCCAAGATGCAAGCAGTATACTCCCAGATTAATTAAAGTTCATAAAAAGCATAACCAAGCTTTGTTAGCCAGGTGCAAGGACACGCTAGACCAAAAGACTCCCTGAAGAGTAAGTCAGGCATGTCATAGAGGCAACAAAATACACAGCACAAATTGTAATATTAGCTTAAATCCCAATAAATAGGAGATAATTCCATTGCGTACACGGTCTCGTAACATGTGACCCACAATTGGAAGACAGTGCCTATTTATCAGAAACCAACATAGATAGGACATCTGCGTTCTGCCTACAGATACACACACAGACACAAGGCACTGCACAAGGCCAAGTACAAAGAGATCACCCTGACTCATGGCCCAGAGATAAGGGATGGTAACTTCTTTAATGAACAATGAACAGTCCTCTCTCCCCTACCCCTTATCCGTCTCATGTGTTGATGGCCTGCCAAGGGTCGAAGGTTGGTTAGCAAAAAGACAGCCAATTAGAAACCCCATTGTTAGGCTGCCCATGTAGTAGTATGCCAAGCAATCACCTATTGTAGAAATTAGGTATTTTTACCTTTATCAATATAGAGGAGGAGCCATCATATTATTGTAACCCAATTAAATGTTCTGTACATAGAGTCTATATGTAGCCACCACCACAATTCAATTCCCATCCCCCATAGGTGTTTGTAACCAAGATTATGATATGACGCCATTGATGACGAGTTTGCAACATTCAACCAATTGTTTTCTATGTATCCATTGAGAGCCGCAAGATTTTAATGCTTGTCCCTGCTTTATTTGATTGGTATTAAAGCTGGACTTTGCCTCACACTTTATCTACTTCGTCTTTGAGTCCAGTTTGGAATGACTCCAAGACTTCTGGGAAATTTGGGACTTTCCTGAGCCGTCTTAACAAAGATATTAAATAATGTTGTGGAGAGACAGGGTCCCTGTGGAACACCATATAAACGCACAGGATTAGCAGCCACACCACCATTAAAAACTCTTGCAATCCTACCTATTAAAAAATGTAAAATCCACTTGGCTGCAGCTCCTGATAAAAAAGCCTCAGATTGAATTTTCTCATGTAAAATATTAAAATCCACCAGATCGATAGGTCTAATAACAGAAGCATAGAGATATGGCCCTGGTCCATGTCAAAGGATACACTAGATTTGAAATCTAAAAGAGCCGATTCCGTACTATGGTGGGCACGAAGCCTGACTGCCTCGAACCTAAGAGACTATGCTCTACAAGATGAGCCTGAATTCGCAAGTACGCTATTCTAGCTAGAATTTATAAAAGAAATGGAACATTGGTAATAGGGTGATCATTGGTTGGCGTAACAGGGTGCAAGGATGCTTTCTTAAGTAAAGGGGTGATCCATGCCTGTTTAATCAAAGATGGAACATATGCTCTTTCAAATGAAATATTTATAAAGTCCGTGATTGTCAATACAAGGCTTGCGGCGCACTTTTTTATGACCTCCGCAGTACACTGATGCCCAGGACAAATTGTGGGTTTCAATTTCAGCAGCATCTCGAGCACTTCAGATTCCGTAACTTTCTTAAACTGAAATAATGGCATATTTGTTGTATCAGTAGAGCATCCATGCTCAGGTGCTTGTACCACCACCTTCTTAATATCAATAGCAGCCTTTAACTTAGTTACTTTGTTAACACGAACCTGCTGATTTACGATACACCATTCTCAGCCCTTTACTACCTGTTCCCCCGGTGCTGCATTAGGCTTTTCAAGTTCCTTCAAAATTCTGAACAACTCTCTAGAATTAGAACTGGCGCTTTGAATGCGCTCATCATAAAAATGTTTTTTTGTACTTAGTGATGGCCTGTTTATTTAACTTTTTATCTGCTGCTGAGGGCCACTTCTTCCAATGTCTGTAGGCCTTGTCCTTCGTAACCTGCAATACCCGTTATTCTTGCTTGTGCCATGCCCGCGCAGAGGAAGCCCCCTGTTGAGTTAACACAGTCTTACCGGGGCTGTTAGTCCAGAAACGACCCTAACCAAGCATAGTAGGTATATTATGTTGGCCGGAAGCCAATCGCATCATATGACCAACATCGCAAACACAGAATCGTCAGTGTAACCACAGGGCGTCCATCTTGTGTAACATCCGCCATTTGCTTTTTTCCTTTCTGTCAAATGCTTTGCAAAATGTATTATATTCTGAAAGCTCATACACGGTGCGAGGCCACAGCCTATATGTTGAAAGATCAACCCAGACAGTAGCAAAAGGCAGTTAAAGCATGAATTATACTCTTCTAGCGGTCCTCCTTCGCGGATCTTCCTTAGAACAGGCTGACCTCTAGTTCATGAATAGAAACTGGTAGATAACGTGCTTTGGAATGTGTCTCTCTTGCGAACACGATATCCTTGCTGAACAAGTGCTTTATGTTTTTTTATAACAAAGAACTATGTCTGCAACTGTTGCTAACTATAATAGATTGAGTAAGAAACTTGTCATAATGTGTCATATTTATCATAATTGTCATCACCGGACCCTAGCTCAAGAAGATACATTATGGGCGGTTTAATGTGCCTTCAAAGTTTGCATATTTGTATATATGTTACTGCTTGAATGATGTTCGCTCTCTTGCCTCTCACGAGGTCTGGGTGACACACGTTGTGAGACGTTAGACCCAGTCTGCCGACTGAGCATACTTTGCAATAAACCATAGTACTTGGAAAATCGAATCTCGTGTCTGTCATATTACTAGTAATTGGTTATTGTGCCTTAATTTCCATATGCGGAGGGTCTTCAGGGCCTAGCAAGGCAATACTATCAGTCGCAGCAGTTAGGCATTGAGGATAGGAAGTAACAAAGGCATCTGGCGATGTCTGAAAGGGTAGGTTCATCAAGGGTTCCAGAAAAGGTGCAATGGCAGTAGTTGTTATTTTACGTATACTATGCTTCATCACCAGTGTCCTAGATGGACAAGTGCGTGGCTGTAAGTCCAGGACCGTGAGGAAAAAGTATTAAAAAAAGTGATCTCACCACGAACATGCCCTGATCACAGGCTTGTCCACCAGTATACTGGATGTACATACCCAATCAAGAATATGGCCATCTTTATGAGTGGAGGCCTTAACAATGTGCTCCAACCCTATGTCTTGTAAGGCCTAATTGACAGAGAAGGCTAAACGGTCCTGGGGGTCACTGAACCACAAATTAAACTCTCACACAATAATACACTTGGAGAAGTTGAAAGAGAGCCAGAAACTGTTCTTCAAAAAGGGGCAAATCCTTAGGACTCTATGGAATGGAATTGCCCCAATCACAAGCACTGGTAGTACAATATTTAAGCAGCTGCATGCAGGACCACAGGGGTCTTGCTTTGAGTTCACTCCCAGCCCCTTATGCTTTGATCCTTAGATTTCTGCTGTGTCCTGTTGCTTCCGGAACCCACTCTTGTTCCAGTGTTCTGTGCTCTCTGACTAGCAGTCCTGCTACTCTGCCTGTACTCCCTGCCTTTTGCCCTGTACTTTCTGCACTGTGGCACCGCTCCCCTGCCTGCAGTCCTCTGTTCCCTGTCTGCAGCACCTTGCTCTCTACCACCAATTATCTTGTTCCCTGCCTGCAGATCCTTGTTCTGTGCCGAGAGTCTGTGTAACCAGGCTTTAGATTCCTAGATTCCAGTCCTGACTTTCCTTGTTGTCTGTCTGCAGCCCTGCCCTTGTTATTCCAGTACATAGTTACAGTTCCTTGTTACCAGTCTGCAGTCCAGCCCTTGCTCGAAAGTGTCAGTCCAACATTTTCTTGTTCCTGGTCTATTTTTCAGTCCGCTTTTCCTTGATTCCAGTCCGTAGTTTCTAGTCTGCAGTTCCAGTCTCCTGTATCATTGCACTTGGATTATTTTCTTCCTGCTTTTCCTCTTTTATTCCTGGTCTCTGTCCCAAACCTTGCTTACTTTGACTTCCTATTCTTCCCTGGATGTTTCTGTTACTGTTCTTGTCCTCACTTGTGCTTGTGCAGTTCCTTTGTTCAGAGTTTGGCTGCTGGGCTTCCCAGCAGGCAATGTCTGCCCCTTTCCTTTGTCACATTTCAGTATTGTACGTTGTGTTATATTGTTAACAGTGGGCTGGTTCCTGCTTCATCGGCAGTCATTGTTCAGTTCCCGCTGGACACGTACAGGCTTCAGTCTTGCGAGTACCGTTTCCTCATGTGTGCTTTAAGGTCCAGACACAGACACCCACTGCTGCTGCTCTTTTCCATCAGCATTCAGAGTGTGGCCCTGCAACAGTAACCAGCGCAGAAGGCTAGCGTTTCACCAGACCCTGTGGGAAACTCTTCCCCCATTCTGTGCACACCTCAAGCGGGAACCTAAAGTGTTTGTCTTACTTGCACTCCCTGAGCCTTTCTGTTCACTAACTGTGTTGCCTGTCTGAAGTACTTTCCTATCCTTTCTTGTCTGCAGGACTCCTTATACTCCTGTCTCTTGTGCACTTTTCCCCCCTCGGCTTTGTGGGCACGTCTCTGCCCTCAAGCCCCTTACAGATAGGCACTGGAGCAAATCTTCTCAGATTTTCAGAGGAGCAAATGAGGATACGGCCATCATCCTGTCAGATTTGCACTGGAGCAAATAATGAGATACCCCTGATGCTGCCAGATATGCACTTGAGCAAATGAGGATATACCCTTCATCCTGTCAGATATGCACTGGAGCAAATAATGAGAAGCCCCTGATGCTGCCAGATATGCACTGGAGCAAATGAGGATACATCCATAATCCTGGTAGATATGCACTGGAGCAAATGAGATGTCCATGGTCATCTCAGATTTGCAATGGAGCAAATATGGAGATGCCCTTGGTCCTGTCAGATTTGCACTGGCGCACACAGTTAGATGCCTCTGAGAATCCCTGATGTGCACAGGAGCTCTCAAGGAGATGTCTGTGACCATCTCAGATTTGCACTGGAGCACATGAGCAGATGCACATGATAATATCAGATATGCACTGGAGCACACAAGGAGATGCATGTGGGAATCTCAGATTTGCACTGGAGCTCTCGAGGAGATGTCTGTGAGCGTTTCAGATTTGCACTGGGGCTTACGAGGAGATGCCTCTTCGAATCACAGATTTGCACTGGATCTCTCGAGGAGATGTCAGGGAGCATCTCACATCTGCACTGAAACTCACTAAGAGATGCCTGTGAGCATCTCAGATTTGCACTGGAGAACATGAGAAGATCCCTGTGACTGTCTCAGATTTGCACTGGGGCTCACGAGGAGATGCCTGTGAACATCTCAGGATTGCACTGGAGCTCACAAGGAGATGCCTCTCAGAATCCCAGATTTGCACTGCAGCACACGAGGAGATGCCTGTAAACATCTCAGTATTGCCCTGGAGCTCTCGAGGAGATGTCTTTGAGCATCTTAGATTTGCACTGGAGCTCACAAGGAGATGCCTGTGAGCATCTCAGATTTGCAATGGAGCTCACTAGGAGATGCCTGTGAGCGTCTGAGATTGGCACGGGAGAACACAAAGGGATGCTGTTAGTGTCTCAGATGTGCAGTGGGGCTCTCGAGGAGAAGCCTGTAATCATCTCAGATGCGCATTGGAGCACACAAGGGGATGCCTTTGAGCCTCTCGGATTTGCACTGGAGCTCACAAGGAGATGCCTATCATCGTCTCAGATTTGCACTGGAACTCACAAGGAGGTGCCGGTGAGTGTCTCAGATTTGCATTGGAGCTCATGAGGAGAGGCCTGGGAGTGTCTCAAATTTGCACTGGAGCACACAAGTAGATGCCTGTGAGCATCTCAGATTTGCACTGGAGCACACAAGGGGATGCCTGTGAACAGCTCAGGTTTGCTCTGGAGCTCATGAGGACATGCCTCTGAGAATCCCATATTTGCACTGGAACTCACGAGGGAATGCCCGTGAGCCTCTCAGATTTGCACTGGAGCTTATGAGGAGATGCCTCTGAGAATCACAGATTTGCACTGGAGCTCTTGAGGAGATGTCTGGGAGCATCTCAGATTTGCACTGTAGCACATGAGGAGATGCCTGTAAACATCTCAGAATTGCACTGGAGTTCCCGAGAAGATATCTGTGAGAATTTCAGATTTTCCTGGAGCTCACGAGGAGATATGTGTGAACATCTCAGGTTTGCGCTGGAGCTCACAAGGAGATGCCTCTGAGAATCCCAGATTTGCACTGGATTTCACTTTCCCCATCTTAATATCTCAAAAACAGAGGTTCTGTTTTTCCCCTCTTCTACTATCTCTCTGACGCTATCCCCTCCCTCTCTTTCTTTTTCCGCATCCTCTCTCTCCTTTCTCACTTTCAGCGTTCAACCTCAGCGTTATCTTTGATCCTTCTCTTTCTCTCTTCATATCTCCTCTATTGCTCGATCCAGTCGCTATGCTTTGTTTAACATTTGCTGCGCCCACCCTTATCTTTCTTTTCACGCTACTAAACTTCTTTTTTCTCTTGTCTTTACCCGTATTGATTACTTTTCATCTTTACTGCTTGTCATCTTTTCCCTCTTGTGGAATCATAAAAATACAACATTACGGCTGTTACACCGAGCAAAGGAAAATACACCGACACAGGCTTATAAAGATTCCCAGAATCTTTATTACAAAACTGAACAGTATTCAACAAAGTACACAAATAGCTATTTGGCCGTCAATACATCACAGAGACGACCAGCAGGTCCAATATGAGCAGTGAGGGAATTTCCTAGCTGGACATCGGTGCTTTTATACAATTTGTAAAATGATGTCCAGCCCCCTTACAGGTTAATCATGCACTGGGCTAGGGTCGCGCCAGATTCACTTTCCTAGTTTACATATCTCGCGCATGCGGTTTACTATTCAATACATTTACTAACACACTCCATTATTCTTCAATTTAACATTTACACTCTTTATTTATTGCTTTAATACAGACCAAACAATGTTTTGCATGTTATATGTGGATAGCATTACTGTTCTTGTATACTTGTAGTTTAATATTGGCATTTCAAGTAATCCCCTGCTCCGAGGTCAACAAAGGACAAGGTCTACATGACCCTAACATGTAGCCTGAAGGCAGGTTGGACATTAACTTCCCTACAGAGGTTGGAGAGGTCAAGGCAAGAACAAGGACACACGAGACAGCCATTTTAGATTACATGGTGACTTTGTATAAAACCCCAAAATGGCGGTTTCTAACTTAAAATGGAGGTTTGATTCAAGATGGCGGCATACATCAATTTCTAAGGTCAAGACCTTGCCGCAAAGTTATTCGCGTATAATTTTCAAGCAACTTGGCGTAGGCCAATATACATACAAATCGTTTGTAATAAGAGGCATAATTTAATATCCGGTTTGACACTCTTCGTTCCATCGATAATTCTTCTGCTTGTCTTTTCTCATTACCGCCTAGATCTTCTATTACATTTTCCCTGCTCTCAATTTCACTACTTCACTTCGAATCTCGTCTCTTGTATCACTTTCTTTCGGTTGTCTTTAAATGCACCCATGGCTTGGCCTTGCCCTATCCTTTCACTCTACTTTCCATTTGTGTCCCTTCACTTCCTTGACGATCTCAGAATCTATTTCTTCTTGTCAAACAGGAAATTATATCGTGCCTCCTATTGTGATGAATATATGTATATTGGCCGATGCCAAGCTGCTTATAAGCCACTTGCAAAGAAATCCGTGTTGCAAGGTCCTGACCTTAGAATCAATGTAAGCCGCCATTTTAGGTCAATCTGCCATTTTAGCTAAAATGGTGGACGGTGTCATTCTGAATATAACATGGCCGTCTTGACCTATGTGTACAAACTAATATGTAACTTGCCTGCAAGGCCACCTGTTAGTTTCGTGAACTGAGACCTTGTCCTTCGTTCACCTGTGTGTAAAGGATTACTTTGAAGCTAATCCACAAGCATATGTTACAAACAATGGGCCTCATTACGACCCAGGCGGTCCGGAAATAACGGTGGCGATAAACCCGCCACTGTTGTTTCCGGACGGCCTGAGTCCGACCCCTGCAGGCGGGAGGTGATGTTCCCGCCAAGTCTGACCTGGCGGGTTTAACACCTCCCGCATGCAGGCGGACAAGGAAAAACCAGCAGCATTACGAGATGCTGCCGGTGTTTCCATGATCCCCATTTCCATCGGGTCCCATAGGACTCAATGGGAATGGGGATTTACACCATTCCGCCTCCGTGATTCCCGGAAAACCGGGGTTGTAATGCCATGGTAATTCCGGGAATCGCGGAGGCGGAATGGTAATACGAGTCCGGCGTTAACCAGGCGGTTTTACCGCCTCGGTTAACGCCGGACTCGTAATGAGGCCCAATGTATCCAAATACTGAACTGAGAACACTTGTTTAAACTACATTGTATTAATGTCTGAAAAGGCTCTATGAGAAATCATAAAATACACTGATACCGTTTAGGCTTGTTGGCGAATGTATTAAAGGCAAACCCTAATTGAATAGATGTGTGAACTTGGCACGAACCCTAGCCTGTAATGTATTAACAAAATATTAACCCACAGTAGGGTTGGACAGCATGTTTCAAAGGTATATAAGGTACGACTATTCTAATGTACTGCCCCACTCACTGAGCACACCGAACCACGCTGGAGTTTGCTGTGTTGTACTAAGGGCCGATAGCTATCTGTTGCTTTGTCCTTTGAAACTGTTCAGTATAAAATAAAGTTCTTTGTATGTTCCTTTGTAACCCGTGTTCGGTGTATTTCTTTTTGGGGTACTCAGCCTCGATATTTTCTCTTTGTTTTCACATTCTAACCGTTCCTAAGCCCCCCTGTGCCTCTTCTCGTTTCCGTTGTTTTTCCTCTGTTGGCTCCTAAGCCTTGGAGTGCCCTTCCTCTTTCACTTTGCTCCTCTTCATCTCTTTGCATTTTTCAAACAAATCTTAAACTCTACCTTCTTTTGTCTCTTGCTCCTTAAAGAAAAAAAGAAGAGCAAGTCTTTCCTTGCCCTTTTCTCTGGTGATGTAACCGGTATTCATGTATATCATTTTGATTATACTGGGCCTCATTACGACTCAGGCGGTAAGGGTTTTACGGCGGCGTAAACAGCGCCGACCCTTACCGCCTGAGTACGAGGTCCCTTAGCGCCATGGAGGTTTTAACACTATTGATATATCAAATTTTGTGTCCAGTAATGTTTAGAAAAGACAAACAATAGAAAAAGAAACACAATTAAACAACTAACCTAATTGTTAATAAACTAAATATTCTATTGTATATACCACAACTATCCATTGTTACTCAGTATTCAAATTAGCAAATGGCACATTATAAATGCAAAGAAATTTAAAATGAATATAAAAATGTACATTAAGTGAACATAATAGCTGTATAGTTATAGCCAATTGTACATTTCTGTGTCGCTGTTTAGACCAGAGACACAAGTGTCCATAATACAAATCCACTTGCACTCATGTCTTCGTAGCAGTTCTTCCTTGTTACCCCCTCTGGGGGGTAATTGGATTTTTTCTAAGCCAAAAACCTTGAGATCATAAATTTCAAAGATGGAATGATTCTCCAAAATGTGTACTGCTAAGGGGGATCTGAGGTCTTGATTTCGAATAGCTCTCAAATATTCAAAAATCCGCACTTTTAGTTTCCTTATTTTACTACCAACGTACAATTTGTTACAGGTACATTGTATACCGTAGACTACAAATGTAGAGCTGCAATTGATCAATTGTTGAATTTGTTTGTTTTCTCCATTCGGAAGCTTAATTTCTTTCTTGCCTTGATGTAGAAGTGGACATAGTTTGCAATGTCCACATCTGTGAGCCCCTCTTCTGGAAATTTGAAAAAAAGGTTTTCTTTCATCAGGTAGTGCACTGAGGAAACTTGGACTAATCATACGTTTAATAGATGGTGCTTTTCGAAAGCATATGCTGGGTGAATTTTCCAAATGTGTTCGTAAACTTGTGTCCATTAAAAGGATGTTCCAATATTTTGACAGAATATGTTGCATTTTTTTGACTTCTGTACTGTAAGTGGTAATAAACTGAATAGTACATATTGTGTCTGTTTTCTGTTTGTCTATTAACAACGATTCTCTGGTTATTAGAGTTGCTTTGTTGATTGCTGTTTTGATATTACTTGATTCATAGCCCCTTTCCTTGAATTTAGAAAATGTTTTTTTTGATATTGTCTTCAAAAATAGGAATAGTACTGCAATTTCGTTTGATCCTCAGTATCTCCCCATATGGAATGTTATGAATGGTGTGTCTCGGATGATGAGAAGTAGCAAAAAGGAGACTGTTTCCAGCTAAATGTGTTGTGTAAAGTTTTGTTTGAATTTGTGCATTCTCTACAAACAATTCCAGGTCCAAAAATTCAATATTTGTGGCACTTGCTGTTTTAGTGAAGGATACATTGTAGTTATTGGTGTTGAGATAGGAAACGAAACAGTTTAATTGATGGGCGTCGCCTTCCCAAATTATCAAAATGTCATCTACATAGCGACCCCAAAATTTGACATTTTCAACAAAAAAAAACTTTTCCACGCGTGTTGCAATTAAAAAAATCCCATGAATAAATTAGCATATGGGGGGCAAACTTAGACCCCATTGCAGTGCCTTGAAGTTGTCTGTATAGGGTGCCATTGAATAAGAAAATGTTGTTGTAGAGGCAAAGGTGCAGCATCTCTATAATCATTTTGTTTTGTTCTTTGTAAGAGATTGAGCGTGTTTTCAAGAAAAAAGATGTGCTTTCTAGACCTTTTCATGTTGAATGCTTGTATACAGTTGAACTACGTCCAGGGTGACAAACAGGTAATTTTCCTCCCATGGAATGAGATTTATCTGTTGAATGATGTGTTTTGAGTCTTTAACAAATGATGCTAAATTGGTAGTCAGAGGCTGAAGAAGTGTATCAATATATTGTGAAATGTTCTCTGTGATTGAGCCTATTCCATTGATTAGGGGGTCTCAAAGACGGAAATTCTTTGTATGCCTTGTGGACTTTTGGTAGAAAACACAATGTTGCTTTGATAGAGTTTCTACTTAAAAGACCATAGTATTCTTTTTCATTTAGGAGATCTTGTTCATGCCAAATTTTTATTTTTTCATTTCATTTGTTTTCTAGATCTGGTAACGGGTTTATTTGTAGCTCCTCATAACAATCTTTCATGTTGAGATGTTTCAACCCTTCTTTGATGTAATCTATTCTGTTGAATAGCAAAATCTTGCCTCCTTTATCTGCCGATTTAGTGACCACTGATTTGTCTTCTTTCAACTTTTTGATGACTTGTCTCTCTTCTTTGGTTAGATTGTTTTTCAGTTTTGTGTAGTTATTGCTCAAATAATCCTTTCTGAAATAATCACTCACTGCTTTCTGAAATAGGTCTATTGCATTCTCTGAAGGAAAGACAGGAGTAAATACTGATTTGGATTTTAGATATGTTTCTTCTGATAGGTATGTTAAGATCCCTTGTTCTTCCAAAAATGTTTCTTTTGTATAAAGACGGTCTTCTTCAATGTTGAGTAAATCAATTGTATCTTCAACCATTCTTTCTGACAACAGTGATGGAATCGAAGTTGATAATTGTTTTTTACTTTTCTGAGTTTCTTCAAAGATTTTTTTCAGTTTTAGTTTTTTACAGAATTTGTAAAGGTCTAGCTGCGTTTGAAAATAGTCTCCTTTGTAGGTTGGACAAAATGAAAGCCATTTACTACGGGCTGATATCAATGCTGGTGTCACTTGATAGTCTGATAAATTGATTATCAGATTCATCTCCTCTTTCCTTGTTTTTGGGCCCTGGTTTCTACCCATTGGTTTCCTTTTGCGTGTGTTGCATCCTCCTCTCTTACCTCTGATGCGTTTTGGAGAGAGATACTTGGAGTAATTTGTTGACTATGGGGTGAACCACGGTATGTTGTCTGGTTTGTACGTCCACTTTTTCTGTATCTTAGAACTTCCTCTAAAAAAGGACATTCCTTTTGTTTCGAGATTGGGTTAATTGCAAGTGGTGGATTGGATGATTCAGCAGGTGGTGTCTTAGAAGATTCTGTTTCTGGCTGTCTTTGTCACTAGAGGATTCAATCCGATGGAGATGGTGTCGATAAATTGCTTTTATTTGGTTGGTTGGTAGCTTTTTCAGGTTGTTGTTTGGTATTGTCATCATACTTTCTCTGTAATGTAAACATTCTATTGTTCAAGTAATCATCTTCGTCTCTGATAATTGTTCTTTGTTTTTTGATTTTAAGATCTTTTCATAGTTTCCAAGAAAGTCATCAAGAATTTGGTAGTTCTTAAATGTAATTTCCGGGCATTCTAGATTTTTGATTGCCTCTTTAGTATCTTCTATGTCTTTCATTGTTCTTTCATGTGTTAAGGCTGCTTGGTTTATTAGTCGTATCATCATTTCTTTCGAGGTTCTGTTTAATAAATAAACCCATTCATTAAATGCTGTGGTATCCTCTTCATCGAAAGGTGGAAAAATACATATACGAAGGCCTCTAGGGATTTATCTACTTCCAGATATATTTTTAATGTTTTTGTCTCCCACCATTTGTTCAATTCTAATTTACTTAAATTCTTTAATTGCTCAAATAGGTGTCTCAAAGAGTAGTTGTTTTTTTGTGATGCTGATGATGAACCAGTTTGTCTATGTCTGAGAAACAGTTCATTGGCTTGCATTTCCCTAATGTTGAAGGCTTCTTCCATTTTTGGAAAAACGAAAAAATGTTTTTATTGAAAAAATAAATAAAAAACTGATATCATTGGTGGCAGCCTGGGAGTTTCTGAGGTGAGAGATTTCAAAGAGAGATTGTTGCAGCTAACAAAACTTTCCCTTGGTGCCTGCTCTTTAATGTGGCTTGGTTGTCTGCATGAGTATGTCCCAAAACACTGTGTGACTGCTACACAGATAACAATATATAAAGGTTTGATTTGAATTGGGAAGACAGGTTACTCTAATGCGCCAACTTCTGAAAGTATAAGGCTTGGTTGGTGAGTCAAATATGCTTATTTTCAAAGTATCCTGTTGTTATAAGAATAATAATAACACAAACTTTATTCCAGAGGTATAAAAAAATGTATTTTAATTTGCCTCAGTGTTAAATCTCACACCATGAGTGATAACATTCTCTTTCATACAAATCGATTCGATTTCCAGTGTTAAGTTTCACACTTTAAATGTTCAGACTCAAAATTTCTTGTTCCAAATATTAAAAATATAAACTGTTGCATTGTTCTTGAAAAAAGCTTTGTTCTTGAACTTCAAAATATAAATTGTTGCATTATTTTTGAAAGAAACGTTGCTCTCGACATGTGTTTCCCCATTGATTAGTTCAATGGTTCATCAGGAGAGGAAATCATTTCTAAAGGAAAAGAGTAAAGAAAATATAGGTAGAAAGGTTTATTGAAGCATTGATATGTATCAGAAAAAAAATATATTAAGTGTCAGGCCAACACATAGTATGTAAATAAAAAGTTGAATAAAGATTTGACTCACCCTAGTGACTGTATTGTAAGAATCTTTTAAAGAATTTGTAGACACTTCAGTTTAATATTGGCCATCAAAATCACTTAAACGCAAATTTCCCTTCTTTGTTCAATTAAATGATGGATTTATCTAAATGGAAAAAGGAGACTAAGTCAGGTCTTGTCATGATATAAACCTGACTTGGCATTGAAGAGAAAATAATCTAGTTAAAAGAGACGATCTCAAAGGTTTGGCATTTCTTACCTTTAGTATAGCATGTCTTTTGTGAGGGTACTTCGAAAAGTCCTAGATGGCTTGATAAGCAACAATGTCCGGATGGCCAGGTCGAGCAACATTAGTTTAATTTTCGCTGGCTTTCATACGCATTTAAACGTAATGCAACGATGTAATTGTGTCACGCGTGACAACGTAATGCGTGATGACGTAATTGCATTCCTAAAAGATGTCCGGCATCCATTTTGGAGCAGGATAGTCTTCTGGCTCTTGTTGTTTCAAGAAAATGCACAATTGTATGTATTTTAAACACTGGATGAAGTGCAGGTTTCTATATTATTTGAATTACCATGGAAAAAATATGTTCATGAAAAAAGTGTATTGCAAAAAGCAAAGGAAGGATGAAAAATGGAAAATAAAAATAGGATATTGATATATCAAATTTCGTGTCAAGTAATGTTTAGAAAAGACAAAGAATAGAAAAAGAAACACAATTATACAACTAACCTAATTGTTAATAAACAAAACATTCTATTGTATATACCACAACTATCCATTGTTACTCAGTATTCAAATTAGCAAATGGCACATTATAAATGCAAAGAAATTTAAAATGAATATAAAAATGTACATTAAGTGAACATAATAGCTGTATAGTTATAGCCAATTGTACATTTCTGTGTCGCTGTTTAGACCAGAGACACAAGTGTCCATAATACAAATCCACTTGCACTCATGACTTCGTAGCAGTTCTTCCTTGTTACCCCCTCTGGGGGGTAATTGGATTTTTTCTAAGCCAAAAACCTTGAGATCATAAATTTCAAAGATGGAATGGTTCTCCAAAATGTGTACTGCTAAGGGGGATCTGAGGTCTTGATTTCGAATAGTTCTCAAATATTCAAAAATCCGCACTTTTAGTTTCCTTATTTTACTACCAACGTACAATTTGTTACAGGTACATTGTATATCGTAGACTACATATGTAGAGTTGCAATTGATCAATTGTTGAATCTGTTTGTTTTCTCCATTCAGAAGCTTAATTTCTTTCTTGCCTTGTTGTAGAAGTGGACATAGTTTGCAATGTCCACATCTGTGAGTCCCTCTTATGGAAATTTGAATAAAGGTTTTTCTTTCATCGGGTAGTGCACTGAGGAAACTTGGACTAATCATACATTTAATAGATGGTGCTTTTCGAAAGCATATGCTGGGTGAATTTTCCAAATGCGTTCGTAAACTTGTGTCCGTTAAAAGGATGTTCCAATGATTTGACAGAATTTGATGAATTTTTTTGACTTCTGTACTGTAAGTGGTAATAAACTGAATAGTACATCTTGTGTCTGTTTTCTGTTTGTCTATTAACAAATATTCTCTGGTTATTAGAGTTGCTTTGTTGATTGCTGTTTTGATATTCCTTGATTCATAGCCGCTTTCCTTGAATTTAGAAAATTTTAAAAAAGTTTTTTTTTTATATTGTCTTCAAAAATAGGAATAGTACTGCAATTTCGTTTGATCCTCAGTATCTCCCCATATTGAATGTTATGAATGGTGTGTCTCGGATGATGAGAAGTAGCAAAAAGGAGACTGTTTCCAGCTGAAGGTTTTGTGTAAAGTTTTGTTTGAATTTGTGCATTCTCTATAAACAATTCCAGATCCAAAAATTCAATATTTGTGGCACTTCCTGTTTTAGTGAAGGATCAAGTGTAGTTATTGGTATTGAGATAAGAAACGAAAGAGTTTAATCAATGGGCGTCGCCTTCCCAAATTATCAAAATGTAATCTACATAGCGACCCCAAAATTTGACATTTTCAACAAAAAAAGAACTTTTCCATGCGTGTTCCAATTCAAAAAATCCCATTAATAAATTAGCATATGGGGGGCAAACTTAGACCCCATTGCAGTGCCTTGAAGTTGTCTGTATAGGGTGCCATTGAATAAGAAAATGTTGTTGTAGATGCAAAAGTGCAGCATCTCTATAATCATTTTGTTTTGTTCTTTGTAAGAGATTGAGCGTTTTTTCAAGAAAAAAGATGTGCTTTCTAGACCTTTTTCATGTTGAATGCTTGTATGCAGTTGTACTACGTCCAGGGTGACAAACAGGTAATTTTCCTCCCATGGAATGAGATTTATCTGTTGAATGATGTGTTTTGAGTCTTTAACAAATGATGCTAAATTGGTAGTCAGAGGCTGAAGAAGTGTATCAATATATTGTGAAATGTTCTCTGTGATTGAGCCTATTCCATTGATTAGGGGGTCTCAAAGACGGACATTCTTTGTATGCCTTGTGGACTTTTGATAGAAAATACATTGTTGCTTTGATAGAGTTTCTACTTAAAAGACCATAGTATTCTTTTTCATTTAGGAGTTCTTGTTCATGCCAAATTTCTATTTTTTCATTTCATTTGTTTTCTAGATCAGGTAATGGGTTTATTTGTAGCTCCTCATAACAATCTTTCATGTTGAGATGTTTCAAGCCTTCTTTGATGTAATCTATTCTGTTGAATAGTACAATCTTGCCTCCTTTATCTGCCGATTACGTGACCACTGATCTGACTTCTTTCAACTTTTTGATGACTTGTCTCTCTTCTTTGGTTAGATTGTTTATGAGTTGTGTGTAGTTATTGCTCAAATAATCCTTTCTGAAATTATCACTCACTGCTTTCTGAAATAGGTCTATTGTATTCTCTGAAAGAAAGACAGGAGTAAATACTGATTTGGATTTTAGATATGTTTCTTCTGATAGGCATGTTAAGATCCCTTGTTCTTTCAAAAATGTTTCTTTTGTATAAAGACTGTCTTCTTCAATGTTGAGTAAATCAACTGTATCTTCAACCATTCTTTCTGACAACAGTGATGGAATCGAAGTTGATGATTGTTTTTTACTTTTCGGAGTTTCTTCAAAGAACTTTTTCAGTTTTAGTTTTCTACAGAATTTGTAAAGGTCTAGCTGTGTTTGAAAATAGTCTCCTTTGTAGGTTGGACAAAATGAAAGTCCTTTACTAAGGGCTGATATCAATGCTGGTGTCCCTTGATAGTCTGATAAATTGATAATCAGATTCATCTCCTCTTTCCTTGTTTTTGGGCCCTGGTTTCTACCCCTTGGTTTCCTTTTGCGCGTGTTGCATCCTCCTCTCTTACCTCTGATGCGTTTTGGAGAGAGGTACTTGGAGTAATTTGTTGACTTCGGGGTGAACCACAGTATGTTGTCTGGTTTGTACATCCACTTTTTCTGTATCTGAGAACTTCTTCTAAAAAAGGACATTCCTTTTGTTTCGAGATTGGGTTAATTGCAAGTGGTGGGTTCGATGATGCAGCAGGTGGTGTCTTAGAAGATTCGGTTTCTGGCTGTCTTCGTCACTAGAGGATTCAATATCCGATGAAGATGGTGTTGATAAATTGCTTTTATTTGGTTGGTTGGTAGCTTTTTTAGGTTGTTGTTTGGTATTGTCATCATACTTTCTCTGGAATGTAAACATTCTATTGTTCAAGTAATCATCTTCGTCTCTGATAAATGTTCTTTGTTTTTTGATTTTAAGATCTTTTTCATAGTTTCCAAGAAAGTCATCAAGAATTTGGTAGTTCTTAAATGTAATTTCCGGGCGTTCTAGATTTTTGATTGCCTCTTTAGTATCTTCTATGTATTTCATTGTTCTTTCATGTGTTAAGGCTGCTTGGTTTATTAGTCGTATCATCATTTCTTTCGAGGTTCTGTTTAATAAATCTACCCATTCATTAAATGCTGTGGTATCCTCTTCATCGAAAGATGGAAAAATACATATACGAAGGCCTCTAGGGATTTGATCTACTTCCAGATACATTTTTAATTATTTTATCTCCCACCATTTGTTCAATTCTAATTTACTTAAATTCTTTAATTGCTCAAAGAGGTGTCTCAAAGAGTAGTTATTTTTTGTGATGCTGATGATGAACCAGTTTGTCTATGTCTGAGAAACAGTTCATTGGCTTGCACTTCCCTAATGTTGAAGGCTTCTTCCATTTTTGTAAAAACGAAAAAATGTTTTTATTGAAAAAATAAATAAAAAACTGATATCATTGGTGGCAGCCTGGGAGTTTCTGAGGTGAGAAATTTCAAAGAGAGATTGTTGCAGCTAGCAAAACTTTCCCTTGGTGCCTGCTCTTTAATGTGGCTTGGTTGTCTGCATGAGTATGTCCCAAAACACGGTGTGACTGCTACACAGATAACAATATATAAAGGTTTGATTTGAATTGGGAAGACAGGTTACTCTAATGCGCCAACTTCTGAAAGTATAAGGCTTGGTTGGTGAGTCAAATATGCTTATTTTCAAAGTATCCTGTTGTTATAAGAATAATAATAACACAAACTTTATTCCAGAGGTATAAAAAAATGTATTTTAATTTGCCTCGGTGTTAAATCTCACACCATGAGTGATAACATTCTCTTTCATACAAATCAATTCGATTTCCAGTGTTAAGTTTCACACTTTAAATGTTCAGACTCAAAATTTCTTGTTCCAAATATTAAAAATATAAACTGTTGCATTGTTCTTGAAAAAAGCTTTGTTCTTGAACTTCAAAATATAAATTGTTGCATTATTTTTGAAAGAAACGTTGCTCTCGACACGTGTTTGCCCATTGATTAGTTCAATGGTTCATCAGGAGAGGAAATCATTTCTAAAGGAAAAGAGTAAAGAAAAGATAGGTAGAAAGGTTTATTGAAGCATTGATATGTATCAGAAAATATATATATTAAGTGTCAGGCCAACATATAGTATGTAAATAAAAAGTTGAATAAAGATTTGACTCACCCTATTGACTGTATTGTAAGAATCTTTTAAAGAATTTGTAGACACTTCAGTTTAATATTGGGCGTCACAATCACTTAAACGCAAATTTACCTTCTTTGTTCAATTAAATGGATTTATCTAAATGGAAAAAGGAGACTAAGGGCCTCATTACACGTAGTGCGGTAAGGGTTTACCGGTACCGGTAAGGGAACCGGTACCGTTAAACCCTTACCGCCTTACTACGAGGTCCCTTTGCGGGTTGGTACTCTAACGCCTGCTTTTAAGCAGGCGTTAAAAACCAACCCGCAAAGGGACCAGGGTGCTAATTACTGTACCGCAATTTGCGGCACCGTGATTAGCGCCTTCCCCATTCTCATAGAGCCATATGGGGCAAAAATGGAAATGGGGAAGGGCAATGGGGGAAGGGGGAATTACCGCCCCGCCAACCTTGGAATAGGATGGTAATTCCCCTTTCCTTCAAGGCGTGCCGGTATTTTACCGGCATGGACCAAGGTGCTTATAGCTTATAGCTTATAGCACCTTGGTCCACCGCCTACCGTGTAATGAGGCCCTAAGTCAGGTCTTGTCATGATATAAACCTGACTTGGAAGTGAAGAGAAAATAATCTAGTTAAAAGAGAGGATCTCAAAGGTTTGGCATTTCTTACCTTTAGTATAGCATGTCTTTTGTGAGGGCACTTCGAAAAGTCCTAGATGCCTTGATAAGCAACAATGTCCGGATGGACAGGTCGCGCAACATTATTTTAATTTCGCTGGCTTTTATACGCATTTAAACGTAATGCAATGATGTCATTGTGGCACGCGTGACAACGTAATGCGTGATGACGTCATTGCATTCATAAAAGATGTCCGGCATCCATTTTGGAGCAGGATAGTCTTCTGGCTGTTGTTGTTTCAAGAAAATGCGCAATCATATGTATTTTAAACACTGGATGAAGTGCAGGTTTCTATATTATTTGAATTACCATGGAAAAAATGTGTTCATGAAAAAAGTGTTTTGCAAAAAGCAAAGGAAGGATGAAAAATGGAAAATAAAAATAGGATATTGATATATCAAATTTCGTGTCCAGTAATGTTTAGAAAAGACAAATTTTAGAAAAAGAAACACAATTAAACAACTAACCCAATTGTTAATAAACAAAACATTCTATTGTATATACCACAAATCCATTGTTACTCGGTATTTAAATTAGCAAATGACACATTATAAATGCAAAATAATTTTAAATAAATATAAAAATGTACATTAAGTGAACACAACAGCAGTATAGTTATAGCCAATTGTAAATTTCTGTGTCGCTGTTTAGACCAGAGACACAAGTGTCCATAATACAAATACACTTGCACTCATGTCTTCGTAGCAGTTCTTCCTTGTTACCCCCTCTGGGGGGGTAATTGGATTTTTTTCTAAGCCAAAAACCTTGAGATCAGAAATTTTAAAGATGGAATGGTTCTCCAAAATGTGTACTGCTAAGGGGGATCTGAGGTCTTGATTTCTAATAGCTCTCAAATGTTCAGAAATATGCACTTTGTTTCCTTATTGTACTACCAATGTACAATGTGTTACAGGTACATTGTATACCATAGACTACATATGTAGAGTTGCAATTGATCAATTGTTGAATTTGTTTGTTTTCTCCATTCAGAAGCTTAATTTCTTTCTTGCCTTGTTGTAGAAGTGGACATAGTTTGCAATGTCCACATCTGTGAGTCCCTCTTATGGAAATTTGAAAAAAGGTTTTTCTTTCATCAGGTAGTGGACTGAGGAAACTTGGACTAATCATATGTTTAATAGATGGTGCTTTTGGAAAGCATATGCTGGGTGAATTTTCCAAATGCTTTTGTAAACTTGTGTCCGTTAAAAGGATGTTCCAATGTTTTGACAGAATTTGTTTAATTTTATTGACTTCTGTACTGTAAGTGGTAATAAACTGAATAGTCCATCTTGTGTCTGTTTTCTGTTTGTCTATTAACAAAGATTCTCTGGGTATTAAAGTTGCTTTGTTGATTGCTGTTTTGATATTGGCGATATTGGCATGATCAATACTAGACTTGAAGAAGTGGAAATACCAATGTCAAAGCTGGAAGATAAAGTCAACGCTAATATTGAGGGCAATCTTAGGCTTTTACAGCAAATAGAACTACTGAATAAATGATGTGCCTTCTCCCAGTGTTTCTTTTTGTAACATCATTAGATCCAATAGGCAGTAGAACAAGATTCTCTTTGGGGTCCGAACATTGCCATAGAAACTCTTCTCGATCCCTTTGGTGCAAATTACTTCCATTGTAGGAATCAAAATACGAATAACATTTAGACCTATGAGTAAAACAAACTTTGATGCATTGTGTTATCAGATTGAGGGTGATCACGTCATTGGCGTACACTAGTTCTCAAGGTCATGGGCCGCCCTTCCTCAGATACTTTATCTATCTGCGTTGCTATACTTAACGATTCCTACTAAATACTTGAAATGATATCCAAACCTTTTCTGACATTTCTATGTAAAGATGGAAAAGCAACAATGAAACAAGATACACTTCACAGAGACAAAGGTAAAGGAGGCTTGAATGTCCCAAAAATTAAATTGTACTACAGGGCCCATCCAATATAGAACAAAAAGAAAAACATTGTGGTCTCACTATGAGAGTTTTATTTTGAAAACGTTCAACACTATCAACTATATGACCAAATACTGTATGCTGGTTAAACCTAAATTGGTTGTACTTCACTCCAGAAAGTTCTGGGTGGCAATTCAGAAACAAGAAGGTCTTAAAATAAGCCTCTCTGCCCAAGATCCTATTAAGCCAAATGGTTACACTTTGATTGCTAAAAAAAACTCTCATTGGCCCAACTTGGCTTACTTAGGGATTTAATATATGTACCAATATTTTATGCATGTGGCCTTTCACTCCTTCAGCATCCTTCCCAAAAAGTCTGGAAAAGATTTTGGAGATTTCTACAACTGAGACATTGCCTAGAATCCTGTTTAAATAATATGTTTCATGATGGGGCAAAACCTTCCCCGAACAACACTTTTCAAGTAAAGTGGCTTCAGCAACAAAAGCGACATCTCGCACATTCTCTCCTTCTAGAAATTTCTGAAACCCGATTTCACGCGCTTACAGGGGAAAGGGAATCGGGCAGACAAATGAATGATGATCAATAGTTAGGAGCTTGAGGCAGGAAGGCGATTGGGCCTTGAGGCCAAACACACGCTGATCTCTTTTAAGCTACTGCATAGGACTTATTAGTCGTACCCTTCCCAGGTTAAAGCTTTAAACCAGACTGCATCTGATTAATGCTGGGTGGAGGGTGTGCGGCTTTCTAATGGACAAGTGTGTTTTTGCATATGACATAGGTGTGTCCTCCTGTTAGGAAATCATGGGCTATAGTCTTTAGAGTTATAGCTCAAGACATAGTGAAACCCCTGATTGACTCCCCTAGTTTAGCCCCGTTAGGCATCCCCACTTTGCAACTGAACTAAAAAAATTAAAAAGGAAAATTGAGACTTCTGGTGTTGGAAATGCCAAAAGAGTTGTCATGATGCAGATAAAACCAACACCAGGTGTGGCCCCGCCCCCAGGCTGTCGCAGGGGTGAATGAACGTATAAGTTGACACATGTGACAAGTGACCTGTAAATGGTTCATTTTAACATTAGGGACAATGCAGCCGCCATAAAGAGTAGGATAGGTCACGCCTCACAAAGTAGGGCCTAAGTAGAGAGCACCTACAAGCTTAAAAGGAAGGATGGAGCAAACCCAGATAGGGTTACACAAAGTTGCATAGACATAGCTCAGGGGCAATGCGTTCGCCTTGGAAGCAAGATGACGCAGAGCAACACAGTTTCGATCCCCAGGTCTGCGCTTAGAAACCTCTGGGCATTAAGCGCGTTATAAACAACCAATTACATGAAAATAGGTAGAAGTAGATGGCATCATACATGGGCAGGGACTAAACAAATGGGGCATGCAATGCACGAAACACAAACATTTACATGATCCTGTGAACCAAGGTATCGTCATTTTAGACAAAACTGTGAAAGGCCTTCATTCTGAAACACTGAATCCTGATATCGAGTCCCAAGCTTCGCCAATCCAGACAGACGCTTTGGTCGTCAAAGTCGTGTAACACGGGGGACTCAACAGGGAATCAAAACCACGAGATAATGTTTCCCAGACGTTCACAGCATGCAACTCGAAAAAGTGAATTCGTTTTTATTGGTAGCAGTGAGAAAATACCGATAGATTTTGATCTCCAGGTGCAAGAAGTTATCGTGCCAAGCAGCATTTAATAAATAAACACACAGAGCATTGAATATGGGTTGGAATAGTGGAAAACTCAATAAATAGATGAAATTGATGTCTGAAGTAGTGGTCTGCAGCCACGTGACCGGAACAACTACCATTTATTGCTGGATGGACTAGACAGCGCACCTGCTAATTCCGTGGTGCAGCCAGACACAGGGACAGCGTCAACGCCGCACGCAAATTGGCAGATGATGGTCTCAGGCCTGAGAATAAGAAGGGAGTTCACTTCTTCAAGCAGAATCACAGCAGACTGCCTATCTCTCCTTCCCCACCACGCATCCTGGCATCGCATTAATGTGCCCAAGGACAGATGAACATACCACCGTTCAATTAGGACTGTGTCCATCAGGTTGGCCACCGGAGCATGGTGCCAACCAATAAGGTAGCAGAACAGAGCGTAAACACTTTTTAGTAGGCTGACCTTAAGAGGAGCCATCAGTTAAAGAATACCCAAAGTAGTAGCCATCATGTGTAAGATATGTAGGTGCTATGTTCCCTTAACCAATGTTAGAAGATGTTTTCTTATCACTCTGATGTCACACGCATGATGCACTTTGGACTTGAGAATGCTTTTTTGTGTGTATCCCGGCTGATTTATGTTTGAATAAATCTGGGTGTTCTCCTGCACTTGTATTTACTACATTTTATTTGGTTTGTTTCTTTATTGATTATCGATTATTGATTTGCACCACTTTAACAGAGTGATAATAAGACATTGGGCCTCATTCTATGTTTGCTGGTCCGGAAACAACGGTGCCGGTAAGCTTACCAGCACTGTTGTTTCCGGACCAGCAAACTACGGGTTTGCCTGCCGGAGCCACTGTGCCCGACAGGTCTCACCCTGCTGGGCACAGCGGTCACAGCAGGCAAAATCGTCACGTAAGCACCGGCAGGGATGTCAGGCGCCGGTAAATATTTACGGCTCCGGCGCAACCAGCCGGTATCACCAGCACAGTTACGGCGGGACACATAATGGGGCCCATTGTAAGGGTGTGGTAGGTGATTTACAGTATGAAAGGATGGACCTAATGCTGCATGTGGCTGCAATTCAACACATGCCCCCATCAAAAGGCTGCCAGACTATACTTCACTGGTGAGGCTCATATGGTGAAACTGGTGGGCAGTATTGAGTATTTAAAAGCAAAAAAAAAACAAAAGGTATGGGTTTACAATATCGGATTATTCGTTAACTTCCGGACATAAACTATGCTGCATAGATGGCTAGGACCCTAAGCATCGCGAGGTCATTGAGTCAAAGGTCGGGCAATGGAAAATACTGGTGACGTTATCATTATGCTAATTGGGGTTTTTGAAACTTGAAAAACACTACCTCTGTTTGGTGCTGGAACGCTGGCAGAAATGCAAGCACTCGGCATAAGACCTGCACAGTGTGTTGCCTGCAGGGACCAGCAGAGCTGAGGCAACACACACTCACACAAAGCTTGGCTGTCCGCCAACACTGCCTGGCTTTCTTTCCCTCCCCTGCTAATCGCTGATAGCGCGGGAAGCCTTGATCGGCCCCTTGACACGAGTGCGGATGTTATCTCCTGTGATGTAGGGCCCTGGGCCGCATAATGGCCTCTGGCAGCGCCTCTTTTCTGGTGAGATGTAAAATGCAATGATTAGGTTGCGCGGGGGAGATAAAGTGCCGCAATCTGTACCAGTTCAAATAGCTAATTGAAGCGGGAGCCGGTGGGAATGGCAGCCTTTGTTCCCAGGGCATTGTTGATCTCGCCTTGCTGAGGATGCAAGCGCGCGCCTTCCAGGCCCTGCTGTTAATAATGAGCAGGGTGGGCGCACACTGGCATTTCTAGAGACACAGGACCATGCGCGTTCCCATCATTACTCAAGAGCCTTGCCGGTGCAAGTAAAACACACACGCACTTCTGCAAGGCACTACGCCTTTATGCATGCACAGTATTGCACCATTTTGCCAAAATGGTGAGCACAATCGTACACACACATCTGCAAGGGAGTCCATCCATCTGCATGCACAGTATTGCAAAATAGTGTGCACAAGTTCAAACACACATCTGCAAGGTAGTCCATCTTTATGCATTAACATTATTACAAAATGGTGTGCACAATCCCACACACATCTGCAAACGATTCCATCTTTGTGTATGAACATTATTGCAAAAAGGTGTGCACAATCACACATCTGTATGGTAGGCCATCTGTACGCATGCACGTGATTGCAAAATGGGTTTCACAATAATATACACACCATCTGCAAGGCAGTCCATCGTTATGCATGCCCATTATTGCAAAATGGTGTTCACAATCACACACACACATCGGCAAAGCAGTCCATCTTTATGCATGCCCATTATTGCAAAATGGTGTTCACAATCACACACACACACATCTGCAAGGGAGTCCATATTTGTGCATGACCATTGTTGCAAAATGGTGTGCACAATCCCACACACATCTGCAAGGGATTCCATCTTTGTGCATGCACATTGTTAAATGTCAAGCTGATTTTGTCGCTGGGCCCAGCGCTGCAGCAGGGGTGGCAATGTGAAACAATACAAGGCAGGCCAAATAAATCAGGAGCTGAGCCGGGAGCGTCTTGACAGGTCTTTAATTCAACTCGAACTGCCGAACTGGCGGTAATCCCGCCTCCTCAATCACGTGGGTCGCAGCCCACTCATAACTGCAATAAACAGAGGACTGTTCCTCTTAAACACAATAACAACAATGGAAGTAGGACATTAAATCTCCCCCCTCCTTAACAAACAATTTACCAGTGTTCAGTTGAATTCTTCAATCCATCTCGTGGGTCTGCGGATGACCCGTTTGGATGGGCTGCGCACAGTTGGGGCCTGGTTCACTGGGGTGCCGTCACTATCACTGTCGCTGTCATCAGCGTCTCTGTCCTCTTCATGATACTCAGAGTCTATCTCTGAAGAGTCATTTGGCAGTGTCATTGAAGTGCTGACGGGGTTGTCCGTGTTACTAAATGTCCTGAAGAAAGATGAGTTCCTGGTGACCGTGCCCTGTGGGCTGGCTGCCGTTGCCATCGAGCCCTGGATGTGGGTTACGCTCATGGGGTCCGGCCTGAAGGCAGGCATGTCCTTCGTGACTTGTTTTTGCCTTACTAGTACTTGATCCCCAACGCAGATTGGGCTCGGTCTGGCCTGTCTCCTTGCATCTGCATATTTCTTCATTTTGTCTTTGCTCTCTCGATCTTTGCTTCTGGCATTCTTTGCGTGCATGGCTTCAGCATTGGCTCGTGTGTAATGAGGGAGCCTTGTTTTGATGACACGTCCGAACATTAGCATTGATGGGCATTCACCTGTAGAGCTGTGAGGCGTGTTCCGGTACTCCCGCAGCAATGTGCAGATGGCTTCCATGAACGATCCATTTGTGATGGAACAAATCTGGAGAGTGCGTTTGAGATTTCCCATGAAACGTTCCACCATTCCATTTGCTTGCGGCCATAGTGGTGTGACCTTGTGGTGCTGAAACCCTAGGTGTTCTGCAAACATTGCAAAGTCTTTCCAGTGAAAGGAGGTCCATTATCTGATTTGACTCTGGAAGGAATGCCATAGTCCGCAAAGGTTTTGTCCAGCGCTGCTATGACGGCTTGTGCACTAGTCGAGTGGATCAGGTGAACTTCTGGGAATCGCAACATTTCATCTATGAACACTAGCACATATTTGCTGTTTGCCAGAGGCCCAAACATGTCCACTGCTACCTCATCCCACACCTGCAGAGGCATCACAGATGCTTGAATTGGTTCAGGAAATGTGCGAGGTGCCACCGCCTGACAAGGTAGACATTTCTTTAGTAGTTGTTCCACTCGTTCGTCCATGGATGGGAACCACACTTTTGTTCTCAATTGTCTTTTGGTTGATACTATCCCTCTGTGTCCAGCGTGTGCAATGTCCAGTATCTGATTCTGCAGGGCAGCCGGAATAACTATTCTGTTTTCCTTCAATAACAGACCTTCAGGTGATGTGGACAGGGTGTCACGGACGAGTTTGAATGTGCGAAATTGTTGTTCCTCCTCCGTGGACAGGAGTGATGCCCTTCTTTGTCTGTTCTGCCACTGATTAGATTTTAGACATGACTGTACAGTCTGGAGCAGGTGGTCTTTCTGTGTCGCCTCCAGCAGTTGTGCCTTCGTGATGGTCTTGGGTAGTGCACTGTTAATCATATAGCGTAGATATTGGTTTGCTTTGTGTGATTGCCGCTCATCTTGAGCTGGAAGTGGATATCGCGACAGAAAATCTGCGGGATTGTTGTCCTTGCCCGGGTGGTGTATTATTTTGAATGAGTACTCTTGTAGTCTCAGACCCCATCTGGCGATGCGTGGTGGCATTTTGACTGTTGGTTTGCCATAAATGGTGGTGAGGGCCTGGTGATCCGTGATTATGGTGAACGGTCGCCCATACAGGAACAAGTGGTAATGTTCGCACGCCCATACTACTGCCAGGCTCTCTTTTTCAGGTTGGGAGTACGCACATTCTGTGGTGGAGAGGCTTCGGCTTGCATAGGCTACAATTCTCCTCGGGGAGTCAGGTGATGCTCCGCGCTTGGATTGCGCTAGGATTGCTCCTAACCCGACTGGGCGCGCGTCTACTGTGAGTTCTGTGTCAAAGTCGGGGTCGTAGTATGCCATGCATGAAGCTGTTGCAATCCGTTTTTTAATTTCTTGAAATGCTTCTTCGCAGGTATCAGACCATTGGAATTCTTGATTCTTCCCAGTGAGCAGTCGTAGGGGCGTGCTCACGGAGGCAAAGTCTTGGATATATCGAGTACAGTAGCTCGCCATTCCCAGGAATGAGCGTACTGCTGAGACTGACCTGGGTGTAGGGGTCTCTACCAGTGCTTGGACTTTTTCCGGATCTGGTTTTAGACCATCTTTTGAGAAGATATGTCTGAAGAATTTGAGAGTGGATTTGCTAATCTCACATTTGTCTGAGTTGAGTGTGAGATGGGCGTTCTCCAGCGCCATGCAGACTCTCCTTAGTGTGTCATCATGGCTGTCTTGCGTGGTGCCGAAGATTAATATGTCGTCAGAATAATTTAGACAATTGGGAATGTGCTTTATCACCTGGTGTATTTCGTTCTGAAAGATTTCCGCAGCTGAAGATACCCCAAAGCTGAGTCTTTTATATCTGAACAAACCCAGGTGGGTTGAGAAGGTGGTGATATATCTTGAGGCAGGGTGTAACTCCAGCTGGTGGTATCCCTTATTTAAGTCTAACTTTGAAAACACTTTGGAGCCATGCAGTAAGTGCATCATATCAATCATTCTTGGGGCAAGGTGTCGTTCTCGCTCTATGGCCACATTTGGGGCCCTCATGTCGATGCATATGCGAATGCTGTCCTTGTTGTCCTTCTTTGGCACAGGCACAATGGGGGACACCCACAGAGTTGGTCCCGATGCTGGTTCTATGATATCCTGCTGAAGAGTGACTGAATTTCGTCCTCCACGTGTCTTTGTATGTTGAGGGGTATGCCCCTGTAATGTTGCGCTATTGGAGGGATCTGTGTATTGATATGCAGCTTTACTTGTTTGTTGTTTAATTTTCCCAGACCTGTGAATAGAGAAGGGAACATTTTTGTCATCATGTCCTTTGGGCTGGTTGTGTATGCCGTCATTATTTAATACATTATTTGAATAAGTCCCATTTGAATTGCCGATTTGAGGCTTAGGATGCTGCCGCCTGGTACATCCCCCTTTATGACGTAAATTTTGATCTTTTGACTCTTGTCTTTGTATTGACAGTGGGCAGTAAACATCCCTTGGCAGTTGAGTGGCTTGTTGGAGCCGTAAAGATAGATCAATGTATCTTCTTCTTTCAGTGCCTTCTTGTAGGTGAGTAATTTGTATATCTCATCATTTATAACATTGACCGTCGCTGCCGTGTCAATCAGAAATTCTTTGTTTTGTCCATTTACTTGTAGTAGCAGAGTGGGGCTGTATTCCGCGGCTATGCTGTTTCCGATAGCATGTACATATCCCCTTTTTCTCACTCCGCTGGATGAGGACGACTGTGACTCCCGTCTTCTGTGAGGCGAATTTTCTAGCTATCTGAGCTTTTGTTTGGAGTGTCGTCTTTGCGAATCATGTCTTGTACTGGTGTGGCTTGAATATTCTCTTCTTTCTTCCCGCCTTCTTTCCTCTTGCGGGGTGTCGAGTGATGAATATTGAGGTTTATGTCTGGGGACTGTGGGTGAATGTCTCTTGCGGGATCTCGAGCTTTCTTGCCGAGTTTTGATCTTGCCTCCGTGTGTCCCTGTTTGTGTCCACTGGCTGGAAGAAGTTGATGTTTCTACACACTGATTGGAAATGATTTTCACCTCCGCACTTGTCACAGTTGTGTCCAATGGCAGGACATGGGCCGACATGTGGAAATTTAAAGCCGCACCTGTAGCACTTTTTTTGTTCTGCAGGGTGAGGGTCTCTTGATGTCCTGATGGGGCATACTGAAGCAGTGGAGGCAGACCGTGTAATTTTGGTGTTACCTAGTGATCCCGTCTGTTGCATGAGAGCAGAGTCAGCTCGTGCGAGTTGTAGTATTTCTTCAAGTGTTCTGCTTTTCTGAAGTAGCTTTTTCCTAAATTCATATGACGCGCAGCCGGCAATGGTTTGAGATTTTAATGCTTCATCCGTTGAATATTTGTCAAAATCGCAATATTTTGCTCTTTTCCTTAGACGCATTACAAAATTGTCCATGTTTTCGCCGCTTTCCTGTGTTGATGTGTGAAAGATGTGTCGTTCATAGTCAACATTTCGCAGTGGTGCAAAGTAGGCATTTAGTGCGTCAATGATACCTTGGAAAGTGTCAGTGTTGGACTCAGGCATTTCAAAGACGATGTCACGTACTACTGGGCCTAGTGAATGGAGTAGGATGCCTCTCAGACGGCGCTCCTCCCTTACACCTGATGCATCTATGTAGATGTGCAGTTCTTTGAGCCATCTGGCCCATCTGGGGGCGAGACTGCTGGTGTCCGCCATGTCAAATGGTGGCAGAGCTTGTAACTGTAAAGATTCTGAACCACTATCTTCTTTGTGAGTGGCTTGGAGAGGTTGGAGCTGGAGGAAGGGCTCAGGATTCCACTGTCTGGATTGTCTTCAGACATGATTGATTTCTACCAGATAATGGCAAAGCCTTGTTGGTTTGTGGGTCTCACTTGGCTCGGTGAGGTGCAGATCTGTGGAGACAAGCTGTGCTTTTATCAGAAACGCACACATGTGGCTGGGCCGTGTCAAATATTGCAGTGTCAGTTTTATTGCAAAGTGCGTTGAACGCTGCGACTGGATTTGCTTAGATATGTACCTGCACCGCGTTACGGGCGCACACGTATTGATACGCCGGCTCCCTCGTGTATTACGCGGTGTGCGTAGCATGTGTGCCAGCTGTCTCGGGCTGCTCGCGCGAGTGTCGTTTAGTGGGCTGGTGTTCCTTACTTGGATGAATTGCTTGCGTCGCGTGTGTTGCAAAACAGCTCCGGAGTCTTAATCAGGCGTGATGTGACTGTTTCAGCGTCGGGGTGGCTAGTTGACTCTCCGGGCTCCGGTGCCGTTCTGCAGAAACCTCGTCGCCATTGTTAAATGTCAAGCTGATTTTGTCGCTGGGCGCAGTGCTGCAGCAGGGGTGGCAATGTGAAACAATACAAGGCAGGCCAAATAAATCAGGAGCTGAGACGGGAGCGTCTTGACAGGTCTTTAATTCAACTCGAACTGCCGAACTGGCGGTAATCCCGCCTCCTCAATCACGTGGGTCGCAGCCCACTCATAACTGCAATAAACAGAGGACTGTTCCTCTTAAACACAATAACAACAATGGAAGTAGGACATTACACACATTATTGCAAAATGGTGTTCACAATCACACACACATATCTGCAAGGGATTCCATCTTTGTGCATGCACATTATTGCAAAATGGTGTTCACAATCACACATCTGCAAGGTAGGCCACCTTTACGCATGCACATGATTGCAAAATGGTGTTCACAATAATATACACACCATCTGCAAGGTAGTGCATCTTTATGCATGGACATTATTGCAAAATGGTGTTCATAATCACATACACACATCTGCAAGGAAGGCCACCTTTATGCATGTACATAATTGCAAAATGGTGTACACACTCACAAACACACATCTGCAAGGGATTCCATCGTTATGCATGCACATTATTGCAAAATGGTGTTCACAATCACACACGCACATCTGCAAGGGAGTCCATCTTTATGCATGACCATTGTTGCAAAATGGTGTGCACAATCTCACGCACATCTGCAAGGGAGTCCATCTTTATGCATGACCATTGTTGCAAAATGGGGTTCACAATCACAAACACACATCTGCAAGGTAGTCCATCGTTATGCATGCCCATTATTGCAAAATGGTGTTCACAATCCCACATCTGCAAGGTAGGCCACCTTTACGCATGCATATGATTGCAAAATGGTGTTCATAATAATATACACACCATCTGCAAGGTAGTGTATCTTTATGCATGGACATTATTGCAAAATGGTGTTCACAATCACAAACAAACATCTGCAAGGTAGTCCATCGTTATGCATGCCCATTATTGCAAAATGGTGTTCACAATCACACACACACATCTGCAAGGGAGTCCATCGTTATGCATGCCAATTATTGCAAAATGGTGTTCACAATCCCACATCTGCAAGGTAGGCCACCTTTACGCATGCATATGATTGCAAAATGGTGTTCACAATAATATACACACCATCTGCAAGGTAGTGTATCTTTATGCATGGACATTATTGCAAAATGGTGTTCACAATCACAAACAAACATCTGCAAGGTAGTCCATCGTTATGCATGCCCATTATTGCAAAATGGTGTTCACAATCGCACACACACATCTGCAAGGGAGTCCATCTTTATGCGTGACCATTGTTGCAAAATGGTGTGCACAATCTCACACACATCTGCAAGGGATTCCATATTTATGCATTCACTTTATTGTAAAATGGAGCTCAGAATCACACACACACATCTGCAAGGGAGTCCAGTATTATGCATGCACATTATTGCAAAATAGTGTGCACAATTACACACACGCACACACCATTCCTCAAAGGTGTTCACATTTGCAAGCACAATCATCATCATCATCATAGAACGGTGTGCACATCAACCTACGCATGCACATCAAGACATACTCCACGATTGTGCACAAACAATAGTGCAGGCACACACTCACATCTGCACAGGTAATCTGTGGATAGAGCGCACACTCATTAGAAGCCCCAATAAAAACGTGCTTTGCTGCACAGTCCAACAGCAGGGATAGTGTTGCGTAGACAATATTCAATCTAGCTGGTCAAAATGGAAAAGGGCTGATGCACGTACAATTTCATGACTATTAAAAACAGTAATTGGAAACCTGCCTGGTACCTGTTTTATGCTGCCATCTATCGTGAACATTAACACCCTAAAACTCTATATACCGTAGAATGTCTTTCTGAGGCCCAAAAACAGCCATTAACCAGTGGTAGAAGTGTACCAAAAAAAGTAGTGGAACTGTGGTCTCGGCAGGGGAGAGGGTAGGTGACACATAGTGCAACATGTAGCAAGGTATTGCAGCCGGGGCATTGCAGTAGTCTAAGTGACTAGTAACTAAGGCTCCTGTTGCGAGGCAATAGCCTGTCCTCTTAACGGTTAATAGGCAATGCTGTAAGAGGAGGATGAGGAGGAGCCTCAGGGAGGAAGAGACGGTAGTTATAATAAAAGAAATGAATGTGACAAGACAGTGTCCTGTGTCCTCTGTCCCGCGCACATAGGTCCAAAGCCCAACAATTGGCAACAAGGATAAAACAAACTGTCATCCTGACCGGCAGAGCACAGCAGAGCACCAGCAACGTGGCGTTCTTGAGAAAGCCGTGCCTGTTCAGCCTCCAACCTCAACTGGAAGATTTCACTGATTTCATCAAGGCCACGGGTGAAGACAAGTCACCAGTTCTCATGGACAACTTTACAAATCTGGTGGGGACTGAAATCAATGGCAACATCAAAACCATCCCAGCAGAAGACAGGACCACCTGCGTCGCCCTCGTGCTGCCCTGGATAGGAAACTGGTCATGCAGCCGAACAGAGACTATGAATGGTATGTCTTCAATCAGTGCCACCAGGCCTCCCATGAGACAGTAGAGGAATTCATCACACGCCTGCATCAAAATCTGGTCCACTGCCAATTCTCAGATTTTTCAGATGACAAATCAATCCGGCTTTGCGTTATGAAAGGATGCACATCGTCCATACTGCGAAAAAAGCTCCTGAAGAAGCCCCTGATGATCGACAAGGTCTTTGAGACAACAAGAGTCCATGAGAGGGTGGAGATCCCTTGGTGACCGTAGTCAATGTGGTGGAGATTCTAAGAGTTTTAGATGAAGTGATGCTTGTGTTCATTTTCGCCGGCTTAGGACTTAGGTGGCTGGATAGGTTCCTCTAAGAAACCCAAATGTCAGGCACGTGGGTGGGCGCTGTTAGTGTTATGCGATAGACTGCTATTGTTGAAGATTCGATGTGTGGCCAGGTAAAACGCATTTTCTTTTTGCTGGTAGTCGCTGTATGCTAGTGGCAGAGGTGTTGAGGTAATTCAGTTGTTTCAGTGTGGACATCTGTTTGCGCTGCTAGACCAGATGGGCATAGCCATAGCTGCATTCTACGGTGCATGGATGTTTGGCCATGCCTGCGGCATGTGTCCACAGACATGTTTAAAGGGAATATGTACCGTATGCTTTGATGTAGTTGCAGCGTCCTTTGTCCAGTGTGGATGGATGGTCTCATTATTCTTGGTCTCTCTGGTGCGCCAGTCTGAGTGGCGAGGGTGGGTGAGGTTTATTGCAGTATGCCACCATGAATGCTGCTGGCTTCCCTGGTGTATTTGACCAGTGGGAGTGTTGTTGCGCATGGGACGATTGTTTGTCTAGGTGAGCCGCTACGAATGCTGCCAGAATCAATTCTGTGATTGATGTATAGGGATGTTGGGTTCAGCAGTGTAGAGAGAGGGGGAAGAGTTCAGGGGTGAGTTGGGAAGAGCCAGGTTTTTAGGGCCTTTCTGAATTTCAGGTGATTCAATGTTGGGAATGTGTAGGGATAGGGAGTTCCAGATAATTGGCGCTTGGGACGGAGAACGAGGACCTGCCCAGCCTGGAGGAGTTGTGAGGTGGAACCACTAAGCAATATTTTGTGTGAGATCTGAGATTCCTTGAGGGCTGGTTGGGGAGGATTTTGTCTTGAAGGAATTCCGGGCCAGTGTTGTGGATGGCGTGGTGGGTGATGCACATGGCCTTAAAGGTAGTGCGTTAACCAATCGGGAGCCAATGGAAGAAGTGTGTTCTCTGGGTTGTAGGTTAATGAGCAGGTGTGCTGCCGCGTTTTGGATTCTTTACATTTTCCTTAGTTGAAATGCTAGAGCGCCTAGCTAGAGGCAATTTGCTTAGTCTAGGCAGGACAGGATAATGGAGTTGATGGCGGAAAATTGGTGGGGATAGGTGAGGTAAGGGAAAATACGCCTGAAAATCCGTACATGGTAGAAGCAGGTTTTGGATGCGGAGGTGGGGTGTTGGGTGAGGGATAGGTCTGTGTCCAATGTGCATCCAATGTTTTTTAGCACTTTCGAGGTTGCCGGTGCTTGTCCTAGGGATTGAGGCCACGGAATCAGTTGGGGAAGGAGGGCTGTTTTCCCGCAAACTAGGAATTCAGTTTTCCCATGGTTGAGGATGAGGTGGTTGGTCGTCATCCAGAAGTCAATATCCGAGAGGCATGATGACAGGTCCAGACTGCCGGAGCCTTGGGATTTTAAGGATGAGCTGGGTGTCGTCTGTGTAGTTGTAGGAGCTAAGATTGCATGAGCGGATGGCTCCGGCATGGGTTTTAGGTAGCAGTTGAAGATTAGGGGAGATAGGGATGCTCCTTGCGGCACACCTTTGCTTACTCGTCGTGAGGTTGATGTGAACTGGTGGAGGTGCATGATTTGTGAGAGATTTGAGATGAAAGAGGAGATCCAAGAGAGGGCTGTGTGTCTGATTCCTAGAGTTTGTAGCCTGTCTAGAAGGATAGTGTGGTTGATGGTTTCGAAAGCTGCAAAGAGGTCCAGTAGGATGAATATAGCATAGACTTCCGCATCGGCTGTTCTTTGTAGGTCGTCACAGATGGATACTAGGGAGTATTCCGTTCCTCTGACTGGCCTGAAGCCCAATTGGGCAGGGTCTAGGAGATTGTTGGCTTCGGTGAAGAGGCCAAGCTGCTTGGTATGCTGCACGGTCCATGAGTTTGGCAATTAATCGTGTGTTGGAGACTGGCCGGTAGTTCTGGGGGAGGAGTGGGTTGAGTGTCGGTTTTGAGCTTGCTATTGGGATGAAATTAGAGTAAAAGCTTATGATTGTGCCCAACAACCACTTAATAGGGCCAATCACGTTCTCAGTTAGTCAGAGGTTTGCAGCATTTTGTAGAATAAGGCAATAAAATGGAGAAAAGCATTCAAAACCTGTGGTATTGAACATACAATTGCTACATACATACTTGAAATGGAAAAAAAGCTAGCCTCCTAATCATACTCCATTAACTAAAATTAGAGGGGAAAACACCATACCTTCACAGTCTAGCCAGCCTTTTGGGTATATTTGAGAGTTCATTTGTAAGCCATCTCTTCACCATCTCCAATCTGTCACTTTCATCTCCAGTTACCCAGAGACTGATCCTTGACAGAGTTATTCTTAAATTCAACCTATTTTCCCTCAAGGTCTATTTCTTCAATGATGATGCTGCCAACAGCCTTTGCCATCATACCACTCGGCGGCAGCTTTTGCAGTATTGGCGTCTTCAAAGGATACTGTACAATCCCCTTTGTTTTGCCGCTTTCTTTGTCTGTAAAGATATTCACCATGGGCTGGCTGGTTCTCTGGTTTACCTTGACTGGTCCAGAATTGCAAAGGTGATACTATATATAAATGCTATACTGACCTCAAATGACGTCACCTCTGGGTGCTGAAACATGTGTAAGATATAAAAGAATTACTCAACTGCTTCATTGTTCACTTTTAGAATGAAATCCTAATTTGAGATTAATGTTACAGCTAATTACTGCTTTTTAAAGAATGCTTTAAATATCCTTGTGTATGAATATATCATTTATTATATAACATTGTGTAAGTGTTTAATTGGATACTGTATTTACTTATTTCATTGTACAGCTCTACAGCTCCCATTAACCCTCCCAAGATATGATCACTATCAATAGTAAATAATCTCAGGAATGATTTTTCCATAGCGGCTTCCTGACTGGGAGAAATAGGGGGTAGACCAATCAACATAGTTCTCTCATTCAATACTATTTTAAAAACTGAAATGTTAAGCTGATTCTGAACTACAAGTTCCAGTTCGTCTTTTTCTACCGTGGAAGATCTGGTGCGTTGTCGGTCATCGTGGGCAGGCTCTCACTGAGCTTTCGTCCCATTTCGCCTTGGAACTACGCAACCCGTATTTACATTGTTTCAAAGGTTTATGCTCGGCAGGGAGACAAAGCTCAAAGCTGATAGGACTGTGCAAGCAAAGAAAATCCACTCACCATGCTGCGGAGCGCTGAAGGCGAAAGTTGATTCCCAAGAGCATCTCAGAGGAGTGGAGGGGCAACCACACACAGGCCCTAGCAATCACGCTTTGGTAGTAGTACGACCTCCCCATCCTACCCAGCCCAAATGAACACACTGAACACACTCCGCCGCATTTCGTGGCGGTTCGTGGTGTGTTGTGGATTTAAAAAGATGTTCCTTTAAGGAGCAGGAGCCGATTTCCAACGCAATGCAACAAGGAGACCAAAGCACATCTTCTCGTACCAAAAGTCAATGACACACTGAACACACTTTGCCGCACTTCGCACTACTTTGGAGGTATGCAGAAGAGGAGCAGGGTAGGGGTGGTTAGTACATTAGCTACCCTCAAAGTTCATCTGAGTGCAATGCATTGGCTTTCCTCAACAAAATCTTCTAAGTACAATACATTGGCTACCCTCAGAGCCCCCCTAAGCGCAATACATTGGCTACGCTAAAAATTCTTCTAGGTGTTATACATTGGCTACCCTCAGAGCCCCCCTAGGTGCAATACGATGGTGGGATATGCCATCTACATAAGAGTTTAATGGCGTGTAGTTTATGTTGCGAGGAAGCATAAAGCATCTTAGCGGGCCTGCACATCCTTAGACATGTTGCCTCAGTGAGATGCATGTTCATGTCCCTCTAGCACTGCTCCTTTACCTTAGGCTCCTCTGGAGGCTCTGCACTTAATATTGCCCGGTATAATCTGGAAATTAGTCCTTTTTCTGCCCTTTTCCTTATGGGAGGGGAGTGAGAGACCTGGCTAGGTTGTTCCCCCACCTCTTATCTGAGAGTGCCCCTTTTAATCAAGTCACAGGAATACAGAGAGTTTAGGCATGTTCAAAATGACTCCAGCTCCTGTATGGTCCTGAATCCACCCTGGTCGCAGAGTTGGCCCCCCTTATCCACATCATAACATGTCTGGTACCCACCAGGGTCCACTAGAATGTTCCTGAAAGTCGGGGCCCAAATAGTGCTCAGCAGTGAGGGCCACGCACATATCCATCTCGTATCTGCCTGTGCTCTCCACAGGATTCATAAGACCTCCAGTACCGGGTGTGTGAGTATCCTGTTGGATATTTTATTCTGTGGATCTCATAGCCATTGTTGAAGGGGTACAGGGTAAAGGATGTTGTTTTCCAGAGTTACCCACTGTCTGGAAGTACCTGGGCCTAAATGATCATTTATTAACCTAAGCTGTCTAGCTTTAATGTAGGTCTAGACGTCAGGGAGGTAAACCCCTGCTTCATCACAGGCGTGAATCAGTCTTGTGTGAGCTTTTCTGGGTTTGACCCCATGTCAGATATATCCCAAGAGGAGTCTGTCCAGGGAAGGGAACAAGGTAGAGTTATTTGGGCAGGATTTTCATTTTGATGACATTGAGCCTTGCAATCCATGATGGGGAGGAGCCCTCCCACAGTTGTAGGTCCCCTTCTCCTGGCTTCCCACAGAGGAAGGCAGTTAGCCTTGGAAAGATTACTCAGGGGGTTCGTGATGCGTATACCCAGGTACACTAACTCATCCCTCCCGCTTTTATAAGGATATATTCCCTGGTTGGATGAGAGACTTCACCCATGGGGAAAAGTAAGGACTTTGTGTACTTGACCTTAAAGCCCAAGAAGTCACCATAGGTGGACAGTTCCCCCACTACGAGGGTCAGTGTCTTGCCCGGATCTTGTACATCGAGGAATGTGTGGTCCGCAAACAGTGCAATTTTGTATTGTTTCCCTCAGACTAACATCTCTCTGATCTCAGGGTTCTCTCGTATGCCCATAGCCAGGGGTGCCATTACCAGCGAAAAGAGGAGGAGTGACAGGGGGCATCTCTGGCAAGTGCCCCTGCTGAGAGGGATGGACTCGGATTGCAACCATTCACCAACACCTTGGCAGACAGGGAGAAGTACAATAGATCAATCTAGGTAAGCCAGCCCGGACCGAAGCCGAGTTTCTTCAAGACCCTCTGGAGGAAGCACCAGTCGATCCTGTTGAAGACCTTCTCAGTGTGAGTTGAAAGGAGGAGAAAATCCTTCAACTCTCTCTTCGGCAGAGCCATGAGATTTCAGGTCTTCTGTATGTTGTCCTTTCTCTGACTCTGCTTCACAAACCCAACCTGATCGGGTTGCACCAGTTTCGTGAGGATATCCTCTACCCTCATTGCTAGGAGCCTGGTGATATTTGCATCGATGTTCAAAAGAGATATTGGGCCTCATTCCGAGTCGGGCCGTCTGGTAAAAAAGTGCTGGGATCTCTGGATACCAGCACTTTACCAGATTGCCTGACTACAGGTTTGCCGGTGGGGCACCTGGGTTACCTTCAGCTAAATGCTGGAGGTAAGCCAGGCACCCTACTGGCCAAAAAAGCCTTTGTTACGACCAAAGGTATTGCCGTTGGAGGTAATGACGGAAAATCCCCTCATGTAGTCCTATAGGACTCCATGAATGGGGATTTACACCGTACCGCCGGCACTCGTAATCCGGCGGCAATGCTGCCGTACCGGGTGCTGGCAAAGGTAAATATTAGATGCGCATATCCTGGCGTCTCTACCGCCAGGATACTGAAACACTCGGAATGAGGCCCATTGTTCTGTATGACGCGCAGAGGGATGGATCCTTTCCCTCTTTGTGTATTACCACTATGTGCATTGAAGAAAGAGGGAAGAAGGGATCCAGCCCACGTGAAGCTATTGTATAGTTTTGCCAGGAAGGGCGCTAGGGATGCGGCATACGTTTTGTATAAGAGAAGCCATCCTCCACCGGGGCCTTTCCAGATTTAAGGTGTTTAATTGCATCGACAACCTTCCATTGGGTAAAAGACTTGGCGAGGTCCAACCATTTGGACAGGTCTATACAGGTCAGGGAAATGCTATTTAGGTATTCCGCAGGGCTTTCTTTCCAGGTGACTTTATCAGAACTATATAGTTTGCGGGCGATGTCCGCAAAACAACGGGCAATATAATCAGGCTGTTAACAGCATGCTCCTCGTACGTCAGAGAGCATTTTTATCCTTCGATCAAGTGCCTGTTTTTTTAATTCTTTTCGGCATCAGGGTGTCTGCTCTATCCCCCTTCTTATAGCATTTGTGTTTGACCCCCTGGTACACCCTGCAGACTTTATTTAGTTTTCGATCGCTCAGCTCCCTTTTATTGGCCTAGCTCTCTGCCATTACCCCTCCCTCTCCCAGTGTGCCCAGTGACTTATTCCCTGGTAATTGCACCCGGTCCTTCGTTAGTGTAAAGCTTTTAACCTTAGAGGGTACAGGGCTTTAGCAGCTCAATTGACGGTCAGCGCGAGCAGCGGCAGGCTAACAGGAGCTGTCAAATGCTACAGGATTCCCCACGGGTGAAGAAGCAGAACCGGCGAGTCAGAAGGAAATGACAGGATATACTGGTGAGTTGGACTGATGCAGATGACCCCGGAGAACTTCGATGGAAACCGCTGTGTAATATTTAATACCAAACATTTATATTTAAGAAAACTGGGCGGAACTCTCCTATTAGGGCTGCACTGTGTCATGCCCGGGAAAAAGGAAAACATGCTCTGGTGAAAGACATCCCTCTTTGCCCAAGCCACCCCCTGGGCATACTCCCTAGAGCCCCCACCCCTGGCTACCTCCACCAAAGTTAAACACCCGGAATGCATCATGGAGACACTGACACCTGAAACTTTCACACCACATTACCACTGTCTCCAAATCGTGCTACCGTTACCTGCGCATTCTCAGACATGATTTGATATGATGTGGCAATCATAACGTGCCTGTACACAAGTGTTCCTACGGGCGACAAGACAAGGAGGGGGAAACAAAAGGAGGACAAAATAACGATCTTACTAGGTCTTGTATCATTCTGATTGTGTTAGTGCAGGGAAGAGGGAATGGGAGAAGTGCCAGGGGGGAGGGGAAGGCGGAAGTGCAGTAAACTCACAAGTGCAGCTAGCAGGTTGCTCATAAGTGCAGAGAGAAGGGACTGTAGGTTTGCAGATCCAGATCCTTAAGTGCTGGGGAGCCTGGAGGCAGTGCGAGGGCAACTGGACATGCAGGAGCCTGGGCCCAAGTTCAGAGGGTGGACAGGTGTCCAGTGCAGTAGCAGTCAGGTGCTTCAGCAGGAGAGAGAAAGAGAGAAAGAGAGAAAGCAGAAGGTCTTGATTTGCTCCATAACCCGGAGGTGGTTCTGCTCAAGTTTGAGAGAGGCAGGGAGGCTGTTCCAGAGGGAGGCCCCAGCCGAGGAAATAGATCTGCCCCCAACTCTCTGCTTGGAGAAGTGTCTGACCCTCAGAGAGTTGGAGGTGGATGAGCCGAGAGCTCAGGAAGGAAGATGTTTTGGAAGAGAAAGTCAGAGGTAGAGCGGTCCCAGGGCCCAGAAAGCTTTGTGGATGATGCAGAGAGTCTTGAAGTTGATCCCTGCAGCCACAGGGAGCCAGTGAAGAGATTTCGGAGCTGGAGCGATGCCATCCTTGGGCATGAGGCCAAGGACAAGTCTCGCAGTCCTGTTCTGGATAAGTTGTAAAGATCAAAGAGAAGAGGCATGAAGATTTAGAAAGAGGCTACTGCAATAGTCCAGCCTAGAGAGGACCAGAGCTCTGGAGACAGTGAGCTTATGGGGGAAAGTGAGAAAAGGAAGAATACCTCTGAGGAGGTGCAGCTGATAGTTTGACTTCTTAGAGACGTCAGAGATGTGAGGAGAGAAGAAGAGTCTGGAGTCGAAGATGAAACCAAGGTTCTTAGCCTCAGACGAAGGAGCAGGACAAGGGCCCAGAGTGATCATCCTGGGAGAGAGAGGAAAGGAGACAGCGGGTGTCCCAATGAGGAAAATCTCAGTCTTACTGACATCAAGGCAGAGATAATTGGCGGCACACCCTTCCTGAATTGCGTCCAGCCAGTCTGGTATGAGAGAAGAAGCAGAGGTGGCTGAGGGGAGCCTGAAAGAGAGCTCAGTGTCATCTGCATAACATTTAAAATTGGAGCAGAAAGTAGCGATGCAGTGGGAAAGAGGTGCCAGGTAGTGGTTGAAGAGCCAGGGAGAGGGGGTAGACCCCTGGGAAACACCACAAGTAGAGAGAGAGCAACAGAAGAGAGGAAAGACCCCAGTTGGACCTGAGAGGGTTGTCAGTGAGAAAGGAGGTTAACCAGGCCAGGGCCTATTCAGTAATGCCAAGGTTGTCGCAGGGGCCATTGAGGAGCATGGCATGGTTGATGATGTTAAAATCAGGGGATAGATCGAAGAGAGTGAGGACAGAAGAGAGATTAGAGTCAAGATTGGAGGGCACGTCTTCACAGGTGTTCAGGAGACCAGTTTCCATGCTTCTGGTAGCTCTGAAGCCAGACTAGTGATCATAGAGGCAACAGATAGATTCAGTATGCAGACTAAGTTGGAAGAAGGCCAGCTTTTCCAAGAGTTTGCCCAGGAAAGAAGTGATGGAGATTGGGCGATAGTTAGCTGTAGAGGAAGGATCGGCCAAGGGCTTCTTTAGAAGGGGGGCACAAGAGAGTGCTTAAGTGGGGAGGGGAAAGTTCCAGTGGCAAATGAGTGATTGCAGAAATTGGCCTAGGCAAGAGCAAGGGTGACAATGTGGTCCTTGATGGTTCTATATGAGCAGGGGAGAACCTGCTTTGATGAGACTTTCATGGATCGGACTTGTCTAGAAACATTGTCAAGGGTGAACAGGGGAAAGGAAAAGAAAGGAGGAGGAGAGACAGCCTCAGATGGGCCAGGAGTGGTAGAGGAGGAGGAAGAGGAGGTAGAGGAGGAGAGGGCGGACAGAATGTCCTGGGTTTTAGTAGTGAAATGAGAGGCAAGGCTGTGCAGAGGGCCTGGGAGGGTACAGGAGAGGTAGAGACTGCAGTAGGATTGGCCAGTTCCTTGCTGATTTTGAAAACTTCGGCCGAGTTGTTAGATGCCCCAGAGATGTTGGCTTGGTTTTAGGCCCTCTTCTTAGAGAAGACAGAGTCTGTACTGCCTTTGAAGTAGGCGGCAGGCCAGTTTGTCAGGGGGTGCGCTCGATGCCCTCCACTTCCACTAGGCCGCCCTACACTTGCGTTTAAGGGTGGCGAGGTTGGAACCGTACCAAGAGTTGTACCTGGATTTGGGCTTCAAGCAGATCCTCATGTAGGGGAGCAGCTGTATACATCTGCAGGAGATCCCAACCCCTACACCCCTTGTATTGGAGACATGAGACCGTGCCGTGTTTGACACCAGCCATTGTGCCAGTGTAGAGAAGGTCCCTGACATGGCCTGCACCCCTGCCCCCATTTCGAGGTACCAGGAGCATACTCGCCAAGGTATGTGACGTATGAGGAGTAAATGAACCAACAGAGAGCTGCGCTGGGACTCTGCCCAGTGTACATCAGAAGAGCCATACCTGTTGAAGCGCCCATAACCAGACAGCCATGGGCTGCACGATACCCTCTTAGGCAACCATACCAGCAGCTGAGACGAAATGAAAAGTACCCACAGACGGTCCACAAAGAGACCCAAAGACCCTTAATGGATGGCCAGTGGAAATGGCACAAGGGCCTGGAGAGACTCGCGAATGAATGAAAACGGCTAACAAGGATAGCACGTCAATGCGAGCAGCTTCGAAAAATAGATGTAATGGACACAGGAAAAGAGACAATCTTGAAACGTAAGGAAACGTTGCTATGAGGCAAGATAGAAGTAGCCAACTAGTTAACGCATGTAAATAGGCTTGAAACGCAAGAAGCTAAGAAAACGATACTGCTTGCAATGCTTAGTAGAAGAATAGAGCGGCAAGTGCCAACCATATATCTACCTCAATAAGGCACATTATACAAGTGCGACTCCATTTTGTTAAGCAGAAGTATGCCCAGGCGACCAGAGGCCTACTAGGCCAGGTTTCATATTCCAGCTGAAGCCAGAAAGAAGAGCGGAATCGAAACTCAACAAAGAGCAGCTCATGCCTGGGAATTCAAGGTCAACCCAAGGAAAGGGGGAGTGAGGCAATGCTGGAGAATCGAAACTTCAGAGCATACCAGCCTGCCCGTGAAGGTCAAGATAAGGGGGGCCCAGGCAGGTGGCGAGGCTAAAGAAGACTCAAATACACAAAAAGCTGGAAACTGAAGCAGATTCACGGTGAACAGACATGTGACCAGTCAGGAGCGAAGCGTTACCAACGTCTGATGTCACCCAGATCCAAGGGTGCCATAACTTCTCCAGTGTGAGGCTACAGTTTTGAGGCCATGCCCAGCCAACTAATTGACACATAGCTCAAAAGCACTGATTGATGGAAGGGAGGCAGGGTGAATCTTGGGACACTGGGCACCTGGGTGTCCAGTCTGCAGGCTGCTAATTAAATATGGAGATTTACGTCTAGGGGTGTAACCTGCCCAATCACAATAGACCAAGTTATCTAGGGTCCTATAGATAGTAGAACCAATGGGATATCATAGTTGTAGTGATATCTAACACGCGTGATGTAGATGGTTGGGGCGTAGACGCCCACCCGATAAGAGTTATCCAATCCGCATGCTCTGTTACCATATACAGATATAGCACCTATAGTTAAGTTACCTTTCCCAACCAATTATGTTGCATGACAAATTTGTAGAGTTAGATGTCAGTGATGATGAGTTTGGCCTATAACTAGTGCTGTTTGACTGAAGTTCGAGGAAGTTGGAGCGAGACAGGTGATCGCAACGATGCTGATTTCTAATTGTTTCCCTGTTTGGTGTACTTGTCATTAAACGGACTTCCCTTTGCCAAACTACTGAGTCCTCATTATTGAGTCGTGTTGGAGTAAGTGAATCCTGCACCCCCATTCCTCACATGGTCCAGCTATCTTGTCTTACAGGTACTAGAGGTTGAGCACTGACCTATGGGCCCGTCAGTGGAAACACCGCCCTCGTGTACACTTGGTAGCGTGAGGATGGTTTAAGCCATCGATTATTGATTATATAATTCCAAGACACCTATAGACCGACGGCACGAAGTAACTCTAGACCTTCGGCAATATCACACGTCCTTTCGCCATCCGGCTGAGTAGACTGAGAAGCTTCCCGTGGACAATGATAGTGTAAGTCCATAAAATCTGCAGTGGGTCTGAAGGAACCCGCCTTTCAAACCGCTGAAGAGGAAGGGGCGGTGATCCCGAGGCTCCAGAGAGGAAAAGATGCGAGCAGTGAGTGAAACAATAAACTTGTTACTTTGGCAAATGTCTTGTAGGCATTAGAACAAGTAAGGGAAAGGTAACGGAAGGTGGCGTAGAAAAAACTAAAATAGTAAGAGGTAGAGAAGACTGTATATATATAAGGGGTAATGACTCGAGCATAAGAGATAAAAAATTGGTAACCGGGGTACTCCCGAGAGAAAAACGAGTGGATACCGGGGGGGGGGGCACCCGAGAGAAAAACGAGTGGTTACTGGGGGGCACCCGAGTGAAAAATGAGAGGATACCAGGGCGGCACCTGAGGTAAAAACGAAAGGATTCGCCTTGTTGCTGCGCTTTAATACAGCGGTCAGAAGAAATGTGAACTCATAGCCCACATAATGGGGGACAATTAGACTACGATGACGTTTAACGACGCCATCAAAGGGGTTCGTTTAAACTCCATGGCGGGGTATTGATTAGAAGGCAGGTATATGTATGACCAGCTGGTGTCCGTCTAGTCTGTCAAGTGTCTGTCATATGTGTTCTGTCTGTTGTACGGCAAGTGTAAAAGAACTGTATCATTGGTTGTTTGAAACGAAATTTGGTTTTACGCGATTCTGTAACTAAGAGCGAATCGCCAGTGAATTGATGGTCTTGAGTAAATTGATAGTATACATTTTGGCGGGAAAAGAGTGGATTGGAGCTTGCGTATTTGGTGCTCGCTCATACTATTGGTAGGATAAAACCTGCATAAATATTGGTGGTGACGAAATTGAGAATGGAGGAGGTTACCCCTCTTGCGCATCTGTGTAAGCAGTTACCCAAACATGCACCTAAATTTAAAAAGTACAGCACAGAGTGGGTTAAGGGTACCGTCCACAAGATGTTTATGCCTTGGCCACAGAATGGGTCCCTATCTAAAGCCGTCTTACAACATATGACAACTTACCTACCTGCCACATATACAGGCAAAAAATTAGAGAAACGCCTCGCTGTGCTAGAACTTTGGAAAATGTTCGAACAGACGAAGGCGGAAGAACTGCCGGCAGACTGGATATTAAACATATGCACTGAGGGGGGTGAGACGCCTACCGCGCCCCTAGCCCCGCCTGAGCCAGTCATGGAGGGAAGCAAGTCAGAGGGACTCTACCCGCTAAGAGAACTGAAGGCAGCCACGGGGTATAGCAATCCCGCATATGAGTCGCCTACGTACAGTAGTGACGACAATAAAGGGAAGGATCAGGAAAACAATCTTGCCTCCGCAGTCCCGAGGGACAAGGAGAGACGCGAAGATGAAAGGAAGGACCAGCACAGATTAGTGCACCTCTCGTTAAGGAGAGAGAGGGAAAGAAATGGAAAGGAAACAGAGCTAGAACTGATGAGATAACATTCGCAAAAGACGAATGGATGGGAGGACAGATATTATTGAAGCTGGATGGAAAAGGAAGTGATGATGTGAGACCGAGGGAGAGGTCTGGTGAAACGCAAAGGAGGGAGAGAGAAAAGAAGATGGAAATGAGGGACGAAAGGATAAGAAGGAAGGATAGGCTGAAGCGAGAACAACTATATAGCGAAGAGCAAGAGAAACAGCTCGATCGCAAACAGAAGGCAGTCTATGACCAGTACAAACAGAATAAGCAAAGGTTGGAGAAAGAGCAAAGAGTATGTGCGAAGAAAGTGAAGAGAAGAGAAGATGAGGAAATTAGAAGGGCGAAGGAATGTAGAAATGAAAGGATGAGGGAAGTAGATAAGGCTAGAGAAGAAGCGAGGAAACGCAAGGAAGTAGATGAGGAAATAGAACGTAAGTGCAGACAGAGGGCACAGGATCTTGAATATTTGGAGTGGGAAGTTAAAAAACCCAATCCTGTTGTAAAATGGGAAGACATAGAAGCATTCTTTCCTGCAAATGACTCGGTACCATGTGCAAGAGGAACAAATATCGAGGATGACTTCGACACCAGAAGCATTGGGGAAACAATCGATAAAATATATGATGAGATGGGGTTGGAACAAATTTCCCAAGGGGGAAGGGAAGATGAGCGCTTGGAGAGCACTCAGCTTTATGACACTGAGGATGTCACCCGAAGTATTGGGAGCAGGGGACTGTCCCTAGACAGGCTGGAGATTGGGCAGAACGAAGAAGATGCAAGGAGTGGCGTAAACTGGGAACAATCAGAATCTGACTCCGGTGGGGAAACGGAGGACGAGGCACATGAAGAATGGAGATGGCGTGAAAAGCGACTCCCAAGGGACCAAGGACATCGAAGTCTGCCAAGCAGCTTGGCCAACATGAGGGAACTCCCCACGATCAGAGGGGGGTGTCAGCACCTACCTATGCAGACAGATTAATGGAATTGCCAGGTAGATGGCATCAAGGGAATGCTACTCCGGTGATAGACAGGAGGACTATGGGAAAAGAAAAAGAAGACTGCGCATTCCAATTCCCACTGCTAGAGAAAGGGGGAGCAAGACCACAATATATTCCATGGCCACACACGGATCGAGAAAACCTGAAAAATAAACTTCCAATGCTGACATCGGGAGCCGGGAAGTGGATACATGAGTTAGAGAAAATGACGGGGGGTGTCACCTTAGCTATAGGGGACATCAAGGGCCTCCTAATCGCCATACTTGGGGAAAGGGCAGATGATGTATTGTATGGAAAAAAGCCGGGTACCCTCGGGTAACCATAATTAACAATTCCCATGACGGAGCACCATTTAATAATAGTAGAGCAGCAGTGTGGAAAGCGCTACAAACGCTATACCCAGACACTTCCGAAATGTGAGCTATAATGACTCGAAAAATGAAAAAGTTAGAGGATCCGTTGATTTATATCCAGAATTTTCAAGACGTGTGGGTACTCGAAACACATGAGTCTTGGACGAAATCTATCCCTGTATTCTACCATCTATTATGCCAAGGGTTGCCCGAACCGGTGCAAAAACAGCTCAAGAAATTAGTGGGTGTTGAAGCTAAACCTTGGGCAGAAATACAGTTGACAAAAGCACACTACTGTAGATTGTTACAAGAAAAAAACTGAAAAAAGGAGGCAACTCATAAAGGTGAGGAGGCGAAGCTGGTGCAAAAGAAACTCTCAAAGTATGCTCTTGAGGGAGCCATGTTGACAAGCCCAGCTGAACCAAGCATATAATCAACAGCTAACCCTTCCCAGAATAACCAGGGTAGCGCAGGATTTTACCCCAGGGGTAGGGTTTTTGGAGGAAGAGGATGGCAGAGTAACCAGGGAGGATTTTGAGGTAACCAGGGAGGGTTTTGAGTTAACCAGGGAGGTTTTCAGACTAACCAAGCTGGATTTCAAAATGTGCAGCTGGGCAGTCCAGCTACGCCAGATGGACAGATGGCCCGACCACCGCCAGTGTGTTGGCTGTGTGGACTGACAGGACATGTGGCACGCGTGTGCAGAAAACCAAGGCACATGGCAAAATGGCCAAGGAATAGGAACAAGCATGGTGAATCAGCCCGCCGTTCTACAACAAGGCGGTACACAGAATCACACAGTGCAGCAAGGTGCGCAGCAAGGGGTGTAACCCTCGAATGTGGGGAACTTGCCACAGGGACAATCCCAACAGGCACTGCCGCAAATGCCTCAGGGCACTAACTCCGGAGGGGGAGTCAACCCTGGAAATGGGGGAAATCCACAAGTATACAGTGGGCCAAACTTATGTATGAAATAGGACAGCTCCAGGGGGGACTCTGATGTGCTCTATCCTATCAGTGACACCAGACCCTAATAGGGAACCTAGGGTGAATGTCGTCATGGTGGCAAAGAATATTCCTTCTTAGTTGACACGGGGGCAATGCGCTCGGGCATACGAGAAAGCAAGTTTTCCTTGTCCGGTGAGGCCAAAGATACTCAGAGTTTCACAGGAGCTCACAGTAGAGTTCCCTTTACAGACGCGCTCCCAGTCTCTGTAGGAGAGTGCGAAATGAATGTACCCTTCTTGTACTCACGTCAGACCCCAGTAAACATCCTGGGTCGGGACTTGATGACAAAGTTGAATATGATAATCTCGTTTACCGAGAATAGTATAGTGTGCTCCACTTCAGGAATGCATTATTCAAACATGTGCAAAATGATCAGAGCATACGCCGGACGCATAGCCATGAGAGCTATACCATTAGAACCAGAAGTCTTCGCATATGGCGTGCGGGTGCTCTTGGCAGGATTGCCAGGCCTCGCAGATAGAACTATGAGGACACCTGATGAGTTCCTATTCAGACCAAGAATACTGATGCATGAAGAAGAGGGACAAGTATTTCCCTTAATGATACAATCTGCCGCAGTGCGAGGGAAAGTGGTGTTGGTCGAGGGACACGATGACGAAGGTAGACAATGGTGTGCGATTATCGCCATCGAGGAAGGGTATCGAGTGACTGACGTCACCGATGACGATCTGTTCGAATAACACCCTGACCTAGAAGAGACAAGGGTGGAAGTGAGTCTCATATTTTGGGTCAAAATGATCAAACGGGAAGTGCCACAAAGAATGATGTTGGCACTGATATGTCCAGAATACTTTGATGGTGACATGGCCCAAGTACCTGTCACAGTATGGACTACAGAGCCCTATGACGTAGGCCTCTTGAAGGGGGCAGGTGAAGTGAAAATTAAATTGAAACCAGGAGCAATTTTACCAAGAGCGCGACAATATCCCATGTCCAGAGAAGCAGATGAAGGGATCGCGAAGACAATTTCCGCCATGATGGAGCAGGGCATCCTAGTGACGTCAGAATCACCTTGCAACACAGTGATTTACCCCATCAAGAAATCAAGGGAGGATCTTGACATTTAATCCAAGATTTAAGAGCATTAAACGATATTGTTGAAGCCGAGTTCCCTCTAGTCCCTAATCCATCTACGATTCTATGCAATATACCCACTGAGGCAAAATATTTCACGGTGATCGATTTGAAAATTGCTTTTTTCTCAATCCCGTTGCACCGTGATTCGCAAGACCTGACATCATTTACTTTCAGAAAAATGCATCTGAAAAGCACAAGATTGCCACAGGGGTATTGTGAGTCTCTGTCCATTTTCAACAGAGTCCTGCAAATGGACCTAAGCAATATTGCGGTAGACAGTGTCGTTTTGCAGTATGTGGATGACATTCTGATCTGCAGCATCACTGAGGAACAATTCAGGTGCGACTCTGTCCAGCTACTGACTATCTTGGCCGAGAAAGGATATAAAGTTGACAAGGAAAAGTTACAATACTGTCAACAAGAGGTGTTATACATAGGTCAGCTAATCTAACATGAGGGGAAAAAGGTAACCCCAGAAAGGGCTGAAGCTATCATGAACACGGCTAAGCCACTCACGATAAAACAAATGCAAAGCTTCTTAGGCCTGTGCAATTATGTCAGAGCATGGGTCTTCGATTACAGCTCGTATACCAAGCCATTGCTTCAGGCCCTAAAGAAGGCCCAGGCGACAAAAGAAAAAATTGAATGGACTGAGGCAATAGAGAAGGGGTTTCCAGAACTCAAGGGGGCGATTTGTAAGGCCCCAGTTCTAGGGATTCCAAATTATGCAGAGGAATTCTACCTGTTTTCACACGCCAATGGCAATTTTATGACGGCAGTACTTGCTCAGCGAATCTCGGTGGGGTATAAGCCCCTAGCGTATTACAGCGGGAGTCTGGACCCGGTTATGAGAGGCCACTTCCCATGCGAACAAAATCTAGCTGCCGCCACGTTCGCCATAGAGAAGGCATCATCCATTGTGATGGGGTGCTCCACGACCTTGTACATTAAGCACTCATTATTCGCCATACTAGAAAAACCAAAGGGCACGCTGACTTCGCAGAGAGCATCCACCTATGAGGTGATTATCTCTAACCCATCGATCAAAATAGTTTGATGTAAAACTGTAAATCCAGCTACGTTCATAGCTGAACCAGTCACAGAGGGAGAACCTATATACGACGGTGCGAATTATGAGGAATTCTATGATGAAATCCCCAGGGTAAAAGAAAATGCCCTGGTGGGTGGTGAGATTGTGTTCATTGATGGTTCATCAAGAATCGACCAAGAGGATGGACAAAGATACACAGGCGTGGCCGTGGTGAAACACCTAGCGAAAGGAGAGATTCGGGTACTTGTCAGTGCGCGAATACCATCTCACTATTCAGCACAAGCTGCAGAGCTGTTGGTGCTGATACTCGCCATTGAGAATCATGTAGACCAGGAAGTAACAGTGCACACCGACTCCCCCTATGTGACATCCACCGTACACGCAGGTCTAGCACGCTGGAAAAGGAGGGGCTACCTGCGAGCAGACGGCACGCCAGTGCAACATGCTGCCTTATTGGACAGATTGATAAAAGCACTACAGCTCCCAGGGGGCATAGCGGTCGTGAAATGCGCCGCCCACACCAAAGGGACAGATTTCGTGTCACGTGGAAATCATGAAGCAGACACGCAAGCCAAGCGTATTGCATCCAAGAGTGAAACAATCATGAACGTGGAGGTGGCACGTACCCATGAGAGGATGATGGTAGCACGAGCCACACCCGAGGCCTATAGTAACATGGGGCAGACCCAGCTAATGGAGCACCAAGGGGAGGCACCTCAGGAGGAGAAGAATTTACGGAAGCGTCGTGGGTGCTCTTTAAGCCCCTCTGACAGATTGTGGAGGCAAGACAGCACTGGTAAACCAGTAATGCCTGTCGCCCTACTGAAGGTAGCATTGGAGCAATTACACTACCCTATACATATATCAAAAGAAAGTCTCACTGCAACGCTCGCAGAAGACTGGTTTACACCGAATTTAGTGGAGCATGTTGCATTTTTCATGGTGAACTGCATTATCTGCCAGAAATTCACCGCTGGGCACACATTAAAAGTAATGAGAGGTGTTATCCCCAGGCCCAACGGGCCATTCCAGCACTTACATATTGATTATGTCGACATGATTCAAGTGTGCAATGGGTACAGGTATTTAATTGTAGTGGTGTGTCCATTCTCTAGATGGATAGAATGAGGTCCCTGTACACACCCAGACTCTACCTGTGCTGTGAAATTTAGGGTGAGGGAAGTGTTCCCTAGATGGGGGGTGTGTGAGGTAATGAGGTCAGATAACGGGGCTCACTTTGTCAATGCAGTATTCGAGCAGATCATCTTGTTGCTTGGTATAAAGCACAAGTTCTCGTTGGCGTATCATCCGGAGGGGAATGGCATATGTGAGAGGCTCAACAGCTTGTTAAAGAAGAGGATAGCCAAGCTGAAACTCACATTAAAAAAGGGATGGCTGCACTGTCTACCACTGGCATTGTATGCACTTCGGAACCAACCCGGCTCCGACCATCATCTCCCGCCGCACGAGATAGTCACGGACAGAAGGATGAGGACCCCTCTAACCCCCCGAGATAGAGCAAGATGTGATGCACAGCCAACAAGAAAGGTTTTGGGGACAGAGATGCAAGAATTTTTTAACTGTATGACATCCAGCACCTCTGCCATTACAGGCCAACTGCAGCGACAGTGAAAAGGGTGCAGTGCAGCACAAGACACAGCAGGAGGCGCTGAAACAGACCCACGTCAAAGTCTATATGCGCCTCTCGTCTTCCCTGATTATGCTGTTTTAATCAAAAATTATACAAGGAAAAGGTGGGACGAACCAAGATTTAATGGCCCTTTTCATCGTGGAAGACTGCACTCCTTCGGCTGTCAAACTCCAGGGCAGGAGGGCATGGCTCTTCCTAAATGACATTAAACCATATATAGGGAAGACCCCTCCAAGTGCATCTAACCGTGAAGAAACCACAGACAACGGGGAAGAAGCCCAGCACGTGCAGACAAGATCCATGGCGAGGAAGAAGGACGCATGAGCAGCAAAATAAAGGAAATAAAACCTCTGTTTTAAAATTGTGGCTTTTAAACAGGACTTTTCCGCAAACCAGAGAAAGGTGATAAAGAATAATAGTACGGACACTCTGTGCACCACAGTTGCAGGGTGAAGGAGAGAACTACACATCCAAAGCCACAACAACGTTGATAAAACAAACTTTTGAATCACGTCACACTAAAGTAGTATAAAGAATCAAGACTCTGATAGACTGCAAATAAGACATTTCTGAGAGCGTAACACAATATCCTGAAGCAACCAGTGTCAAGATTCCGTTTACAGAACTTATGGTATCTCCTAGCAGAAACCTCAAGTAGGATGTGCTCACTTATTTCCAGTTGGTGGTGATATCATATCCGTCACTCGTAAGGAGAGAAACCAGTGTAACAGACTTTATTCGAGATCCTGCTAACAAGAAAGTAATCTGCCAACTGCTGGCTGTCATCGCGGAAGCCTTCGCCGAGCTACCCGAGCACAGTGAAAAGGACACAAATGCTTCCACCACAGACAGACATTGAAGAACTCACCTTCATGTTGTTCTTTCAAATAATCGAGAAATGCCCGGGACTCGTCGGGAGAACGACTGATACACGCACATTCATCAGAGATCCAAGAAACATTGAACGACTAAACCAGCTGTGGACTAAACTAAACTATCTAGTGGCAATCCACGCAGCAGGAAAGTGCAGCGACTGTTCGAGTCAAAAGAAAAGCATGTGATCAGGATCCAGCAAAACTGGACAAATGTCCCTGTCACCCGAGGACACCCAGCAGGCACATAACGTTTTGTTCAGACTAGTCACAGACTATCCAGAAATGGTGGGAAGGCCTGCAGATGTTGACGTCATCACCTTCCTCAGGGACCCAGCCAATATCTCATGTATAGGCACACTCCTCCATGGAATTAGGCTCCAGGTGGAACTATCTAACTTCCAGCGAGAATATCTGAGGAGATTCCAGTGACACTTTCTGCCGCGGGACAGATCGAGGAGACAGAGACACAGTTCATCGACTTTCCCGCCGAGGGACAGATCGTGGAGATAGAGACACAGTTCATCCTCTTTTCGCCAAGGGACAGATCGCGAAGAGTAGAAACGAGAACTACACCATCTTATTTTTCTTTTTGCTTTTTCTTCTATTTTTTCTTATTTTCATTCTTATTTTTCCATGTTTACTTTTATTTTTATTTTTGTTTTTATTTTTACGACATTTTATTTTTGTGTGATTTTTAGCAGTTCCATCTTTTCAGTCCTTCGCATTGAACAGGTTCCAGCAGGTCCTCAGGACCAAAGCAAAATCGAGGACTGCACCGGGATCTTACCTATCTTTTTAAAACACTACCAAAAAAAGATATCCAAGGGTATATGTAGTTCAGTATCCGCGGCTATATAGTTTGAGGTGTCAGTGTTTTATGTTTTTTTTAAAGTAGTTTGTTTAGGTATAGTGACGTCGGGGTGATGTCCTGGGTGTCAGTCTTAGCAGTGCACGGTGGTGGCTCGAGATATGGTTGCTTTCCTTACCATTACTGGCAAATTTCTGGGGGTTTCGGTTTTACTTGTAACTATAAAGTCTGAGCAGTCATTTTGTACTGCAAGAAATTACTATGCACTGACTTTGCACGGCAAAAATACACTTTGCACAGTTCCATGAATCAGGGTTTGTGTCGGCAGTTCAAAGTCACTTTTCAGCAGTGCAAAGTCACTTTGAACTGTGCAAAAAAATCCATGAATCGGGCCTACTGTGTTTTGCACTCTCAGCACTGAAAAAACACAGAAAAAGAAAATGACCATTGTTACTCTCAGTTGTTGTCCCCCACAGCATGCAGCTTTATGCACCATTCGCACCGCTTAAAGGGATGTACCCAGGACTATAGCTACCAGCACCCCTTTACCTGCATACACATATGTGCCTGCAGCAATTTCCATTAATTGTGCTTAATTGCCTGGTGATTGCAGTGAGGGAATGATGGCAGATTTTCCTGAAAAGTAGAGGAACGTCATACCCTTTAGTTTGTTCTCACTTCAACCTCTGCATGCAAGCAAATGTGGCCATGGTCTTGTCACTAGCATGCTGTATACATGGACATATGCAATTTTTCTATGTAGACAGATGCATACACGAAAGATTGAAAATGCTTGGTTCTTGCATAATTGCAGACATGTTCAGATTACTACCGGTAAATCGACCACACAAAAATGAATGCACGGGGGGGTGCGAGGGAGTTGGCGGGGAGGGCTAGGGTATGCAGCCAAATATGTCTCGAAACATATGTCTTGAAACGTATACACATCTTTCAGGAGGAGGTGTGCTTGCGTGTGCAGAACCTTTGCATTACACATACTTCCTCATGACAGATGGGTAGGAAGGAAAGAAAAGCTGCTTTTGGCATTACACAAGATTACTTTCAGGGTTCTACCAGACGCCATTTTGTTGAGACCAACAATATCAGTAGAGTAAAATACAAACGATACACATGAATTTACACTGTTCTGTTTGATTGACAGGGTGAAGTGCAGTGTTGGCAACTTGTGGCTCCTCAGATGTTTGGGGCTACGATTCCTCACCATTAATTATTTTTGCTAGGGCTGATGGGAGTTGTAGTCTAAAACATCTGGAGGGGCAAAGGTTGCAGACCCTGGTGTAGGGCATTTGCATACAGGTTTCAACAACTCCAGAAACTTTTGTTCTAGAGGTTGAACAATTGCAACCCTGCAGGCTTTTCTCTTCCCTGGTGCATTAACACCTTTCCACGTCATTCGATGGGTAACGATGTAAGATAGCGGCCTACGAGTCGGTGAGACTGCATCCTCACCATTTGGAGAAACATCGATTGGGACGGGATAAAGATCTGCCTTCTATTTTATGTCAGGTCCGGAGGCTCAGATTGTGAAGCATCTGTGAAGCAAAATACTTATTTTCCGTACTAATGTTATAGAAAGTCAAGATTCTATTAAAGACACTGGCCCTCATTACGACCCTGGCGGAAAGCGAAAAACGATGGCGGAAATGCAATACCGCCATCGAATAGCGCTCGGTGCGACTATGACCCGTCACCGTAAAGTACGATGCCATTAGCGACACCGTAGTGAACGCCAACGCTAACTGCACCAAGTACGCGTGCGCGCGCCATGCCAAACCGTAATTAGCACCATGGCGCAAGGGTACGCGAATTCCGACCCTAGCGGACATGTACCTAACGCCATCAAGCACGGCGGAAAGTACCATTCCGCCATGGTGAGAAGTACGGCATCGCGAATCAACCGTAAACGGCCCCACTGAGTGCCTGTACACCGCTCCCTGGCCACATAGTACAACTCCCCGTAGGTGCAACGAAGTCACAATGCAACCAGTGAAATGTACAAGTCACCCATGCATGCCAACGAACAAAAGAATCACAAGAGGGGCCAATGGGAGCTGCAGGGCACAGATGGCACGAATACAGAAGCTATACCAATGGACATGACCTCAGTCTCCCACCAAGAAACGCACGCAAACACAGGCAGCATAATTCCGATAATCACATCATTCCACCAATCCACCTGGCTGACCGGCATCTGTTACACAAAACCTACCCCCCGCCCCTGAGCATGACATCATCCAAACAGTCATATTGGCAGCCCTCACCCCTGACCTCACTGGGCTTCGTAGGCAAACGCGCCCAACACAGTACCACGCAACTATACTCCGAAGCTGGAACCCAATGCAGATCTCCTCACAATACATCGCTCCCCAAATAGGAATATGCCACATCACTTGCAAAGAAGAACGCTACACGGCCCATATCAGAATAGAAATTTAATGCACAACAGATTCACCAAGCCCATACAGCCATTAGGCCATGAACTCCAAAACACATTTCACCATTGTGGGCTGCATCCGCAAGAAATGACCAGCTACTTCCTGTGTGACGCCCTGTTCCCTCATGGTACACAGGGGCTACATTCCGTACGAAAAGGCAACATGGAAGCGCCTAGAACCGCAGGGCCGTCCCAATAGGGAGGCACTAGTCCAGCTGAAAGGCCGAAATGTTGCTCCGAGCCACTAGTACTGCGTAAGGGCATGTGGCCCATTGGCGATCGTCCCATAAGATCGTAATGCTGCTCCACTGATTAACACGAAGCAGCAGGTGTCGGGAGTAAAACCCATCTGCAGGAGTGGCATACAGATGGCAGTGGCAAAAGGGGAGGAGATACCTGTCAACCAAAAGAAAAGAAAAAGAAAAGAATGGCCATCAGAACTACATTCGAACAACTCACTTCAATGATCACACTAGATCCACAGCCATATGCATGCTAGCCCACTCCAAAGGATCATCACCACCCCAAAACCACTTGCGACTCATAACTATCCATATCGAGGTGAAAACACCATCACAAACGAGTGTACCTGTGCATGCGTCTGTGAAAACAGAATCCATCAGATGGGATTGGTAACGTGCATGGACACAAGTGTCTGAAGGCGCGTCGAGACAGGGAGGGCTCAACAAGGCCAGATAGACGATGGTCCCACTATGGCAGCCCTGCATCACATAGCGCAGGGGAGGCGGACAGATTCCAAGAAGCCCTGTACATGGCAAACACAGTATCAAATCATCTGCCCATGCATCCATTCATCATTCCCTCATCCCGTAATGATAACGCCTGTTTCCATACTCACATAACATGTGAGAATTCCATTGAGTCTGTGCGTTATGCAGCCTGCAAAATCCACTGTGCCCCAGCCCGTAATTCCAGTGTTGTGAAGTAACATGTATTTGGGAACGTCCGGCCTCATCATCCACTTCGCTATTGCGCATCCCAAACTATTCATATCAATCATTGCATCCTCGCCATGGCCCCTGTCCCAAGGACACTGAACAATAGAACGTTATATTTGCAGTCAGACCTGTGGGCATCTCCTCGCCGCTAGCTGAAGACCGAAAGCGCCGCCCTTCGAATTCCTCATTTGCAACATCACGTCGAAAAGGCATCTGTGGCCGCTTGAAATCACAAATTAATCCATCTAGTGCGGCTGTGTGTGAAAATGGCAACTGCCTTCACCCACAAATGGGACGCCCCGCCCGTCGGTGCAACTCGGTACAGTGATGCATGAGGGCCCACCGTTACTCGAGTACTACGTTCCACTGACCCTTCACAAGTCTGTTCGCGACTGCAAAGAATGCATGTGAAACAATGGGACCATAGCCGAATGAACATATCAACCAATGTTACACGGCCATCGGGTACTAATACATGATTGTAATAGCAAGATGCCATTCCTCGAATTGCAGCGTTGTGTGCGGGACGTGCTCGCCCAAAGGGGAGAGCAGCTTGCACAGGTGGAATGAATCACCACAGGTGGAGGCCATACAGCCTGAAAACACATAAATTGCACGCCCAGTCTCCTCCCACAACCACTCCGAAATGCTACCGGCCGGACTCGCGATGTTGGCCCTGGGGGACCTGATAGCACTGCAAGTACTCCAACTCCAAGAAGAAGACGAACACCAACTACAACCGGCCGCACGGAGGAGACGCAGGAGGAGGAGGAGGGCAAGGCATGGCCAGCAAGGGCCGCCAGCACAGCCACTACCACCACGCAGGCAGCCCGCAATCCCACGCCTCCGAGCACATCCGTTCAACCTCACTGATGAGCAGATCCACACCCTCTACCGTTTGGACCGGGACACCATAGCCGCCATTGTGGACATGACACAGGCTGACCTTGTCAGCATGATAGATAGCCCAACCGCCATCCCACCCCTACTGAAGGTGGTGTCTGTACTCCACTTCCTGGCCACAGGCACCTACCAGCACACAGTCGGACAGTTGCATGGCATTTCTCAGCCACTGTTCTCACGGACACTATTGCAAGTGCTCGATGCCCTCCTGCAGCACGCAGACGACTACATCTCTCTACCACGCTCGGAGCAGGAAATTACCAACACAAAAGTGGGATTCCATGCACTTGCCGGCATACCGGGTTGCATTGGTGCCATCGACTGCACCCATGTGGAATTGGTCGTCCCACATGCCATGGAGGCCCAGTACCGCAACCGAAAACAATTTCATTCACTGAATGTATAAATGGTGTGTGACTCCAACAGGATCATTACACATTGTTGTGCCCGATTCCCTGGATCAACCCATGATTCTATGGTCTTGAGGAACTCTACAATACCACGCTACATGGAGCGACACGCAGGGAACAGATCCTGGCTACTCGGTGAGTCTCATTTCATGCATGATGATGTGGGGTATGTGATGCGGCAATGACCTGGCAGGAAGGGGGGGGGGGTGCGTACGTAGCAATGGCATTCCACATAATTCGTTTATCGTCCACATACAGGTGATGCCGGATATCCACTGAAGAGATGGCTCCTCACACCAGTCCGGAACCCACGGGACCAGCATGAGGAGGACTACAACCATGCCCACTCACGTACCCGTGTAGTCATTGAACAGGCATTCGGCCTACTGAAGACCCGTTTCCGGTGCCTCAGCAGGTCTGGCGGGGCACTCCTGTACCGCCATGAGAAGGTTGCAAAGATGGTGATGGCATGTGTCATGCTCCACAACATGTGCGTACGTAGAAATGTGCCCATGCCCCCTGACGCAGAACTGCAAGCACCTGAAGATGGTCATGATGAGGGTGGGGATGTGGCAGCACCTCAAGGAGTCTGCGAGGCACAGGAGGGCCGTGAAATTCGTCAGCATCTCATAGATGCATGCTTCTAGCACTCACGCCTGGTGGCTGATACATGGACACGGGACTCGTGGCACTGTGTGTGTCTGGTACATGCACAATATGGACTGTACGCCTATGATGGCCTAGTACACAAAGATCATTGTCCACACATCTCATTGTTTGATCGTGCATTGTTTATGGCATATGTGATATCATGTGGAACACCCTATCGACCCGCCACCCAAGTGAGCCCAACACACCCCCTCCACCCTCCCACCTCCCCCCCGAACACCAGTGTCCAAAGATGCTCATTGTCAGTGGGCAGTCGCTATTGCAAGCCCCCTCTGCGGGTATCAGGGGCACCCCTGCCTGTGGAGCGCAGGTTCCTCCCAGATCTACGTTGGGGGCTGCCCTGGACGGAACTTGCAACGGATGATGTCTCTGCCTGCTCACGTCCATGCATGTCCCTAAGGGTTTGTGAGAGCTCAGTGAGCACACGGCGCACTGCGGCAAGTTCGGCACATACGTCTTTGGACGTCGCATGCAGTTCCCCCCTCAGGCTCTCGGTGCTTCTCTCCATTTGGACTCTCAGGCTCTCGGTGCTACTCTCCATTTGGACTCTCAGGCTCTCGGTGCTACTCTCGATTTGTGCTCTAAGTGTCTCAGTTGATGTTTCTATGTCTGCCTTAGTGCCCCCACATCCATCGGCATGGTGCTTGAGGAGCGTGGCCAGTTGCTGCTGTTGCACGATTAACTGGTCGAGGGACTGTTGCCTCTGCTGGGCCATGGCCATTTGCGGTGGTGTCACAGAGGGGCTGTTCGCCTCATGTTGCCCTGCCACAGGGCTTGTGGGGGATGGCCAGTCGTCGTCTTGTGGGTGCCCCTGCGTGGTATCCTCATGGTGTACGGGATGGAACAGACAGGGGGATTGGGACAGGTCATGGATGGATCTGACTTCGACATCCCCGTCTTCTGTGTCGGAGCATGCTGCCATTAATGGGGTGTCACCTATGGTGCTGCTGCCACCAGAGGCAGTACCTTCTGTGGCATCCATTGGGGGGACCTGTGGTGGTGCTGTTGTGGGCATGCTGGCTGCTGGGGTGCCTGTTGATGTTCCCTCCTGTGTGCTGCCACTTGATATGTGCTGCTGCCGTGTCTTGATGCGTGCAGCTGAGGTGGAGGGTCTTTGGCCGTCGGTCTTGGCCCTCTTTGCAGGTGTGCTGGTAGGGGTGTCCTGGAGCTCGTCGTTTGGATCGGACCCTGTGGTGGAGTAAAGGAGGGCGAGCGTTATTAATGGGTCTGTGGGAATTGGAATGGCAATGTATCACATGCATTGGGGTGGTACCTGAGGGTGATTTGGGTCGGGGCCTTGGAGGTGCTTTCATTTGTGTGTGGAGTGAGGGTGCAGTTGTTTGGCAGCCTGCAGTTAGGGTGTGCCTGCTGCACGTGTAGTGGGTGTTTTTGGGGTTTTTAATTATTTATGTATTTATTGTGGTTTTAAAGTGCGCTATCAGGCCAATGTGTGTGGACGTTCTCCTGGCCATGTGTTTCTGTTGCACTATGTGGGCACGTGGTACTTCACATGATTGTACATTGTGGTTTTGGCATTGTTTTATTTGGGCCACCTACCTGATTCTCCGGATGTCTGCACTCCTTTCTCCATCCCTCCGACTCCCTCTATGCTCTCCATTCCAATGGTGGAGGCACAGATTTCTTCCCAGGGGGTCAGCTTGATGGGTGATTCCGACCCTCCCCCGGTGGCTGTGGCAATGTTGCGGTTGGCAGAAAGTATGCTACGGACGCGTATCCGCAGGTCGTCCCACCGCTTCCTGCATTGCTGTGGGTTGCGGGGTGCGGTCCCCACCGCACTTACCCGCTGTGCCACCAGGGCCCATATGGCCTTCTTGTTCGCAAGTGCCGTCCTGGTCATTTGCGTGGAGAAGACGGCGGCGGCATTCTCCTGGAGGGTCTCTGTTAGCACGGTGAGTTCCTCACGGGAGAAGTGGACCTGCCGCTTGCGGTCGCACGCTTTCTTCGCTACTTTTCCCATTTTTCTTGGTTTCACTAGGATGGATGACGGGTTGGGATGTGTCTCAGGGTGGTGTTTTTAGTGGTTGTGTGTATTTTGTGGTTTTATAGGTGTACGGGGTGTTGTTTCCCGTTCCGGGCCCATGTTTTTACTTCCGTTTCCGTATATTTACGGTCGCCGTACTTTACGGTTGGCGCTCACTGCGGTGTCCGCTATGATGGGTGGCGGTATTGCACCTAGGGCGCCGTACGGCGGCGGTGTGGGCCGTTTTGGGGTCATTTCCGCCATCGCGGACTTTGCACTTCCGCCATGGCGTGGTGCTCGTGCCCGATGGGTCGGAATGGGCCGCACTTTGCTCCATCGTGCAATGGCGGAAACGCTATTTACGCTGTGGCGGTCCGGTCAGTCACTTTCCGCCAGGGTCGTAATGAGGGCCACTGAGGCAAAGGATTATGCTTTACTCTTCACTTTACTTCTCGAGTAGCATTTCAAATATTCATAACAATAATACAAACATGAACAAAAAACTACATTTCCCCGAAATGTCAGGGTTTTGTAGTTTGCCAATGATCGGTTGAAATTCTTTCCACCTGACCTTCCTGGCCAATCCTGTCTCTCACAGTCCATAACCTTGTTTGCTTGCTTCACTTCCTCCTCTTTGCTGCTCTGGCAGCAGTTAAGTCAGACTTTTCTTACCTCTTGTGTGGATTGAATGAATGTTTGCAGAATGATATTATACTTTTAAAACATTTGCAAAGACCCCACACGAGAGCTTGATTAGACAGCTAGCGCGGGGAAGGCAGAACGTTTCCGCAGAGTTTTCCGCATGGCGGAACATGACGTGTGGTCACGCTCCAGGAACCTGCAGGCGTGCGAGTACTGAGCTGAGTGAGAGGATTATACTGGGAGGTGATGGGGAGAGAGGCAGGAGGAGGAGTAGTGTGATGTTGGATTTTGTGAGGCAGACTGGGAGGTGGGAGGAGTTGTGAGCTTAAATGGAGCCAAATAATAATTAGTGGGTACGGTGCACATCATCCTATAGGATGGGGAAGCGCCTGCGTGGGTCCGCCCATGCTTCCGATAATTAAGAAGAAGAAGAAGAAGGCGTGCGAGTAAACGTAGGGAGCGATAAAAGGCAGAACCTATGTCAAAGCACAACGGGATTTGAAGTTACGGCACTGGCGTAGGAGTCATTTGAAGGATACAAGCAAATCGGTCAGCAGCTAGCGATCGAAGAGTTTAGGAGCGAGTGGAAGCTCTGAATTTACTGTTAAGTTAATCGGAAACGATCGCGCATGAAGCCAATATCGCTATCGACTGGTGGCTACCTTTAGTCTCAGTAAATTCTTCAGATCTGAGATCAGGCAAACACTGGCAAGAGTCTGGCTATGTAAAACGTGTGCATTCCCAGGAAAACCTTTGGTGCTGTGACAAAGCACACCCAGACCTACAAAAATCCAGCTGCATACTTTTTGTAAAACGGGGGCAATCTCAAGGCTCCTGCAGTGACCCACCATCATTGGGAATAATGCACAGCTTTAGTGAAAAGTACAGTAAGCACCACACCAGCTGCAAAAAGGCAGAACCCAACAGGGGTCTTGCTGGGCAAAGAGCACTATGTGCAGGCTTAGGGCCAACCTCACATGGTAGGCACTTGGCCGTCAACTTACTGGCCTCTCGCAGGGGATGCAGGAATGGAGAGGCGAGGGTGTGAGGAATTCGACCATCCGCACAGGGAGAGTGTGCTTGCCTGGGCTTTTTTGATTTTTGTTTAATTAAAAGGACTGAATGATGGGAGATCAACCTCCAGAGAATATGTGGGGCCATTGCTGCACATATTTTCCACACTCACTGCACATCAGATAAATAGTCAAGTACCCTGGGAGGACACAGTTTACCAGCACCGCCCTCCCCTGTCATGTGTAGCTGACACCTGAAAGCTGTGGGTACATCAAAAGCCTCTGGCCGTGGGCAGCCTGATTAGCATTTGAAGGTCCCATGGATTAGCATCTCCATTGTTACACCTTGCTGGTGGTGGCAAATACTGATGTATGTTAATTAGCAGGCCTAAGGGAAGGCCTGGGTGCAGCAAGCAACAATGGAGGCCGGAGACCAACACCTCTTTGTAATGCAATGTGTCAACTTGGTACTAACACCCCTCCTTGGTATGAAAGGGCAGCGAATGTCATGTCTGGAACCACTCCTTTCAGAGCAGGGAAGTATGTGATTTGTTGGAGACCAAAGTCTGCCTGCCACCCCCTACTTCAAAGGAGGCCTATGTTGCGACCAAGCACTGCATAGGGCTCAGTTAATTAGGAAGACACTTTGATGTACAGCAGACAGGAAGATGGGTGGGTCTTAGAGGTATGTTGTCATCCTTCCCCTGTCTGTTGTCAAGTGCTCTGATTCTGACCTGATGCATCACTGAAGATTGTTGGTGGGGACTCCGTAAGGGGGTCTTAGCCTGCACCAATCACCCAGGCCCGTTTGGCTTTAAAAGAGGGATGAGCCCCTCACTGATCAGATCATCTGAAGACTTTGCAACAAGTATGAAGAAGGACTCATTTGGACCTGAGCGGAAGGTACAGTCTACCTAACATCTTCCACCAGTGAAGGAAGGCCAGGAGTTCCAAGAGGCAAGCAAGATCCCTCCCCTAAACATCTCCCAGGGAACAGAGGGAGATACGGACTCAGAGGACCCGGCCAGCAGCTCCAGAACCGGTACCCAGCCAGCATACAGCGTGCCTGCTAGGTTCTGACAACAAGCTTCTAGGTGGGAAGTGCCGGAGAGTCTCTAGACGAAGGACAAGGCCGTTGCCTGCTAACACCCTCCTGAGCTTTGGGCTATCTGCCTTGAAAGGACACAGGCCCTGCAAAGAGTCTATGAGGAGTGCCACACAAGCATCATCCAGCGTGCATCTTTTTAAGTACAATTTCGATACAGTCGAGTTCTTAAACCACATCTGCCTGAACCTCTGATTTGCCATGCTGCAGTCCCCAGAGCCATCTGAGATGCCTTGACTAGCATTCCCGATCCACCATCCAGCACAGAGAAACTGATTCTTTGCCCTGGGCCGCCGCGCCAAACAGCCTGCAGCCATCCGTCCAGCCTTGCTTGCCGAAATGCCTGCCGCCTGTACCCTCAGCTGTCTCCCTAGTCGTAACTATGTACCTTTCGCGCTGTGATACCTCCGGGTCTGGGAGTAATCAACAGATAAAATAAAATAAAATAAAATAAATAACTCTGTCTCACGGGCTGCAAAGCAGCCTGGAACCGCCTCGATGCTGTCGAGCACCAAGAACTTCTTCAGCATCAGGTACATTGTGGTTCTGCCCCCCTGGTCCTTCTCTGAAGGCCCCTAGAGACAGTTACAACCCTTTGGTGTTGAAATCAAATAACCTTGAACTGTAACACTGATTACTTTACCAGCTACACTCCAGTCAGTATCCAGAGTGCATCCCTTTCAATCGTGAAACTTTCTGTCCTCTGTGTTCCTTTACAGTGTGGGTTGTAATTGTAGTGTGCTCGAACTGTCTGTTGTAGTAATAATAAAGTAGATATTTTTATACAACCTTGACTAGACAGTCCCTTTTATCATTCGGTAACCATTGTTTTTTTGCTGTGTTGCAACTTAACAACGATACACAACCTTATGGAGATAAGCCTGCCGTTCCGTCCATGTTACCAAAAATTAGACAAGGAGGTCTTATCATTTACTTGTATTCCAATCTGTCCTGATCCCTTCTGGTGTACTAGAGGTATGGGGTTGATTGATGGTTTAGAAATCAATATTTATCCCTGGAACACTGGTGCCCCGGAAGTTGATTCGTCACACATGGCTCAGACTGGTATAACAAGGGTAAAGGGGGAAGAAAGAAAGCCTGTAAGGCACACAGCGGCCAGACCCCCTGAGCTTGCCACGCAGGATAAAAGGTGGGAATAGAAAAGTGAGGTCTTGCGAGAGGAAGGGCCGGAAGCAGGACTATGAGACGTCCAGTTCAGACGAATGGGATGAATCATCTGATGAGAGGAAGGAGACAGAGAGGAGTCATCCAGGAGCCCAGTTCCAAAAGAGAAGGCTTCCAAGGAAAGGAAGAGACCAGAAGAGGAGGGGGAGCAGGTTGATGTATTCAACCTGGACTCTCTAATAGACTGTAGATCTTCGGAATGGGAACCTTCCAGTAAGATATCAACATATATAAAGAAAAGGCATTAAAATCCACTGTCCAAAGAAGCCGGAAATAAACTCAGGGCAGGATGACCCAGACCTCATGTCCCCTACGGGGTGGCAGAAATGCCAGAGATTGATGAGAAGATGCTCTTTTTCGTGGGAAGATACGGGACCAACATGAAAAAGGGCATTGGCAGATCATGGAAGTCCTAGATATCCAGGGAATGATAACAAAGATTTGTCAAATGGCGGAAGAAGCTCGGTACCAAGATCAGAAGATTTATCCAGAGATACTATCAGATTGGGTCCCAAGAGCGATATGCCTCCTGGGAAATACTAACATCGCATTAAACACTGAAAGGGGAAGGTCCATATGGAGATGTCATACAACAAGCCGTTGATACTCCCTCAGTTCGAACCGATAATACGAGGTCAAACAGGTCAGGATCACCCATTGGTACAGGAAGGGAAACTGAGGCTAATGGCATGGTCAATTTCCGGAGAGTCTGGCATTTGCCAGGACTTTTGGGAGAGGCTAAACAAATTATTGAAGAGGCATGGGACCCTGGCACTAGGAAAGCTTAGAGGACCGCTTGGTCAAGATGACATAGCTGGTGTATGCCGAGGAACGTACATCCCACTGCAGCAGATGCAATTCACATGGTGAATTTCCTAGCAGTGTTGACAGCTCAAGGGAAAGCGTACAGGACAATTAACACTTCTAGATCGGCAATATCATCAGGTCATCTTAGAGTGGAAGCTCGCCCTGTAGGGACACACCCATTAGTTTGCAGACTCCTCAGAGGGAAACGAGTATTGCAACCTCCAACGCCCAAGTATACACATATCTGGGACATGAATGAGCTTCTGAGATTATTTCAAAGTTGGCGGGATAATGAGGATTTTACGAGGAAAGGATTATCAGCCAACCTTATCCCGGCTCTGACTCATATCCTGCAAGAGGGTATCAGATGTTAGGTTGCTGAGAAAAGACTGGATGTCCTTTTCCTCTTCAGGGGTCACATTTTACGTCAATAAGAGAACAAAGAAGGGACTCAAATCAGTCTCGTATACGTCATTCCCAGATCAACCTAGACTTTGTCCAGTTAGATGTCTCAAGGCATACTGGGCCATGACAGGCAGGATTAGACCAGCAGGGGTATCACATTACTTATCGCGCTGCGGAAAACCTTTGCTGTGGTATCAGCAACACTGGCCAGGTGGTTAAGATGGAGTATGTAACAGGCAGGCATTGATATCGGAACCTACACGGCTTATTCTGTAAGAGGTGCAATGGCATCACAGGCCTACAGTGTAGGGGCACCACTGGAGGACATTCTCAAGGCAACAGATTGGTTTAAGAAGTCGACTTTTACATTTTTAAATTTTTGACCAATAGACCAGGTTTCATCATTGGCAGTTAGTAATCTTTGAATGAGCATAATCCGAGCCTCCGGTCTTCACATAAAATACTGATTTTCCAGACTAGAGTTCTAGAAAGTCAAGATTCTTTTAAAGACACAGAGGTGAAGAATTAACCCACTGTGTGATGGCTGTATTGTGAATAAGTGTTCAGAGGCTGGGGTGTTATTGAACTGCATACAATGTTGACATTTGGAAACATGCGATTGCCCACCCTATCACTGGTTAGTCTCAGCGTTGGTTTTGTTTCGTGTTCCAGCAGGCGCAGAAGCCAAACCAGTGGGATCATGAAGAGAGCAAGGAGAGAGTGTCTCAAGTTACGGCATCGACCGGTTGGGGCTCATAAGTTACAGCTCTCCGAGTGCAACAAAAGAAAGAGGAGGACGTGAAGCAAGCAGGCAAATTCATGGACAGGATTGGCCAGGAAGGTTCAGGTGAAAAGATTTTCAACCAATCGATGACAAACTACAAAACACTGGAATTTTGGGGAAATGTAGCTGTTTGTTCATGTTTGTATTATTGTTCTGAATATTTTAAATGCTGCTCGAGAAGTATAGAGAAGAGTAAAGCATAATCCTTTGCCTCTGTGTCTTTAATAGAATCTTGACTTTCTATAACGTTAGCATGGAATTTTGCTTCACAGGTGGCGGTCCGTCAGAAAGGCGAGTCTCTGCTCATGGCTTGGCACACTGCTGTGCAGAGCCTTGGTGGTGTTGTTGATGCACATTTGCAAGCCCTATCGTGGCCACATTGCGCTGCCAGGTGAGATCCCTCTGCACATTTGCTCACATCTCCAGATAACCAACCATTCAATGCCTTATCCCAGCTGTATCTGCTCACAAAGTGCTGAAAGTTTGTACAAGTGTGGGCACATTCTTTTTTTTTAATTCTTTGTTTTGGCACACCACTAACTGAATGTGTTTCTTCATGCCCTCGCTGTGACCTCAAGCATCAACACCTCCTCAGAATCCGGTGCAGTTTAGCATTCCACTTCAGCTTAGAGGCAACGTGCTCGCCTTGGAAACAAGACGACACGGAGCAACACGGGTTTGATCACCGAGTCCACGCTTAGAAACCTGCGGGTAGTAAGCGCGTTATAAATAACTTATCATATCATATCAAGCGTGCATGCACTTTCAGTAACTTCCTGGCGGTTGTTTTCAGCCGTGGTGTGCACAGTCATGCCCAGGTCTGCATTGTGGTGACATGCATGCCCTGATGCCACTCCTTCTAGCACAGGCGTGCTGCCTGCCGCATGCGTACCATTAGGCAGGGTGATTGGTTTTGCTAGGTCTGGGGCTACGCTAATGTCGGGACTGTCAGGCTCTGGGCTAGCTAGCCTTTTGATTATACCCCCTGAGCTTCTATCCGGGGCTACAACCAAGATACCCGGCGCTATAGCTCCCTTCTAGTGGCTCCTAGTGCTGCCTCTGCACTGGGCAGCCTGCTCAGGCTTGCGGGTGGTTACAAAGTAATTCTGCTTGCAAGAACAAATGCAAAATTTTAATTTCAGAACAACCCACCAAAAGGCAGCCCATTGGCTTATACATCAGAAGCAATGCGGCCTGTGCAACACATAGGCCGAGAGAACATTTGCCCACGTCTGCTTCCTTTTCCGCAGGCATTGCTATAGTAGGTCTGAAATGTGATACCTACTTACTGGTAATATGCCATCTCATGTACATTCGAATCCTTCATCAAATTCAGGCTAGTTACTGCATTTGGTGTCAGCTGGTGCCAGTAAGGTGTAGGCACGCGCACATATGTACTGCACTGATATGTGATCTAAATGTTGTGAGCCTTTAGGAAAAGCCCAATGCAAATGACCGCATGGTATCTTTCCATATCCCCCCCCCCCCAGTACATACATACCACTTGCTAGGGGCATCTGGCCTACATCAGAGGCAACAGAAAAGTGTTTTGTAAGCTGGTAAACCAGTTTTCATGCCCTGATTTAAACCATATATTTATTTCGTTTTTGTTGTGGTTGATTTAATCCTTTTCTATTATGTTTTGAGTTTTATAATGCGCTGACTCGCAGGGAGGAGTTGTTTCAAAGCACCTGGGAAAAATAAGACATGACATCGAGTACAATAGAAAGGTGTGATATATGTACAAGAAATAGGAAGCATGGGACGAGGTTACATGCCCAGGTGGTCTGCTTAGTTACTGTCAGTGTCAGAGGTCTGAGCTCGCAACCGGTTACAGAGTGCGGTCAATGCTTTTGCTAAGCCACCAATGGTTGCATAAATTCTGGGGCTTGCTTTGTCGCGATTTATTAGGCGTTCACTCTCAACTCAGGGAGTTCCTCGCCCCACCCCAAGCAAGGTGGCGCGCACCCAAAGCGCTCATACAGATTCAACTTTAGTGAGGCCTCCAACTTATTTCACACCACCCCCAGCAAATACCCTCTGTACCACCAATGAGCTAGGATCCAGCCCGGTGTATAGTAAGAATATATAGTTATTTAAGAATAGTAATGTATCACACATGAGCATGCGCCACAAAAAAGCTATTTGAAACAGTGATGTCTTAAATTCCAACTCCAGTTTTTATTGTCGAACTGTGTTCATACGTAAGGTAGCCCTCTGTGATAACAGGTGTTTCGGCAGGAACGCTGCCTTTCTCAAATCAGAGCAATTCAAAATGTGCCCAAATTATTTTGCTGGTATTGGTCCAAAACAAAAGATTACACCTGATTGGTGAAAAACATAACCCCATAACATAAAAAGTTTAAACAAAAAAAAGTTCACAGCAAAAATTTAAGACATGTTATGTAAGGGTAATCCCATTAATAGGGCATATTGTCAAGGGATAAAACGCCAAAAAAACACCCACTTTTTTGTGGCGCCCGATCACGTGTGATACATTACTATTCTTTGTCATGTGAAATGGAGTAGAGGAACTCATGTCTCCGTTTGTGCTATCACACGCATGCAACACTTGATGAAACCACAAGGAAATGTAAGGTTCTAGAGTTGATATGCCTCAAGATGTACCTCACACAGCTTAAATTCTGTATTTGTTTAAGGTTTGACAAAATGTAATGGCAACCAACACATCAACCACCAACGCTGTGGCACAACACAATGTCACAATTTCAAATTACTTGCACCATTTGAATTACTTATATTTCTAATGCACTTACAGCTACTAAAACACCAGGTAAAATGTGGAGATGGACAGTTTGCACTTTACATCAGATTTCTTGCAAATTAACCAATAGGAAAAATTCAAACCACACAGTGATTACTTAGTTTGGCACAATGCTCCTTTCTCCCAGCAACCCCCACCTTCCAGGCATCAATTAGATGTGACCCCTCTGATCTGAAGGCAAGGTATAGGGAGTGGGAACAGAATGGAACATCGTTTGGGGCTCTTTATTTAGGTAAAATGCAATGTTTTTGCATTCCGATTTGGGATGCAAGGGAAGAAATGGGGACTTTCGTTTTGCACCACTCCCACAATGAAAATGCAAGACCTTGGGATTCTAGTTTGGACTGAAGAGAACATTTGTTTTGCACAATTTGTTTTCAAAGGGATGCAAGGTGTTGGGACTTTCGTTTTGGGGCCAATAGCACATTCAATTGAAAAGCAGGGTTACCCAATTATATTACTGACTAGAGTCATTTACAGTGCACTGGGATAGACCTTTGTCAAGTTTGAATTTTGACAAAAACATCACCCTGTGATAAATGACGCTATGGGAATTAATTACTTTATATTTTTAGTTAATTGTGCTAAGGGTATACATGTTTTCACCTCCTCCCACTAATAGTGAGCTACTACCAATGCAAAGGTAAGGGTTAAACAGACACATTCTAACACGATTAAGGATAACTGAATAGGGTATTCTTCTACAGAGGATCCATTGAGTTAACATTTTAGTACGATATGGACAGTGCCCACCCCCATTTACCCACTAAGGGAAAGGTATGTAGGCAGGTAGCTGCCCACACAATTGATAGCTTTGGAATATATCTACTTACGTGGCAGATCTCTGTTCTTAGGTCAGGAGGCCCGCCAGATGCTAGGCCCCTCTTTCAGGCAGGCAGTTCACACCTCAACCTGGTCCCTCCAGCCACAGGTCTCTCTCAGATAGGGATCCCAGATTTCCAAGCAAAGTCCCTGGGTCTCCTTTTCTCCCTCCTTCTAGGTAGGCCTTGGTTTAGCTTTGTACCCCTGGCAAGGTGGTACCCCGATGGATTAGGCAACTCTCCCGGTCCCTCTACCGAGTGGTTTTCTTTCAAGGCCCCTCTTAGACTGGAACTTGCCAAGATATAGTGCTGATGACACTCCATTATTATCATAATTCCCACGCTATGGATTGACCAGCTATCTCCCTCCCCCAAATACACCCACTGCCTGCTAAAAGGACAAGGAGTTAGGGGGTGTGAATAATGGAGGCTGAGGGAGGAGAAGGATTCATCACCCCAAAATAACAAGTGGGTTTAACTTCTTCAGTGTCCTTAAAATCTAACAACATGGCAGCTACCCTAATTCAGATAATTGCCGGCACATCTATATTTTTGAGTTCTACATTTTATGTCAGAAAATACTAATCATATCTCGGCAGGCCCTTCCTGGAAGGAGCTACTGTTTTTGATCAATTTACTCCTGAGCCAAAATAGTCACAAATCTGCCCCTTCCTGATTCAAACCTTACTTACATAACCTATCATCCCATCAATTTTCTATTCCCTCAGAATTATGGGAAGGCTGGAATCCTAATTGTCTTCATAACTGAAGTTGTATCCATCACAGAAAATTCAATTTTACATGGTACCAACAAGCTTTTTATCCCCTTGAAAATTAGTCCGGAATGGGCTCACTGGGACATATGGTGCACATTTTATTCAAGAAAATGTATTCAATGTTAGTCAATGGCAAGGCATCCCATGTGTCCCTCAGTTTCCCACCAATCCTTAGGTTGCACTTCTCCATCGTCACCTGACCCGGACATCTGCTTATCAGTAGTCTGTTTCATACAGAATGTTCATCCATTAGTGGCTCTGGAGCCATTTCTTGAGGTTGAGTTAGCCCTGAAAAGGTTATTTCTGTTAGCCACTAATGCATAGTTAATGGGGAGATCTGACCTTGCAGGTCATTTCTGCTGGCTGTGTTATCTACAAATCCCACAATTTTGATCTACTTCTCTGTATATTATTTGTATTTATAACTGAAAAACAGACCTTCTTCTCCTAGAGGTCCTCACCCATAGGTCTTGAGTTCAAATTTTCAAAGGCACAGACTTTTCAGTTTAGTGTGGAAAACATCAGCTGCATCCATACTTCAGAAAAAAAAACTGCTTTAAATCGACAAGATGTGCTTACATGTAACATTTTAGCATTATATCTGGGCATGTGGTTTAAAATACAATCTTTATTTTCTGCTATATTAGAACAGAGGTAATCTTATGCACGCAGATTGGCCACACTTAACATAGGAAACCAGTGTTCACTTCTACAAAAACAAAATAGGCCTCTCTTTACAGGCTGTTATTTTATATGATGAAAATGAAGTCTCTTTATTCCTGATAAACGCAATCTGTCACTTGACTTTGTTTCTTAAATGTCATTCATCATTCCTCCTTTTTATGTTCCAAATACGCAGTGTTTCAAATGTATAATTTCTTTACACGTGCACTGCTGCAGTTTTACATCTCTCAAGGTGGCTTTTCACAGTTTACGCAAAGTCAGACTCTACAGCCCCCATGTTACTTCCCATTCATTGGGCCTATCCATCGGTTTTAGGCTCTCAGGGAGATTGCCCTTTACTTGTGCACCCGTCCATTTTGGGGGAGTTGACTAGGCCCATTTCTTTCCATTTCACTAGGCCTCATGTCGGAAATCACTGTTTTGTGCTGGGGTTTATATTCCAATGGAAATCCACATTAGCCAGCATCACTCTCACAATAGGGCCTAGCATGGCCTCTCCATCTCTGTGACTCTGGGGCTGTATTTTCAACCCACAGCAGGTTATTCATATTACCATTAACATAACACATGTGGATGTGCGAAGCAGTAAGTTAATATTTTGCAGCCCCAAGACAGGCCATTTCAAGGTTATCGGGTAATGACTAAGGGCCTGATTCATGGAATTGTTTGCACGGTTCAAAGTGACTGTGCACTGCTGAAAAGTTATTAATTGTTGTTTTATACCGGAGTTGTTTCAAAACGCAAGCCCAGGATTTGAACCTGTGTTATACTGCCAGCCTCTTTGCACAGCCGACACAAACCCTGATTCATGGAACTGTGCAAAGTGTATTTTATCCATGCAGAGTCTGTGCAAAGTCATTTTATACTGCAAAAATGACAATGCAGTGATTGCAAAGTCATTTTTCAGCAGTGCAAAGTCACTTTGAAACGGGCAAATATTCCATGAATCGGGCTAAATGTGTCTGTGGGGTGTAAATGCTAGTCATAATGTGTAAGGGCAGTACAGTCATGTATATGAGTCATTGGGGAGGGAAGTTTATTTAGTTCATGTATAATTGCATATCTGAAATATAATGATAAAAGAGGGACAGTCGTGTACCGTTGACAAAAGTCGTCCTTACCCAAAAGCTCTTTAAGTGTCCAGGCCTTCCATCCCCTGGAGGGTCTCTTAGGCCCATCATGTCAAGCACCATCCCATTCTTAACTTGGACCAGTCTTCCCTGCAGGGTTACTGGCGAGTTCCACCTCTTCCACAAAGATTCCCACAGCATCCTCGGTAAATTTCGCTTTGCGCTCCAACCACTCCACGTGCTGCAACATTGGTTTGTGTTCATTGTGCAACTGTAACCATAACATTGTGAACAAGGCCAGTATTTCCATGCTGCACGCCTGGTGCTTCCGTTGGTGTCACCACGTGCTGCAGCACGTGAGCGTGGGCAGAGGCATTTGGTGAATTTGGAAAAAACGGTTTTCCAACAGTTGCGAAAATCAAACAGCCACTTTCTTTCGGTCTCCAGTTAAAAACTGACAAATGAACCTGATCTGTCAGTGTCTGGTACAGAACGATATCGACCAACACAATTTGAGGGTGGAACCAAGAAACCAGCTACGTCACATGGGTATGGAAGAAAACGCAGGCATGTCCACCCACCTGCACACATCTGCCATCATACTCTATTTTAAGACACTTTGCACAACACCTCTGCCATCAGAATGCAGCTATCGCCCACTACACAAATTTGGTCTAGCTGGACACAAAATCAGTCTCCTTGACTAGCATACTCCAGACAACCTCACAGGACCCATCCACATGCTAGCTCAATATGTGTCAGGGTCATGGCCACCGCTACCTACCTTTTCATTGGCTAAAATGCACACACGCGATCTAAACTCCTCTGACCATTCTTCCATTCCATGTACATCTGTCTCCTCAAGGGCATTCACCTACAGCGCTTTGAGGCCATAACAATGGAAAAAGGCACTATGCAAATGGGAATTACATTACATTACATTGCATATTTCGAAAGTCTTTTTTGAAAACTGTTGAGGATCTTTGCAAAGGATGCTGGGAAGTCAAATTATTTTATTTGCTCTACAAAATGGCTGGAATAAAGGTGTATACTATTTATGCTTTTTGTTACACATGCTGAAAACACAATTATCTCAGCGCACATGGTTTCTTTTGTTAGTTACACGGAAGAGGCAGCAGTGGAGAGGCAGGCAAACATGTAGGGCCCGATTCGTGGAAAAGGGCACATAGATCCCGCAGATTCTGCACGCAGAGAACGACTCTGTGCGAGTCTGCACGCAGAAGCTTTTCGGCGCGCTCGACGTGTTCATGGAATTGTTCAAGCAAAGCAACCATATATGCAAGTCACAGGTGGAACATCCAAAACACGCCCCCATGGAAACCACACAAGAACCTTTGTGCCTACCTTTGCCTGACTATCTTGCACCCCTGAGAACTGCGTACGATCACCCATTAATTTGTGTGCACCAAAGTTACCATCAGCATCACTCAACTTGCATTAACCCAAGTTACGAGGTGCTGATTGTAATTTACAGAGGGCACGCAAGTTGAGTGGTGCTGATCGTAAGTTGAGTGGTGCTGATCGTAACTTATGGAGGTCATGCAAGTTACGAGTGCTCGTAACTTGCGTGCACCCCTGCGATTGTACGTACCGTCACCGGCATGATCAGCGTTTTGCACGCTCGTTTTCCTAGGGGCCTTTGGACTTTAAACCTGCTATCATGTGGCATATGGGTGCTGGGGTTTGCGTGTGATTTTTCGCGATGTACAGTTCCGAGTTCAAATCCATGAATATGGTTGTATTTGCGTTGATATGGGCGTGTGATTGCTTGGCTGTGGACTGTCCCTCAGCACTCCCATATTTTTACATGTTCTTCCTCATTCTGCATGTTCCGCCCCCTATTTGGATCGCAGCGTAGGCCCTGCTCACACTCTGCTTGGAGTCTCGCGCAAGGAGCTCGTCCATTGGCAGAAACGTGGCGGGCCTGCGCGGAATCCACTGAAGTCCCGGAACTGTCCCACGCAGTCGGTTCCATGAACCGCCGAACAGGGATTATCGTGCAGATTGGCACGCAAATCCCAGATTTTCCATTTAAATAATTCCAGGAATCGGCCCCATAGTTTGCATAATCGTACCTCTTTTGTGTATCACGTGATGCAGTTACTGACAGATGGCTGGCATAGAGAGGGCAGGCTGGTGGTCTCCCAAGCCTTTCGTTTGTTTTTGAGGGAAGATCATTTTTTTAACTGAAAGTGTGCAGTGCTGGTGGTCCTTAAATGCCTGGGTGGTCGTTCCAGATGGTAGATGCATTTGGAGCCAAGTACCTATATCTCCCGAAGCTGTAGTTGGAGGAGGCCACTGAGATGAGTAGAGGACCATGCAGAGCGGTACTGCGTGATCATGTTGGAGTGAGAGATGTGGTCCGAGCACGTGATGACTTGAAGGGATTACAAGGTGTTGACTCTGGTTTCCGCTGCGTCAGTTTGATGGCTCCATCCCGCTTCCTTCCTCTTCCATTGGTCTTTTAAGGCCCTGCAATATTGGTAGTCTGCTCTGAAAACAAGCAGTTTAGCTTCTGTGTAGGCATCTGATTGGTATTTGCCAACACAGGCACTGGCATGATGGTACTACCTGACCATACATTGGCAACAGCTGGACAATTGTTTGATTACCCGGGCATATGATTTTGGTGCCTAGCAAATGTATAATACCTATACACAAGTCAAAACTGTTTGCTTTCTAAATGCTTGTTTTTAACAGGAATTCAGTGGAAGGAAAGCATATACATCAAGTGGCTGAAGGCACACTTGGGTAAAACATTTGTAGTACATCATTAGCACATTCACAGCTGCAATGAAGCCACTAACTCCCGGAAGACTGCTTCACAATAACACTTGCAGGCCACTGTTTGATGCTTCTGCTTGATAGAGCTAGCTGAAAGATATTCCAGAAGGATGTGTTTTGGGGCAGGTAGTGGGTAGGATTGGCTGTAGGGATTTGTATAGCCTTGGGCCGTCGATAGATAACCAAACAAGACCCACACACTGGATGTCACTCCTCACATCCCGCCATGCTCCTAGCTGTACTCCAGTGCAAAGGTTTTGGTTTATAGGTGGCGCTTCAACTCTGCCTAGTAGCCAAAACTAAAAAGGGAGCCCAACTCACTTAAGCAGGATGTTTTCTCCAGTTTGCCACGTTATTGTGGCTGCTCTTGCATTATTCCACTGCTGGATAAGATCCTCTTCAGGGCTTCCTCTGCAAACTACAGCCTTTTGGTCAACATATGTCAATACAATCAAGGCTGGTTGCAATGCACTCTGTTTGTGTTTCACAGAAACTCAGATACAGAAGTACATATAGTCAGTACATTTAGGGACTCATTGATATACGAAAGGGGGCGGCTGGAGAAACATGTGTGCATCACATTTGAAAGCAGCACGTGCTCCATGCATACCAGTGTGTGCAGTATGGGGGTTATGGGTTATTTCAAAATGTACCAAATATGCAAGCCGTAAATGCGAATGGCGAGGAATCTCTTTTTCTGGCAATTTGCATCCCAGACAACACAAGGAAAACCAAGTCCCAATCCCACCTGGATGAGAAGCTCAAGATCTCCAGAGGCCCTCACAAGACCAGAAGCCACAAGACCGGAAGCCACAAGTCCGGAAGCCACAAGACCAGAAGCCACAAGACCGGAAGCCACAAGACCAGGAGCCACAAGATCAGGAGCCACAAGACCAGAAGCCACAAGACCAGAAGCCACAAAACCAGAAGCCACAAGACCGGAAGCCACAAGACCAGGAGCCACAAGACCAGGAGCCACAAGACCAGAAGCCACAAGACCAGAAGCCACAAAACCAGAAGCCACAAGACCGGAAGCCACAAGACCAGGAGCCACAAGACCAGAAGCCACAAAACCAGAAGCCACAAGACCGGAAGCCACAAGACCAGGAGCCACAAGACCAGAAGCCACAAAACCAGAAGCCACAAAACCGGAAGCCACAAGACCAGAAGCCACAAAACCAGAAGCCACAAGACCGGAAGCCACAAGACCAGGAGCCACAAGACCAGGAGCCACAAGACCAGAAGCCACAAAACCAGAAGCCACAAGACCGGAAGCCACAACAGCATCAGGATAGAAATACAGCCTATGAAAAGGGACATCTCCCGCTACACACCCGCGACATGGTGCCAGCTCACAACCCACATGAGGTGGGCACCACCCCTCCTACACTTTAGGAAGGAGCTTAAGACTAGGTTGAGAGAAGATTTAGGTGCACTTGTATAAAAAAAAATAGTGTGGGTGTGCATGAATCAAATGGAGAAGAGGGGAGGTAAGGAGAATTGTATGGAGGAAGTGAAATAGTGTGACAAGGGTAGAGGTAAATCCAGTCTAGCTTGATTCTTAGGAGAGGTGAGAGAATAGATAAGCTGCTTACCACTGAGTGAACAATGTCCTGCCCGTTCGGATTCTGCTGCCGTACTGACAGCATACAGTCTTGGCGAATATATGTGTACCCGCTCCATTTCCTTCAATGATCACAACAACATGATTCTAGAAATGCTACAATACACATTACAAAACAACATTTTTATCTTTAATCAAACCCTTTACCGCCAGATACAAGGAACTGCCATGGGTGCGAAATTTGCCCCTTCATACGCAAATCTGTACATGGGACACTTTGAACTAGAATTCGCATGGCAACATCCATCATTCACTCAACCTAGTATCTTTTTGGGTCTAACCTGTACTTGTACCATATAACCTCACATATTTTTACATTAATCTCGTGACATAAGTATTCTTATATATCCATTTATCAACAGATAAGACCCTGTAGTACAGACCAAAGAACGTATTCTACCACAGAGTGAGAACCTTTATACCAACACCATTGATCTTACACATAAGTAAGTACTCATCCTGCCTTACTTGTGACATCGTATTGAGACACAATGTGATATTTTAAACAAAACACCATACTGCTTTCCCACCGATCTTTATCTGTTTCCTTTCTTTTTCCTCTCTTTTCTTCCTCCTCTCTCTCAGATTTGAACACAATTGTTCTATACCACAATCCTCCTGAAGAACCGCCGCACATCAGCGACGGGGAAACACATGTCGAGGAATCATATTGTTTTCGCTTCTTCAAACCACCATCCTCCAAGAGGTACCATATTGCTTCAATTCTGTTAAACCACAACCTTTCAAGTGGAACTACACAGCTTCAACCAGGACTCATACTACATCACTTAGTGGATATAACTAAGGACACTAAAACTTGGAAATTTAATTGGATTGAGGAACCATATAGCTTAGTTCTGCCAAAACCACAACCTTACGAGCCTCAATCACTCTTACAAATCATCTTGCTGAAACCAGAACTTTTTATTTCAATACCTAGTGAACACAACCAAGGATATTACAATTTGAAATTTAATTGGACCATAACATTGCATCATGGAACTCAGTGACGATAACTGAGCACACTTCAAGTTTCAGCCAACGAGCACATTTCTTTTCAAAGTCTTTACGCCAGTAACTTTTTGGTACCAGGATCTTTACCTCAATATTTAATACTTAGTACATTCAACTAAGGACATCCCAATTTGAAAACTAACTGGATTTTGCCCAAGCAGCAGTACAAAAAATTACTTTTTTGATTTTGTTTCTACATCTAGATTTGCCCATTCCATCTATGCTTAAATTCAATGACTTGCAAATAAAAAATCTTTTTGTTGTAATTCATCATTAGTGTCATTATTCTATTTTGAGAAGCGCGTCAGGAGGGCTTTTTCCCTTTTCAGTCTTCCGAGCCCAGGTCGGCCTCTGTGGCATCCCTCAGTCGCAGCATCTTGAATTCATTTTTCAACTGTCAATTGATTCAATATTATCCACCTAGAGCGCCATCACTGTTTCTTAGGCTGATCCGTTTTTTTCTTTACTATCAGTATCGTCAGCAGTGGGCAGCTCTAACAGGATCAACACAACAAATCTTTGTTTATCTATTTTTCTAAAATATCCTACACTCTTCAGAACACCAAGTGATTATGCTTAGAAACTTTGAACAAAGAGAGGAAGAAGCCGAACGCATCTTTTCGGGACTATCAGAAAAACCCACTGTTACTCCAAGCAGCAATAATCTCTCACTAAGGCAGCTATTTCTAACTCAAGAAAAGCTTCTCAAACAAGAATTGGCATACTGGTGGGAAATAAAATCTTTAGAAAAATACCTTCAAATAGGTCGAATACCACGAGGACTCAGAGTCTGCATCTTCCCTCCATTTGAAGAAAATGATGTTGAAGAAATTCTAGATTGGGAACAACTGCTAACAACCACCTCAAATGAAATGATACATAGACTCATCAATTATACTAAAGTCAAACACATACGACTGATAAAAGAAATCACCTCAACAAAAGAAAAAATTGAGAAACTCAACATCCCGGAGAAAACATTTAAAAACTACGAAATTTTAGATGAAATTATTGACAAGTATTCAACAGAAATCAAAATTAAAAAACAATGACAATTCCTACGGGACGAACTAGACTACAAATTTAAAAGAGTCTACACATTTAATAAAAGACCAACTACAACATCAAGAAATAGAGCTTCTAACGTCATTAAATATAACAAACCTTCTGTCATCCCATCATCATCGGATACAGACACAGTTAGTGACAGTGAACTGGACGACAGAAGTTTGACCCAACCGACACCATCCAAATCACCAACAACGGAAATTGCAACCTCGAGCAAAGAAACACAACATAACATACATGGGTCATCTTTTTTAGAGGAACTTCAACAACAAAAATATATGCGCAATTACCCCAGAACACTAGGAAAAAGAAATCCTATCTTAACTCCACAACCAAGACCAAACGTGGCAAATGAGGAGGGAAACCCAGACTGTCAAGGTATAACAGGTGTACAGATCCGATCTCAAAACCCCTACCCCAACGCAAAACCTAGTCATCAACCTTACCGGAACAGAACTATCAATACCGTTAATTCAAGCATTAAATAAGGGGCTCAACTTTTGTCCCGATCGCAACTACGACTACTTCTCCACAATAGTTGATCTCCATTCTTTCTGTAGAAAACTGAAATTGAAAAAATTCTTTGCAAATATGGAAGCCAAAAAACGTATCTCGGAAACAATTGTTGAACCATCAGAGCTGTCTGTCAAACATGTTGAACAAACAGTAGATCTAATCAACATCACGGAAGAAGACGGTCAATACACAGTTGACAAATTCATAGAGGAACAAAACATTGCTCTAGGTTTAGCAGTACAGACAGAACTCAAAGAAAAATCTAAATTTGTACCGATCTTACCTTCGGAAAATGTCATTGATACCTTCTGTAAAGTAGTCCAAAATGAGCTCAGAGATATCTATATCAAAAACAAGGACAACTGTCATGGAAAACCAACACAACGCAACAATCTCTCAGCCTCACAAACCAAAGCACTCAAAGACCTCAAAAATAATCATGACATTACTGTAAAATCATCAGACAAAGGGGGAAATATAGTGCTATTGAATACAGATGACTACATAAAAATGGCTCTCACACATCTCAAAGACCGCAACTGTTATGAAATAATCCAAGAGAATCCGTTCGCCAAAATGAGGGAAACTTGGAAAACGATGAGCAGCCATTGGAAAGATCTTGAACTTCTGACAGAAGAGGAATATAAGTATATCATGACAACACATCCAATAACACCAACGATCTACTTTCTACCTAAAATCCATAAAAAATTCTCAAGACTACCTTCCAGCAGGCCAATTATCAATGGTATTGGATCCATCACTGAACATATCTCAGAGTATATAGATCACCACTACAACCATTGGCCAACTCACTGGCATCTTATATCAGAGACACAACCCATATCATCCAACTCACAGACAACATACCCTGGAACAAAGACTATTGGCTTATAACCATGGATGTCACATCACTCTATACCAGTATTCTGCATGATAAAGGACTCACAACCACCAAATACTTCCTGAAAACCCGCTCCATTTCCTTCAATGATCACAACAACATGATTCTAGAAATGCTACAATACACATTACAAAACGACATTTTTATCTTTAATCAAACCCTTTACCGCCAGATACAAGGAACTGCCATGGGTGCGAAATATGCCCCTTCATACGCAAATTTGTACATGGGACACTTTGAACTAGAATTCGCATGGCAACATCCATCATTCACTCACCTCAACAATATCATTTTTTGGGCCAGCTACATAGACGATATCTTCATAATTTGGAACGGAACAATACCAGCCTTTCAGGACTATTTCAACTACCTCAATAACAATACCTACAACCTAAAACTAACCACCGAATACAGCCAAACAGCCATTAATTTTCTGGACATCACCTTCTACATCGAAAATGATACTATATGTACAACGCTCTATACCAAACCAACAGCCGTGAACAGCATTCTTCACGCAACCAGCAGCCACCCTCAGCACATCATTCGAAACATTCCCTTTGGCGAAATCCTAAGGGTAAAAAGGAACTGTACAAAAGATGACGATTTCACTGAAAAGGCCAAAATCACAGTAGAAAAATGTATCACAAGAGGCTACCCTACCAAACTTGTCAAGAACAGCTATCAGAAATCTCTATCTAGGACCAGGCAATCACTGTTACAAGTCAAAACCAAAACTAACACAACCATCACCAACATCGATAGGAAAATCAGCTTCATCACAAACTACAGTGTCAACAATATCTGTATTCGAAAAGCAATTACCAAATATTGGAACATTCTCAGATCAGATCCTGATTTTACGACATTTTTGGATACCAAACCAACAATCACATTCAAGAAAGCGAAAACTCTCAAGGATGAGCTAAGTCCATCTCATTTTGAAGCCAACGTCGCCACCAACAACCTAAATCCACCAACTATGTGGCTACACAAACCTACCAAAGGTAACTACAAATGTGGACAATGCACAATGTGTAAGTACTCGGATAATGCTAGAACCACCGTCATCAAACCAAATGGCACCATCTACACCATTCAACAATTCATCAATTGCAATAGCAAATTTACAATATACATCATCCAGTGCCCATGCAACAAGCTTTACATTGGGAGCACCATCAGAAAATTGAAAATCAGAATCAGTGAACATATTCAGGCAATTGTCAACCAGGACTCAAGATCTCCGCTAGCCACCCATTTTCAACAAACGCATCTACCGACTCAGATCAATCAGTTGAAATTTTTTGGAATTGTCAAACTAAAACCTGCCCCTCGTGGAGGCAATATGGAACTGAAACTTAGACAACAAGAAGCTCGCTGGATCTGCCTAATGGACACTTGCATCACAGGTCTAAATAGTGACCAGGAACTATACCATTTTCTGTAAATCTAAGGTTCAGCATACTCTGCATGTTATCTCACCTCTCCCATGTTTTGATATTCTTACAATATTCCTTACAATTACCTGGCCTTGGAGAGATTGTTTTGCTTATCACCCTCTCTCTTACCATTTGGATAACTACAAACTACATGCAACACTCTTTTACTATTGGCCTTTCCATGCTTCTATCACTTAGATTGACCCATCTACCGTAAACACATACATCACCAATTAGCTAGCTCAGGCACAAAGATGTGTATCTTTCCCATCATTGTGACTGTATCATGACCCTGTCCACTGAAACTTTTTTCTTTACTTCCACTATTGTCTACCTTTGACCATATATTACATAGAATACTATCAGAGACACCATATACCACGTAGCCAGTCCAGCCGACACCAGGCCCGACATAGCTAGTTTAATGGTTGACACTCAGAACATGTGTTTGCCTAACGGCACGTATATGTTTTAGTAATTACCATGTATACCATTGACATTTTTTTATCTAGTATATCCTCTAATCTTTATTCTTGCATTTCTATATACATTAAACTTTTTTAAGAGAAACATACCTTTACGTCAACACAATGTTATACAAATACACGGGTGCCTGGAGAGCAAGCCACTTCGTTATCTCAATCACACCATAATAGCGCGGTATCGCGCGGGCACGATGATGTCATCACGCAATAACGTGCGTGCGCGTGACGTCACCGCGCTCGCGTCGGCCCGCGAATACACATATATTCGCCAAGACTGTATGCTGTCAGTACGGCAGCAGAATCCGAACGGGCAGGACATTGTTCACTCAGTGGTAAGCAGTTTATCTATTCTCTCACCTCTCCTAAGAATCAAGCTAGACTGGATTTACCTCTACCCTTGTCACACTATTTCACTTCCTCCATACAATTCTCCTTACCTCCCCTCTTCTCCATTTGATTCATGCACACCCACACTATTTTTTTTTTATACAAGTGCACCTAAATCTTCTCTCAACCTAGTATCTTTTTGGGTCTAACCTGTACTTGTACCATATAACCTCACATATTTTTACATTAATCTCGTGACATAAGTATTCTTATATATCCATTTATCAACAGATAAAACCCTGTGCTACAGACCAAAGAACGTATTCTACCACAGAGTGAGAACCTTTATACCAACACCATTGATCTTACACATAAGTAAATACTCATCCTGCCTTACTTGTGACATCGTATTGAGACACAATGTGATATTTTAAACAAAACACCATACTGCTTTCCCACCGATCTTTATCTGTTTCCTTTCTTTTTCCTCTCTTTTCTTCCTCCTCTCTCTCAGATTTGAACACAATTGTTCTATACCACAATCCTCCTGAAGAACCGCCGCACATCAGCGACGGGGAAACACGTGTCGAGGAATCATATTGTTTTCGCTTCTTCAAACCACCATCCTCCAAGAGGTTCCATATTGCTTCCATTCTGTTAAACCACAACCTTTCAAGTGGAACTACACTGCTTCACCCAGGACTCATACTACATCACTTAGTGGATATAACTAAGGACACTAAAATTTGGAAATTTAATTGGATTGAGGAACCATATAGCTTCGTTCTGCCAAAACCACAACCTTCCGAGCCTCAATCACTCTTACAAATCATCTTGCTGAAACCAGAACTTTTTATTTCAATACCTAGTGAACACAACCAAGGATATTACAATTTGAAATTTAATTGGACCATAACATCGCATCAGTGAACTCAGTGACGATAACTGAGCACACTTCAAGTTTCAGCCAACGAGCACATTTCTTTTCGAAGTCTTTACGCCAGTAACCTTTTGGTACCAGGATCTTTACCTCAATATTTAATACTTAGTACATTCAACTAAGGACATCACAATTTGAAAACTAACTGGATTTTGCCCAAGCACCAGTACAAAAAATTACTTTTTTGATTTTGTTTCTACATCTAGATTTGCCCATTCCATCTATGCTTAAATTCAATGACTTGCAAATAAAAAATCTTTTTGTTGTAATTCATCATTAGTGTCATTATTCTATTTTGAGAAGCGCGACAGGAGGGCTTTTTCCCTTTTCAGTCTTCCTTGCCCAGGTCAGCCTCTGTGGCATCCCTCAGTCGCAGCATCTTGAATTCATTTTTCAACTGTCAATCGATTCAATATTATCCACCTAGAGCGCCATCACTGTTTCTTAGGCTGATCCGTTTTTTTCTTTACTGTCTTGTCCTCCCTTGCCTTGTGGCGCCTAGAAACACTTGTGTACAGGCGCGTTATAAATGCCATATCATAGGGCAAGTGATAGGTACATGGGAGGCAGACGCTTTAGATTGAGAGAAGGGGCGCCCTCCCTGAGACATGAACCCCCCCAGGTGCTCCTTTCCCCTTCCTTAGTATTTTAGGTGGCAGTGGGAAGACCACCTCAAACCTCTCTTTAGCTTTCACAGATGCAGGGATCTTTGCATCATAACAACGACTCCAAATTCCACAGACCAACATCACCCCGGCTCCAAAGTGAAGGCGAAACGCGCGCGCGTTTTCAGCAATCCCAGATTCCGAGGTGGGCATTCACTGCTGGGTAAATGCTGGTTGTGGTTGGCCAGTCGTAGACATAGAATGCCTTGGCAAAAGGTCAAGGTAAGGGGCCAGCAGGGCGTCATAGGCTGCAGGCCATCTTCCCCCGTGCTGCGGAGGACACACGTGTGTGATGTGAACCTCCAGCAGACACAAAACAAAATGGCTGCCGGAGTAGCTCCTTCCTGTGAAGTCACAGCTCACCGGAAGCGGGCAGTCACATTTCTGAGATCACTAAACCCCTTGCTTGAGAAAATGCTCTTTATGGGTAACAACACATCTGTGATCATTGCATTGTTCCATTTCATTAAAGCAATCTCTGAAATGCTGAGGGAAACATTTATATATGGGCTTTAAAGGAATATAATTATGTGTTCATATTTTGGATAATGTGCGATAATGTGCGAAAGGATGTTTTTTTTTCTCTTGTTGGAAAGTGCTGGGTTATATATATATATATATATTTAGTTGGCTGAGTATGGCTGTTTTATAATGTTGATGTGTAACAATGAAATAAAAAGAATACCTTGCAAACAGAAACTTATTTAAAACTTAATATTGCTGACTAGTGTTTGCTTAGCTTACATGACCACAATGTGTATTCTATTTTAGTAGGACTGTTCGTTCACGTGATGCATAGCAACAAGTATGTACAATTATGAGAACTGGCCCCTGCACACCTTAAAGGACCGTATCGTGAGGAAGTTGCGAGGATTGATTCTCTTTCCATTTTATTTAAAGTTAGTTGGCCTGATTTCTGGACCTGGGCTATTTATGGTCCTGACGAAGGCGGTGTAGTCCCTGAAACTCGCTGATAAGGAAGCTACATCAATCATGTGAATTTTTTCTGAAATTGTTTTTTTGAACTGAGAATTAGTTTTTGACATTACATGTGTTTCTAAGGTTTTTACTATAGCTGTTTTTACAGCATTAAGGTGTGCAGGGGACAGAGATATCCCGCCTCAGGACACCATTTTCTTATTTGTTGATTTCTCAGCTCTGTGCTTGTCAGGGTTGTTGTACCTCCCCAGCGCCCAAGTTTTTGTTAAAGATTTAACAAGATTTAGTTTTCTTTGTATTGAATTCTCTAAAATGGTGTGCACTGTAACCCATAACTTTTCACATATTGCCTAAGACTAAAGTTCACAATAAACAAGAAGGAATCCTGGAGGGAAAATGGTGCCAATCAGGGTCGTCATTTGGCAGTCACCAGGGGTCGCACGTGCGAGCCCTGAAGTCTCCCTCGCTACCCATGTGGTCTCTCGTGCTACCCCCCAAAAAAAATAAAATAAAAAAAAAAAATATATATATATATATATATATATATATATATTTATTTATTTATTTATTTATTTATTTTAATTTAAGCTACTGAGCTGGGGCCAGTACCATGTGGCTGTTTCCGGAGTGGCAGGCTTTCTTGTTCAGGCCTCTTTTATAAAACAGGCGGTTCCACACGTGTAACACTTTGAGTTGTGACCCTACATAAGAGTAGGAATTATTTCTGGAATTCTATACAATAATTGCTAGACCAATTAAAGTTTTATTTCGGTCACACTTCAGGGGGCGAGTCTCTGATTTAGTCTGTTCTTAAATACTGCAAATTCACAATTAAAAAAAAATACATTTAAATTTTATTTTTATTTATTTGTATCGCGCCAGTCGCCCTCAGGCATCAGGGCGCCACATGAAGACACATCAGACAACAAGTAGACTAACATGGAGACGGGACAATGTAAACATGGTAGTGTAGTTTTATTTAAATTTTTTTATTTTGCATTTTTAAAGCGCTCACACAGCCCATGGGCATCGAGGCGCTGTTCCAGGAATTGTTAGTTTTTCTTTGTTTTTTTTTTAGTTGCATAATTGTTTTTTTTTGTCTTAGTTGCTTATTTATAACGCGTTTAAACACCCAGAGGTTTGCCGTCTTGCTTCCAAGGCGCGCACGTTGCCGCTAATCTATCCTCCTGGGACAGTTCGGGGAGTTATTTGAAGCAGAGGGTTTAAAGATTTTTCCTGAAGCACAAAAGGTTGGTTTCTAGTCCTAGATCTACAGGCAGACTATTCCAATAGACAATACAGACAAAAACTTTCAAAAACCATTTAGAGTAGAATAAGCATCAATTTCGGACTATGTATTTTGCTTTTTGCAAGTTGCAGTTTTAGCAAGTTTTTTTGTCGTTGTCTCCGTTACAATCATCACAAGACGTTCCATCTTGGTGACCTTGGTCACTTGACAAAATCCCTGTGCCTAAAAGCTTGTGTACTGACTGTGTGGACATGTTTGACCATAGCACGTAAAGTGGCTCTTTATTTCATTGTGCCCCAGTTAATGCTTTGTTGTAATGTGTCTATCTTTCCCATCTCCCTGGCATGCTGTTCAGGATGTTTGTTTGCATGTATGAGGTAACGAGTGCCCAGAATATGGGATGCTGTGTGAGTGCCCTGCTTGCCCTGCACTACTCTAAATTCTTTAATGCACAGATCTGAACCCTCCCAGTGGTAGGTATTTTGCCAACCTCTGAAGCCTGAAAAGTAAATCCACGCAGTTACTCATATCCTTTCCCAGCACTGTTGCACCGGTAGGAGGACCCTTTGCGGCGTGGGTTAAAGACCCCGGGCTAAGGTGGGGGCAGTTGGTGCTGGGGGTGCTTTAGATAAACCTCATAGACTGAGGGAGTGCCGATTATGACAGGGTAGTGGCCCGCTTTCCCTGAGGTAATAAGTTGGGGAAGGGTCACTAAACCATAATGATGCTTCCCCCCAAAATAATAAAAGTCTATAAGGCTATTTCCACACCGGACTGTGCAAAGAAAAAGCAAAGGGCTTTCATTTTCTGTGTGGTAAAAAGAAAATGCAAACAAGTAACTTTGATTGTTAACTTAATGAACATGTGACACTACACTTTACACATGTACTGTTTCTTTACTGTTTGCTAGTTTGAGGAGTTGAACTGCATGTCTGTCTTTACACAGCTGGAGACAGCTGTTTCCCTGCCCTTTACAGGCTGCTGCACATGCCAAAAGGGTTGGAAAGCGGTTTATGCCAGAGCTCATAGTCTTAATGGCCTTGAAAAGCACGTAATGGCCCTCGACGTATCCACCAATGGCCGCGAAGGTCTGTGCTAGGCAGCGGGTTTGTGTATTTGGTCACACTAAACATCGAGTTTATGTGTATTTGACGTGGGTGTGTGCGAAGGCCTGTGGGTACACAAGCATGTGTAGAATTAGGCAGAGAAAAGGAGGGCAAAGATTACGGAATTCTGGAGTGGCCAAAAATGGGCGGAGGTTGCGTTTGTCTGCTGCTAACTCCGGACTTCCTTCCTCCCTGTGGAAACGTTCTCCATGCCTACCCAGGGTCGACGAAAGCAGGGGCGACCGGGCATGTGTTAAACGAATACCCAGCCAGCTGGCACATGTGTACACCCAAATACAGAGAGCAAAAGACCGAGCTGGAGACTATGTGGTATCCGCAGTAGCGGTGTAGGGGGCAGGTAAGGGGAAAAACTAGAACACCCTGTGGCTGTTACCTGCTATCAACATCTAACTATCCATCAAGTCCGTGCTCCATTCAGCCATCCACTCATCTGCCCATCCACCCAACCACCACTCGCCTCTATCTGCCTGTCTATCCATCCCTCCCTCTGTCCCTCCCTCGGTCCCTCCCTCCCGCCACCCATCCTATCTATCTATCTATCTATCTATCTATCTATCTATCTATCTATCTATCTATCTATCTATCTATCTCTCCCTCTCTCCATCCATCCATCCATCCTATGTATCTATCCATCTATCCATCCATGTGCCTGCCTGTCTATCCATCCCTCCCTCCCTCGGTCCCTCCCTTCCACCACCCATCCTATCTATCTATCTATCTATCTATCTATCTATCTATCTATCTATCTATCTATCTATCTATCTATCTATCTATCTATCTATCTATCTATCTATCCCTCTCTCCATCCATCCATCCATCCATCCATCCATCCATCCATCCATCCATCCATCCATCCATCCATCCATCCATCCATCCATCCATCCATCCATCCATCCATCCATCCATCCATCCATCCATCCATCCATCCATCCATCCATCCATCCATCCATCCATCCATCCATCCATCCATCCATCCATCCATCCATCCATCCTATGTATCTAGCCATCTATCCATCCATGTGCCTGCCTGTCTATCCATTCATCTATCCACCTATCCATTCATCCACTCATCTGCCCATCCACCCAACATAATAATTTTACATTTATAGCTACGAACCCTCAGGTATCTGAGCGCTGCTTATTATTACCCACAGTGTGTGGAGCTCATTTATCGACCACAGAAGGATGAAAGGCTGAGTTTGGCCCTGCCAGGATTCGAACTTGGTTAGCAGGATCTGCACTGATGTCAAAGGGCACTCTACTCACTATGCCACTTGACCGGCTCTATCTATCAACCACCACTCGCCTCTATCTATCTATCTATCTATCTATCTATCTATCTATCTATCTATCTATCTATCTATCTATCTATCTATCTATCTTTCTATCTATCTGTCTGTCTATCCATACATCTATCCATCGATCTATCCATCCATCTATCCATCTATCCACTCATCTGCCCATCCATCCAACCACCACTCACCTCTATCCATCTGTCTGTCTATCTACCCCTCCATCCTATCTATCTATCTATCTATCTATCTATCTATCTATCTATCTATCTATCTATCTATCTATCTATCTATCTATCTATCTATTTGTCTGTCTGTCTATCCAACCATCCATCCATCCATCTATCCATCGATATATCTATCTGTCCACCTATCCATCCATCCACTCATCTGCCCATCCACTCAACCACCACCCGCATCTATCTATCTATCTATCTATCTATCTATCTATCTATCTATCTATCTATCTATCTATCTATCTATCTATCTATCTATCTATCTATCTATCTGCCTGTCTATCCATTCATCCACCCATCCATCCACTCATCTGTCCAACAACAACTCACCACTGCCTGTCTGTCTTTCAATCTATCCGTCTATCTATCTATCTATCTATCTATCTATCTATCTATCTATCTATCTATCTATCTATCTATCTATCTATCTATCTACCCATCCATCTATCCACGTATCCATATAGCCGTCCGTCCGTCTGTCTGTCCGTCAGTCCGTCCATCCATCTATCCATCCATCGACCAATCCATCATCTATCCATCTATCCGTCTTTCACTCGAGCCGGCTGTCTGTCCGTCCGTCCATCCATCCATACTCATCCTGCCAATCTGTCTACAGTGCAGTCATTAAAAGAAAAGACAGAGCTGGGGACTGGATGAAGTCCCCAGGGATGGGAGACTGAGGCGGACCTTCCTTTTTCATGTCCCTTATTGCTTCTCTCCCACTCCTGTATTCCAGAGCGGCCAAGCGCCTAGAAGCCGTTTGCCCACCCTCACTTGTGAGCTCCATCGTTCTTAAGCTCTCTCTCTCTCCGCACCGCTCTCTCTCTCTCCGCACCGTGGAGGCTGCAGGACTCGCATGAATTCCGCCCTGGACGAGGGGGATGGGCTTCGTCCCCTCAAGCACCGTCCCTGATCTGGCAGTTTATTATTTGACTGTGGGCTCAGCTTGCACGGCTACCGCCCAGGGCTGACACCCCTGCTTGTTAATTCCGAATGTATTACTTGCTGACAGATGTAGCACCCACTTATCTGTGACAGTCAGAATGAAATGCCTGTGATCTGGTTTCCCACCGCCTGCGGAGGGCAGGCTGGGGGAGCCTCGCCTGCACTGCTGCCCCAGCCGGCCCCGCCCAGCCCACCTTCCCCTGACAGCCCTCAGGTCCCGCCAGTGAGAGCTGCTGAAATCACCGACATCTCTCTCTCTTCTCAAGCTCAGCCTGTCAGTGTCTCCCAGGCCTTTCCCCACGCCTCTCTTTTGCTCACTCTATATATCCTCTCCAGTGCTTTAAATGGGAAAAAGAAGCACAGTGTAACGATTCAACTTCCGGGGTACCAGTGATCCAGCGATGAATATCGGTTTCTAAAGCATCAATCAGCCCCACACCTCTAGTATACCAGAGGTGTTAATTATAAAGCTCCTTATTCAATTTTGGTAACGTGGACGGAACGGCAGGCTTATCTCCGCAAAGTCCTGGATCCTTGGTTAGTTGCAACACAGCAAAAATACAATTATTACCCAGTATAAAAGGGACTGTCCAGTCAAGGTTGTATAAAAATATCTACTTTATTATTATTACAACAGACAGTTCTAGCAACACTACCACATACAACCCACCCTGTAAAGGAATGCAGAGGACAGGCAATTTCAAGAAGGAAAAAGGGGATGCAGTCTGGATAGTGACAGGAGGGTAGTCGGTAAAGTAAATAATCGCAAGAGTTCAAGGATACATAGTTTCAGCACAATGGGAGCAATGGGTCGAAAGATGTCACTAGGGGCCTTCGGAGAAGGACCAGGGGGACAGAACCACAATGTATCTTGTGGTTATAAAGTTCTTGGTGCTCGACAGGGTCAAGTCAGTTTCAGGGCACTTTGCAGCTCCTGCAGCAGAGTTCAAGATGGGAGAGAGCTATAGGTATCAGACTGCAGGCAGTTCGGAGAGCGAGGATGGACGGGCGGCTGCAGGCTGGCCTACACAGAGTCTCAGCGTCAAGAATTGTTGTCTCAGTGCTGGTCGGCGGTTCCGAAGCACTGGCCGAGGTGTCTCAGACGGCTTTAGGGACTGCAGCATAACAACAGTCAGCGGTGCAGTCGGTTGCAGCTCGAGGGGCTCTACAGCCTCGAAAATGTCCTTTAAAGTGTATGTTGTAGAAGCTTGTTGATGCATTCCTCCTAGCTCCTTCAATGGGCTAGTGTCATCCTTTAAGGAGGACAGCCCAAAGCCGAGGAGAGTGCTGCAGGCAACAGCCTTGTCCTTGGTTTGGTTCAGAGACCCTCTGCCACTTCCCACCTAGGAAGCTTGCTTGCAGAGCCTAGCAGGGCACACTGTGTGCTGGTTGGCTACCAGTTCTGGAGCTGCTGAAGGTTCTTCTGGATTCAGGATCTCCCTCTGTTCCCTGGGAGATGTTTAGGGGACGGATCTTGCTTCCTTCTTTGAAAATCCTTGCCTTTGTTCACTGGCGGAAGATATAAGGCAGACTGTACCTTCATCCAGGGTCCAGTGCTGAGTTCTTGTTACTCCGTGTAAAGTTTTCAGATGATCTGCCCAAAAGAGGGGCTCGACCCTCTTTTAAAGCCCAATGGACCACAGGGACTGGTGTATGCCAAGCCTACCTTAATGAAACAATCCTGGGTCCCCACCAACAATCACCTGTATGTTGCAGTGAGACTAGACTCTCTGCCTCTTGCAAACCGCACTGCAGGGTGGACTATTGTAAAAACATAGTCACAGACATGACAGTTCACTGCCGTTGATACTGAGGGCGGGAGCTGGCTTCAGTATGACACAGTTGCATATGAAAAGCTGTTGGGGGTTTACTGTCGCCTTTGATTACCTCTGCTGCCAGGCCCCATGTGCGCCTGTTTGACATTCTCTTTAATTGGTATGTGAATCGCTGCCACCAGCTTCAGGGAGCAACAAAAGAGCAGGGTGGTTCCATGGAGCCTTTGTTAGTTAATCAGGCTGGCCATGGCAGGGGAAAGGTTTGGTCCTCCCCCTTCTGGAGATGCATCATGTACTCATGTTGTCCTATCCCGTCTAAAATATGACAGAGCGGACTGATGCTGTAGGCTGTGTCCATCCAGAGTACAGGGGTCTATGCGTAAAACCATCCCTCATCATATGAAGCACTCTGCACACGGGTAGTCACAAGAATTTTACTGACAGCAAGAACTCCATCCATAGGCGAGTTAGAACTGGTGGTCAAAGGGTACATATACCATTCTACCAACCATCCTCTCAGGGCACAAGAGCCTCATCTCTTCAGCCAAGTCAGGCTACAACCACCAACTTGCACGTCAGGCCCGCCCATCTGTGAAATTCCCATCCTTAGACCAAGTTCAAAGCCATCAACCGGGGAGGTGTGACCTGTTCAACAAAGCCCTCAAAGCGACTTCACTTGATGACAACATCCTCCCCTCATCCCTTGTAAAAACCGGAGGACATCGCACCACCAGAAGCCAGGACACATGCAGACTTGAAATCTGCCGCTGCAAAAAGGAAAGGACCAGAAAACAAGCCGTCTCTGCCTACGCCCCAAGACTATGGAACCTCCTTCCTGTCAGCATCGGACTCCCCACAACGCTCGTACAATTCAGAAAAGAACTCAAGTCACATCTCTTCAAGGAGTCTCTCTTCCTCAACACCTAGGCCATCACATCTCCCTGCGCCACTTGACTCACTAGACGCCGTCTGCCCTTGCCTCTCAGTGACCCTGTGCAGCTGTACCCTTCTTCTGTGCCCCTCTGTATCGTACCGGCCGCTGTATATGAGTTCTGTAGTTACTCTGTTACGCATCTGTACGGTTGTGTACCTCTGTAAAGCGCTCTGTTGCTTCTAAAAGCTAGGTCCACGCTCAATAAATGGCTTAATAATAATAATAATAATAATAATAATAATAATAATAATAATAATAATAATAATACACATTCATTTTCTCTGCCCTTTCCACTGCCCATTAGTGTGTCTCCATGCCCATCTGTCTCTAGCTTTCTGCCCATCATTGTGTCTCCCTAGCCATCTATGTCTATCTCTCTGTCCCTCACTGCCTGCCAACCAATCTGTCTCTGGCATTCTGCCCACAATGTGCATCCTCACCAACCCATCTCTAGCTCGCTGCCCTTCACTGTGTCCACCTGCCCATCTATATATAAATCTCTGCTCAGCACTGTATCTCCGTGCCCATATGCCTCTAGAACTCATCACTGTGTTTCCCTTCCCATCTATCTCTAGGCCTCTGCACATCAAAGTGTTGTTCTACTCATCGATGTCTTGCTACTTACTGTATCTCCATACCCATCTATCTCTGCCCATTACAGTGTCTCCCTCCCCATCTACCTCTAGCTCATCACAGTGTCTCCCTCCCCATCTACCTCTAGCTCCTCACAGTGTCTCCCTACCCATCTACCTCTAGCTCATCACAGTGTCTCCCTCCCCATTCACCTCTAGCTCCTCACAGTCACTCCCTCCCCATCTAACTTGTGCTCATCGCTGTGACTGCTTCCCCATCTACCTCTAGCTCATCACAGTGACTTCCTCCCCAGCTACCTCTAGCTCATCACTGTGTCTCCGTCCCCATGTATCGCTAGCTCTCTGCCCATCAGTGTCTCCGTCCCTTCTACCTCTAGCTCATCGCTGTGTCTACCTACCCATGTATCGCTAGCTCTCTGCACATCACTGTGTCTCTCTGCCCATCTATATCTATCCATGCCCCTTCATGAAGCTCCCTTTAGATATAGTCGAAATTGATAAAGCAGACCCTGTCATGCAATTTCTTGGAGCGTGACCGCAGCGGTATGGACCGCTGCTATCTCACTTGCACAGTGACAGGCCCTTCAAGGGCCATCACAGTGAAATACGCTCCCAGCACCCACCTGTAGAACCTGGCCAGTGCATCATTTGTGCGACATATCAGCCCAGTGGAAATGCTCAGGTCACCTTTGAGAATAAGATGAAATGCTCATTTCCAAAAATGAGGCATTTGAAAATAGCACGTCTTCTGCATTTAAAAAAAGGTAACATTAGTCACAATATGAGCAGGAAACGTGAGAGAGGGGGAGCGATGGGTCAGCTGGGGAGTGATAGGTTAGCAACAGAGGGAAGTCAGTGGGCCAGAGAAGAAGAGAAGTGGGCCATCGGGGGAAGCTGTGGGCAAGAAAGCAAAGATTGAGAGGTGGGCCAGAGGTGGGTGTTGGGCCAGAAAGCAGAGAGGGAACCCGGGGCTGGGGAGTACCCTTGAATGCAGTGGGGCCAGGGGCCCCATGGGAGAAAGGGTACGGTTGGAGAGGGAGATTTAGGAGGGAGCGGCTAGAGACAGTGAGGGGGAAAAAGAGAGAGAGGAAGGCGCAGAGAGGCACAGAGAGAGAGAGACACACACAGGGAGAGAGGGACACAGGGAGAGAGAGAGACACTAAGACACAGGGATAGGGAGACAGAGAGAGACACACAGGGTGAAGGTCACAAAGACACAGGGAGAGGAAGATAGACACAGAAACACAGGGAGAAGGAGAGAGACACAGCGAGACGGAGAGAGATACAGACACACAGGGAGAAGGACAGAGACAGAGAGAGAGAGAGAGATAGAGAGAGGGACACACACACACACACAGGTAGAGAGAGACGTGGGGGCAAAAGGGGACAAGACAGGAGCCTTACTGGGGAAAACATAGAGCAGGTTGAGGCGGAAAGGAAGGGGAGGATGGAAAGGGAAGACAAGGGTACCTGTGGAAGGGGCCTCCTGAGCTCTGCTGCCTGCCCCCCATCAGCACACCACCGCCAGCAACCAAAGAGCAGTACCCAGTCCTCTCTCCAAAGGAGAATATAAGGCGTTTGCTCCCGCCCACTCCAGGGCCAGCCCCTCGCTCAGGAACACAACATGTGCAATTGATTTGTTTGGCGGTTGCCACAGACACTTTGTGTGGTTTCCAGGGGAGGAGAGATGGGCACACTTTTTCAAGTAATTACAAGGTGGAGGCCAAGTATACTTATAGAGCCCCCCACCACTCATTCCAACAATGGGGAAACTACATTCTGTGTGATTCACAGGTCAGGGGAGATTAACATTATAGTGTGCAGGGCCGTTGGGCCCAAAGGGGAGGTTAATTGTTGGGTGTGGGACAAGTAGCTTTCCAGAGCCCATCCACTCCCATGATGGACACAAGTGGAACTAGTTTTGCAGGGATCAGGAAGGACATGACAAAGGGGAGATGGGAATTACAGGTCTCGGGAAGGGTTGAAAGGGACAGTCCCAGGCTTTAGCTGAACAACAGGTGGAACCAGTTCCTGAAGGGAGTAGAGTCATGGGGAAGGAGTATGCAGGGCCCCCACACAAACACACACACTCTAAGGGCACAATGCCAATGATGGGCAATGTCTCACATGCGAGAAACAAAATACACACACAGGGGAACATGCAAGCACTTGACATAAATAAACGGCAAGCATAAACAGTGCAGTGAACATACAGTCATTTGCAGTGCAAGGTGGAAAATACATTTGGGAAACATGAAAGTCACGCAATGCATTGATAAAATGGACACTCACAGTAAACAACACACAATTGGATACTGCCATTTCCACAGAGCGCAGGGCAAGAAAGCAGTGAGAGCAGCAGGCTAGAGAGGGAACAGGGAGGCCAGGAAGCAGAGGGAGCAGAAGGCTATAGAGGGAGCGGTGGGCGACAAAGCAGAGAGGGAGTTGTTGGCTGAGGAGGTGTAGCAAGCTGGAGATTAGGAGACAGGATGGGAGAAGAGAGTGATAGAATGGGAGAAAAGATACAAGATGCAGAAGGACTGAGAAAGATTGAAGGACCGTACACTGCAGGAGGAACTGGGGAGTGTAAGGTGTGAGTTGTGAGCATGGTTGGGAGTGAGGCAGGGACTGGGAAATGTCAATAGTGACGTGGCAGTATGACAGAGAACGTGGGTATGCTAATGACTGACCGAGTGAGAGCTTTGGGAGTGTAAGTTGTGATGGGGAATTGATGAGTGTGAAGGGTGTTGGTGAGTGGGGTGTGTGGGGCTTTAGGGAATTGGGGAACATAGAAGGTGAACATTTTCAGCATTGAAACTGATCAATAATGTTAATAATATTAAATAGGCACACACATTAAACCAAAAGGTTAGCGCAAAACACTGTTCTGCCAAGCCAGAGACATCTGGGGCTCTTCCTATTAAATTGATACAAAAGGTGCATATAATGATAAGCTGCATGTCTTGGAGCCTCTCACACTGGTTCTTTCTTGCAACCTGCCAATCTTACATCATCCAGTCAAAAACTGTGCTAAAAAATACCACAATAAATTCAATGTGTGCTGCAAAATTTGCTTTTTTATGCTGAAACAATGTTTCCTATCATGACGTAATATCCTGGAGGGTCTGATGAATGCACTCCAGGAGCCCACCACTTGAGAGGGAGGCGGTTGGTTGAGGTGGCGGGTGCGAAGGGCTCACAGTGGCAGCCAAAGGCTAATCTGCCCGCGTGAAATGTTTTTCATAAATCTAACCATACACATGTGCATTAGTGCTGCCACTTCTCATCAGGTCTGCTGTGCGTTTTAATGTGAGAGTGGAAGCACTTCTCAGCAGGTCGGTTTCACTTACACTCTGGCAGTGCCAAACCGTGCCGTAAAGAGCTGCTGTGCTTTCAATGGGAAAGAATCCACAAACGTACCCTTTTCAGCAATTCTCATCCGGCTGAGAGGGCTCTCTATACTTTAATGTGATATTAACAGCACCTCTGAAAGGACCTGCTGCACATTTAATGTGAGGCCTGCAGAAGTTCTCATTTATGTATTTATTTTATTTATTTATGCATGTGTATAGCGCGCTTAACCCTTGGGCGTCTGGGCGCTAAGTGCTGCTAGATTTTTAGATCTATCATTTTAATGTGATGGAGCCAGCACTTATCATTAGTTCTGCTGGACCTTTAAAGTGACAGTGCTGGCACTTCTCAGCAGGCCACTGTCTTGGATCTGGGGTGAACATCAGGCTTGATTGGTAGACATACAATAGTGGTAAAATGTGATTACCGCATGTGGTGTTGCCCATTGGTAATCCCGCGTGTCCCCAATGGACCCCAAAACTGGGAATCAAGTTAGAGTTTGGAGAACTAGAAATCAGCCGGTATTTACTGTTACCGTTTGTGGTAATGGTAATCAAATGTGGCTGTGATACCACCAAACTCATAATGACTTCCTAAGAGTAATTCAAATGACCCTTTTCAGAGTCACCAACATGATCCACACCGATCTATAGGTGCTTAACCAGTTGTGTTTTTTTCTATGCATTCTGGGGCTTGAAGTCTGAATTTTATAATGGTAAGTTCAGAAGCACCAGTCCCAGAATGCAAAGAGAAATCCAGGGCTTTATAAGCACCTACAGATTGGAATGGATCATGCTGGCAACTATGCCATTTTGCTGGGCATGTGCTTTAAGACGGACAAGACCTCTGCGGTGTGGTGTCAGACCCTTCTCTCACAAAAAAGTGACAGGTTTATAATTCATCCAGACAGCTGTGTATGCCACGTTCCTTCTGGCAACACCGGAGGTGAAAGAAAGCTCACCAGGGACAGGACCCTGCGGACCGTTCATTCATTTAAAAAATGTAGATGGGTTTCTAACAGAGAGCTATCAGTTCCACACTGGGACGTCATTAACACACACACACACACACACACACATTTCTTAAACAGTAAAACACGCGCAAATGAAGTTGCTTCATGGCACTTAAAGTCAAGGTCCATTTTCATCTTCAAAACACACGGCTGCTCCTGTCATCACCAGAGACACATCTCTCATCTCAGCAACAACTGGCTTCCCCTGATGCGGGATCCTTGGTTAACACTCTGGGTGCCGAAGGCCTTCCTGGCCCCCAAAGCCTGGCAGACCGCTTGAGGAGTTCCAAAAACAGATACTCCTTTTTCAAGGATTGTTATTGATAAACACATGCAGGAAACGGATGAATTGCCATCTTTACTTAACAGGAAAGCACATGAATGAACACCCGTTTACCTGTATGGCCAGCTTTCTGCCCAGCTGCTTTCAATCTCCCCACTGTAGTTCGATATTATATCTGCCTGTCTCTCTCAAGCACTCTCTCTTCCTTTCTCTGCTTGGGCCTCCTGCCTCCATAATCTAACAGAGAAAGTGCTCCACGTTTACCTTATTGAAGTAGGTGTTAAGAGTTTGGAAATTAAGAGGGAGTACATTTCATTACTGTATGCCTTGCTTGGTCCCTAACTTGCAGCAGAGCTAGGCCTTAAACAGTGGCGGACTGGCCTACAGGGAAGTCTGGAGATTTCCTGGTGGGCCCTTGCACCATGGGCCTTTTCTGTGTGGTTACCCAGGGATGGACTGGCCTACAGCGAAGTCTGGAGATTTCCCAGTGTGCCTCTGCACCATAGGCCTCTTCTGTGTGGTTACCCAGAGATGGACTGGACTACAGCGAAGTCTGGAGATTTCCTGGTGAGGCCCTGCACCATGGGCCTTTCTGTGTGGCTACCCAGGGATGGACTGGCCTACATCGAAGTCTAGGGATTACCCGGTGTGCCTCTGCACCCGAGGACTCTTCTGTGTGGTTACCCAGGGATGGACTGGACGACAGCGAAGTCTGGAGATTTCCTGGTAGGGCCCTGCACCATGGGCCTTTCTGTGTGGTTACCCAGGGGTGGACTGCCCTACAGCGAAGTCTGAAGATTTCCCAATGGGCCTCTGCATCATAGGCCTCTTCTGTATGGTTACCCAGGGGTGGACTGGACTACAGCAAATTCTGGAGAGTTCCCGGTGGGCCTCTGCACAATAGGCCTCTTCTGTGTGGTTACCCAGGGGCAGACTGGTCTACAGGGAAGTCGGGAGATTTCCTGGTGGGCCTCTGCACCATGGGCCTTTCTTTGTGGTTGCCCAGGAGTGGACTGGCCTACAGTGAAGTCTGGAGATTTCCTGGTGGGCCCCTGCACCCTGGGCCTTTCTGTGTGGTTAACCAGGAGTGGACTGGACTACAGCAAAGTCTGGAGATTTCCTGGTGGGCCCCTGCACCATAGGCCTCTTCTGTGTGGTTACCCAGGGGTGGACTGGCCTACAGCAAAGTCTGGAGATTTACCGGTGGGCCTCTGCACCATGAGCCTTTCTGTGTGGTTAACCAGGAGTGAACTGACCTACAGGGAAGTCTAGAGATTTTCTGGTGGGCTTCTGCACCATGGACCTCTTCTGTGAGGTTACCCAGGGGTGGACTGGACTACAGCAAAGTCTGGAGATTTCCCGGTGGGCCTCTGTACCATAGGCCTCTTCGTTGTGGTTACCCAGGGGCGGACTGGCCTACAGGGAAATCTGGAGATTTCCTGGTGGGCCTCTGCACCATGGGCCACTTTTTTTTAATCACTCAGAAAGTGCACAATTGTCCACCGCTTTTAGTGGTACCCTCCGTTCTTAGAAATGCCCACAGCTCTTAGAGATGCCCTCCATTCTTATTAATACCCCCCACTCAAAGTAATGCCCATCACTCTTAACAATGCCCACTGCACTTAGCAATACCCACCGATCTTAGTAATGCCCAGTGCTCTTAGTGATGCCACCACCCTTATTGTTGCGCACTGCTTAAAGCAATGACCAACGCTCTTAGGGCCCGATTCATGGAATTATTTGCATGGAAAAATGGGTAATTGGATGGCACACTACACGCAAATCCACGTTTGTCGATTCATGGATCGAATGCGTGGTACTTTTCCTGGACCTGCGTGGTGTTCTCGCAGGCTCGGCACGTCTCAGCGTGGGAATGGCTTGCACAGAGGGCTGGCAAGAGGGCGGAACACCAGAAATGGGGATGAACTTGGGAAAAAGTGGGCGTTCTGAGGGACGGCCTGCAGGCAGTCCCTCTCACGCCCATAATTACGCTGCACGAGATGTATTCATGGATTCGATCGTGCAACCTCTCGGCTGGGAAATATTCACTGAAGAGGGATGGTCGAATCCTACCCCTGCTCCCCTTTCCATCAGACGCGTGACCCGGAAGAAGAACCGACAAAATCATGATCGCCCATACCATTTTGCACCGATTCCTAGTGCTCCTATAATAGACAAGTACGTTGAAAGGTACCCACTCAGCCAACCCTATAGCCCAGGAACAGTACAGACACTGCCTAAAGTGGACAAAGAGCCTCTGGAGTCCATTAAGGACACTTCAATTGACACCCTTGACTAAAGCACCAAGAAGCAACGCTTGATGTCAGTACAGACACCACGATATAGCAGCATTAGACAGGAAGCACACGTGCCATCCGCACATCGGGACACAAAACATGCAACTGAATACACGAAGAACACATGCAGATCAGTTCTATAAGTTAGAGGACAGACACATGTGCATACTGCTTTTGCCTATCTTATTTTGTCATTAGCTTGACCACAGCATGCAGAAACCGCAAGAAGCAAGAGATCCAGAGCCAGTTTGCAGATGCTTCCATGCACTTAACCTATGGAGCTGCAGGAGCACCTACGGGACATGACAGATAGAAGCCAGGCCATGGCTTAGGAAATCACAGTAGGCCACAAGCCTCTCAGAAGTGCCGAGCTAAGCCGAATTCAGCATGAACAGGAGAGCGAACGTGTGGGACAGAAACAGCAGCCAAGGTCGCCAAGATACGAGTGACAGTCCATTCCCTGAACATCAGTAACACCAGCTGCAGGAAATACAAATTCTTCAGAATAAATCAGAGCTCCAGAAGCCCAAAAAACGGTTACTTAACACGTGGTTCGTCCGACTCGAGTGATGAACCGAAACCAGCTCTGGGAAAGAGGAGCGTCACCACGCCGGCAGACAGATGCTTACAGCAAGAGACGCGGGATGCATGATGTGAACGGGCACTCGCATAGTCTTTGGTGGTGCACACACGATATAATGCAGACACATAGTTATACATATTACTTTGAAAAGGTACACCTCGAGCTGAGAATCATTTCGGATCCCAGGCCTGGGGAAACCAGCTCTAGCTAATCACAGCCCAGGACCCTAGGGGTGGTAGCAACGGGCAACAACCAATGAGCAGACCCTCACACTGCAACATTGTTTATTGGTAACAATTTTGGGATGGCCTAACACCTGACATCAGGGAGCCAGTGAACTAACATGTATAGGGGCTTCTATGGGAGAACTACCACTCAACACCCAATCTCAGATGGCGTTAGGTTTTCTGAAGAGGGGCCGAGATGATGATGTCTTTATGACGTAGAATGTTAACAAAATCGGCCTTCGAGCCGGAGCTCACTGAGACGTTCCAGGATTCCTGCTTATCCTTGCACTGATCCCTGTTGGTTTTGGCTGCAATAAACCGCAGTTTTAACTTGCTGTCTGTCTGGGTCTGCGTTCCTTTTGGGGGAAGGTGTTGGGCCTTCACTGAGTTAGCAAACTCCTAGTGGCCCTTGGACCTACCTGGGAGTTCATCCACAACACCATGCAAGTCCTTCATACTATCTGACACCCAAAGGCAGGCATAAGTACACTTGCGCATAGGAATGGCAGCGAGAGGTGGGTTCCGATCCAATTTAAGGGTGCACGTACGCAATGTAGCAGGGTGCAGGGATGGTTTACGGGGGTTTGCATGCAGATTTTTGGAGATTTCAACTGAGTTACAATTTTTCATTCTCATGTTGTCGGGGTGCCGGATACGGTTACGGGAGACCCTGTGCAGGCTCCCCGAAATGCAGGCCTGCTTGCGGGGTACCCCACACACTGTTTGAAGGGTGCATGTATTCGTGCTCAGGGAAGTAGGCAAAGGTAGCTGTACTGGCTGTTTTTGCTTTGCGTGTGGGTGTGTCGGAGGTGTTATGGGCACGACTTGCGAATATGGTAACTTTGCGCAGTAAATTCCATGAATACGTGGCCCGCACATTTTTTTATCTGTGCGCAGGCTGGCACAATGTCCTTCTCGGCGTGCGGCCCATGCAGGATTTCTGCACACATTCCCATCAATCAGGCTCACAGTGTTGCCCTCTGCTCTTAGGGATGCCCACTGCTCTTAATGATGCTCACCGCTCTTATCAATGCCCTCAGTTCTTAGCATTGCCCACCACTCTTAGCACTGTCCACCGCACTTATATGCCCACTGCTCAAAGCAATGCCCATCCCTTTTAGTGATGCCTTTGTTTCTTAGCAATGCCCACCGCTCTTAGTGATGCCCACTGCTCTTAGTGATGCCCAGTGCTCTTAGTGTTGCCCACCGCTCTTAGCAATTCCCTCTGTTCTTAGCAATGTCGACTGTTCTTAGTGTTGCCCACCACTCTTAGCAATGCCCACCACTCTTAGCGATGCCCACTGCTCTTAACAATGCCTCCTGCTCTTAGTGATTCCCTCAGTTCTTTGCAATGACAACGACTCTTAGCAATGCCCACTGCTCAAAGCAATGCCCACCGGTCTTAGTGATGCCCACTATTCTTAGTGATGACCACTGCTCTTAACAATGCCCCTGCTGTTAATAATGCCTTCCATTCTTAGCATTGCCTGCCACTCTTAGCAATGTCCACAGCTCTGGCCAATGCCCACTGCTATTAGTGATGCCCTTCAGTTTTAGCAATGCCCACTGCTCTTAGCAATGCCAACTGCACTTGGCAATGCCCACTGCTTTTATGCCTTCCATTCTTAGTAATGCCTGCCACTCTTAGCAATGTCCACAGCTCTGGCCAATGCCCACTGCTATTAGTGATGCCATTTAGTTTTAGCAATGCCCACTGCTTTTAGCAATGCCAACTGCACTTGGCAATGCCCACTGCTCCTATGCCTTCCATTCTTAGTAATGCCTGCCACTCTTAGCAATGCCAACTGCACTTGGCAATGCCCACTGCTATTATGCCTTCCATTCTTAGTAATGCCTGCCACTCTTAGCAATGCACAACAGCTCTGGGCAATGCCCACTGCTTTTAAGCCTTACATTCTTAGTGATGCCCTCCACTTTTAGCAATGCCCACCCCTCATAGCAATGCCCACTGCTCTTAGTGATGCCCACTGCTCTTAATGTTGCCCTCCATTCTTAGCAATGCCCACCAATCTTATTGATGCCCTTTAATCTCAGTGATGCCCTCAGTTCTTAGCAATGCAACCACTCTTAGCGATCTCCACCACTCTTAGCGACACCGACCGCTATAAGCAATGCCCACTGCTCATAGCAATGACCACTCTCTTAGCTATGCCCACAGTTCTTAACAATGCCCACTGCCCAAAACAATGCCCACCACTCTTAGCAATGCCCACAGCTCTTGGTGATGCCCACTACTCTTAGCGATCTCCACGACTCTTAGCAATGTCCACCACTCTTAGCGATGCCCGCCACTCTTAGCGATGCCCACCACTCATAGCAATGGCCACCCTCTTAGCGATGCCCACCGCTCTTAGCAATGTCCACCACTCAAAACAATTACCACCACTCATAGCAATGCCCATCACTCTTAGTGATTCACACCACACTTAGCAATGACCACCACTCTTGGCGATGCCCACCGCTATTAGAAATACCTACCGCACTTAGTGATGTCCACCACTCTTAGCAATGCCCACCTGCCTTAGCAATGTCCACCGCTCTAAGCTATGCACACCAGTGTTAGGGATGCCGACACACTTATTGATGCCTACCACTCCTAGCGATGCCCGCTTCTCTAAGCAATGCTCACCGCTCTGAGCGATGCCCACTGCTATTAGCAATGCCCACTGCTCTTATCTTATGCCTACCCGTCTTACTGAACCCCTTTTAGTATGCCTACTTCTCTTACTTGTGCCCACCATGCTCAGTGATGCCCGTTGCTCTTAGTGATGGCTCCCCCTCTTACTGATCCCCACCCCTTTTAGTATGCCTACATACTGCTCTTAGCGATGTCAGCCTGGAACAGTGTCACGCTAAAAGCAATTCTTACACACGGCCTAGCACAGCGCACACTCCCAACTCTCAGCACCATGGCACACTGCAAGGGATCAAACAACACACAACCACAACAACATTACGCTCCTCAAACCACAACAACATGCCGCAGCAAACAGTGTATTGCTAAACATTGATGCAACAAACCACCAAAATACACCACAAATCCATGATGGTAATAACAGAACAGCATTCTGGGCATATGAGTGAGACGAGTAGGTGATCAGCATTCATTGGGCATATGAGTGAGACGAGTAGGTGATCAGCATTCATTGGGAATATGTGTGAGACGAGTAGGTGATCAGCATTCATTGGGAATATGAGTGAGACGAGTAGGTGAACAGCATTCATTGGGAATATGAGTGAGACGAGTAGGTGAACAGCATTCATTGGGAATATTAGTGAGACGAGTAGGTGATCCTCAGTAGCCATTGGATAGGACTCGGAAAACGACCCACCCTAAGGCTCACTCTTGTTGATGAGTTTCATGGGTTTCAAGTTGTAGTTCTGTTGTTTCATCTGTGTACTTTCATTGCAAGTAAAAATGTAGGGAAACAAAGATGGTTGTGGGAAGAACACAATTCAACAATTAGGAAAGGAGAAAACGAAAATAAAAAGAGGGAAAAGATAGGGACGTCATTTGGGGGTTGCCAGGGGTCGCACATTGCAACCCCTGCGACTCCCTTGCGACCACATTTTTTTTTCTTTTTTAAATATGCACAAAAAATGGGTGATCCTGGTGTAGCGGGCCCTCCCGTGGCGTGGAGGGCCCTGCCACACCAGATCTGGTGTGTCCCTGGCTCAGTCCTCACCCATCAGGGTGAAGGCTGGACCGGGAAGGCACTCAGTGGGGGTTGGAGCTGACTGTCACATGCCACGTTCAGCTCCAACCCCTCCCTTCTCGGCTTCCTTAGTGCTCACATACAGGAACCAGAAAGCTCTTGCAGCTTCCTCGTTCCTGTTTGTGAGCAGCAGGGGGGAGCCAAAGGGGCCTGGAAGGACAGACCGAAGCTGCAAGAAAAATGTAAGAAGGCTTTTATTTTTGTAATATGATGTGTATTTTGCATGTGTGAACTGCGTGTCAGATGTATTTAAGTGAATGGTGGGTGAATGAGAACTGATGTGATGTGTGTTTTTGAATGTTCTGGGTGTGTGGGTGTGTGCCTGTATAGAGAATGTAATGAGTGGATGCAAGAGAAGGTGTGAGTGACTGGTGGGTGAATGAGAAGTGATGTAATGTGTGCTTTTGAACGTTGTGGGTGGGTGTGTGCCTGTGTAGAAAATGTAATGAGTGGATGCAAGGGAAAGTGTGAGTTACTGGTGGGTGAATGAGAAGTGATGTTATGTGTGGTTTTGAATGTTCTGGGTGGGTGGGTGTGCTCCTGAGTAGAGAATGCAGTGAGTGGATGGGTGTGTGCCTGTGTAGCTAATGCAATGAGTGGATGGAATAGAAGGTCTGAGTGACTGGTGGGTGAATGAGAAGTGCTGTGATGTGTGTTTTTGAATGTTCTGGGTGGGTGGGTGTGTGTGTGTGTAGAGAATGCAATGAGTGGATGGGTGTGCACCTGTGTAGAGAATGCAATGTGTGGAAGTAAGAGAATGTGTGTGTGTGAGTGACTGGTGGGTGAATGAGTCGGAGGATAGCTCAGTAAGCAACGTGCTCGCCTTGGAAATAAGACGACACAGAGCACCACAGGTTTGATCCCCTGGTCCGCGCTTAGAAACCTCTGGGTATTAAGCGCTTTATAAATAACCCATCATATGAATATGAGTGTGATGGTGTGTTTTTGAATTTTCTGCGTGGGTGTGTGTGTGCCTGTGTAGAGAATACAATGAGTGCATGTAAGAGAAGGTGTGAGTGAGTGACTGGTGGGTGAATGAGCATCCATGTGGTAGTGTGTGTTTGCATGTTCTGGGTGGAGTTTGGTGTGTGCCTGTGTGGTGAATCCACTGTGAGCGAGAGAAGATGTATGGGTGAGTGACCGCTGGGTGAAAGGGGATGCATGTGTGTGTGTAAGGCCCTGGGCGACTTGAGAACACTGGAGCATTTTTGCCACATACTTTATTGACTTTACATGTTTTACTGGTATTTTTGGGCAAAGGCAAGTTTGTGTGTGCCATTCCCTGGCTGGGCTGGCATTTTGGTGCAGTCAGTCTAGCCATTGATTACTGTGGCATGACATTTATTAATCAGCATCTTTACAAAACCAAGCATTGTAAGTAGTGTTACCTCGCTAGACTGATGCTTTGGTGTAGCGGCCTGTATATTCTTCACTGTAGTGTAACATTTTATTAACTGAGCATCTATGATGAATAAAGCAAGATAAGTGTTCTTATGGGTCTAGACTGGCTTACATTGGAACCCGTTTGGACAGGGTTTCCTATTGTGACATGTCACTTTTAATGGCCACACCAATGGGAGTATGTTCTTACATAGGAGTACTGGCATATATTGGCAGAGCCACTTTTTTATGCTTAGTGCCACTAAGTAGAAAAACGTCTTAAAGCGAACATGGTCTTATATGTGAATACTAGCATTTATTGATGGAGACAGCATGGAAATGTATGGGCACAGCGAGCATACAAATGATTTTATACCTGCATATATTGCAGGGACTAGCATGATAATGCATTGGGAAATGCCCTGTGCACTTTTGGTGACTTGCATCTATTGTTTACCCTACATCCTACGAAACCGATTGCTGGCCTTTCACGCACGTTGTTGGCCTTTTACCCACATTTTCCCAGAAAGAGTGCTGTGTAATGCACCATTGTAACCCATTATTCAAAACATTTACTCTGGGGAGGGAGAGGAATCCCCCTTCTCCTCCCCCCGCAACCTATGTTCGTTAGTTCGGGCTCCCTCACTATGCTCAGTCACAATCACATACTTGTGGCAAATATTTACACCCTGCAAAAAAACAACTCACAGGCCACCACAGGTGGCTGGTATATTTGTGGACCAGACACCACCCGCTTCTATCTATGTTATGTTAAAGATTGAAGCTTTGATTGAAAAACATATTTACTTCTTTCACTTGCAGTAGTGCATGCCCCTGCAGCTGCATAATCATCATGGACATTGCGCACAGGTGGTGGTACGGACTGGCCCGGAGTGTGGCGTGTCCTGTGCTTTGTTAAGGAGCTTGGGGACGGGGGCACAGTATGGCTCACAGGGGAGCTACCAAATTGTGTGCTACGCCATTGGGCACCACTGGTTCTGACAAAGGGGTAGTGTGCAGTGCGCGCCTTGAAGTCTGCCAGTGTTCCCTGGGTGAGAGGCAACTCGTGGGTGTTTTCAATTTTAAATAACTGTGAGGTGCTATGAATTTATGTGTGCAGCAATGATCGAAAATGGTGTTTTTTTTTAAATGTCTTCTGGCACCCAGTATTACGCTTAGATAATAAAACTATGGGGGGTGTTGGGTATATTGAAAGAACCTTTCCCAGGTATTATTCTCCAGCAAAGATAACATTATCAGGTGCACTCCCCTCTGTGCATGCACACCAGTCTAATAGGTTTCTTCTATCGTAGTGATAGCTGAATCATATATACCTTTATAACCGGGGAATTTTATTGATACTAAATCCTGGTCAATGATTTCATTTTCAGGCCTTGGTCGTGCAGCATTTGTATCCTGGTTAAACAGCACTGCACGCTTCCCAGGTCAGTGCTTTTTTGCTTGTTCAACACAGCAACACCACAGATAATACGTACTTCTATGTCCATTGATCTATAGATGTTTCATACACTAGCTCTAGCCTGCGTTACAGATTTCGGTTACCTTGTTAGAAATACTGCATTATGTATGGTTTACATATATGTCGAATCTGAAAAATGTCATTCTCCAAATGTGCAATCGTGGTCAAATCATGCCTCCCTCTGTGCCTCGGTTCTTATATCTGGATGAAATGAGAGCACCTGGAAACACGGGTGCCATCACTTCCTGTGATGTCACGTGGGGTGGGGTCAAATTACATCATTCCTGTGATGTCATCAGGGGCCAAGGGTCATGTGATGTCACTTTCGCTACCCCAGGCATTTTGGTGAAATGATATCCCTGAGAAAACACTAAGGAAAAGGACCCACAATGTAAACACCACTGATAAAATGAGAGGGGTCCCTTCTTGGCTCAGCCCGTCCTCCACCCAGACAGAAGGCAGAATATTCCCTTCCGATGAGACAAATGCTGTCCTGGGCAGAGCGTGAAAGAGCAAGGCCTTCGGGTTCAGAGCTCCCAAAACTTCTGGAATACCTATTGGTGGGAGCAAAACAACATTTTGGAGCTCACACAAGGTCATGGTTCACGTGTAGAGTAAACTGTTGCAACCCTGTTCAAACACCTGCATTAATTTCCTTCATTATAATGAAGATATTATTAGGCAAAGTTAACATCGGATCCATCGTTACAATCCAGAACGGGAACCACGTAACAGGGTGGAAAATAAGGGGGGCCAGGGGATATCCCGAGAAATTCTGTACTTTACCAGGTTTTGTCCGGAACTCCATTTCCGGCCCTGGTTTCGGTCTCATAGACAGTCTCTTTCTCTGATAAAGTCATGCATAAAGAAGTGCTGTCCTATCAGACAAAGACATTTTCAGGAGCCAGCTAATTTACATGTCCACAATGCATTGTTCAGTGGATATGAACTGAGGGGTGAATTTACAGGGATGCCGTCTGGGATGGCCCTGTGGCATGTGCAGCTTCTTAGCAGAAATGGAGTATCTACTCTCACAATTCAGGTACAATGGATGTTCCATGTTTTTGTAACCCTGCCATATCATTGATGGTGTTTGCTAAACTTAAATTGTTCCGTAAGAGCTGTTCAGATGTTGCTATGGTGTATTATCAGAAGCCATTCGTTGACTACTATTTTTCTGCACAGTCTAAATGCTTCTTTGCAATTCATGCAAAACATAATGTTGGGAAGAGGGGGGATGGTCCACTTGATGAATCCGAATTATCTGAGCTCTATGAAAAGCACTGTAAGTTAGTAGATAAATTATATATTCAGTTTTATCGTCTCTGCCCTATTTGAGATGAGAAAGATTACACTGAGTGGTGAAGTCTTTAGGGCATGTGAAATTACATTAAATTAAATGCCTATGGTTAGCCTCACAGTCACCATACAAGAGACAAATCCTCTCTTCTCTTCTATTGGACGAAGTCCCGCACTCTCAGGGTACTTTCCATCGAGCTAATTATTCCCCACACTTGCTGGACTTAGCATCCAGGTGTTAAGTAGAGAAATAATAAGACACCATTTGTGGCTTCTCTTGCTTTTGTCACAGGACTCCAGCACCGTTGCAATTGCCAAGATGGAAGCCGACAGGGAAAGCGTCTGTCTCCACTGCTTTTTTAATTAATTTTTTTATTCTATTTTCATTTAGTTTATACAAACTTTTGATCTTGTCTTACATCATCTTAAAAAGGCAGAAAGGAAGATAACAGCAGTGACACGAAAACACTAAACCGAGAAACACAAAGGGAGTCAAACGAATTATCTCAGCGATCAGCTTCATGCCAAAGCCATCCCAGCTCCAATCAGCCTGACAGTTTTTAGATGGTTCTCATACTTTTAAGTTTTCTCCGGGCGGTGTCCATTGATTTCCTTTCTCCACTTGCTTATCGACTCCTCTGCCTCTCAGGTATCGACTCCTCTGCCTCTCAGGTACTTTCCATACCTTGGGTTAGCCTCACTTGATCTCAGATAGTCAGCTTCCGTTCAAGTTCTTGCAGAAAATGTGTCAAACCAAAGACATCCTTTTCTCTTTGATTGGCAAATTTAAGCCACATCTCTTCTCCAGGTAAGGTGTCTTATTGGTTGACTAGTTGACCCAAGTGCACAGTTCTCAGGTCCTTTAGGCTGGGGCAAAACAGCGTAAAATTTTTTAGGGTCTCAGGATGTTGATTACAGAATCGGCAAATTTCTGTCTCATTTGTTCTTTGGAATCTCAAGGTTAGGCTTCTTTTTGTGTCGAACAAATTAAGTCTGAATTTTAGAAGCATCCTTTGGTGCCTGGCATTCCCTGTTTTCACCAAATATTGCATCTGTTGTTTGCGATTTTTCCCTTCACTTGCGGCATCCTCCATCAACTTATAACGGTTTCTGTTGTCTACTGTTGCACACCAATCCCGTACCCATAGCTTGGTTTTTACCTGATTTGGGTTAGCTTTTAGAGTTTCAAGGTCCGTACCTATCTCGGCAAGATGGTTATTGCATTCATTTGCCCATTTTATCAAAAGTGATTCCTGAGATTCTTTCATTGCGTCTCGTAGTATGCAAATTGGGGTGTACAATCATTAATGATTAGTTTCCTATACACAGGCAGCATATTCTACAGTACCCACGCGTTCATGGATATTAGATTCAGTTCATTGCAATAGGCACCACTGGGAATACCTTTTTGAAGCTGTAACACTCGTCTCCAATACTGGTTTTCCAGTTAACTCCAGAGATCCGAGGTTACTCCTAAGGCACATTCTGCCCCGTAGATTATTGTTGGGACTGCTTTTTGGTTGTAGCGGGCCAAAGCAGGCAACAGGGAAAACTTTCCATACTTTTTGTTTATGAGCATTCCCTGGCATGCTAGTTGTTTGCATTTTTGTTTTGCATTCTCAGCCCACGGAGCATCATTTATGTTGCTGTTAATCCACATACCGAGATATTTGAGCTTTTTTACACAGGACAGGTTTTCATCATTCAGTCTCCATGTGAACTTGTTTTTTTTTGGCTTGGTTTTTACTTCGGGTGAGATCTTGGAGAATTATTACTTCTGATTTTGCCGGATTGATTCTCAATTTGTTTTTTAACACGTATCCTTCCAGGGCTTTAAGCTTTCTTGCCAGACCAATAGGTGTTAGGTTGAGTAATGCGATGTCATCCACATATAGCAGCCAGCTTATACTCATGCCATTGATTTGTGGAGGATGAGAGTTCACTGCTTCTGTGGATTCCCCAAAGTCAGACAAGAAAATGCCAAACAGGGTCGCCGCTAGTGGGCAGCCCTGCTTCACACCTTGATGTGTCTTAATTGACTCACTAAGAGGTCCTCTGGCGTCCAGTCTAATGTTAATCTCGGTATCCGTATGAAGTTCTTTAATGGGCTCTAATAAGCTTTCCAGACAGTTTCTTTTCTTTAATTTGGCCCAGAGCATCTAACGATCAACTGAGTCGAATGCACTTGACAGATCTACAAATGCAATGTAGATCTTTTTGTTTTGCCGTATAGCTTCCATTTTTAGAAAATTTATGATAGTGAGATTAAGACTGTAACAGACACCTTTAACAAATCCTGCTTGTCGAGGATCATATCGACCTGTTTCTTGTGTCCATTTCAGCAATTTTCTTTGAAGCTGGGTGGCAAAGATTTTCCCCACCACATCAAGTAGGGCTATTGGGCGATAGTTCTTTGGATCTGTCTGTTTACCCTTTTTAAAGATTGGTACAATGATAGCCCTTCGCCAGGTGGTGGGGATCTTCTTTTCTTTCAGAATCGCAAGAAATAAGGAGAGACAGAAGGCCGTCCATAACTCTGGTTGTTGCTTTAGGAGTTGGTTTGTTAGCCCGTCGTGTCCAGGGGCTCTCGACGTGCTTAGTCTTACGATGTTGTGGGGCATGTCTTCTTTGTCGATTGTTATCGACCAATAATTTCTTGCATTCTTTGGATTGCTAGGCTTTGCATTTTTGTTATAGAAAGTATCCAAATAATGTTCCATCCATGCTGATTCCGGAACCATGTTTTTTATCACGGCCCCTTGTGGTATCGATACATTATTTAGGTAAGCCCAAAAGGCACTGGTGTTCCGTTTTGCCAGTGTGTCCATCATTGCTTCCACATCTCGTTGTAGCATTAAGTGTTTGTGGCTGATCAATCAGTTTTTGTATTTTTGTTTTAGTGATTTTTTCTCTCTATCACGGTTGTCGTAGGTGTTTTTTCTCAAATTCCATAAGGCTTTGTTCAGTTCTTTCTTCTTAACCGTGATCTCGATGTCCCATGCATGTACTTTAGTAAAGTCCGGACTCGACCTCGCAGTTTGCTTTTCTCGGTATGCTTCTAAGAAAGTTGTATAGTCAATTTTTTAATTGACTAAGCTTTCTTCCATCGATGTTAACAGCAAATTAACCTTGTTTTGATTTAGCCGTAGCCGGTTACAACCTGGAGTAACAACCAAATCGTTACATGCAATAACTGTTTTCGTTGTTGATGAGTATGTGTTCAAATGCATTTTTAATATACAGTGGTCACTTACATTCGTTTCAATAATTTTTAGGTATGCAACCTCTTGTTTCATTTTTTCAGTTACAAACATGTAATCAATAGTGGATTGTTGGTGGTTTCTTTGCCAGGTGAAATGTGCTGGGATATCACCAGGGGTGTCACCATTCAATATTTTTAGGTTCCACGCTTTCATTTCATTCATCCATGTTGTAGTTGCTTGGATGTTGCTACTTTCCCCATGTTCAAGGCAATTTATATTGAGATCACCGCAAATCAGAATCTTAGCGTCCTTCTCATTTTCTTTAATGTTGCAAATCGTTTCTGAGATTAGCTCCATAAAGTTATCGAGTTGTGTTGCAGCATGGTGCCAATAGATGTTGATCAGCATTAGTAGGTTCTCCACTTTGGGCAGCATTGTTAGGCGTTTAATCTTGACGACTTGTATGTATGACAATATGTTTTTTGATGCTAAAATATGCAGGCCACTTCCAGTTTTTACAAGAGTCAACAAACCAGACATGGGACATCCTTTAGGTCCTTTAAGAGCTTGATTATATGCAATCTCGTAGCCATCCGCTATTGGTGGATTCATAAGCCATGTTTCTTGTAGACATAAGATGTCTACGTCTTCTAAGTCAGATGGAATGTCGCCGAACAGATGCATATGACCTCTAGTATTCCAAGAGGTAATGCATCTCTTTCCCGATTCACAGGGCTTTGGGCATTAGCTTTCTTTGTGACTATTGATGGTTTGGGCGACCCAGGTCCAATCCTGGACATCTCCAGAGGAGAAACTGCACTTCTTAGCTGCACAATGAGCCGTCGCAATCGTTATTTTAATCTGTTCAGTTTCGCGGGCCAGCTCTTTACTGCAGGGCCGGTCATCGTGTACACTTGTGTTGCGGATGGCCTTGTTTCCTTCCACTTGCTTAGCGGTATCATTAGGAGCTGGAGATTCAGAGTCTGATGATAAGTGGCGTTCCTTAGACTTGTCTTGCTGCTTAATATCCCAGGTTTCATAGATGTCAAATCCTAAGGAATTCAGAATCTTGCCACTATTCATCAGTGAGTCGTAAATGATTTTCGAAGCTATGTGCAATATTACACAGTCGTTTTTGAATTCATTCTTGAATTCCACAGCTTGAATATCTTCGGAAAGCACAGTTCTCAGTTGTGGTATGTGATGAAGAAGCATCATCACATTCGTCCGGTTTAATATCAGGCCGTCTCTTTCTTTCTCGATGCGCTCCAGCCGTGATAAATATTTCCCAGTTCTTTTTTTTAGGTCAACATGATATTGATGACCAGTTTTTTTGGCCAGGGGAAGCGTCAGCCTTTCCATTTTTTTTGGGAGGCCTCAATCCTAGGTTTATAAGAGTCAAAATTAATTTTTCTTGTTGGAGAAGACCATTTGTTTGAGTGGTGAGAATTTCCTTCTTGTTTCGTCGCCTCGTTATTCCGCTTCTCTGGTCTGATGGTAGTACTTTCTTGGGACTTCCCCTTATCGGTTAGGGCTCTTTTAGACTCAAGGGTCTGAAATTTCAGCTCATATTTCATCAGATCGTGGTTGTGCATTGCCTCATCGAGTTCATCAGTTATATGTTTTCTGCCAAAAGCAATTTGGTTCCTTTTGTCCTCCAATGTGAGAAAACTGACAGGCGAGTCAGCTAGATGCTTTGGATTAGTCTCATATGATTCTTTGGCTTCAATAGTGACAAGTCTGTGTTCGCAAGCGGGTGGTTCATTTTTATTAGGGGCTTCAGATTTCTCCGCAATAGGCTCGTTTTGTTTAGCATTAGCTAATGTCTTTTCATCGTTCTTGGGTGCCCTGGAGTCAATGTTTATATTTAAGTTGGCAGCATCGGGTTTGGGGATTTTCTTTGTATTTGCGGGCACCAGTTTTAGACTGGTCGCATACATCAACTTCGTCATTCTCATACGTTGAGAGATCCAGCAGCTCCCCTATACTGGTGTCATCCTCAGGTATTGTAATTTCCTCTGTGGCAGTACATTTTTTTTTCCTCAGCAGGTGTGAGTTTTACACCGCTGTTCATGCCGGTCCTTGTTTGTTTTTGATGTATTTTATTGCAGGTTGTTGTTATACTAAACCCTTTGATGTTTCTTAAGAATGATCGAACATGCAATCTTTGTTGGGTCTTCCTTTTTTCCATGTTTTTTGTCTTCTTTCTCGCATTAGTGTTGTTTGAGCCACCCTCTTTTGCCGCCACTTTGTTGCGGCTAAAGATTGCAAACATTTCTTCAGTCGCGAGAGGCTCATTGCCAGCTGATCGATCTTCCACACATGTGAGATCACTGACTGTTTCTGAGTTAGGTAAATCACGGCTCAGTGAGTGCCTCTCTTGACTTTGAGTATGACTTGGAGGTAACAATGATACCTTCGCAATTGTGTCTGCTGGTGGTAACTCAGAGACAATGTCGACAGTCACGATCTGAGGTGAGGGCAGCCACGATCTGAGGTGAGGGCAGCCTCCTTTGGCCCTTTAGTTGTCAGAGCTACTTTGTCTCCAGTATGTGAAGCTCTATTCTTATTTTCTCCGCAGTGATGGTTCAGTAAGATTCCATTTCTTTTACTTTAACTTAAATGCTTCATTTTATGTTTACGTTTTTGCGGTTGTAATGTATTTGGCTCGTCTGTGGGTAGAATGACAGTGCTAATTTCGTCCACAATGTTTTGTGCCGCATCATTTGTCACACAAGGTGCTTTTGTTTGATCTTTCAGATTAGACTGGTTCTCGACGGTTATTAAACCACCATCATCTTTCGCTTTGTTAGATCGATCCGGTGTTGATGTTTCAATACTTTGCTGTTTCAGAAAGGCAATTGCTTCTCAAGCAACTTCTGCGAACAGGCGTTTGTCCATCGCACTGTTCTTGGTTTGTTCCAATATCACTTTCATATTTGTGTCGGATCTTGCGTATTCGATTACCATGATTTGTTTATTCGTTGTTAGTTCCTGTTCAACCATTACCATTTTGGTATTCAACATAGCTAGTAGGGTTGTCTGGTCTTTAGCATTGTCATTTAGGTGTTCGTACAATTTCATGTACGGCGCTAAAGACACTGTATGGGCCGCCATTATTAGTGTATTCAAATCATGTGATATTAATTTAGCAAGTTCTTGCGCCAAGTGTTGTGTTTGATGAGGTTTTTTAGATTTAGGTCGTACAGGGCGATGTTTTTTGCCCCGAAAAGTCTTCTTTATTGGTGATTTGTCTGTGTAATTATCATCCATAGAAAAGGTCAGATGTTGATCCACTGATTTATTGCTTAGAGGATCAAGTTCAGGTTGCAGTTCTCTCGTGAGTCTCTTTTGAGAGCCAGGTATGTGATCTTCCGTTAGGGATTCTAGTCTCTTTCTTTTTGCCATCGGTTGAGGCCATGGCGGTTGTTCACCATCATGCGCTGTTTCAAAGGTTGAAATCAGGGGCCAGTTCATTTGCCTAGATCCAAATGCCCACAAAGGTGACATAAGCCGGTCAAGTGGCACAGCGAGTAGAGCGCCCGCTTTGACACCCGTGCAGAGCCTGTTAACGCAGGTTCGAATCCCGGCGGGGCCAAACTCAGCCTTTCATCCTTCCGAGGTCGATAAATGAGCTCCACACACCGTGGGTAATAATAAGCAGCGCTCAGATACCTGAGGGTTTGTAGCGCTATATAAAAGCCTAATTATTATTTGTCAATCTCTTTTCTTTGAGATTTCGTCTAGATTAATCGGGTTTGGTTGATGACCAAATCTTGCGTTCAGTTCTCTTAGATCTTTGTCTGCTGCCACGATGGAACGACGTCTGTCCGTGCTTTCCTCACTGTTAGAAGACTTGGTTGGCAAAATATTTGGACTAGCCCAATTAACCATTGGTGGAGCGTTTGTTTGATCAGTCGGTGGATTATCCCTCATGGTACACTTGCTATTAGCATCTCCCAGTTGAGGCTCATCAGTTGACTCAAGGCTTGTACAGTACCTGGATCAGCTGTTTCCGGTCACTACAGCCTTGGGAAACTTTTGCACATGATGGAACAGTTCTAAGTATTTCTGAGCTCTTTGGGCTTTCTTGATAGTCATTGGTATAGGTCAAATCAGGGGAGGCTTGTGCCACTATAGATTGCAAGGACTTAGCAATAAGAATGTCGTCCTCCTGATTGTTTGAGATCATACAATTTGTCAAGTTAGTCACTTGTGACTCTTCATTTTCATTTTCAGTCAGTTTAAGACCATCGATCCAGTTAGTTTCAGGGACTTATATGTCCCATACGTTTGGGCCATTATTCGCACTTGAGCACCCCGGGGATTTTTTGCCAGTCAGTGACTCTTGGTCATTCACTCCAACCACCCCTCCATCCAACACATCCATTACAGCAGGTGGAGATAGCATGGAAAATGTAGGGGAAGGGCAGTCACAAAAAGTATCAGAATTTAAGGATGTGGTAGATGCAACTGTTTGTTTTCGGGCAGTGCGGGCATTTACCAGAGGAGCAGCCTGGGGCTCAGACAGCTCTCTGCCCCCTGCAGCCAAAATGCGACGCTGCCGCCGAGTAAGCGGGCGGACACCTCCTTCATCTCCCATTTGGTTGAGATGGAAAACCTTGTTGTTGACACCAAGTCCCGAAGGTGCTGGGGTTGGTCGTGACCGTAGGGCCCATTGAGAGTGTAATTTCTCCCACAAATGGCAGACGTTGGACCAACATACGGCCTGGGGTTTGGGGGTGGCTTGAGGGACTCACTCAGCGCACAACAAGCACTACGATCAGCACACTCGCCACAGTTTTTTCTAGAGAAGAATGTACCTTATATGGAAGCTCCTCCAGCGCCAAACAGCCGCACAACAGTCAGCGCCCTTTAACCCATCGGGCTAAACGCCGCAAGGGTGGCTCGAGCCTCAATAAATGTTTGAGTGCTGTCACGTGATCAGTAACGTAGCGCCGATTGATTCCGCCTCCTTCAGGAAGCAAAAGGGTCACAGCAAGAGCTGCACTCAGCTCACAGTGCTGTGAAAACAGTTGGCAGCAGGTAAACGTTCCTTTTGTTCAAACAAGCCTTCAGTGCACAGAAAAACAGTTTCTAGATTCAAGGACCATTTCCGGTCACCCATGAGCTATATAGTCTTTTCCTCTTTATCGCAACTCCACCCTATCAGGACATTACAATCTTTCTATTTTAGTTTACCTACCTTAAAAGTCACAGGGCCTCATTACGACCCTGGCGGAGAACCATGGTGCAATTTGCACCATGGTCCATGGCACTAAACTGCCAACTCCGCCATGGTGGTTGGCGGACTTACCGCCCCATTCCGACCTTGGCGGGGCGGTAAGTCCCCAATCCCCATTTACCCTTCCCCATTCCCATTTTTGCCCCATAGGGTATAATGGGAGTGGGGAAGGCGTTAATTACGCCACCGTAAATTACGGTGGCGTAATTAACAACAAGTCCCGTAGCGCCATGGATTTTTCCGCCTGCAAAAAGCAGGCGTAAAAATCACCATGGCGCTACGGGAACTCGTAGTCAGGCGGAAAGGGGCGCCATGGTTTACGCCGGCGTAAACCCCTTTCCGCCAGGGTCGTAATGAGGGCCACAGGGAATTATATATGGTTTATAGTTGATTGTGCCTCCTCCCCTACAACTTTACCCCATGTCTTCTGCACGCCTACGTCTATACACGTCCAACTCTTGGCGCCGACACATCTGTCCGTCAACTTGTTCGGCAAACCAGTGCTTCTCCCTGATACAGGGACTGTTTCTTACAAAGGTATCTGATAAAAGTCTCCACACTACTAGGGTCTGCTGAGCACCTATGAAGGGTATCCCTACAAAATATCCCCCCCAAAAATATCGCCGTACATATGGCTGTTTGTATCGCCATAGGCAATATTTTTTGAGGGGATAATCTTTGGGAACGGGGATTGCGGGAGTGTCCCGCCGCACATTTTAAAATAATGCAGGGGTTGCAGGGGTGTCCCCCGCAGGGTACATGGGTCAATATTGCTGCAAAAATATGGCGATATTTTGTATCGCTATATTTTTCGGGTATATTAACACATGGAACACTATGAAGTCCATCATGCAACCCCTCACCAACTCCATCTAGTGCCACGATTTGCCAGGGGTAGATATTGCCATCACAGAAGCTCTAAATTGAGCTGCACATTCCATCGAAATCCTCTCATGTATGCGGATAACTACCCACCGTTAAAAAACATGAATCCTACTACCACCCTAATATCCCACCCACCTCTTCCCCATTGTACTTCACCCTCTAAGTTGGTGTGTTCTACTGTATAATCTCTCTCTCCTATCAACGCTCCCTCATCCCCATTCCTCCTGGCCATAGACTCAGGTCTGGTGAAGTCACAATACGCCAACTATTCGGACAACGCTAGGCACCATAAGAACACTCTCGTGGTGATGGGCGCAGTATAAATATCGATTAACGTAACATAACAAATTACATTATGAAAACGGATATCATTAAAAATGATATATGAAATGAGCCTGATGAAGCCTAGTTATAAACTTCTTGACCATCGAGTCGAAACATGTTGGTAACATTAATGTAACACATTTATTTATTTGTTGGCGTTCATACGGTGCTAACAACAAGGACAGTCACTCATACAGATGGGGGTGAGGAGGAGGGAGATGCAGAAGGAGACCAGATCTTTCCCAAATTTTGGAGACATTCAGATTTATAAAGTGCAAGGGGGAATAACAAAATTGAGATAAGTACATAAACGAAAGTGAAAGGATTTCTTATATACAACAGCCCAAGGGCAACAGTTTAAGAGCAATACTGTGACAATGATGCAAAAAAAATACAGAAACACAGTGTAGGTTAATTTGAATTCAAGGCGAATCAGGCATTCCCAATAAACATTGTTTGCTTGGTCCGAGTCCTCAGCCTTGAAGGCAGTGATCGAGCCGGGCGGGAAGCTTTTCTGAAGAGATATGTTTACGTTTTTTCCAAAACCTAAAGTGGTGTCCACTAATTTGATGATGCTTGGGAGATGCTGTGAAAGGGAGACCCTGGCAGCATCCTGGGTCCTGCAAAGCAACTTGGGGTTTTCTGGATCTGCACTCACAGTTCTCAGGACGCCCGTCACTCTCAGTGCTCGAGGTGGACAGTATCTGTAGTAGGCAGGGCAATGAAATGGATGATTAACGATCTAACCAAGAGCCAATCAGAGAGAGACCCTTGAGGGTTACATGATCACGAGGAGTAAGGCCAATGGGCGGCCGGGCTGCCTTCTTTTGAAGGATGTGTATCTGCTTGGTAAGATTGTTGGGGGGCACTAGAAGGCTACCTAGCGTGCTCTAGGCTTGCCAGGAGCTTTGCAGACTGGGCTTGTGATGTCTGTGATGAGCGCAAGAGTGGGAGGGTGCAGCTAAGCGGATAGAGTTGGAAATGTGACTTCTTTGTGAGCTCAGGGATATGTGGGCAAATGAGAGGAGGTTTTCAAGGATTTCTACAGTGGGCTTAAGAGCCAGGGGGGAAATAGAGGCTGCGGCCAGGCAAAGTGTATGAAAGGGGACTGAGAGGCCAGTATAAATGAGAAACTCTGTCATCCAGTATCAATGATTCATTTAAAAGAGGACAGACAAAAACTATGGCGTTATTTGTCTTTTCTTTGACTAGTAGAACTTTCATCTGTAAACTATCAAAACGTATGTTTGCAGTACCAAAGAATAGTCTATAGTCATTCAATGAATGCTTGTGAAATGTCGGTTCTGTGCTACCGAAACCGATGTATTTTTATTTATTTATTTATTTGTATGCTTATAGAGCGCCGAAAGCCGAGTGTGTGTCAAATGAACTGACATTGCGTTCCGTAACATGTCATAGGTTATCGCATCTAGGCACTTGCGAGATGACCAGTGAAGACGTCTTGCAGTATTTCATTCAGATATTCATCCCCTTAATGATCAGTGCCATGTTTCTCTTGTGTTGCTGGGATGGGAAATGAGGCAAATGGAGAAGAAGGGCTCTCTCTGATGAGGATCACACAGCTTTACTGAACTGGGAAAGCTGGGAGCAACACAATCACAGTTTACACTGTGTGTCAAGGCGGAGTCCTCCTGCTTCAAAGCGCTACAGCAATTGCTGTTATCACTGAGCCATTGTACGGCACATATTTATCTACCTTAGAAGCAAGAAGAGATTCAAACCTGTGAGTGAAGTTCACGGACAGATGTAAGAGGGGAGCGTTAACTCACTGTGCTATCTATCCTATCAGACATATGTTCAGAGGTCCCAAGTCGCCGCATGTCAGGTGTCAGTAGCTCACCCAGCCACTATTTAGTTTGGGCTGTAAGGTAGTGCTTTAACGGCACCTATAAGCCAAAACTAATGCATGGGAGAGCAGGTAGGGAGAAATAGCATACGAGGAGGAACACAAGGTTGGTACGGGTTGGTAGGTTATTTTCCCACCCATTGACTGCCCATGGCCATGCAAATCCGTACAGTCATTCGCATCCAGTTCCTGCCCCTTCCCGCCCAAAATACCTCTGCATGGGAGCTCTTTGAGCTAGCTTTATCAAGCCTTACCATCAAATTTTGCACTCAAAGTGCCTGCCAGTGTTTACTGAAAGCAGTCTTCTGAAAGTTAATGACTTAGGTGGAGCTGTAAGTTTGCTACTGCTGTAATAAAAATATCTTAACCAGGTATACCGCTACTCGCTTTATAAGCACTATGCTGTCTCTCCCGGAAGTCCTGTTAAAAACAAGCTTTGGCAAAGCCAACAGTTTTGCTTGTGTATAAGAATAAGACATTTGCCAGGTTCTGTTATTAAATGCCCACATGGGCGCCAAGTACGGGGGGGAATCGGGGGCCCGAGCCGCCCCCCCCCCCGGCAAAATCGAGTCGGGGCTGAACCCCCCCCCGGCCGTAGAGAAGTGATGCAGCATGGATGGCCCTTTCCATCGATACTACATCACTTCTCTCCGGCCGGGTAAAATTGCGAACATGTCCTATTAAGCCCTCCCCTCTAGGAGACTCATATTGGTGTATGGTCCTGGAGGGGAGGGCTTAGGCCCGCAGTGGTATTCAAATTGTGGGGCGCGCCGCTCTGGTGGGCTGCAGCCTCATGTCCTGGGGGGCGCGCATCCAGTTTGAAAAGAAAAAAAAGAGGATAAATGACCAAAGGGTCGGGCTGTTGCTTCATCAACAAGCAGCAGCCCGATCCCCGGCCCCTGCCACACATGCTTAGTGCGACAGGGGCCGGGCCTTTGTGAGGCCTCAGGCCCCATTAACAGCCTATTTATGAGGACAAAAGAATGCGTGTGCTTTTTATTTTCTTCATGAATAGGCTCCTAATGGAGCCTGAGGCCCTACAAAGGCCCGCCTCTGTCACACTATGGGGGGTGGAAGCAGGGTAGTTTCTAGCCCATTTGGTGCCCAGGGTGAAACATTAGGAATGCACCCCCCCACCTCACGCCCCACTCCCCCCACACCCCACTCCCACCGCATCCCGCGCGCCACTCCCAAACTCAATATAACACTGCACAACATTGGGACCAGTGGGGGCACACATTGGGACACAGGGACCAGTAGGGGCACAACAGTGGGACATTGGGACCAGTGGTGGCGCACATTGGGACACAGGGACCATTAGGGGCACAACAGTGGGACACAGGGACCAGTAGGGGCACAACAGTGGGACACAGGGACCAGTAGGGGCACAACAGTGGGACATTGGGACCAGTGGGGGCGCACATTGGGACACAGGGACCAGTAGGGGCACAACAGTGGGACACAGGGACCAGTGGGGGCACAACAGTGGGACACTGGGACCAGTGGGGGCACACATTGGGACACAGGGACCAGTAGGGGCACAACAGTGGGACACAGGGACCAGTGGGGGCACAACAGTGGGACACTGGGACCAGTAGGAGCATAGCAGTGAGACACATGGACCATTGGGTGCACAACAGTGGGACACTGGGACCAGTAGGGGCACAACAGTGGGACACAGGGACCAGTGGGGGCACAACAGTGGGACACTGGGACCAGTAGGGGCACAACAGTGGGACACAGGGACCAGTGGGGGCACAACAGTGGGACACTGGGACCGGTGGGGGCACACATTGGGACACTGGGACCAGTGGGGGCAGGGGACCAGTGGGGGCACAACATTGGGACACATGGACCAGTGGGGGCACAACAGTGGGACACAGGGACCAGTGGGGGCACACATTGTGAAACAGGGACCAGTAGGGGCACAACAGTGGGACACAGGGACCAGTGGGGGCACAACAGTGGGACACGGGGACCAGTGGGGGCACACATTGGGACACGGGGACCAGTGGGGGCAGGGGACCAGTGGGGGCACACATTGGGACATGGGGACCAGTGGGGGCAAAACATTGGGACACAGGGACACAGTGGGGACACACATTGGGACACGGGGACCAGTGGGGGCAGGGGCACAACATTGTGACACAGGGACCAGTGGGGGCACACATTGAGATACAGGGACCAGTGGGGGCACACAGTGTGAAAATGGGACCAGTAGGGCAGGGGACCAGTGGGGGCACACACTGGGACACGGGGACCAGTGGGGGCACATTTTGGGACACAGTGGGGGCATACATTGGGACACGGGGACCAGTGGGGGCACAACAGTGGGACACGGGGACCAGTGGGGGCAGGGGACCAGTGGGGGCACACACTGGGACACGGGGACCAGTGGGGGCACACATTGGGACACAGTGGGGGCACACATTGGGACACAGTGGAGGGACAGTGGCGGTACACAGTGGTAAAAGGGGACCAGTGAAAACACACACTCTCATACTTTCACGCTGACACAAACACAAACTTAGTACACGCACACGAGAGCAATCATGCATAGTACGGCTCCGACAGGGAAAACACAAAGGGGTCAAGGACTTAGAAGAACAAAGCATGATAAAATAAACATGGCACCTTGCGTCTTTCTGATGAAGCGGTGCACCGTGCACACAAACAAGTCCGAGCTGCAAAGAAATGCTTCTGCCAGGAACGCTGCAAGGAAAGCAGTGAAGTCTTCGAATCGCAGCGTCCAACACCGCGAAGCCAGGAACGCAGAAAGGACAGCAGCCGTCTGGAGCACAGGATACAGCCAGCAGCAAAGGTGGGCAGCCATCAGGAAAGGTGCCTTTTAATGCCCTCAGCCCACCCCCACCCCAAGTGGCGCGACAGTCAATGGAGGAGGTGAGCTGGGAGCCTGCTCTGACTTCCGTAATGTCACATAGTACTTGTGTACTACGTGATATTACAGTCAGAAGAGGCAGCGCCAGCACCTGCTACGGCGCTGCCGAACTCACTGCCCTCGGCAATCGCCGCCACAAACCCAGACATGTGAACTTCTCCAGCCAGGGGCAGGGACCGGGGCAATTGCACCCCTGGGGCAATTGCGCCCCGGGCAGCTGCCCACCTCGCCCAGGCCAAGAAACGGGCCTGGGTGGCAGCAGTCGTATGGAACTGCCCAAGTGTTCGCAATTTGGAATATTTTGGTGAATGCCGTTTTTTATTTTGCACACTTTAATTCTCTCTTCATCCGTCTACAGTAACCTCAAACAAGCATTGGAAATGCCAACTGGTTGGGCTTTTGTGCAGGCAGGGGAAAGGCACTTGCCAGGCACAGCCATAGTGGTATTAACTGGCCATTAATTGTAGCAGGGGCAAAAAGGTGCGAGTACCAGGGCCCAGGGCCGGTGCAAGGAATTTTGCCACCCTAGGCAAACTGTCAGATTGCTGCCCCCACTCCAGATTCTAACCATTCTCAATCAACCGTCCTACCACCAACCCCCACCCCCCCACTGTCTTGTGTTCGCGAGATATGTATTGCCCTACAGGAGGGGCTCACTTCTAGGCCAGCACGCATAAAAAGAAATCAACAAACGAATGTGGCGCAGCTCAAAACAGCAGCTCCAGGTGCCCTGACAGATTTGGCACCATACCACGAAAACAAAAGAAACAAGCATTGGCAATGCCAATGGTTTGGCCCTTTTTGTAGACATGGGAAAGGCATTTGCCAGGCACTGCCGTAGTGGTATAAACTGGCCATTGATGGTAGCAGGTGCAAATGGTGCAGCTACCTGGGCATATTACTGCAGTGCCTGGCAAATGCCTAGTACCTATATACAAGTCAAAACTGTTGGCTTTGCCAAGGCTTGTTTTAACAGGACTTCAGTGAAGGACACGATAGTGCTTATAAATTGAGTGGCTGTGGGCAGACCTGGTAAGACATTCTTATTATATCAGTAGCACGTACAGCTCAAATTAAGTGAATAACTCTCAGAAGACTGCTTTGAAAAAATATTTGCAGCCACTACAAGTACAAAGTTGTATGGTAAGGCTTGACTAAAGCACACTCAAAGTCATGGTATGGTATGGTAATGTTTATTTATAAATCGCCTATACACAAGGCAAGTGCTTCAAAGCGCTCAAGGAGGGTGGGAACATGGGGACAAAACAACAGTCCTTCAGAGCCCCTGAAATTTTGAAACGATAATAGTCTTCACAGGCAGAGTAAGTGCAAATAACACAATTAACTGTTGAGATACAGCAAATAGGACTGCCGACGATTCTGCAGTTTTACCAAGTGTAATTAAGGGGGGTAGACAGGGGAGAACAGTCAGGCAATCTTCAAACACGGTGCATTCGGATCGTGGAAGTGCACAGACAGTTCCAGGGGGGTCCAAGTGTACCCAGTCGGTGGATACTAGGGTAAGTGCAGAGAGAGCCACTCTCTTGGGTCCTTTCTCAAGTGCATTGAGGGTGGGGTGAGTGCAGGGTCCTGAGGCAAGTGCAAGAGAGGACTGGTGGGGTGCCAGGGACCTGTGAGACTTTGAGGTACACCAGACGGCCAGTCAGCAAGCTGTAGAGAAAAGGAGGGAGAGAGGGAGAGAGAAGGAAGAGGAGAAAATGAAGGTCTTAAGGAGTTTCCGGAACTTAAGGAGATCAGGCTCAAGACGGAGGGTGGCAGGGAGGCTATTCCAGAAGGAGGCTCCTGCTGAGGATAAGTATCTCCCTCCAAATCTCTGCTTGGAGAACCGGCTCATTCGCAGAAGGTTGGAGGTAGATGAGTGGAGGGCTCGGGAGGGACAGTATTTAGGTAGGCAAGGTTTGCAGATAGGTAGGTTCAAGGCTCCAGAAAGCCTTGTGGACAATGCAGAGGGTCTTCAACTTGATCCTTGCAGCCACAGAGAGCCAGTGAAGGGATTTCAGTGCCAGAGAGATACAGTCGCTGGTCTTGAGGCCAAGGATAAGTCTTGCGCTTCTGTTCTGGATGAGTTGCTGAGGGCGCAGGGCAGGCGCAGGGAGGTTGAGGAAGAGGCTGTTGCAGTAGTCCAACCTAGAGAGAACCAGGGCACTGGAGACAGAGAGCCGCTGGGGGAAAGTGAGAAAAGGTAGAGTTATAGAGCGGTGGAGTAGGGGCAGTGATGTCTTACTGGAATGCAACTCTGTGGCTTAAATCTCCTTCTTACTTGACTTTAGTATATGCAGTGCATGCTAGCCAATGTTTTCACTGTTCTGCGCTGCGTGCGCCCCCCGTGCGCCGTTGCACCAGGGGGGCGACTACATGCAAATTTGCGGTCATGTAAATGCCAGTGATGTCACTTCCTGTATTTGGCCCCCCCCCCAGGAAATTCATAAGTCGGCTCCCCTGAATGCCCAGGCATTCGCATCATTTTGCACCTGCTACCACCAATAGCCAGTTAGTACCACTACAGCCGTGCCTGACATGTGCCTTTCCCACGCCTACACAAACGCTCAAATTGTTAGCATTGCCAATGCTTGTTGTGCTTGTTTTTGCATTCTTTGCCTTGTTGTGTTGAACCTATAAATGAGAAAACAAAAACAAAGGTCCCAGAATGCAAGAAAATGCAGTTCTGAACTACCAGCTCGTGGCAAAGGGCTCATGGCACAGCTTAAACACTCTGTTTTCACAAGCAACCATGTGTGTTCACTGTTAAAACAACAGGAATGAATGCACCTGGTGTTATGGGAGCTTGACCTTTGCCCTTGGCTGCAGGGCACAGCAGCAGCAGAGAACATGTTGTTGTGGAGCGGTGACCAGGAGCTCCTGTGCTTTTTTCACTGCGGGTGCTCTGCAAATCATTCACTCTGCTCATAAAAGAAGCTCCCTGCAGCAGGGTGACCCCTGGCTGGCACAATTACACATACAAAAAACAGAACAAAACACAAGTCACAATTAATTCTTCATGGCAGGCATTATGACTTGTTAGTTTAATAAACTCATTTGAATGCAGGGCTGCGTTCAGCCTCGAGGGAGGCATGAGTGGAGCCTTGCCCTCATTATGCAGGAGCACAAGCCCGCAGCACGGTACCTAATTACCTGGCAAGTGATTATATCGAACTATTTCAGAATGAAGTACGATAAGCCGACATGTGGGAACTGCGCGTGCTGTCTGGAAACCAAGTTAAACCTGGTGGAAATTGCAGGTGATCTGTCAAAAGTATTTTCTACTAAATCCGGTTGCTGCCATATGAGGTTTGGGACATGCCCTCTCTTAATGATGATCCCAGTCCAGGCCTTTTTTCCCAAAGCACTGAACTGGGGGGAGTGGGCGGAGCCTGCAAGATTTCCTATGGGAACTCGGGATGTACACACACTCCCTTCGCATTTAAGGCCACCCTTATTTATTTATTTATTTATTTATTTATTCGCATTTGTTGAGCGCACAGCAAACCGAAGGCATCGTGGCGCTAGTTACAGTGTTTCTTAAACTTAGTTACATACAATTGGTGCCCGTGGTTACATTGGGCAATGATTATGCTTTACTGACATATACATATTGAGCACGAGAGAGGTCAGGTGCGCATGTTAGTTGAAGAGGGCAGTTTTGAGTTGTTTACGGAAGGAGAGGAGAGATGTTTCCGCTCTGAGGTTGGTGGGCAGTGCGTTCCAAAGCTTAGGTGCCAGGTAGGGGAAGCCTATACCTCCTGCCTTGGATCTATTGATGCGTGGTATGGTGAGACGGTTGGCGTATATGGATCTGGTTGGTCTTGTGGATTGAGGTCTATACAGGGTGTCTGATAGGTAGGATGGTGCTGTGTGGTTGATGCATTTATGAGTGGTGGTGAGGATTTTGAAAGCGATCCTATCCTTGACTGGGAGCCAGTGGACCGTCTTCCTAGCTAGGGTGATGTGCTCTCTTTTCGGTATGCTGAGTGCTGCTCTGAGAGCGTTGTTTTGAGTGGTTTGGAGACTAGATACGTTATTCTTGGAGGTGCCGGCTAGGAACGCGTTGCTGTAATCCAGTTCAGCTCCTATGGTGGCTCTACTGATGGACAGGCAGTTTTCTTTTGTTAGGAAAGGTTTTATTGCGTTGATGAGTTTAGTGCTTAACGCCGAAGCCGAGACTATTGCGCTAACTTGTTTATCCATGGATAGGGTGGCGTCTATGTGTACTCCTAGTGTTTTGACTGAGGATAGGACTGGGATGATGCAGTTTTCTACGTTGAAGTTAGTGTATAGTGAGTTGAGGTTGGATAGGGTGTGTTTCTGACCTAGGATGAGGATTTCCGTTTTATCCCCATTCAAGCAAAGGCCGTTAGTAGCCATCCAAGCTTGTATGGTGGAGTAGATTAGTTGAAGGGAGGTGGAGTCTTGATGATAGTTTCCTGTCAAGGGAAGGAGTATCTGCGTGCCGTCGGCGTAGTTCGTGTAGGTGATCCCCATAGCGTCCAGCTTGTCGAATAGAGGCTTGGTAAAAATGCTATATAGCGTAGGGGCCGTGCAAGAACCTTGTGGAACCCCACAGTGAATGATGGATGGTGCTGCATGAGCTGTGTTGGAGAACACTTTCATAGCTCTGCCTTGTAAGAAGGAGGTTACCCATGATGCAGCGTCCTTGGGGAAGTGTGCTGCATGCATTAAGTGGCTGGTAAGTGTGTTGTGATGTACCAGATAAAATGCGGCTGATAGGTCGAGGAGGAGGAGGAGTGCGGGCTTGCCTTTGTCAAGGATGTTAGTGATTTTGTTTTTTCGGTTTCAGTTCCGTGTCCCTTACGGAACATAGATTGTCTTTTACCTAAGATTGCGTTTGATTCAAGGTAGAGTTGGATCTGTATGTGGGCGGCCTTGTCAAGTAGTTTTAGAAGGAATGGAACTGTAGTTATGGGTCGGTATTTTTTGGGGTTTGCGGGGTCTAGTGTAGGTTTTTTTAGGAGGGGGCGCACCCAAGCCTCTTTGAGGCTGTCTGGGACTATGCCCGACCTGAATGATGCGTTGATGAATGTAGTGAGGAGAGGTGCGAGCTGCTCAGCACAATCTTTGATGATTTTAGGGGGGCATACATCACCCTTACATTGTGAGGGTTTGAGATGTTTGAGGATGTTGATGACCGCAGTTTCGGAAATTTCAGTGAATGTGAATTTGGGTAGGTTGCTGGCTTTAACACTAGGTTTCAACTGTGCGTGTGTGCTTTGCTTGGGTAGGGAGTTGTAGTGGTGGGATATCTTTTTTTGGAGGAGGTTTATTTTTTATCTCCAGGGCATAAGAGGAGTGGCTTTACCCACAATCCCCTCATTCATGTTGTGGTCTTCCATACAGTCATCCCAAGTGAAATCCGATGGCATTGTGTAGTGATCACAAACTCGCGAGAAGTCGCAGCTGACCACTCGCGAGAACACGAGGCCCGGTACGGGAGGGAGAAGCACATTCTGAGCCTGGGCTGCCAGTGGCAACCTCCTCAGCCAGCCATCCCTCACCCCTTCTCCTGCATCACACAGTACGACTACCAACTCACAAGTCAGAACACAGCAAAGCAATTGTGTTAGATGTTGTGTACCTGTTGGGCAATTAAGCCCCCATTCCAGCTGTAAAGTGTGTGCATGTTTATTGTTGGCCACAAAATAATTGGCGACAAGGAGTCACGGATCACCCACAATCACTGTCATGCAGGTAGCAACGCCACCTCCAGCCTTCTTGCAGGCCCCAGGCAGGCCTTTCATTCCATGGCTTCAGTGGTAGCCACTGTTTCAAACATACTTAGAGGCGGTGGGTGGAGCTGATCACCCTGCGGCGCGGAAGAAGGCCATGCTGCTCACAGCACGGGGTGTGGAAGGCCAGAGAACCTTTGCAGGTCTAAAGCCCGAAGCAGCAGAGGGGGACAATGATGACGTGTGTAAAAAAGCATTTAGGAGGATAGTGAAGAGGTTTGTGTCCAATGAGAACATTGTCCTGCATAGGATCAGGTTTTATGAGAGAAAACAGGAGCTGGCTGAACCAGTTGATAACTATATTGTTAAGCTGAGGCAATTGGCAGTGATGTGTGCATTCGGCGACAACTCTGAAGACAGAATTTGTGACATGCTGATTGTGCACACCAACAAACGCAAGGTCCAAGACAAATTAAATCTAGAAAAAGAACTACAACTGGACAAAGCCATCCATATTATCCCAGCGGTGGAGGAAACGTTATTCAGGCACAAGGAGTGGGCTGGTAGCGTTTCCGTATCAGAAGTGCCAGTAGTTCAGTACAACGGAAGGCGTGACAGATGGCAGTGCGAGGCCAAGGAGGAAGTGGCAGGAAGACGCGAGCTTGAGTGCCATAGATGTGCCAGCACCACTCACTTGGCAAATAACAGAGATTGTCCCGCAAGCAACAAGGAGTGTTCCAAATGCAGGAGGTTTGGACATTTTGCCTCACTTTGCATGTGGAGAGGTAAGAAAGCAGTGACGTCAGTGCAGAGTGACGACGTCAGAGACACAGTCTCATCCGAACAAGAGGGGTTTCCGACAGTCATTGTGGTCAACAGCTTCACAGCTCCCACAGAAAAGCCCCACGGTACCATCAAGGTGGATGCACATGAAGCGAGAGTGATGGCAGATTCTGGCTCCGACCTCACAATATTGCCGTTAGACCGGTATAAAAGGCATGGTCCGCAAAGAGAAGACGGAAACCCGAACGACGAAGCAAAACCCTGAGTTCTTTGGCGGCGCCACAGTGAAGTTACTGGGATATATCCAAGCTACAGTGGAGTTCAAAGGAAGAGTAACGAAGACCAAGGTATACTCTTCAGAGAAAAGCCCGGCTGTATTAGATGGGACGCCAAGCGAAGTTGCAGATCAGATTGGATCCCACCGTGGAGGGGCAAGTCCTGTCTTTACCCAGAGGAGGAGTGCCGGTCACTAGAGAAGAATTTCTGTAACATTTCTTTGACACACCTGGGAAGATCAAGAACTATGTAAACAAGAACAAACTGAAATAAGGTGCCGTCCCAGTGAATCACAAGGTGAGACCTGTCCCGCGACTGCGAGAGGTGCGCTACAGGCGAAACTCGACAAAATGTTTAAGGATGGGACGATTGAAACTGTAGATTCATCTGAATGGCTGAGCCCAGTGGTCCTCATAAAAAAAAAAAAACATTGATGATCTACGAGTCTGCATCAATCTACGTAGTTTAAATCATGAAGTAGTGGCAGGCAGCTATCCTTTACCCAGCATTAATGAACTAATCCTGTTAATGAAAGAGGTTAAAGTTTTCTCGAAGCTCAACATGAGAGATGCTTATCCTCGGATCAGTTTGTACCGCGATTCAAGATCTCTTACTGCCTTTATATCTCCCTTTGGTACTTAACAGTGCACACAAAAGCAGTTTGGCCTGTCCACGGCAGCATCTGCATTGCAACATAGGAAACGTGTCCTACTTTCAGTACGACATTTTGATATATGCAGAAGATCAGGAAATGCATGACACGGTGCTTCTCAAGGTGTTAGGCAAATTGCAAGAAGCAGGAGTTAGGATACACTACAACAAGTGCGTATTGCAGGCTTCTGAATTGGAGTACTTCGGCTACAAGATTTCCAGGTCAGGGATCAGCCCCAAAAATGATCTACTACAGGCCATTATGAAGGCACCCCCACCCAACAGTGAAGAGGAACTGAGGCCGTTTTTTGGCCTATACGAGTACAATGCAAAATGTGTGCCTAACTTCTTAGAAACTACAGCCCCCACGAGAGAACTTCTCAAGAAAGGCACTGAGTATCAGTGGAGAGAGGAACAGTCTAAAGCCTTCAAAGAGGTCAAGGACTGTATCAGACATGCTTCCTGTCTGCAGCCATTTTACCCACAGTGGAAAACGGTGATCACCAATGACGCCAGTTCACATGGACTAGGGGCAACGTTAACCCAGAAGAAAGGCGATGAGGAACACACAGTGACTTTCGCATCAAAAGCACTTTCCCAGGATGAGAGGAACCACTCTACCAAAGAGAAGGAAATGCCGGCGTGTGCCTGGGCGGTGGATTACTGTCGAACATACATGTGAGGCACAACATTTAAATTGGTAAAAGACCACAAGCCGCTGCTGCACATGCTCAGTCCAGAAGGTACCCGAACATCCACTCCTCGCCTTTCCCGCATCGCAGCAACATTACAAGAATACACCTATGAGAGAGTGCATATTGCGGTGTGGAAAAATGCCCAGGCGGACTGCATGTCCAGGATGCCAGAATAAAGGGCTACAGAGACCAGCTTCCTCAAAGATGTGTGTGTGGTGGCGTCATTGGGTGATCTCAAGAGCAGGGAGTTTCTCGAGATGGAAGGAAGAGGCTGCTAAAGATGCAACAATGAAGAAGGTCACAGAATGGGTCAGGAAAGGCTGGCCGGATGAGAAGGCAATCCTTGAAGGCCTGCATCCATACTGGAAGGCAGCGGACGAGATCTTTGAATACAATGGCATGCTAATGAGCGGTGATCAAACCATCCCGTCAGAGACACTTAGGAGAACCATCATGTGCAGGACACCTGGGGAGCAGCATGACCAGGAGGTGCGTGGGAGAATCCTATTGGTGGACTTGCATGGATCAGGGCATACAAACAATGACAGAAAGGTGTCATGAATGCCTCAACAGTGATGAAAGACTAAAGGTCATACAAGCTCCATTGCACCCAACGGAGGTACCAGACGGGGTGTGGCAAAAACTTGGGCTGGATTTCATAGACCCGTTAGACTTAATGAAACCAGAACAGAAGCACAGGATTGTGCTGGGGGATTATTTATCTAAGTAGAGAAGGGGTAGAGTTTGTCCCAGACATCACTACAACCACTGTCATCTGCTTCCTCAAAAGTGTATGCCATGAGAAGGGTTGCCCAAGGAACCGGTTACGGACAATGGTGTCCAACTTGTCTCTAGGAAGATGGAAAAGTTCCTGAAGGACAATAATATCCATCAGATAAAGGCGGCCATGTATCATCCCCAAAACAAATGGCCTGGTGGAACACACAGACATATTCATCAAAGGGGCTATGCAACTAGCCACAGCAGCAGGACTAGACCCCCATAGCACAGTCAAGTAGGCTGTGGCAGCCCATCATCTAACCCTCGTCTAACCCCAAATGGGACCTCGAACATATCACTGTTCCGCCTCCTGAGAGGACGCAGAGCAGCATCCACTTTAGTCCCACCATGGCTGTCAAAAATAAGGGGGGATGACACCATTAATACAGAGGAATTATTCTGGCGATTGAAGAGAAGCAAGGATCCTATGAAACTGTGGAATGACAGGAGGAGAGCACCTCATCGAAGTACTGTGCAAGAAGGTGACCTGATCAAAATAAAACTGTCACATAGAGACCCTGTGAAGGGGTCCAAGTTCAGCCAACCCTTGAGAATATGTCAACGAGGGACTAAGCATGTGTGCACAAAAGATGGGAGGAGATGGAAACTGGAACGAGAGGCACTATACAAAAAGAAGACAACAGAGGTACAGCATCCAATGCAGGACCCTGAAAGTGATGACAGGGGCTCCAGAGATGACAGCTCGCTAGCTGAAGGGGCGACCATATCAGGGGATCATGCCATCAGAAGGCCCCCAAGTGCAACAGGAGAACAGTCTAAGGGAGTATGAAGTGCAGAGGGAGAGAATAGCAGAGATGGAAAACTCACCACGCAGCGGCGAGGTAGAAGGCTCTCATTGTGGGGTGCATTTACAAGCCCTAACAGAAATACGCTTCACCTCAAAACCGCATTTCAGCATTTCACCCAAAAACATCTGCGTTGTGTTCTCCCTAGGGCATGTGTGGCAAGCATTGAACACTGCCACCCAAAGAATAGCTCTGCATTTGTTTTACTTCAAATAAATCATACAAAAATGACCTGCATTCAAGACGTCATTGCAATTTGTTCCTACTTTCATTTTAAACACCACAAAGGGCGCACTCCATTTAAACACAGCCCTGCGTGTGTATTTCATCCGATTGCCAAGAAGTGAGGCAATACATCTCCAGAACAGCATTGTTCACTGATAAACTACCTGAAGAGCAAAGAATTCTGTTTTTCCCTCAAACACAGCTTTTGTTTCTTTCTGAAATGAACCATCACACTCAAATTGCAGCAAAGGAAAAAAATAGCGCGTCTCTCTCTCTTTGCCCATGTCAATATCAAAGAAACTCTTTGCAGTATCCTTTTGTGTCCATGAACCCACAGTCTATGCAAATGCCCTACCAAAGATTAATTGAAACATAATCCCGCAGGTGGCAGAACCGCATTTGCAATTTGAAAGGAAAAGTCTGCACACATGTGAATCAGTGCTTTGAAATAAGAAAAAATTTCATTTCAAAGTCAAATGTCGAATGACCACTGTTGCTCACACAGACATATTATTGTGTATGTGGGTGGGGGTTTGGCCATACAATGTACATTATATTTGTCCTCACAAAAGTTGGTTTCCTTGAAAAAGGACTCAGAAGCCAGTAAAACTGGTTTTGTTTTCTTGCCCAGGCACTGAATTCAATGACAAAGCCCTGCCTCCAACACAAGGAAAAGTTGCATCCAGATGTGAACCGGCCCACAAAGACACATGAAAATGCCAAAAGGGTGAGGGTTCATGGCCTCAATAAACCAGCTGGCAGCCCTGCAAGAATGAACAAAGGAAGCCAGTTGGGCTGGTGCATGACCGAGAGGTGGTATTTCCTCCAGCATCCTCTCTGAAGGAGGAACTGTCAAAATTTCAAAGGGCATAATAAAAGTTCTTTGTTGCAAGCCAAGCCTGGTAGAGGCAGCTTTCTGTGGGAGCCGTAGCACCGCCCACACATGTGTCAAATCCAACCCATTGACATTAAAGAACATTTGCATTTTAAGAAATGTTTCCCAGCACCCTGAATAAGCAGTAATTTTATATTTATGCCAGTTTTACATGGGATTTTTAGGAGAAGGAAAAGAGACCAAGTACATGTTTCTAGCACTTGGTGATCTGAAATGGACATGAAAGATGCTTTTCGAGTGTATTATAAATGGCACAAATCTGAAACTAAGTTGGAAGATGCGAGATGTTATTGGGAATATATGAAGCCATTGGCAGAATTTTAAATATAATGCATGTCATAAAAATGGTGAAAATGTGCAAAAGTCACACTGAGTCAGCGTTCGGACTGTCCAATTCCCTGTGACTTAGTGAACCCTCATATCTATGTTTTATGGTGCTGGCTAGTATAAATTTCAGGTTTTGATCGATAACTCATTTTTGGTAAAAAGTATCTTTGAGAGACAAAGGAAGCTCATGAATGCAAACACACATATGATGTCATTTCTTCTGAACCAATCGCTCCAGAGAAAGGAGTGGACACTGGTAGGCTGCCTTATCCCAGTAGAGGGGTAAATCCAGAGTACTCCCCCTCCCCAGATAGTAAAACAATGATGCCATTTTGGTTATATAAGGAAGAGACAGGGAAACACAAGGGACAACCCACTGAAACCCAGACTTCAAGATCCAGGAATCAGAGACACATCCATCTATCCAGATCCTGGCACATACACCAGAATCCAGATAGAAAGGAGGGGAGGCAGCTGATCCCATTCAAGAGAGCCTAGTGACCAGTTATCTGCATAGCTGTCCAGGATCCCATCCTGCTGTCCACAGTGACCTGACCTTGCCTAGCTGTCCAGCATCACATCCAGTAGAGACCAGTGACCATATCCCTTGGCCCAGCTGTCCCAGTGTCCAGATCCCTTGGTCCAGCCATCCAGAGTGACCTGATCACTTGGCCTAGCTATCCAGAGACCTCGCTGTATGTCCATAACCCTAATTGAAGCTTAAATTGTAAGTATCACATTTCCCAGTCCCCAAATTGCATATCCTGCTATTTTGACCCTTGCACCCCATTGAAATCCCATTGAAATCCCAAATTGCCAGTGTAATCTGTTCACCTTTCAATAGACACATCTTTATTAGCCTGTGTATGTTAGTGCATTTCTTTGATAAGTCTTTCGAGTCTGTATAAATCCTTAAAAGTATTTGCAATTAAATCAATTGATTCCACTATAAAGAGATTCACAGTGAGCTGGTTGCGAGTCGAAATCTATCACCTCATATCAAGTGCCTTTCTTTAATAATTATATCTATTAAAATATAGTCTCAGCAGAAATAGTCTTTGTTTAACAAAAACAAATTTGCCTGTGTATTGTGCTTTCCTACCAATTCCGATTTGCTTCATCCCATAGAAAAACCCAAACTGTAATTCCATTAAGAGTAACCCCTTTCTTTAGAATCTTACCTGCATATGCCTCTGTTTTTCCTCCTTGAAACCGTTTTCCGATTTTGACAGCTAAGCCCTTTACTTGGCTGCTGTCAGCATCAATTCCGCGTGAAACAGAATTCCCATTTGAGCGCATGTGTTTTCATTGTGCATTTGTTTTCATTCCCAAATCGATTTTCTTACCTGTGTTCACGTTGCCTTGTGCCCTGCTAGTAGTCTGTAAACTTCCTTTTCTCGCAAGTGTAGCAACAGGAATTTCTGTCCTAGCTATCCCAACACGGCCGTGAGCAACCGTGCGAGTAACAAGTAAAATGCGATGATGTTGTGTTGCTCCTAAAACGAGTTTTCATTTTCTTCTTTGGCTTCCCATTTTGGGGTGGTGGGCTAAATTCACAATCCAATTTTTCCCTCTTTATCCTGACTCCTTGCCACTGCTTTCCGTCCAAAAAGAATTAAGTTAGCAGAGGTTTGGGGGTGACTGTTGCAGGGGGAGTGCTTAACCTTTGCACCATCACATGCTTGAAATCGTTTTCTTGTCTTGCCATTTAAGATTCATGTAAATTGTGGGGAGTTTGAATTAACTGTATTGTGAGAATCTTTGTATTTGTATTGCCACCACATTGGTGGTTGCTGCCCGATTATTTGATATTGCTCAGATTTTTATTGAACCATAAAAATGTTTAAATATGATATTGTTAAATACCGGCCTGGTTTCTGGTCCCTGGTCCATTGTGACACAGGGTGTTTGTTAAGGTGGGTGTGAGACAGGTTGGACGCCTAATCAAATAAAGAACCCAGGGTTGAAATAAAAATAAACAGCATTTTTGTTGTGCCCCACATTCATTGTCAGTGGAAGAAGTCCCTGGCTGGAGTGTGCCGTGCCATAAAATCTGTTACATCGACCACAAAGAGAAAGGAGAAGTCTTGGACTTTGTGCAGACTATGTGATGGAGTAACTCCTTATTGCTCAACAAAAGAAGGTATGTAGAGATCACAAACTTGTGAGAAGTCGCGGCCAACCTCTCCCGAGACCAGGCGGCCCGGAAAGGGAGCGGGCATCGGAGAAGCGCATTCTGAGCACAGGCTGGCAGCGGTTGCCACCTCAGACCCAGCGCTCCTCCTGAACTCTGGCTCAGAACCTCCTCAGCCAGCCATCCCTCACCCCTTCTCCTGCACCACACAGTAAGACTACCACCTTACAAATCAGAGCACAGTGAAGCAATTGTGTTAGATGTTGTGTACCTGTTGGGCAATAAAGCCCCTGTTCCAGCTACCGAGTGTGTGCATGTTTATTGTTGCCCACAACATAATTGGCGACAAGGAGTTACGGATCACCCACAATCACCAGGATGCATGGAGCAACGCCACCTCCAGCCTTCTTGCAGGCCCCAGGCAGGCCTTTCATTCCATGGCTTCAGTGGGAGCCACTGTTTCAAACATTATTAGAGGCCTCATCAGTTTCTCTCACCACTTCCTCCTGATCCGATTGGTCTCTGTGTGGCTCTTGCTGGACGTGAGATATGTTTTGTATTGCCCCCCCCCCTCCACCCATACCCCGGTGAGTAGTTGGGACCCCTTAACCTGAAGCGGGGCACAGGAGATGGGGTTCTGCGCAGTCGTGCTGTCATTGCGCCCCAGTTGCCCCGCGTCTCCACTCTTCAGTTGTGCGGCTGATTGACTTGTGGTGCTGCTGGTTGTCAGGAGTGCACATCTTTTTTTCTAGCCCCGGTTTCACCACACCGCACGCTCAGCTGCCAGGCTGGGAGAGCCAGCAGTGCGCGTGCCCTGGGGATGTGTGCACGTCTAGAAAGCAGAGCTGGGGAGAGCCAGGGAATTCATGGGTAGGGCTGAGCCTGCGGGTCTGGCCTGGCTCTAAGGGCCAAACACGAGCCAAGGCAGGGAAATGGCACCACGAATTGTGGTACTGGCCTCTGTCAGGGCCTGGGGGCAGGAAAACGGGCCACGGGGGATTGGGGGAAGAAAAGAGGCTAAAGGGGGAGAGACAAGGGGCTGAAGGGGGCAAGAAAAGGGGCTTGGGAAAGAACATGGGCTAAAAGGGACGGTGAGCAAAAAAGGGGGCAGAAAGGGACTAGGGCAAAGGTGTTGGGGCTGAAAAAGAGGCCAAACGGGATTGAGGAGCTAGAAAATGGGCTAAATGGGTCATCAAAAAAGGCCTGGGGGCAAGAAAGCAAGAAATGGGACTAAAAAGGCAAGGAAGGGCGCTAAAGAGACTGGGGGTAAGAAAAAGGGCTAAGGGGGACTGGGGCAAGAAAAAGGCAATAAAAGGGGCTGAGGGCAGTAGGAAAAGGGGCTAAACGGAATTGGTTCAAGAAACGGGCTTAAAGGGAGCTGGAGGGAAACAACAGAGACTGGAGGTCCGCAAAAGGGGTCGGGGGTGAGAAAAAGGGGTGTGGGTACTTGGGGGGGGGCTGGTTGTCACCGGTATGTAGTGGATGGTGACGCAGGGAAGGGGGAGAAAGGGGACTGGCGGCGCTCGGGTGAGGTGGGGGATATTTTGGATGGTGGTGGGGGAAAATAAAAGGGTGCAGGCAGCACTTCGGTTGCCAGGAGGGGGGTTTGTAACAGCACCAGAGCGTTTTATGTTTTCAAAGGGGCATTAAGGTGCAGGGTAGATGAAAAAGATAGCATGGGTCTGTGGCTCAGTGGACTAATGCATCGACTACAGGGACCTGTGTTTGACATCATGGTCACAGGTTTGATTCCCGGCAGATCCACTCAGCCCTTCATCCTTCTGAGGTCGATAAAATGGGTACCATTGAGTTGGTTAACAATAAACATCTGTTAATAGTGCCAAGATGCCCATTCGGGGTGAATGTGCACCTAAATACGCTTGTTATGGGGGCTGGTGTTTTGGGGAGCGGAGGGGGCTGCACCAGGAAAAAGGGAATGGTAGCGCTTGGAGGGTGGGTGTGGACAAGGAAAAGAGGATGGTGGTGCCTTGGGGTTTGGGGGCAGCACCAGTGTTTTTTGAGGGGGAAAAGGGAAGGGTGGGGTCATGGGATATGGCAAGGGGAGCGAGCTTGGTAGAAGCACAATAAGGTGGTTGGCATTACCTACCACCTCTCTGTGCTCAATTACCTTTAAAATCACTGCCAAGCCAGCCGCCGCTGCACAGTCGCAGCAGGAAGTGCTGCTGTACTGTCCCAGCCAATCAATGAGTGGCCGGGGAGAGCCAGGAGGTCAGGTGGCTAGGGCAGGAAGTTAGGCGGCTGTGCTCCTGTAAGTGCTGCTGGCAATTCATGAGTGTGTGTGTGGGGACATCACGTGACGTGTGGGAGCGGGTTCTCGCGAGATCTCGAGAGAACGGGATCTCGCGAGCCCACGCTCCACGGGACAACGCTCCTGCCAAGGTTGGCGCACCGGCAGCAGAGCTGGTCCCGGAACGGCGCTGCTCCTGATCAGGAGCCAACAAGCTCAGGCCCTGCAGTGCCGTCGTTGTGCACACCCTTCCCACAGTGAGTTAGCTGGGAAGCACTGAGAGAGAACTAAGCTGAACTGTGAGTAAATGCCTGCCCTCAGTTAAGGCAACCTAGGGTTCCACGTTTGTCTTACAATAAAGACATTTAGAACCCAAGTACAGCATCCTGTCGTTTGTAAGGCCACAACATAATTGGCGACAAGGATATCTAAAGACCCACGGCCCACCATGCAAGGCGCCACACCGCCCCCTGCGTTTCTACCTTCGCCAGGGACCCCAGCAATTCCATGGACGCAATGGGAGCCCCTCTTCTCCACCTATCTGGAGGCGGTGGGCGGCGCGCAATATGCCCCTGTCAGGAAGAGAGCGATGCTGTTAAATGCATTGGGCGTTGAAGGTCAGCGCATTTTTGCCGGCTTGAAAGCAATACCTGTGGCCGACGACGACGACGAAGACGACGTCTACAAGGAAGCGACTTGTCGCATTGAGAAGAGGTTCACTAATAAGGAGAAGGTGGTACTTCACAGGTTAAGGTTCTACACCCGCAAACAGGAAGGGAACGAACCCGTGGACGACTACATCACCAGGATGAGGGAGCTGGCTGCTTTTTGCGCTTTTGGCGAAAACGCAGAACAAGTTATCTGCGACATGCTCGTCGTTCACACCAACTCTAGAAAAGTCCAGGACAAGTTCATCCAAGAGAAGGAGGTCACCCTTGACAAGGCTATCCAAATTGCCAGGGCGGAAGAAGAAACCTCCAGCAGACGCAAAGAGGCGGGATGTCACCTGCCCGTGCCGGAACTTGCGGCTTTACAATGGAGAGGGCGCAGAGACAAGCATCCCCGCGAGAGCCCCAGAGACAAAGGCCCCAGGCAGAAGGAAGTGCCGAAATGCTATAGATGCACCAGCACCAAGCACATGGCGAATAATCGCGACGGCCCCGCCAGGAATAAGGAGTGCTCCAAGTGCGGACGCATTGGTCACGTGGCCCCGGCATTTACGTGGCGGGAGAAAACCATTTCCCGCGTCGAGGCCGACTGTGCTTCAAGCGATGATGACGAACTACGGGACAGACCCATGGTCATCATGGTCAACGCCTCCCATGCCAGGAGGGAAAAGCCCCACTGCACCATTAAGGTGGACGGGATCGAAACACGTGTCATGGCAGATTCGGGATCTGACCTCACTATCCTTCCCATCGACACGTACAAGGAAATGATGGGACAAGCACAAGTAGAAATCAGGTTGACCAAACAATCACGACAGTGTTTGGAGGTGGAACTGTCGCCCTCCTAGGCTACATCAGAGCCCGGATCGACTTCAAAGGAAGGTCTACCACCACCAAAGTGTACTTCTCATCCGAATGCCCAGCCGTAATGGGATGGGACGATCAACACAAACTCAGCATAAAACTAGATTCCAGCACTCCAGAACAGGTACTCATGGTCTCCTCAGGAGCAGCGCAAAATTTCAAGGAGAATTTCCCGAGCCTGTTTTCCGAGAAACCTGGGAAAGTGAAAAACCTTGTCCACAAGATTCGCCTGAAACCCAACGCGGTCCCCGTGAAACACAAAGTCAGGGCGGTGCCTGCCACGGCGAGACCCGCGCTAGATGCCCACCTTCGGAAGATGGTCAAAGAAGGAACCATCGAGACTGTGGAATCCTCAGAGTGGCTGAGTCCAGTGGCGTTGGTCAAAAAGAAATCCAGCAATGACCTCAGGATATGCATCGACCTGAGGAGCCTGATTCTAGAGGTAGTCACGGATAGCTTCCCGCTCCCCAGCATTAACGAGATTGTCCTCATGATGAAAGAGGCGGCAATCTTCTCGAAGCTGGACATGCGTGATGCCTATCACCAGATTCCCCTACATAAATCTTCACGCCCCCTGACAGCGTTCATCACTCCTTTCGGCACCTTTCAATATACCCGCATGCCTTTTGGGTTGTCGTCGGCAGCATCCGCATTCCAGAGGATGATGAACTCGCTACTCAAAGGACTCGCAAATGTCTCATTTTTCCAGGATGACATCCTTGTGTATGCCAAGGACAACGAGACCCATGACAAAGCACTCAGGGCAGTCCTGAGCAAGCTTCAAGAGGAGGGCGTTCATCTACGCCACGAAAAATGCATTTTTGGAGTGAGCAAGGTAGAATACCTTGGGTACTGCATCTCAAGTGAAGGGGTCAGCCCCAAGAAGAACCTCATGGAGGCCATAACAGATGCCCCGGCCCCCATGTCCAGGGAGGAACTACACTTGTTCCTGGGCCTAGCCGAATACTATGCTAAATTCGTCCCGAGATTCTCCGAGACCACGTCCCCCATGAGGGAGCTCCTGAAGAAAGGGGCAGCCTACTCCTGGGGCCCAGAGCAACATGAAGCTTTCGAGGAAATCAAAAGGAGAATTCTACACGCACCATGCCTCAAACCGTTCAACCCTGAATGGGACACCTGCGTTACTACGGACGCCTGCGCATACGGGCTAGGGGCCACCCTGACCCAGAAAAAGGGTGACACTGAAAATATCGTGGCGTTTGCATCGAAAGCCCTATCATCGTCGGAGAAAAATTACTCCACCGTTGAAAAAGAAATGTTGGCATGTGCCTGGGCTGTCGACTACTTCAGATCTTATGTTTGGGGCATGAAATTCAGGCTGGTCACTGACCATAAACCTCTCATCCACATGTTGAGCCCGGGCAGCACTAGGACTGCCACCCCGAGGCTGGCCAGGATCGCCGCCAAGCCTCAGGAATATACATATGAGATAGCCCACGTTGCGGGTTGGAGGAACGCACAAGCAGACTGCATGTCCAGGCTCCTGAACCAGAGTGCCCCTGGTACCACATTCTTGGAAGATGAATGTGTCGTAGCCTCCATCAGCGACTTGAGGAACGACGAGTACATGGACCTGAGTGAGCGCCACTGGCAGGAGGAGTTCGAGCAGGACGATGCCCTACGGCGCGTAGCAGCTTGGGTCCGCGACGGGTGGCCCGACGAAAGAGCGATCCCTGAAGGCCTTCGCCCCTACTGGAAGGTGAACGAGGAAATCACCACCATGAACGGCCTCATTCTCAGAGGCGACCAAGTCATTCCGCCCAGCGGAATTCGCAAAGTGATACTGTGCAGAGCACACTCGGGCCATCTGGGATGAAACATGACCAGACGGAGGATACGCGATGCCTACTGGTGGCCAGGCATGGACCAGGACATACGACAAATGGTCGAAAGGTGCCATGAATGCACTAATAGTGACAAGCTCCTAACAGTGAGGCAAGCCCCCATGCTGCCCACCGAAGTCCCCAAAGGAGTGTGGCGCAAGCTAGGGGTGGACTTCATTGGGCCCCTAGACAGCATGCCCCCAGAACACAAATACGGGGTAGTCACGGTCGACTATTTCTCCAAATGGGTCGAAGTTGATTTCACTTCAGACATCACCACAAGCACAGTCATCGAAGCTCTCACTGCCATATTCCAGCGGGAAGGCCTCCCAGAAGAAATTGTCACGGACAACGGAGTCCAGCTGGTCTCTCGAGAAATGGAGAAATTTCTCAAACTCCACAACATTCAACAGCGGAGAGCAAGTCTCTACCACCCACAAGCTAATGGCCTGGTTGAGCGGGCAAACCATTTCATCAAAGGGGCGCTACAACTGGCGCATGCCTCGGGCCTAGACCCGTACAAGACAGTCAAGGAAGCCGTAGCAGCCCACCGCATCACCCCCAACGCCGTCACCAGTGTTTCACCATTCCATCTGCTGAGGGGGAGAAGGGCAGCATCCACACTGGTACCACCTTGGCTGCATCAAGTGAGGGCTGACGAAGACGTGGACATGGATGACGTGGTCTTTCGCATGCAGCGCAACAAAGAAGTCATGAAGGCTCAAGGGGACTTGCGTTGAGCCGCCCACCACACAGCAGTTAGCAAAGGCGACCTGGTAAATATACGCCTTCCCAACAAAGACACTGAGGCTGGCTCCAGGTACAGCAGCCCCATAGAAGTCCTGGAGAAAGGGTCAAACCACATCTGCACCAGTGACGGAAGGAAATGGAATTTAGAAAGGGTGGCCATGTACCGCAGGAAAGGATCCATCGGACAGCCACACTGGGAAGCAGGAGAAAATCAAGACCGCCAGGAGACATCCGAAAACCCTCGCCTCTCAGAAAGTGATGCCTCCGAGTCACACTACGGCAACGAGTCATCAAGCCCCAACTCTCCTGATCCACCCAGGGAGTCACGAAGAGCAAGACAAGGAGAACCCGAATCACCCGCAACCCCCCAAGAGTATTCCAGCAGTCCTGCCCCATGTCCAGACCTATGCAGACCCCAGAGAGAGAGAAGAAAACCCAGCAAGTTTGCAGACTTTGTCATGGAATGACTTTCCAACCTTTTCCCAGCAAAGGAGGTGTGTGGGGACATCACGTGACGTGCGGGAGCGTGTTCTCGCGAGATCTCGAGAGAACGGGATCTCGTGAGCCCACGCTCCATGGGACAACGCTCCCGCCAAGGTTGGCGCACCGGCAGCAGAGCTGGTCGCTGATCAGGAGCCAACAAGCTCAGGCCCTGCAAAGCTTGGGACCACAGCTTCTAGGGCGTAAGTCCACAGCCACAGGAGGCTACATGGGGGCCCTAGAAGCTCTCCGCATGCCGTCGTTGTGCACACCCTTCCCACAGTGAGTTA